>NC_066585.1:320370809-321085809 GCF_024323335.1 Lathyrus oleraceus | reverse complement strand
TTTCCTTCGACTTTTTGGTGGGACACCTATTGAGCACATATGCTGAGGTGGCAACAACTTCTCCCCACAAAGTGTGTGGGGGCTTCTTCTCCTTCAGCGTGCTCCTTGTAATATCAAGCAAAATTCAGTTTCTTTTTCCAACAAGACCATTGTGTTGAGGAGTATATGGAGCAGTCACCTCATGCTCAATTCCATCCTCCTCACAGAACTTTCTGAACTCTATAGAGTTATACTCACCTTTACCATCAGTTCGGAGAATTTTCAACTTCTGACCACTCTGATTCTCAGCCTTGATTCTAAATTTCTTAAATTCAGCAAGCACCTCGTGTTTGAACTTTATAAGGGATACCCACGTCATTCTTGTGAACTCATCAACAAATGACACAAAATATTTATTCCTTCCAAGTGAATATACTGGAAATGGTCCACACACATCAGAATGCACCACACATATAGCATGCTTTGATCTTGGAGGCATTTCAGATGCAAATGGAAGTCTTGGTTGCTTCCCTCTCATGCACACATTGCATGACTTCTCGGTTTCTTAATTGCATGAATTCCATGTACCAACTTCTTTGAATTCAGATTCTCTAAGCTTTTGAAATTCAAATAACCAAATCTTTTATGCCATAACTCACTTTCCTTCATAAAACTTGTTGCACTAAGATATTCAGAGTATGTCGTTTTAACATTCACTTTGAATGTTTTATTCCTCCCCTGTTCTGACTTCATAATCAAGTTCTGATTACAGTCATACAACTTTAAAAGATTGTCCTTCATAGTAATTGAAAATTCTTTCTCAATTAATTGACCTACACTCATCAGATTGCTTTTCATGCCATGAACATACCTTACATTGTAAATCAATGTTGTTTTACCATTATTTAGAACTACTCTGAGATTTTCCATACCTTCAGCATTGAGGTATTTATCATTAGCACATCTGATCTTTATCATCTTTCTAGAGTCAAAATCAACCAGCCATTTCTTATTTCCAATAAGATGATTTGAGCAACCAATGTCCATATACCGCCAGTCTTCCAGATACGCATCATCAAATTCAAAAGCCATCAATAGCACAGATTCATCATCAGAATCTCTTCTGTCTATGTTTTCTTCTTCTCACTTCCTTTCCTTGTTTGACAAACAATCAGCAGTTAAGTGGCCAAACTTCTTAGAACAATAGCATTGAACTTTTTTCTTGTCATACTTCTCCTTCCCCTTATGAGCACTCTTTTGCCTTTCAGAAGTTATGGTTTCTGACTTCTGAACACCATCAGATCTCTTCTTGGCTTCTGACCAATACTGGTTCTAATATTTCTTACCAGAAGTTGCATTCAGAGCCTGCTGCTCTACCTCTATTTCAGAGTTTCACTCAGTCAGACACAACTCTTGTGCCTCTAGACTGCTTTGCAGCTCTTCAATTCTCATGGTGATAAGATCCTAATAATGTTCAATTGCTACCACAATGTAATCAAACTGAGGAGTAAAGATCTAAGTCCTTTCTCAATGATCCTTTCTTCAAAGAGAGTTTCTCCACACGACTTCATGTCATTTGTGATTAGAATCACTCTGGAGATGTAGTTAGGTACTTTCTCAATCGTTTCTGATTAGAATCACTCTGGAGATATGGTTAGGTACCTTCTCATTGTTATTCATGATTATATTCTCATACTGCTTACGTAGACACTGAAGCTTTACCTTCTTCACTGATGCATCATCGTCGTAGCACCATACTAGTGTGTCCCACACAGCCTTCGTCATCGTCGAATCAACAATTTTCTCAAACACGTTCGCATCCACACACTGATAGATGTGGAACAACACCTTATAATCCTTCTTCCTCATATCACATTGAGTATTCCTCTGTGCAACCATTGCATTTTCTGGAAGTGCAACCGAAACGTAATTGTCATTAACGAGATCAAGAACATCTTAAGTGCCAAACAACACATGAATATGAATCATCCACTGATTCCAGTTCTTGCCATCGAACAATGGAAGCTTAGTACTCATATTATCATTTCGTTCATCTTCAACTTTGGGAAAATCACTCATATCTCACCAAACACTAGTGTTTCCCAATCCCGCAGAATCAAGAAATGTGATTTAGTTGATTCCGATAAAAAAATCAACATGAATTCAAGAAACAAAATCAATCACACAAAGCCTCACAGTTCACTCGTGTTTCTCTGTGTTTCCATGTGGATCTGAATCGGAGCTCTAGATACCCATTTTTGGTACACAAGATGAAAAAGGAAGAGATGAAGGAAGACAGAGTAGATAGAGAGAAAGAGAATAACAAACTCTAACAAACTTCCATTACTATTCTACTAACGGTTACATAGAGAATGGTTACTCCACTACTTTTGCGTACAACGTGTTATATTACCTAATGGCTAAGCACACTACTCACTCATATACACAAACAATAATGCCATGTAGACAAAAATACTAAAATACTGAATTACCCTTCAACATAATGATTTTTGAAGGTGGCGAACGAACTAGCGAATTATGTATATTGACGAACGATGTTGAGTGATAGGTATTGACTTAAAATGTTATTACTTTCTCTTTGATTCAAAGTTTTTATATAGATATCATGGATAAACTCTAATTGTGATTGGAATTATGATCATTGATTTTTCCTCTAATCCTTATCTTAGGTTTGGTTCTTTGCTTCTAGCCTTGTTTCTTGCTGACTATTGAGGATGAGGAAGAAGAGCAATTTATAAGTCTTATACATGATGGAATGTCCTTTAGGCCATCCTAGATGAGCTGACCCCCAAAATGATAATCTTAGGTAGTGAAGAGTGGTGAATTAATATGTGATGACAATTAGATGACCTAAGAATGATACTATTTAGTTATTGACTTAGAAGAGATGATTTAGTCTACAAGGTAGGAATAATCCGAATACATTTTGTCTGGAGTTTGATATGGAAGTTTTGTTTTCGCTGATACCCTATAATAATCCTAAGAGGATTTTCATTTGTACTTTAGATAGTTTTATTTTAGACTTTAGATCGTTTTATTTGTTTTGTTTTATCAGAGTCTTCCATTATATATTGAGAAAGCGTCCACAAGCTACTTGTGGGAGTATTATTTTCTCCATCCCCGTTGTGTGCCTAAGTGGCGTTGATGGTGATTTTTGAGGAAGGTTGGAGTGTAGCTCATTGGTTGAGGTATCAGTTGTTGAAAGATTTTTCTCGTTTTGAACGGCATGGTCATCATGTCCATGCTTTGACTATGAGGATTGTTGGGGTTGGTTGAAAATATACATGCCGAAGAATCCCCATACCATTGAGTTTTTTGAATGAAGAGAGAGTCCAAGGCTATATATAGAATGCAAGTTCTTTGAATTCCCGCATCACTTAGTTTTGAGAAGGAAGAGGGGGTCCAAGGCTATATATAGGATTAAAGTTCTTCATTCCAAGATGCACCAGTCAAAAAAAATTTAAGCTTGTATTTGTCTTTATTTGTTCCCTTATACTCTTGTATTAGAGTGTTGTGAGATGTAGTTAAATATTTTTTTTGGAGGGTGTGGGTGTAATGGTGGCATGGGTTATTTGTGGGTATATTATGTGTTGTAACAATTTTCACATTTTCACATAGTTTTATTCTCTGGTTGTCAATTGACAACTGTCGTTGCTTTTCTCCAATTTTGGACTTTCCACGTTATGTTCTTGTGTTGTGATCATGTTCCTCTTTTTTTCTCTATGCTTTGTTTGTTTTTTCCAAATAACTACTACTAGTGCTTTTGGTTCGATCCGAGGATAAGTGTTCTTAGTATGCTCTATGGTTGTAGTTTTGTCTGATCTTCCACATCAGAAAAGAATGATAATGTTGTGAATGAGTTGTTGAGATGTAGTCACAAATTCTATTGTGCAGTTTGGGCTAGATAAAATTGATGGAAGAATTTGTTTGAATTATGAAAAGTTCAAGTCAAAGATGTGTTGATATAATCAAGATTACATAAGGTGTGAGATTGTTTCGATGGTTGAAGAGCTTCCGACCAACATAGAAGTTGCACCATAAAGTTTCAACCTAGTTTTCGACATGTAAAAATTCTTGAAGTGGTTTAGCTTCAAGGGAATTATACTCTTCTTTAGGTGGAGTGTGATAGTTTTTTAAAACTATGATTTTCGGTGAAGACAATGTGAACTTATTGGAGTGGTTTAACTTCAAGTAAAATTTATTCTTCATGATAAAGTATATGATTGTCGAAGATGACAGCGTGAAATTCTTGAAATGGTTTATCTTCAAGTGAAATATATTTTTCATGAGAAAGTGTGATAGTTTTTAAAACTATGATTGTCGATGAAGACAATGTGAAAATTCTTGGAGTAGTGTAGCTTCAACTAACTATATTTTTTATGGTGGAGTATGATTGTTGGTAAAGACAATGAAAGTTGATGTACTATTTTCAATCAAGGTGGAGATTATTGAGATTGGTTGAAAATATACATGTTGATACTCTTTGGGGAGGAGTATAATTGTCGGTGATGACAATGAAAGCTTATGTATTATTTTCAATCAAGGTGGAGATTGTTGGGGTTGTTTGAAAATATACATGTTGAAGAAGCCCCACATCACTTAGTTTTGTGAATGAAGAGAGAGTCCAAGGCTATATATAGGATACAAGTTCTTTGAAATCTCACATTGCTTAGTATTGAGAAGGAAGATGGAGTCGAAGGTTATATATAGGATTCAAGCTCTTCATTCCAATATGAGCCAGTCAAAAGCACTTTAAGATTGCATTTGACTTTCTCTGTTGTCTTATACTCTTGTATTAGAGTGTTATGAGATGTAGTTAAATATTTTTTTTGGAGGATGTGAGTGTATTGGGGGTCCGAGTTAGTTGAAGGTATATTATATGTTGTAACAATTTTCATATAGTGTTATTCTCTAGTTGTAATAATTTTCATATTAAGGGTCATTGTTTTTTCTCCGGTTTTGGAGTTTTCACGTTATGTTCTTATCTTGTGATTGTGTTCCTCTTTTTTTTTCTCTATGCTTTGTCTGTTTTTTTTCCCAATAAGGATTACCTCTCAACCCCAACGTATTATGTTTGTAAAAGTGTAGCTTTAAGGGGTCTAAGCATCTTAAATTTTTTTCAGCCATGTGTAAATCGTTGCATGTGTAATAAAGTTCCTATGTTTCTAGGCTTGCAATGTTTGGTTTCAAGTGGTTTTGTGATTTATTGGATGAAAGGTGACATTTTGCTCTAACCCATACGAACCTTGTTAGTTTAGTTTTGGAAGGTTTATTTCAAAACATCCATTTCTTTTCTTTTTTATTAATTTCTCCTTTGCTTCTACCTTATGTTATTTTTCTTCATTTCCCATTTGTGAAAGGGATTCTTTGTCATGGTCAGGAAAATTACACTCCAAGAATTGTCTTCATTTCTGTTTTACATCATTTAACTGTTAAGTAGCTTTGAAGTAAGTATTTTTCATGCATTTTATGGGGAAATCATTGGAGCGGGTCTGGTTTTCCACCATTATTCTTGGGGATTTCGGAAGTAAGAATATGTGGTTGTGTAGATCTATATGCTTGCAAGTATAATGTTTGCAACAATTATCTCACCTATATGGTTTTGATGATGAAAATTCTATAAGGTGAAGTATTCATCCGAATGGATGATCAAGTTGTTATGATTGGGATGTCAAGATGTCAATATCAATCACTTAAGGGAAACATCTAATCCCAGGCAACGTTCGGTGGAATCCCTGATGATCTCAGTCAAGCAAATCTCTCTGATGATGGTGTTCATCAAGAAGCATTATCAAGCCTCATCAGATAGAATAAGTCAACTCTCAAATTAGGTTATAAATCATTAATGTATTAAGCAAGGGATCTTTAAGCTCTAGAGTGTGTGAAAGAGAGGAAGTGTGAAAACTCGCATAGTCAGTGATTAGAGTTTTGTAAAAAATATGAAGTACTTATTAAACTACTAAGACAATGCACACACTCACATAAAAGTATTTTTAACCTATCCATTTGATAAAATTCCTTAAAAACCTTAGAGGAATCATCAAGGTGCTTGTGGAATCAATAAAGGTTATTCCTAAACATCTAAGAGGCTTATATAAAATGCCTAATCGATTAACGACCTTAGCCAATCGATTGTATCAAGGTTTAAAATTTCCTAATATATAAATAACACTTCTAATCTATTAGGACACTAGCCATTGCAGGGTTTCCTTTTTGATACTTATGGTTGTCGTTTTAATAAAGGACATAATCGATTAGTTTTCCTTTTTGAGCCATATTTCTCTCCAATAAATAAAGGGCTCTTCTAACTTTCAAACCACACCAAATAAATATTTTAACACTCTTTATCAATATTTAATCCTTTTCTTCTCATTTCTTTCATTGCACTAATATTGTCTTAGTGCTTTAAGAGTGAAAAATATTAGTGAGATATTTTGTATATATTCTAGTGCATGGGTAATATGGTAATTTGTGAAAGAGATTTTTTATCTCTTGTGGTATATGTTTCATGATAAGTCTTTGTTTGGTTTATGACCTTATCCAATAAAGCTCTCATTTTGATGTGATATTGTTCGTTAAAATATCAATTTGGTTTGTGAGTTTGTCTGTTAAAATCTCCATTTGGTTAATGAGTTATGTTTGGTGTAAAAGCTATCATTTAATTTGAGATCATCCTGGTAAAAAATCTCGCTCTTGATTTGGAGGATAACCAGTGTAAAATTACGAGTTTGGTTGTAAGAAGGTGCGTATGCATAACCTATGAAAATATTACACATTAAGTGAAAACTCTCAAGAAGAAATTATTGGGAAAAGGAGTACGCCAAGTCGTTAAGTCGAACCTCTATAAATCTCCGGTGCAATATTCTTATCTCTTATCCCTTTTTTATTTTTGTTGTTTTCTTATTTTTTTCGTCGTGCTCAAATTTGTTTTCTACTTTGATTTTATCCTATTTATTTATTTGCGGCTAAATCTTTGCAAAATTGTTTCAAACAAAAGATTTTTTAATTGGAAATTGTTTTTCAAAGCAACACAATTCACCCCTCCCTCGTGTTGTGTTTAGAGTAATTTGTCCAATAGATTGAACTTTAGATTTAATGGCTAGGTTCTTTTTTTTTGCATTTTATTTTGGTGTGGTGAATGTTTGTGTATGGTGCCAGTACTCTAACCCATGTTACTCAAACATACTAGTTTTAGTTTCCCATGAGATTTTGGGCTCTTTCACGTGAATGACAACATTTTCAACAATGGATTTCATTTTATGATTTCATTATTGTCGAGGAGAAGATATTAGGGTTTTGTCTCATTCTTTTTAGACCCGACTATATCATCATTAACGAGGTTAGTCCAGCCCACTCGCTAGAGTAATTTTGCCTTCTCAGCATGACATAATCCAATAATTAAGTTGATCACAATCTCAAACTCTACCCGTCAAAGACTTATCAAGGATTCTAACTACGCTTAGCCTCTTAAGGAATTACAACTCAAAGACTACATGTCAATGACTTCTTGAGGATTCTGACTATAACCTAGTCTCTCAAGGAATTTAACAACAGTTAAATATAAGGTTTGTGTTTACAAAATTGCTTCTAAATAAGCAGATACACACAGTGATAATTTGACTTTGCACTTAATAATATATGAAATGAATGTCTAAGTGTCTCTCTATTTTCTCTTTCTTGATGTTGATTTTCTCTTATTTAAATTCTTTGTGTAATGCTTGTTCCCCAAAAATCATTCTTCACAATTCCTTTGTCCTCTTTTTATAGATGAAGAAAAGGACCATTTGGGGATAGAATTAGAAACTTCTTCAAATCCACAGTTGTAATAGTTGGTATGATATTGAGTCGTAAATTGTGGATAATGGAGATAAAATCTTTTATAGTCGTTTGATAGTATAGTTCTTAAAAATTTCAGCGTATCGGTCATTTTGATTTTGCCGCTCAAGTTGTAGTATATTCTTAGAATATTCATTTATTCTTTTTCACTAAAACATTGGATTCATATATGAGAGATTTTAAGCTTAATCAAAGTTCAGGGCATTGATAATTAGACTTCAGAATCTAGTGAAAATGAAGCTTGAATATATCAGAGTACATCTGGGTTGATTACTTCATAAGCATTGACTGAGATATCCAGAGGTTGACTGTTTGTTTAGAAATTCTTCATATTATCACTTTGGTTAAGAATCTGATGATGTCCAGAGTCCAGAGTCTTTATATCCATAGTCCATAATCCATAGTCTCTCTTACCCAGAGTTCAGAATCTCTCTCTTTCCAGAGTCTCTTTATCCAAAGTCCAGAGTCTCTCTCTATCCAGAGTTTAGAGTCTCTTACCCAGAGTTCAAAGTCTCTCTTGTTCAGATTTGTTAGGCGTTTGGCTTATTTAGAGTCTGCTCTATTCAGGATCTGACTTGTTTAGAGTCTGCTTTATTCAGGACCTGGCTTGTTCATAGTATGCTTTGTCTAGCTTATGACTTGTTCAGATTCTACACACTCAACAAAATATTAGGGTATAAAATTGTTCTTTATACTTTGTTATCATAAAAACTCAAGGATAGTATATGTAGAACCAAACTTTTTCAAACAATTTCCCCCTTTTTGAGGATGAAAAATATTATAATTTTGATGAACAATTTTGACTAAATAAATAATCAGCTGAAAGTCAGAGTTAGGTTTGTAAGCTCCCCCTGAATTTTAAACTTCAAAATTTTATTAGCTTAAGTTCAGAGAGTGAGGTTTGCAAGCTCCCCCTAAGATTAATATTTAGAACAATTTTGATTTTCAATTTGCTAAAAATCAGAGTTAGGTATGTAAGATCCCCCTGAATTTTAGACCTTCAAATTTCTCTTAGGTTAAGTTCACAGAGTGAGGTTTGCAAGCTCCCTCTGATATTAAGACTTAAAAAAATTTGATTTTCAATCAGCACAAATAGTCATATAGTTGATCCACTAAATATAACATGTTTAGGATTTATCTTGGGATAAAAATCATTTTTTTTCTCCCCCTTTTTCATCAATGAAAAATAATAGATGAAAATAGAAGAATAAAATACTTTTAGAATGATAAAAATAGAATAGTTCAGAAACCAAAAGAAATTAGAACAAATTAAGGTGTGGGTGGTAATCTGTTTAAAATGGTGCACAACAAATCCTAAATTTTGTGGTTGGTCTGTTCTTGGGCTCTGAACATCTCGTCTTGATGATCCAACCTTGTCCTTACCGTTCCATTTTCTTTCTTTAGTTCATCTAGAGTCTTAATGATATCAGAAATAGTTGATGGCTCAGAAGAGGACGTTTGCATATCAATGGTACAAAAGGTGATGACACAGAAGATGAAGTTCAAATCTCAAGTCCTGAAGATTCTCAATACGCATGGTTGGCTCAGGAGATGGCGGCATTAGAACCTTAGACCTAGTTATGGATTCATTAATAAATTTCTTGAATTCCGGAAGAGGAATCATAACTGAAGAGAATCTAGCTTGGAAGTTTTTTAGCACCACATCATATGGAATTTCTTTGAGGAACCTGATGTAAGATGTAATCCATATGTTATATTGATTCCATAAAGCATCACTCTCAACATGATTGACACACTCAATGATAGTATGCTTCACAGAGTGTAGAATTGATACTACATGTGATTCTACTTCGGTCCATGCTTCATCAAAGGAAGGTTTAGGCGGAGCATTCTCATAGATGTTAGTTCTCATAAATGCTTGGTCAGAGGTAGGAAGGTAGGATGGTGGAAAGGTTTTATCTATGGGTTCAAGGTCATGATCAGAATTGAGAGTTAGAAATAGGTTATTTTCAGAGTTGTATGATAGGTGGAGGGGTTTGGAAATAAGGGATCTGGACTCGTCACTTTCCACAAAGTTAGCGAAAGTTTCAGAGTTACTAAGAATTGTGTTATGTGTGAAAAGAGTGATAGAATGAGTTTTTGAAAGTTATTTTAAACACACAAAAATTTCAAAATACAAGTAATGATGACCTTGGAAAAACCTTAGTAATAACGTCTATAACATGGTACATTACCTTGCACGCTTTTCAGAAGACATCATTGCTATACTCAAAAAAGAAAAAAGTAATTAATGACAAAGGTTGCATCAGAACATAAATTTTGTTTTACCCTAAAAATTAGTTCTAGGGTTTATTCAAGTGTTTTACTGTTGTAAGAATTTGTTAGACTCGTGTCAACATAGTTCTTAGCCATAATGAAAGCGTGTAAGTAAAAGCATTAATATCATTCAGAGTCCGGAAGACAGAAACTCCTAGAAGGATTTTGGCTTAGGATCTTATAACCAGAGAACCTTCTCACTTCAGAGGGTTAACTGGTTCAAAGCCATGTTCCCCCAAATTCTCATTTTGACTCTCCAGAGGCAGCACACATTGAGACTTATATTTTTAATCAGGACAGATTTTCATTTTTAAATTCTTCACAATGAAAACAAATTTGTCTTCGGCAAGGTGTTTTTTAAAGATATCAGTCCATTTATGGTCACTATCAATAAATTTTAAATTAATAATACCCCTCTGAACATAGTCTCTTTTAAAATGATGTTTTATCTCAATTTGTTTAGCTCTAGAGTGTAAAATAGGATTCTTAGATAAACATATTGCAGAGGTATTATCACAAAGGATATGAATGTTACTCTCATAAAGTTGATAGTCTTCTGGCTGAGTTTTTATCCAAAGAATATGTGTGCTACATTCAGATGTTGTAATATATTTAGCTTATGCTATTGGTAGTGCAATCATTAAGCGTCTTTTGTTGGACCATGAGATTAGATATTCACCTAGAAATTGATAGCTCCGCTGGTGCTTTTTATTTCAATTCTATCTCTAACGAAGTAAGTGTCATAATAACCTACTAACTTGTAATATGATTATTTATTATATCACAAACTAAGATTGGTAGTGTTTTTTAGATACCTAAAGATACTATTAACAACGATTAAGTGAACTTCTCTAGGATCTAATTGAAATCTAACACACACACACAAACTGAACAAAATGTCAGGTCTAGAGGCAGCTAAATACAAAAGAGATACAATCATACCCATGTATATATTTTCTTATAACTTTTTACCTTCTTCGTCCTTCTCCAGAATGCATGTTGGATGCATTGCAGTTTTGGCAGATTTGCTTTCGGCCATATCGATATTCTTCAAAAGTTATCTTGTATACTTACTCTGATGAGTGTAAGTTCCCTCTGGACCTTGATTAATTTGAATTCTCAGAAAGAACTTCAATTCTCCCATCATACTCATTTCGAATTCATACTGCATTGACTTAGAAAAATCTTGACAAAGAGAAGCATTAGCAGAGCCAAATATGATGTCATCAACATAAATGTGAACTATTAAATTGTCATTCTTGAATGATTTACAGAACATAGTTGTGTCAAATTTTCCTCTTGAAAAACCATTATACATAATAAAGTCGTTAATTCTTTCATTCCAAGATCTAAGAGCTTGTTTAAGACCATACAAAGATTTTTTTGAGTTTATGAACACATTCAGGATTTTTCTAATTTTCAAACCTAGGGGGTTGATGAACATACACTTCCTCTGTTATATATCCATTCAAGAATTCACTTTTAATGTCCATTTTATATAGAATAATATTATGATTAACTATAAAGGATATTAAATGATGAATAGATTCTAACATGGCCACCAGTGCAAAGTTTTTAGTATAGTTAATTCCTTCTTATTAACTATAGCCTTGTGCAACCAGTCTGCCTTTATTTCTTCCCAAATCACTATTCTCATCCATATTTTTTTTTCTGAAGATCCACTTGGTTCCAATGACATGTTTTCCTTTTGGTCTAGAAACTAGAGTTCACACCTCATTTATAGAGAATTGATTATGTTCTTCTTGCATCGCCATAATCCATTCAGAGTCTTGAAGAGTTTCATCAATGGATGTTGGTTCTATAACAGACACCAAGCCCATAAGTATCTCATCATCTTTTTTGAATGATGATCTGGTTTTGACAAGTTTTATATTTTCACCCAAAATCAAATCCCCAGGATGAGAGCATTTTTGCTTGACCTTCCTCTGAGGTGATGATGTGGTAGCAAGTTATGGTTCTAATGACTCAACAACTTCTGGTTCTGATGGTTTAGGTTCTTGATGAGGATCTCCATAAGCTTTATCCTTAAAGTATGAATATGCAATTTCTAAATCTGCAAAGTTGTCAACTAACTTTGATTTTTCAGAGTCAAGTTAATCATCAAATTTAACATGTATTGATTCTTCAACAATTTGGGTTTCAGTGTTATACACTCTATATCCGTTTGAGTGTTCAGATTATCCTAACATAATACACTTTTGAGATTTTGAATCAAAGTTGTTCAATAATCTCAACTAGGGAAAACTCTAATTTATAACGAGTGAGATGAGAAAATACCTCGTTTGAGTCTGAGTTTGATTCTGAATCTGATCCTGATTTAGATACTTATCTGTTATCTTTAAGAGCCATGTTAGCCTGTTCTTTTAGTCATCTTCTGAAGCTTCAAAATCATCCAAGGTTTCCATTAAAACATTCTTCTTCTCTCTGGATAATTTATTTTATAGGCTTGAGTTTGGGACATTCATTCTTATAATGTCCACGCTCTTTGCACTCAAAGTAGGTAACATCCTTGTCAGCTCCATACTTCTTCTACCCAGAGGTTAACTTATATCATCCACCTGTTCTTCAGTAGCCTATGAAATTTGTATGTCTTTGCTTCCAGAGTTGGTTGACCCGTCTGGAGAGTAGATACAACTCGTCCTCTTCTTTGAAGCTTTCTCCAGACTCTTATTCTTCAGATTGAAGTGTTTTTGCCTTCTCAGGCTTTCCTTTGGACTTCATAGCCACAAACTTTACTTTCTTATGGGGCTCATACTCTTCAAGCTCAATATTGTGAATCCTTAGAGAACTTATAATTTCTTCTAGAGTCATGTTGTTAATTTTCATTGAAACCTTAAGTGTTGTCACCATTGGCCTCCATTTCTTTGGTAGGCTTATGATGATTTTCTTTACATTATCAGTAGCAGTGATACCTTTATTCATAACTTTTAATCCAGCCACAAGATTTTGAAATCTTGAGAATATTTGCTCAACCTTTTATTCTCTACCATTTTGAAGGCTTCACATTTCTAGATTAAATCCAAGGCCTTGGTTTCAAAGAATCAAATATAGACTTCGTGAGTCTCTATTTGTAATCTTTTCATATGCTAAATATGAAATAGTATTCATGATTATTGTTCTGGATCTATGATGATTCTTGTGATCCTTCTTTTGCTGCTCATTCATTTTTCTTATTTCATGCTTTGTATCATTTTCATCTATGAGATATGCGTAACCATCTATTACCATATCCCATAGATCTGTATCACAACCTATAAACAAACTTTCGATTCTATCTTTCCAATAGTCCAACTTTTATCCATCAATTATTGGAGGTTTGGAAGAATAATGATCTTTATCATTGTTTACATGCGTCATTCTGTGATTCAAAAAATGGATCTTTATATGACACAATTAAGTGTTTGACATAAAGTAGTCAATACCATAACCGAAGCTCTGATGCCAATTGAAGGTTTAGGAAACACAAGAAATTGGGAATTGAATTGGGTTTCAAATATCACAATTTTTCGTGACCCAAAAACAATAACAACAATGGTAAAAAGAACATGATATTTTTATTCTGTTTCACCGCTAATGAGGTTAGTCCAGTCCACTCGCCAAAGTGACTTTCCCTTTGGTGGAAAAAAATTGGTTGATACCATATACCTTGGGTTTTGATGATAACAAAGTATTTAAAGAACAATTGGGTATTCTAACATATGTTCAAGTATGCAGGATTATAAGACTAAGAACAGATGAAGAGAAGCTTGAAGATTCTGAATCTGAAGTTCATACTCTAACTCTAAAGATGACTTTTTAAGACTATGGCCCTGATGGAAGATCCAGACTATGAAGAGGTCAACATCTGAAGAAAGTCATTCTCTGGTGATTAAGACTCGGAAGCTTCATAATCCAAGAAGCAGACTCTGAAGAGACCAGCCTCCAAAAAGTGAAGTCAGAAGAAAGTCAACCTCTACAGGATCTGAACCTGGGTTCCAGAATTTTAAGGTTGTCTAATTTCTTCAATCAAGGAAACTCTGACAGACTCAGAGATCTTTTGTTCACATGAAAACTTAAGGAAAAATCTCGTCATAGTTGTTTGAGCTTCAACGGATAATCCCTCTTTCATAAAGGTGCTTTCTTGATGTGTTTAATCAAGTACAAAACTTATCCAACTTCTTGATGAAAGTCTTCCAACCTCTCTTTTTCTTATATATGTATAAGGAACAGAAAGACTTGAAGATGAAGACTAATACACTGCAATACAAGACTCTAATCCTTGACATTTCAAAGAGAAGTCACAATGTAAAATTATCTAGACTTAGAACATCTTATCAACTGTATATTTTAGAAGTTCTTAAAGTCTTAAGAGTATTAACAAGTTGTATTTTATCTACATCTCTGATTGCATATCAAGTGTAGTTTTACCCAAAATCTCTTAAGAATTTGTTATAGAGTTAGAAGTCTCTTTTCTTAGGGCTTGAGCATTTGAAGTCTCTTGCTTGTGTTCTTGAGCATAAAAGTCTCTTACTTGAGGGTTTGAGCATTTGAAGCCTCTTTCTTGTGTGTTTGAGCATATAAGTCTCTTAATTAAGGGTTTAAGCATTAGAAGTCTCTTGCTTTCTGCTTAGTGTAGCACCTCAAATTTGCCCTCCTCATTCATGCATTCATTTTAGGTCATTTAACATTTCATATTGCATTTCATCATGTCAATCAGAATTAGCTCCGAGAGTTTATCTTCCAAGAAGTTTGGATATCAAAAGCCAAAAGTCAACTGTTGGTCAACTGAGGGTCAAATGGCTAGGGAATGACTTGAGATACTTCCAACATGTTCAAATGGGGTCTATTCATCATTCAAAAAGGAGTAAAAGCCTGTTCCTGAGCTGTCATGCTCGCTAGGCGAGCAGAATGGTTCGCCCAGCGAGCCCTAAAGATAAGCCACCAGAGTCACCTGCGCCCAGAAGAACTCCCTGAACTGTCATGCTCGCTAGGCGAGCAAATTCTTCGCTAGGCGAAGCACACGTGTTTTAAAAATAAAAAAATATAACAGAAAAGATCATGGACTTGGACTCTCTCACTTAAGCCCACGAAGCCACGAAAATCAGAGTATAAATTCTAAAATTTTCATTGAGCCAAACCCTAGACTATTCTACAATCTAATTGGTGCAGCCTCCATACCCTGAAAGGACTCTCTGACTCTCACTCTCACACTTTTGACTTCCATCTCACACAGACCCTAACGGCTGCTTTGCAAACCCAACCGTTACATTTCAATTTCAATCGATCTCTCCAATCAGGTTTGTCCTATTTCCATTACTTTATGCTTTCGATTTGAAATTTCTGAATGTATGAGGCATTATGGTTGAATTTGGGAGATTGGGTTTGTAGGTTTGCATGTGGGTTTAGATGTGCATGAATGTGTAAAACCATACCTTGAATGTTTGATCACTCAATTTCTGAAATGGTACCATAGGATTTAGGGTTTTCTGAAATTGGACTGTTATCAGGGAAGAACCCGGAACCCGCAGGCATTCGCTAGCTGCTCCGCTAAGGGAGCATGTAGCGAAGCTTCGCTAAGTCTTCGCTAAGCAAAGCAGTAGCGATCGTGACAGTAGTTGGTTTTTACTGTTTTGCTCTCTAATCTGTTTCATGCTTTGTTATGACATGCTTTCTATTGCATCCGGGCACCTGTTTTAGTATGTATGTCAGGTCTTGATGTGTGGATCCTTGCCCCCTGACTTTGAGTTTTTGATACCCTTTTGATGCATTTGTTTGACAAGAATTTTAGGCCTTCTATCCTTGGGTGTTTTTTGTGAACTTTTGTGAACTTTAATGGCATGATTCATGTGGTTACATTTTGATTCTGGTTTGGTGCAACTCTTGATTGCGCCCCATCTTGTTATTCTAACCTGTTTGTTGAGTTTTTGTGAGGGCTCACATGACCCTTGAAGAGACAGATTGCTTGGTATTCCACTTTATTTGTGGGATACCATTTGGAGATTTATTCTGATTGCTTGGCTGACTTGCTTTCTTTGATGATGCTAGCTTGAGAGATCTCCGGGTTTCTTATCTCTTGAGTTGTTGTTACTTCGGATCCTTATCCGTGTGGTAGATCTCTTGATCCCTTTTACATCCTTCTAGCATTCTTACCGCTTTCTTAGCTGGAAGACCTCGATAGGAGGCAATGTTTTTGTGTGTTTACTTTTGTGCCCAAAGACCTCCAAGAAGAGGCACCAGTGTTGAAGACCTCCACGAAGAGGAAATTGACGGATAAAAGGGATTAGTAGTCAATCCCCCGTTATTCAGTGTGTCGTTCTTTAAGCTCACACTATGTGTCGATGCATCAGAACAAAAGCCCAAGATCTTTTGTCCGGTCAGTCAGTGGAGAGGGTTCCATCTTTCTGAACCCCCACACTTTGTCATGAGCTCACTTTATCCAAGGTTAAGAGCTATGAGGTCGTATCCTCATTACCCTTTTGATCTGCTCACCCTGACGTTCAATGTCAGTGGTTAAGAGCCCATTTGCTTACCTTTCCATGGCTTGTTTGTCGAGGTTGATATGACCCCTCTTGACTAAAGCCCTACCCATGTATGTTTGAACCCCTTTGTTGGTGGGTTTACTTTATGCTATAAGTTTTTGGTGGGTGTGATCGTCTCCCCCATAGGACTGCTAGGCTTCGTATAGTCTCTCGTTTGCATGTCAATTAAGGTAGCACGGTTCCTTCGTCTAGGACTTCCTTTTTGCATGAGCATTCCTAAAACACAAACAAAACTCTTTGATTTTTCTTCTCCTAAGAACACGTTAACTCCTTCTACTACAGGTGAGTAAGTCTCCAAAGGTCGAGCATCCGGTAGATTGCGTAGTAACGTCGTTCATCTAAAAAACACAAAACAAACAAAAATAGGTTAGTCGAGCTACGGTGCGCTGATGCTCAATCCTTCTTGAGATATGTATGCAGCAGGGTAGGCCCTGTGCGAGCAATAACTTTTTTCCTTTTCCCTACTTTGATTTTCTCTCTTTCGCATTGCATATAGGACTTTTTTATACACACACTTTAGACATAAATAGCAAGCGTGGATCCTGTGGAGTACCACAGACGT
Organism: Lathyrus oleraceus; assembly: GCF_024323335.1. NCBI lineage: Eukaryota > Viridiplantae > Streptophyta > Magnoliopsida > Fabales > Fabaceae > Lathyrus > Lathyrus oleraceus. Next base: position 321,068,595 of record NC_066585.1, on the reverse strand, counting down.
GAAGGGGTGCGATAACCTTCCCTTCACGTAACCGGCCCCCTTACTCAGTTTTCTTTGGTTCGAGATTTTAATTTATCCGTTCCCTCTTGGTTATGCAGTACTACCTTTCCCTCCTTTTGGGATAAAAGTACATAGCTGGCGACTCTACTCTTTTTCTGCGCCACTCCTTTTCGCGTTTGTACTTGGATTCGGGAAATCTGGGGAGCGACAGCTGGCGACTCTGCTGGGGACTTATTTTCCCTAGTGGGCCTTTCCTAGTGTTTGTTTGTTTATTGTCTATTGTGTTATTTATTTATTGCTTTGCATACTTATCTGCTTGCATTGCATCCTATGTGCGCTTTACTGTTTCATGCATACTATGTTGGTTGTGTATCTGTTTCACTGTTGGGTAGGAGTCACAAGAGGTAAAAGGCCCAATACACAGGCTATGAGTGAACTTTAGGACACCTAGGAATAGAGTGATTCATGGGAAGCGGGTGGTATGGCGCCACTTAGCGGAACATGGTATCACAAGCAGTTCAGATTCTGATGGGGTATTATCGTTGCATACACCTGGTGTGCATATGATGATATTCTTGAAAGGATTGTTTATCCTGTGTTTCTCTTGACCTTACACTGGCCTAGATTACACCCGTGAGTGGGGAGGGAATGAATCATTTACAAGTACTGTTGGTGACTTGTTCTGTTGGTGACCGTGTCCTGTTGGTGACTATTGTTCGGTTCTTGTTGGTGACCGTTGGTTCTGAAGTATGGGTTCTAAGTTGATGACTGTGTTCTATGGTTCCCGGTTCCGGATTCATGCTGAAGTTCTGATCCTGTGCCTTGTGATACGCAGCCAACCAGCCATTGTTTCATCATTCTGCATCATAGCATGTTTATTTTCAAAAAAGTAATACATAAAAAAAAAGAAAAAAGTTAACCCGCATATCCATATCATTTTTCAAGTTTATTCATGATAAAACATAGCATACGCATCATACACATATCATTCTTGCATCATTACAGGTGTTCTTGAAGAGGATCTCTCATTCTTGTTCCCGTTTCAGGCAGAATTGCTGAGTATCGTCCGCACTGTTACGCAACAAGGCAGAATCAACAGAAGATCATGGATCAAGTTCAAGCAGAACTAGCAGAGATGAGGACCAACATGGCCCAGTTCATGAGTATGATGCAAGGGGTAGTGCAAAGGCAAGAGGAACTCCGAGCCTTGGCCCAGAGACAAGAAATTGTGATTCCCCCTGTCGGTCAGAATCCGCCAGAAGGAACCCCCGTCAATGACACCGCTGCTGCTACCGGCCCTGTCAACAACCATGCTACTGGTGACGAATTGCGTGGTATTAGAATCAATGGACAACCCATCATTACAGAGGCTGCTAATGCTCGAGCGGCACGTGCTTCAGTTCACCATCCTTCTCATTTGGTTGACAAGCAAGAAGATATGTTCACTATTCCCAATGATGATGATGAATTCGGAAAGGCGGAAGAGAGAGATAGAAAGGTCGACGCCCTTGCCGAAAAGATTCGCGCCATGGAGTGCCATAATTCTTTGGGCTTTGATGTTACTAACATGGGTTTAGTTGATGGGTTGAGGATCCCGTACAAGTTCAAAGCGCCATCTTTCGACAAGTACAATGGCACTTCTTGTCCCCGAACTCATGTGCAAGCTTACTACCGGAAGATATCCGCTTATACTGATGATGAAAAAATGTGGATGTACTTTTTCCAAGACAGCTTGTCTGGAGCCTCTTTGGATTGGTACATGGACTTGAGAAAAGAATCTGTCAGAAGCTGGAAAGAGTTAGGTGAAGCTTTTTTGAGGCAGTACAAGCATAACATGGACATGGCTCCGAGCAGAACCCAGTTGCAGAGTTTGTTTCAAAAGACTGGTGAAAGTTTCAAGGAATACGCCCAAAGGTGGCGTGAACTAGCTGCGAGAGTACAACCTCCGATGTTGGAGAGAGAATTGACTGATATGTTCATTGGAACCTTGCAAGGTGTATTCATGGATCGTATGGGAAGTTGCCCATTTGGTAGTTTTTTGGATGTTGTGATTTGCGGAGAAAGAACTGAAAGTCTTATCAAAGCGGGAAAAATTCAAGACCCTGGTCGTTCAAGTTCTTCAAGTTCTAAGAAACCATTTTCATGGGCACCTAGAAGGAGAGAGGGTGAGACAAATGCTATATATAATCAGAGAAATGGAAATAGAGGACAACAACACCGTCAAGTTGCTGTTGTGACTATTCCAGCAACCCAACCTCAACAACAACAAAGAGGACAACCACAACAACAACAGCAACGCCAATTCTAACCAAGACAAAAAATGCCAGATCGTCATTTTGATCCGTTGCCAATGACTTATGTTGAATTACTCCCTGAACTGCTCAGGTTAAAGTTCGTCGAACTTCGCACTATGGCTCCATTAACAAGGATTCCTGCTGGTTATGACGCTAATGTTCGTTGTGATTTTCATTCTGGTGCGCCAGGGCACCACATCGAGAATTGTCGGGCTTTTCACCATAAAGTTCAAGATTTGATTGATGCCAAGACGATTAACTTTGCTCCTACTCCGAATGTGGTGAATAATCCCATGGCTCAGCATGGAGGGCCCAGAGTAAATAGTGTGGAAGATGGGGAAAATTTGAACTTGGTAGTCAATATTAATGATGTTCAGACTCCGTTGTTTGTAGTGAAGGAACGTCTGCTTAGAGGGGGAATATTCCCCGGATGTGACAAGAATTGTTCAGATTGTCGTAATCATGAAAACGGCTGTGTAAAATTGAAAGAAGGTATCCAAGGATTGATGAATGAAGGTTGTTTACAGTTTGATCGAGTAGTGAAAGACCGTGAAGAGGTATCGACTATTACCATTTACTTTACACCGTCAGAAGGTCCTGTAGGTGCTCCAAGAACTATTAGTGCGCCTGTGACTATTGGTACTCCTATGACCGTAGTTGCGCCCGCGACCATATCTGCTCTGGTGACTGTTGGTGTCCCCGCGATTATTAATGCTCCAGTAACTATCAGTACTCCTACCACCATTGCTGCTTCTAGTGGAAGACTTTTTGAGAATAGTAGAGAAATCCCGTGGCAATATGACAATGCTTTTTTGCAGAAATAGAAGACCAGAGAATCAGACCAGATCAGTAAATCACACTCCAGTGACGATTGGTTCGTCAAATAAGACTCCAGTAACAGTTGGTTCGGCTGTGGGTAATGTGGGAGGACCCAGAGGATTTACGAGAAGTGGTCGTTTGTTTGCACCACAGGTTCCGAAGGATAACAATGCTGAGGCTCTTGCTAGAACAAAAGGAAAACAAGTTGTAGTTGAAGAAGAACCAGTGCGAAAGGAAGTGCCCGAGGGTTCTTTTGAGAAGGACGTGGGGGAATTTATGAGAATTATCAAGAAAAGTGATTACAAGATCGTGGATCAGTTGAATCAGACATCGTCAAAAATCTCTATTCTCTCTCTATTAATGTGTTCCGAGGCACATCGTAACGCCCTGTTGAAAATGTTGAATATGGCTTATGTGCCTCAAGAGATTTCTGTTAACCAGCTTGAAGGTGTTATTGCAAATGTTAACACGAGGCATGGTTTGGGATTCACGGATCTAGACTTGACACCTGAGGGTCGCATTCACAATAGAGCTCTGCATATCACGATGGAATGCAAAGGCGCGGTTTTGTCGCATGTTTTGGTTGATACCGGTTCTTCTTTGAATGTGCTGCCCAAAAAGGCTTTGAGTAAGCGTGATGCCGAAGGGGTTGTTCTCACACCAAGTGATCTTGTCGTCCGTGCTTTTGATGGATCCAAGCGATCGGTTTTTGGTCAAGTCACGTTGCCTGTGAAGATCGGCCCGGAAGTGTTTAATATTGTCTTCTATGTGATGGATATTCAACCAACATATAGTTGTCTGTTGGGGCGTCCCTGGATACATGGAGCCGGAGCAGTTTCTTCGACTCTCCACCAAAAGCTAAAATATGTGTGGGATGGTCAAGTTTTGACCGTGTGTGGCGAAGAGGACATCTTTGTGAGCCATTTATCCTACTTCAAATATGTGGAGATGGATGGCGAGATTCATGAAACTCTATGTCAAGCTTTTGAGATTGTCAGTGTTGAGAAGGTGGCCTTTGTTGAACAGAAGAAACCAGGTACCTCGATTGCGTCCTATAAACAAGCTTTAGAGGTCATTCATTCAGGTAACGCGGAAGGCTAGGGCAAGGTGATTGATGTGCCCGTAAAAGAAGACATGTTTGGCATTGGTTATCAGCCTTTTTAATCATCAGAGCAGGGTGTCCAGAATCAGAAAGGGCCGTGTACTTTCACTAGTGTTGGATTGATTAATCACGGGGATGTCTATGCAACAGACAATGAAGATGGTGACAGTGATTGTGATATGGATAATTGGGTGCGCCCGTGTGCTCCAGGGGAGAAGATCAACAACTGGACTGCTGAAGAAATAGTCCAAGTTACTCTTCAGACAGAGTAATTTTCTTCTGTTTTTTTCATTTTGCATGAAAGCCCTACGCTCTGCCCAAGGAGTAGTGGTTCATTGTAGGGCCACATCATGTTTTAAATTTTCAATGATTATCATCAATAAAGGACGTTTTGCAATCAAATTTGTGTTCACTGCCTTTCTGTTTTTATTACTTTCATTTTCAAAACAATAAAAATGGCAATGTTTTTTTTGACTTCCTTGAACTCTTTTCTAAAATAAAGCATGAAACATCGTTCGTGCAGAATTGATCTTGTGGATTCCATTAAAAACAGTTCTGTTATGGCTCAGTATGACTTCGATAATCCCATTTACCAAGCCGAAGAGGAGAGTGAAGAAGATTGTGGACTCCCCAAGGAATTGGCCAGACTATTGAAACAGGAGGACAGGGTCATTCAACCTCATCAGGAAGAGTTAGAAGTCATTAACCTTGGTACTGAGGACGCAAAGAAAGAGATCAAGATAGGGGCTGCTTTAGAGGAAAAGGTCAAGAGAGGGCTGATTGAAATGCTGCAAGAATATATGGACGTATTCGCATGGTCGTATCAAGATATGCCTGGTTTGGATACAGACATTGTGGTGCACAGGCTACCTCTCAGAGAAGATTGTCCTTCGGTAAAGCAGAAGCTTCGCAGAACTAGTCCTGATATGGCTGTCAAGATCAAAGAGGAGGTTCAGAAACAGTTGGATGCAGGTTTTCTAGCAGTTACCAATTATCCCCCTTGGGTGGCCAACATCGTACCCGTGCCAAAGAAGGATGGTAAAGTCAGGATGTGTGTCGATTACCGAGATTTAAACAGAGCCAGTCCGAAAGATGACTTCCCATTACCTAACATTGATGTATTAATCGATAACACTGCTCAGTCCTCGGTTTTATCTTTCATGGATGGATTTTCTGGCTATAATCAGATCAAGATGGCGCCAGAAGACATGGAGAAGACGATATTCATTACACCTTGGGGCACGTTCTGTTATAAAGTAATGCCATTTGGGTTGAAGAATGCCGGTGCTACCTACCAAAGAGCTATGACGACTCTTTTCATGACATGATGCACAAAGAAATTGAAGTGTACGTGGATGATATGATTGCGAAGTCTCAGACAGAAGATGAGCACTTGGTAAACTTGCAAAAGTTATTTGAAAGATTGAGAAAGTTCAAACTGAGGCTGAACCCAAACAAGTGTACATTTGGAGTGAGATCTGGAAAGCTGTTAGGTTTCATTGTCAGTGAGAAAGGGATTGAGGTTGATCCAGCGAAAGTAAAAGCCATTCAAGAAATGCCTGAACCAAGAACGGAAAAGCAGGTTCGTGGGTTTTTAGGGAGGGTGAACTACATTGCGCGGGTCATATCTCACCTAACAGCTACGTGCGAGCCGATATTTAAATTGCTAAGAAAAGATCAAGCAATCAGGTGGAACAATGATTGTCAAAAAGCTTTTGATAAGACAAAAGAATATTTGCAGAAACCTCTAATTCTTATACCTCCAGTTCCTGGAAGGCCTCTGATAATGTACCTTTCAGTAACAGAGAATTCAATGGGGTGTGTATTGGGACAGCATGACGAGTCTGGTCGAAAAGAGCATGCAATATACTACCTTAGCAAAAAGTTTACCGACTGTGAAACAAGATATTCGCTGCTCGAGAAAACTTGCCGCGCTTTGGCATGGGCTGCTCGCTGACTAAGACAGTATATGTTGAACCATACTACCTTGTTGATTTCTAAGATTGACCCAGTAAAGTATATCTTTGAAAAGCCGGCTCTTACCGGACGAGTGGCTCGTTGGCAGATGATTTTGACTGAGTTTGATATCCAATACACGTCGCAAAAAGCCATCAAGGGTAGTATTTTGTCTGACTAGCCGAGCAACCAATTGATGACTATCAGCCGATGATGTTTGAATTCCCCGATGAAGATATCATGTACTTAAAGATGAAAGATTGTGAAGAGCCTCTTGTCGAGGAAGGACCGGATCCCGATGACAAGTGGACACTGATGTTTGATGGGGCGGTAAATGTGAATGGAAATGGTGTTGGGGCAGTACTTGTTAATCCTAAAGGTGCACAGATACCTTTTTCCTCCAGATTGACTTTTGAAGTAACCAACAACGAAGCTGAGTACGAGGCCTGTATCATGGGGATTGAGGAAGCCATCGATCTAAGGATCAAAACTATGGACATTTATGGAGATTCTGCTCTAGTGATTAACCAAGTCAATGGAGACTAGAATACTCATCAGCCGCATTTGATTCCTTATAGAGATTACACTAGAAGGATCCTGACTTTCTTCAAGACAGTAAAGTTGTATTATGTACCCCGAGATGAAAATCAAATGGCTGATGCCTTAGCCACATTGTCTTCCATGATTAAAGTTCATTGGCAGAATCACGTGCCACACGTTGCTGTGAATCGACTCGAGAGGCCTGCGTATGTGTTTGCAGTCGAGTCTGTTATTGATGAGAAGCCGTGGTTTTATGATATTAAGAATTTCCTCAAAAGCCAAGAGTATCTTGAAGGAGCGTCAAAGAATGACAAGAAGACACTAAGAAGGCTAGCTGGAAGCTTTTACTTGAACAAGGATGATGTGTTGTACAAAAGGAACTTTGACATGGTTCTGCTCAGATGCGTGGTTAGACACGAAGCAGACATGTTAATGCAGGAAGTACACGAGGGATCTTTCGGTACCCATGCTGGTGGTCATGCAATGGCCAAGAAGTTGTTAAGAGCCGGTTATTACTAGATAACCATGGAATCTGATTGTTTCAAATACGCTCGGAAGTGCCATAAATGTCAGATCTATGCAGATAAAGTGCATGTACCACCAAACCCTCTGAATATTATGAATTCTCCTTGGCCATTCGCGATGTGGGGCATCGATATGATTGGAAAGATTGAACCTACTGCTTCTAATGGACATCGCTTCATCCTAGTCGCGATTGATTACTTTACCAAGTGGGTGGAAGCAGCTTCCTACGCCAATGTTACCAGACAAGTGGTTGCTCGATTCATTAAGAAAGAAATTATTTGTCGTTATGGGGTTCCTGAGAGAATCATCACTGATAATGGTTCGAATCTCAATAACAAGATGATGAAGGAGCTTTTGAAAAACTTTAAGATCGAACACCACAATTCTTCCCCTTATAGACCAAAAATGAATGGTGCTGTAGAGGCGGCAAACAAGAACATTAAGAAGATTGTGCAAAAGATGGTTGTGACATACAAGGATTGGCATGAGATGTTGCCTTTCGCTTTGCATGGGTATCGTACCTCAGTGCGTACGTCAACCGGGGCAACTCCGTTTTCACTTGTGTATGGCATGGAGGTAGTCTTGCCAGTAGAAGTTGAAATCCCTTCTTTGAGGGTGATGATGGATGTAAAACTTGACGAGGCTGAGTGGGTTCAAGCCAGGTTTTATGAGTTAAATTTAATTGAGGAAAAGCGATTAGCAGCTGTGTGTCATGGACAACTATATCAGAGAAGGATGAAGAAGGCCTTTGATCAAAAAGTGTGTCCTCGAAGCTATCAGATAGGTGACTTAGTTTTGAAGAGGATCCTTCCTCCCGGTACAGATAACAGGGGCAAGTGGACTCCGAATTATGAAGGTCCATATGTTGTTAAAAAGGTCTTTTCTGGTGGAGCCTTGATGCTTACAACTATGGATGGTGAAGATTTTCCGTCTCCTGTGAATTCAGATGTAGTCAAAAAATACTTCGCATAACCTGACCCGCTGGACAAAAAAAAAGTCCAAGCAAAAAAAGGGCATCCCGGCGAACTAAGAGAAAAAGAAAAGAAAAAGGTTCGGGCAAAAGTTAGGGATAAAGAATAAAAATAATATGTACACCCGGTAAGTCGAAAACCTGCAAAAGGCGGCTTAGGCAAAAATGGGTATCCCGGTGGATTGAAAACCTGAAAAGGCGGTCCAGTCAAAAGAGGGATTAAAGCGAAGACTATAGTCTGAGTTATCTGTACTTCATCGCGTTTCAGTGTCTACCATCTTTAAGGATATGATTGGTCCAATCACTCTTCTCAGAAAGCAAGGAATTTGGGGAAATTGAAGATCTACGAGTCATAACAGAATTGGAAAATAGTGGAATGCCGTGTTCACATTGCCAATAGGATAGTTTATTTTCTCTTTCGGCGCAATTACCTCTTCCTAGGAATTGCTTCCTGATGTATTTGCCTTTATAGGCCATTTTCAATCAATAAAAGTCGTTATTCAGTCAAATTGCTCTCTTTCTTTTTTATTCTACTATTTTGTTTGCAAAAAACGTCCGAATTTTTGATAAACATTACATCTAAAAAACATGAAGGCTAGACAATGACGTGCGGAAAGATAAAACATCTGAAAATCATTTTGAAGGTTGATTACACTTGAGCATATTTTGTCCATATGATCCCCTGGGGCATGTATGACCTGCCGTTTTGCAGGTTACTATCTTTGATTGATGGCTAAAACAGAGGAGCCAAAGTTTGTTCGAAGGAAGACCCTGTTGTTTCAACACTGTCCAGTCGTGTAAGAAGTTGGGTCGTCTAAGTCGAGTTCAGAATTTGTTTCCCCAGCATGGTCGAGAGGTTGGTGTTTTCCCAACAAGTGACTCCTCAGTTGAGTTGGTTTCTCTATCGTTCCGAGAATGTCATATCAGTAAGCATCCTCAGCAGAGTTGTTGTATGTCCCCGCAGAGTTGGAAGATCGAATCAGAAATTGTGTGCTCAGTAAAGTGATCATTTGCTTTCCCAGCAGGAGTTTTTCTCCCTTTGCATCTTGCATGTATTAATCATCATTTGCATTCGCATTCTCAAATCGCGTAGCATTTCCATTCAGTATGGAGCATTACGCCTTGGAAAACCCAAACATATGCATACATGTATTAAACCAGATTGGATCACATCTCCGGAAGAGACGGGTCATATTTCAACATCAGTGTAGCATATTTGCAGCAGTTGCTCTTGGCAACATTCAGAATCGATAATCCCAGTGAGATTTATTCTCTCACCAGTCCGTGAAAGGAAAGCTTGATTCTCTCCCCAGTGAAGTCACCAGTAAGTGTCTGCCTTATTTTGACATATGTAAATGTCATCCTTGCGATACCGGTAAGTGTCGTGTTGATCCCCGTAAATGTCTATGTTTTTCTTTGATGTCGGCAAACATCATCTTTTGATGTCGGTAAACGTCGAATTCCAATCATTGGCCATCAGTAAATGGCATGTCTCTCCTGGTGTCTACAAAAATCGTTCTGTCAACACCCGTATGTGTCCTTTCCATTTTTTTTGGTGTTGGTAAACATCATTGTTCGATGTCAGTAAACATCAGCCGCTTGTTAACCATCGGTAAATGGTTTTGTCGTTTAAGATTCCCCAGCAGATTCGATATCCGTAAATATCGAGTATTTCATTTTCGCCATCGGTAAATGGTTTCGTTCATAAATGTATTCTTTCCTTGGTGTCTGTAAATATCTTTGTTCGATGTCGGTAAACATCGAGTTCCTTCCTAGTCATCAGTAAATGTATGGTCTCGTTTCACTTATGAATATCTTTGTTCGATGACGGTAAACATCGAGTTCCTCCCCAATGAAGCCGCCATCAGTAAATGGCCCCGCTTTCTTCGATATCGGTAAATATCAAATTTTGTTTTGAAGCCGCCATCGGTAAATGGCCTCGCTTTTTTTGATATCGGTAAATATCAAATTTTGTTTTGAAGCCGCCATCGGTAAATGGCCTCGCTTTCATGGATTCATCCTCGGCAGAGTGCAAATTCTCCGGTTCTTTTGGTATTCAATCCCTATTTACCTTGAAAGTCTGATAGCCGCTGCTTTCATCCGTTCAGGTTCACAGTTGATTGAATAGGGGCAGCTGTAGCACCTCAAATTTGCCCTCCTCATTCATGCATTCATTTTAGGTCATTTAACATTTCATATTGCATTTCATCATGTCAATCAGAATTAGCTCCAAGAGTTTATCTTCCAAGAAGTTTGGATATCAAAAGCCAAAAGTCAATTGTTGGTCAACTGAGGGTCAAATGGCTAGGGAATGACTTGAGATACTTCCAACATGTTCAAATGGGGTCTATTCATCATTCAAAAAGGAGTAAAAGCATGTTCCTGAGCTGTCATGCTCGCTAGGCGAGCAGAATGGTTCGCCCAGCGAGCCCTAAAGATAAGCCACCAGAGTCACCTGCGCCCAGAAGAACTCCCTGAACTGTCATGCTCACTAGGCGAGCAAATTCTTCGCTAGGCGAAGCACACGTGTTTTAAAAATAAAAAAATATAACAGAAAAGATCATGGACTTGGACTCTCTCACTTAAGCCCACCAAGCCACGAAAATCAGAGTATAAATTCTAAAATTTTCATTGAGCCAAACCTAGACTATTCTACGATCTAATTGGTGCAGCCTCCATACCCTGAAAGGACTCTCTGACTCTCACTCTCACACTTTTGACTTCCATCTCACACAGACCCTAACGGCTGCTTTGCAAACCCAACCGTTACATTTCAATTTCAATCGATCTCTCCAATCAGGTTTGTCCTATTTCCATTACTTTATGCTTTCGATTTGAAATTTCTGAATGTATGAGGCATTATGGTTGAATTTGGGAGATTGGGTTTGTAGGTTTGCATGTGGGTTTAGATGTGCATGAATGTGTAAAACCATACCTTGAATGTTTGATCACTCAATTTCTGAAATGGTACCATAGGATTTAGGGTTTTCTGAAATTGGACTGTTATCAGGGAAGAACCCGGAACCCGCAGGCATTCGCTAGCCGCTCCGTTAAGCGAGCATGTAGCGAAGCTTCGCTAAGTCTTCGCTAAGCGAAGCAGTAGCGATCGTGATAGTAGTTGGTTTTTACTGTTTTGCTCTCTAATCTGTTTCATGCTTTGTTATGACATGCTTTCTATTGCATCCGGGCACCTGTTTTAGTATGTATGTCAGGTCTTGATGTGTGGATCCTTGCCCCTTGACTTTGAGTTTTTGATACCCTTTTGATGCATTTGTTTAACAAGATGTTTAGGCCTCCTATCCTTGGGTGTATTTTGTGAACTTTTGTGAACTTTAATGACATTATTCATGTGGTTACATTTTGATTCTGGTTTGGTGCAACTCTTGATTGCGCCCCATCTTGTTATTCTAACCTGTTTGTTGAGTTTTTGTGAGGGCTCACATGACCCTTGAAGAGACAGATTGCTTGGTATTCCACTTTATTTGTGGGATACCATTTGGAGATTTATTCTGATTGCTTAGCTGACTTGCTTTCTTTGATGATGCTAGCTCGAGAGATCTTCGGGTTTCTCATCTCTTGAGTTGTTGTTACTTCGGATCCTTATCCGTGTGGTAGATCTCTTGATCCCTTTTACATCCTTCCAGCATTTTTACCACTTTCTTAGCTGGAAGACCTCGATAGGAGGCAATGTTTTTGTGTGTTTAATTTTGTGCCCAAAGACCTCCAAGAAGAGGCACCAGTGTTGAAGACCTCCATGAAGAGGCAATTGACGGATAAAAGGGATTAGTAGTCAATCCCCTATTATTCAGTGTGTCGTTCTTTAAGCTCACACTATGTGTCGATGCATCAGAATAAAAGCCCAAGATCTTTTGTCCGATCAGTCCGTGGAGAGGGTTCCATCTTTCTGAACCCCCACGCTTTGTCATGAGCTCACCTTATCCAGGGTTAAGAGCTATGAGTTCGTACCCTCATTACCCTTTTGATCTGCTCACCCTGACGTTCAATGTCAGTGGTTAAGAGCCCATTTGATTACCTTTCCATGGCTTGTTTGTCGAGGTTGATATGACCCCTCTTGACTAAAGCCCTACCCATGTATGTTTGAACCCCTTTGTTGGTGTGTTTACTTTATGCTAAAAGTTTTTGTGTGGTGTGATAGTCTCCCCCATAGGACTGCTAGGCTTCGTATAGTCTCTCGTTTGCAGGTCAATTAAGGTAGCACGGTTCCTTCGTCTAGGACTTCCTTTTTGCATGAGCATTCCTAAAACACAAACAAAACTCTTTGATTTTTCTTCTCCTAAGAACACATTAACTCCTTCTACTACAGGTGAGTAAGTCTCCAAAGATCGAGCATCCGGTAGATTGCGTAGTAACGTCGTTCATCTAAAAAACACAAAACAAATAAAAATAGGTTGGTCGAGCTACGGTGCTCTGATTCTCAATCCTTCTTGAGATACGTATGCAGCAGGGTAGGGCATGTGCGAGCAATAACTTTTTTCCTTTTCCCTACTTTGATTTTCTCTCTTTCGCATTGCATATAGGACTTTTTTATACACACACTTTAGACATAAATTGAAAGCGTGGATCCTATGGAGTACCACAGACGTGAAGGGGTGCGATAACCTTCCCTTCACATAACCGGCCCCCTTACTCAGTTTTATTTGGTTCGAGACTTTGTTTTATCCGTTCCCTCTTGGTTATGCAGTACTACCTTTCCCTCCTCTTGGGATAAAAGTACATAGCTGGCGACTCTACTCTTTTTCTGCGCCACTCCTTTTCGCGTTTGTACTTGGATTCGGGAAATCTGGGGAGCGACACTTAGGCATTTGTAATCTTGTTGGTTATAATGAAAATATCTTGGAAGTACAAGGGAACTGGACTACTCTCAAGTTGTGAGAGGAACCAGGATAACTGTTGTCTGTCTTTACTTTTACTTTCCTGATTTATGATCTTATCATTTTTTTGCTATCAACTTTACAACTTTGTTTCAGAATCTGATAAGGACTTTCAGAAGCAAACATGGTGATTCTGACTCAGACTCTGAACTAAGTGTTCAGAATCTGATTGAGATCAATCAGAAACAAAAAAATAAAAAGATTAGAAGAGAAAAATGAATACAATTCAACCCTCATTCTTGTGTTTTTCTCACCTTCAGTTGACATCAGAGCAAGGTTTGTGCTAAACAGTTAACAGTGGTGCAGAAAAGATCCTGAGACAAACACATTTTATATAATGGCTTATTCTGAAGTATCTCCCTCTGGTGATGGTATTCCTAGTCCACAACCAAATCCACTTGGTGTTGTTAATAATTATTATATTACATCTGAAAAGAACAACTATGTTGTTAGACCTCCAATATTCAGTGGAGACTATACTAAATTTGAATGGTGGAAAAGCAAGATGTACACACATAACATAGTTATTGATGATGAGTTCTGGGACATTGTTTAAGATGACATGGATATTCCTATGAATGGAGTAGGAATGATAGTTGATAGAAAAACTCTCACACCAGTTCAGAAGGAGACTTATAGAAAACACCCCAGAGTGAGAGACATTTTGGTAGATGATTTGCCTCACTCTGAGTACATAAATATCATTGACAAGTCTACTGTCAAAATTATTTTTGAATCTTTATGTGCTACTTATGAAGGAAACCAACAAGTTAAAGAAGCCAAAGCTCATCAATATAAGTTGTTTATAATGAAAGAGGATGAAAATATTAAAACCATGTTCCTTAAGATTTCAAATTCTTGTATCTAGACTTCAAGTCAAGAAGATTCTTAGGAGTCTTCCTGTCTGATACATATCAAAAGTGACAGTTATTCAGGAAGCTAAAGACCTTACAATATCAATCTTAAAAGTCTGATTCCAAGAAGAGTAATGTTATAGGTTTGAACTATTACTATATTGTATTTAAGTCATATTAATAAACTTAGTTGAGCAAAAAACATAAGCAGAAGAGTAATGTTATATGTATAATGTAGGTGTTAATGGTGATCTAGATCAAAATACTTTATAGAGAAATTAGCATATGTTATGACTTTTACTTCCTCAAATTGTCCACAATTGGATTTCAGCCTAAAAGAGTAGTTCATTCATAACTACTATACCAAACAAGTAGTTCATTTTCGTGAGGATAAGAAAAACATAGAGAAATACGAATGAGGTCTGCTAGGAAGTTCTGGTCACTACACCTTACTTATAGCTTCTACTAAGCATATCTTAAAGGAATGTGTGAATATTGAGTTCAAAAAAGGAGATATCTAATTCTCCAAATCAATCCCAACACACCTCGGTATTAAAAAAACAAAATAATGCATATTTCACAAAAGCAATTACCACAACACTGATGATTGTGTTAATTTTAAAGATTCCGTCAAAATAATGATACAAAAATGGAAGCTAAAGAAGATCACTTAAATAAAAGAGTGATCTATATTAATCGATTTTATCACTTTAGCCCTCATCTACCTTGTAAGGACAACAAATTAGCACCTCGGTGATAAAAAAGATATAAAGTCCATAAGATACACTCACACCTATTTAGGGATAAACTCTAGACCCTTCCTTTAGATTGGCAGGATAAATTCCCCCGCCATGATTTAAAGGGAGTATTTTTCCACCTCCCTTGCAGTCAACAGAATCTCTGGCCAAATTAAATTCACAAAGAGAAATTTCAAAGAGTTAATGAGCATTAATCACCATTTAGTTACTAGCGGGATAATTCAAACCCTACTACTCGCCCTTCATTCTCTTTTACTACAAAAGTGAGATAGTGGGGAGGAAGACTCTTAAATATCAGTTTACTTTTCTAGTAGGGTGTGCATGAAAAATATTTAGGTAAAGAAATCTTCATCGACAAGGAAACTCTTGTGACATCATGTAATATAATTTATTCCACAATATCCAATTGAGAGAGAATAATATTATCGAGTATGTTTGGTATGACTTGTAAGAGTTCAGCGAGTCAACTAGAGAACACAAGGGCTATATCAAACTTATTATCACACTCAACAAAGAAAAAAACTTAGAAAACTGATAAAATCACATTTTTTAGTAACAAAAAAATATAATAATAAATAAAAAATGTATGTTCATTATAATAATCTTAATCTTAACAGGGTGTGCCATAAGGATGCCCACCCTCTTTAAATATAAATATATTTTAGTTGATAAATCTTCCAATTTTAACTTGTATCGTTTATGAATGCATACTCAGGTTGCAAGCATATCCTAATGGATCCAAAAGATTGCCAGGAGTTAGAAGGCGACATTCATGCCTAACTATAACAATTACTTCTACAATGTGATATGCAGAAGTAATTTCTTTTACCAATGAATGATGAACAATATGTTCTAAAAACAGATAGAGAATATGATCAAAGTTTATATGGACAATATGATATTAGAGTTGGTAGAGGAGGTTTAAAAAAATTAACATGTGGTAGAAGTATTCAAATAAATACAAGTGTTTAACATGTTGTCAACCGCCAAAAGGCACCATCATTTCATGATTTTAAATTTCCTATGATTCTACCTAAACGAAAGAAGGATGCAAGCTAACTCTAAAAAGTGTAAAGACTTTCATCGAAATTCTCACTCCATTCCCACTCTAGATTCATTAAAATCAATCCAAAGCCTAGAAGTCTTCATATCTCTTTTCTCTCTTATCTATATAAGAAGCTGCATACTAAGAAGACTACCAAGCACCACACAACATAGCAATATATCTCAAAGAGAAGCTACTCTGTCAAATCTATTAGACTTAAAACATCTTAAACATTGTGAATATTTTAGAAGTTCTTAAATCTTAGAGTCTTTCTAAGTTGTATTTTTTTTACACATCTAATTGTATATCAAGTGTAATTTATTACCCAAATCTCTTAACAGTTTATTATAGAGTCGGAAGTCTCTTGCGCGTGTACTTGAGCATTTGAAGTCTTTAGCTTATGTGCTACAATAAGGAAGTCTCAGACTTGTGTGTTTGAGTAAGGAAGTCTTGAGCTTGTGGGCTTAAGCAAGGAAGTCTAAAACTTGTGTGTTTGAGCAAGGAAGTCTTATACTTATGTTTGTAAGCAAAGAAGTCTCTTGCTTGAGGGCTTGAGCATTTGTAATCAGATTTGGTTATAGTGGAAATCCTTTGGAAGTACAAGGGAACTGGACAACTCTAAAGTTTTGAGAGGAACTAGGATAAACTGCTTATGTTGTTGCTTACACTTTCTTACTTTTATATTGATATTTTCCGCTGCTGTAAACTCTGATCATCTAAATCAGATTCTGGTTCAGAATTTGATAAATTCTTTCAAAAGTCAGAACGTAGTTTCCTAGTCAGACTCTGAACCTTGTGTTCAGACTCTTATAAGAAACCATCAGAAGCAGAAGTTCTCATGGCTTAAATGAAGAAAACAATAACACAATTCAACCCCCTTTCTTGTGTTTTTCTCACCATCAGTTGGCATCAGAGTAAGATCTGTGCTAAACACTAAATGGTGGTACAAAAAAGAACCTAAGAAAAACACATTTTTTATTATGGTTGTCGGAGGTCCCATTAATCCTTTTGGTATGGTTAATCATGATTACAGTGTCTCTGAGAAAAATAGTTATACAACTAGACCTCATACTTTCAGTGGAGATTCCACTGAGTTTGAATGGTGGAAAAGAAAAATGTATACTCACATCAATGATCTTGATGATGAGTTATGGGACATTTTAGAAGATGAAATTAATATTCAAGTCAATAGTGTTTGAATGGTGTCCGATAGAAAATCTCTCACACCTGAGCAAAAAAAGATTTACAGAAAACACCATAGAGTTAGAGACATCTTGGTTTATGCTCTATCACATTTTGAGTATATCAAAATCATTGATAAATCTACTGCTCCGACCATCTTCAAATCTTTATGTGCAGCCTATGAAGGAAACCAATAATTCCAAGAAGGCAAAGCCAATCTTCTGCTTCAGCAATATGATCTATTCAAAATGAAAGACAATGAGAATATTAAAACTATGTTCTCAAGGTTTCGAGTACTTGTGTCAGGTCTTCAGGTCTTGAATAAATGGTACACTACCTCTAATCATGTCAATAATATTCTTCGGAATCTTCTTGTCAGATAAAGACCCAAGGAAACAATTATTCAAGAGGCTAAAGACTTAAACACGTTAAGTATTAAAAATCTTATTAGCAATCTCCAAAGCCATGAGATAAATCAGAATGGAGATGAACCTGTAAAGCAATTTAAATCATTGTCCTTGAAATCAGTGGTAAAGGAATCTGGTGATAAATCTGTTAAATCCTCAAAAGTATGGAAACCATAAGAAGCTTCTGGTGAAGAAGATTCTAATGGTGACACTAATGATGAGGAAATTGCCTTTTTCATAAAAAGGTTTAAACTTTTGGCTAACAAGAACATGAAGTTATCTAGGAATGGATATGGTCTCAAGGAATAAGCTCTAGAGTTAACAAGACTGATAAGAAAGGATGCTTTAACTGCTAGAAGCCTGATCATTTCATAGTTGATTGTCCAGAGCCTCAAAAGACAAAGCTAAGAGAAGCTTCCAAAAGAACAGTCTCAAAAGCAAGTTCAAGAGAAGTAAGATGGAAACATGGGATGAACTTGATAATGAAAATGAAGATGGTGAGAATAAAGAAGAAGCCAATATTGCTTTGATGGCTTCAATAGTCTCCAACTCAAAATCAGAAGCTGATTCTGACTCAGATTCAGAATATGCTAATGAGTTATTCTTTAAACTTACTAGATCTAATTTAATTACTTTTTGTCAAGATCTTATGGACAAATGTCAGCAGAAATCTAGACACATGAGAATATTAAAAAAACAATATGATCTTTTGAAAGATGAACTAAAAAAATCTCAAAAGAAATTTGAATCTCTTAAAAGAGATCATATTGCTCAAGTTAATAAAGTGTATGATAAGCCCTTGGGTGAGCATGAATGGATCTTCAAGAATTTATCATAACCGGTTTTGAAAGAATCAAACTTGCTTTCATGATCTATGAAGTAATTAAGAGAAAAGGAGAAGGTCTTGGTTATAATCATAAACCTTTTAATACCAGTACTGGAACCTTAATTGAACCATCAGACCATTCTTCTTCAATTACTGCTCAAAAAAGGATGAATGCTTACTTTCTATCTATAGTTGAAAATGGTAAAGTTCAGAATCAGTCAGAACCTCATATTCAAAAGTCAAAAGTTCTAAGAAAACCAAAACCTAAGACTCTCAAGTCAAAGGTTCTGAAGAAATCTGAACTTAAAACGTTCGGATCAAAGTTTCTAAGAGGTTCAAAAGTCAAGGTCAAGACTTACCCAAGACAAAATCTTCATAAACAAAAAGTTTGGAATGAGTCTAGACCCTACTATAAGGCAAATGCTCAAAATAATAGGAAGTCTAGTAAAACTAACCTCAAAGGACCCATAAAAGTATGGGTACCAAAGAGTGAGATT
Source organism: Lathyrus oleraceus (assembly GCF_024323335.1). Taxonomy (NCBI): domain Eukaryota; kingdom Viridiplantae; phylum Streptophyta; class Magnoliopsida; order Fabales; family Fabaceae; genus Lathyrus; species Lathyrus oleraceus. Next base: position 321,049,928 of record NC_066585.1, on the reverse strand, counting down.
GTTTTTGCTACAGATATGCTGAATGGGAAGAACAAAGCAACAACTTTAGTTCCATGACAATGGCTTCTTACAACTTACAACAAGAAAAATGCCTATATTCCAAATCCCAACTAAGAAGGATGAAGGGAGTATGGAGTCTGGAAGAAACCAGTAAGAAAAGATCATTGGTATTGGAAGGACTGAAACTGATCAATTAGAAGCCGAAGATTATTGTTGGAACAATGCAGTTCCTCAAGAATAATCTTAATAGAAGATCAGAAACTACACAAAGAAAGGCATGTTATCTCTATGTTTTTATGCAACAATTTCTAATTATGACATTTTAAATATCAATCATAAGAGATTCATATTTATGAAAGAATAACTACACTTCATTGTGATAATTATACTTCTATTATAATGTTAAAGAATCTCATTTTATATCAGAGTCAAGCATCTTAATCTTTTAAAAATTTGTGTTTATCTCTGATTAGAGAAGTAGAGTCTGATGATGTCCAGAAGCTACTATGGTCAAAAACTCTAGACTAGTTTCTGATGAATAATAGCCTATGAAGCATCTCAATCTCTGAAACTCAGAATAAGGTTAACTGCCTCGGATATGCGCACAAGTGGACAAAATGTTTTTACTGCCTTTGGCACATGTCCCTTACGTGTCATAAATATGAAATATCTTATGAAATGTGGATTATAATTGTTGGCTAAAAACTTCTCAGATCATGATGATTTGTCTTAGTTATGGTTCTTCTCACCTCTTTTATCTTTGTGTTCTATTTTGATCAATATTTTTTTCACTCAAAACACTCTACTTATATCAGACGCACACACTTGTCTTTCTCACTACCCACACTTTTGTTTTCTCAAACCTCCTCTGAAAAACAACCCATTTTTAAAAAAGAAACCCTAAAGATCCTTTTACAATGTCATCTTCATCATCTTCACAACATGTGCACCAGATCCTCGAATTTGGTATTCTGACTATCAAACCCAAAACCATGGATATCAATAAGGATGATCTATAGTTGATAGTGAAACTAATTGTTAAGTTCAACTCATTAAATTAGAATGGGTATGACTTATGGAGTTTCTTTAGGGTACAAGAGTGGTATTTATTTTTTGATATGCTGAATAGACCAACTTACCCTCATCTGGTAGGGGATTTCTAGGTTAGGGTTGAAGTTTATGATAAACTTTCTGCATCTATGGAACAAGATCTGATGGTGCGGAATGACAAATCCTTGAAAGAGAACATCCTAAAGGAAATGGGTCTAAAGGAATTCAAAGAAGTGGAAATTAGATCAACAGTGATGGGTGTTAATGTAACCATCACTCAGAGGACTATCTCTAAGCTTCTGAGAGTGACAAACTTTGGAAGGTTCATCTTGAACACAAAAGAAAGCAATCATGAATTTGATGCCATTAAAAGATGTTTATTTGAACTTTCTAAATATGTGTGTTCTTTATACTTTGGAAAAGTCAAGAACATGAAGACTGATTTCAAGCTTATGATCAAGATTCTTATTGGTTGTCTGATCCCTAGAGAAGGCAACACTGATAAAATTTCATGGGATCATAAACACTTAATTTTATACTTGGTCAATAAAGATAAGATAAATCTCCCTGCCTACATCTTCCATCATCTTTGTGAAACTATCAAGGAAAGCAATAAGCACAATAAGAAGAATGTAACTTATGATAGATTTATGTTTGAACTGTTTCATCAGGATCATCTGATTGATTCCCTTAAAACTATTTTTGATAATGAGGATCTAGATGAGATCCATGGGAACATTCTTTCTGCTTCTATTCTGGTCAACATGAAGCTTCTAAAGAAGAGTAAAGTGGTGGTATCTAAAGAGCATCTCAAAGTCAGATGTACAATAACTGATTATCTCAAGGATTTTCCTATGACTACCAAGTATGATAATCCTAAGGTAATTAGGATATACATTAAGATGGCTAGAAAAGAAACTGGTATGGTTATAAGATATGAAAATTTAAAAGAAGCATTAGCTGACATGCATAAACCTTCTAAGAAGAGAAAACAAACGGCTTCTGATTCTCAGGAGTCAGTTCAGAAGCCTTTTAAGAAGAAGGTTGTGAAACAAAAGGAGATTGAGAAAGAAATTGAAGAGGTTATTGAATCCACCATCTTAATGCACTCTAAGACAAGAAGTGGAAGAACTCCTCAGAAGGTATCTTTTTCTTTTGTCTCATCTGATGCACCTATAAAGATGAAGATGTTAAGAAAGATGTTTCTTCATGATGAAATTGAAAAGGAAGATGAAGAAGGGAAAACTGGGGTGTCCTTGTTTAGAAGGAATAAGTTTTAAGAAGCTGAAGCCCAAAAAAGTGTAGTAGAACCTGTTTTAAGGGCAGCTCAAGAAGAGAAGCATTGTAACACCCCAAATTTAGATAAATAATCTTATTTAATTATTGAAGTGTTGATGTGTTTTATATTTGGTGTATTCAAATTATTCTGGAGTATTTGAGCTATTTTGATGTTTTGGGAATTTATGGGTATTTTAGTAATTTAATAATTACGGGAAATATTGAGGTTGAGAGCGGAGAAAATAAAATTTAGATTATTAATAATCATTTGATAATTTGGTTTTTAGTAGTTGTTAGAATAATTAGAATTTCTAGAAATAATCCATTATTATCATTATAATCAAATATTTATTTAATTGAAATAATTATTTAATAGAAATAGTGGTGTCCGAGTTATTTGGTACAAATATAGTTGTTTTGAAATCTATTTAAGTTATTAGTAATAATTAGAAATAATTAGATGATTTTAAATTATTTAGTAACAATTGGAGTAATTATAATTATTAAAAATAATTTATAATATTAGAGAATTTTATTAAATATTTAATTAATAAGTATATTTAATTAATTGGAATAATTATTTAGATATTAAGTCTTATATAAGTAGTTGCACATCTAAGAAGAAGACTATCAGGCACCACACAACATAGCAATATACCTCAAGACTATGAACTTGACATTCAAAGAGAAGTTATTATGTCAAATCTATTAGACTTTGAACATCTTAAATATTTAGAAGTTCTTCAGTCTTAGAGTCTTTCTAAGCTATATTTTTTTAAACCTCTGATTGTATATCAAGTGTAAGTTATTACTCAAATCTCTTAACAATTTGTTATAGAGTAAGAAGTCTCTTGCTTGTGTGCTTGAGAATTTGAAATCTTTAGCTTTGTGCTAGAGCAAGGAAGTCTCAGGCTTGTATGTTTGAACAGGGAAGTCTTAAGCTTATGGGCTTGAGAAAGGAAGTCTCAAACTTGTGTGTCTGAGTAAGGAAGTCTTATACTTGTATGTGTTAGAAAATAAGTCTCTTGCTTGAGGGCTTGAGCATTTGTAATCAGATTTGGTTATAGTGGAAATCCCTTGGAAGTACAAGAGGACTTGACTACTCTCAAATTGAGAGAGGAACCATTATAAATTGCTTGTATTATTGCTTGTACTTTCTTACTTCTGTACTCACATTTTTCTCTTTTGACAACTTTGATCATCCAAACCAGATTCTGGTTCAAAATCAGATAAGCTCCTTCAGAAGTCATAACGTAGTTTCCTAGTTAGACTTTGAACCTTATGTTTAGACTCTGATAAGAAACCATCAGAAGTAGAAGCTCTCAAGGCTTAAAAGAAGAAAAAGTCAATACAATTTAACCCCCTTTCTTGTGTTTTTCTCACCTTCATACGGAGATGGATCTTCGTACCTTATCAGAACAGTGCAGGTTATGTATGTTTTATGGTTATGCAGATGAAAGTGATGGTTTATAAATGTTAAGGACTATGTTATGTAATGAGATTTAAACCATATAATCAATATGAAAAAAATGACGTATAAATCCAGATCGTCCAAGAATGAAATATACAAATAAAGTCAAAATACACGATAAAATAGAGTGAAGTTAAAATAAAATACAATCCATAATGAATCTAAAGTACAACTACTATATACTACTGTGTATACCTGACTACAGCTCCTCAGGCTCCTCGGCCTTCTCTACCCCCTGTTCTCCGACACTATCTTTGTTACATCAGTGTCTCTCGTGTCTCCATCATAATGGCATCTAGGACCTGCCTCACCTCAGACCTATCAGGGGAGATACCTTTATCAATGTCTGTCTGCGCAATCTCCACAATGTGACGACATCTAGGAAAAACATCATGAGCATGATCTAACTGTGTCTGCTCCTCCTCTAGTATCTTCTGATGAGCTGGCCTCGGTGGATCTCTTGGAGAAGCTTGCACCATATAAGAATGTGACACCCTGAAGAACTACCTGATGTATCTATCGATGTAGCTCTAGTTTCTCTCAACTACGGTAACTCGTGCCTCCTCTAGTACCAGATGAAAAGATAATCATCAAACATGAATCCATATATCAATATGTAATAGTTGGAGGAGCAGATAACATGATGTCTGGGAATAGTTTGAGTGTATCCAAAGTTGAAATTTTTTGGAGATGCATCTCCAGCATTTTCTGCAACTTTTCAGGTTCGTCAATGGCGGTAATGAAGACTATCAAAACCTTAAAATAATGGTTTGATATCAAACATGATTTACAGTATGTATAAACTATCATTCATTCGATTTCTACTCATTTCTTACCTAAATCATCAATTTATACTAATTTCTTACCTAAATCATCAATTTTTACTCATTTATACAAAAACTCAACAAACTTTTCAAAACATCAAAAACTTACAAATTGAGAGTTTACTTTAGTGTTGAATGATGTCTCTGATGTACTCGATGTTGATGGAAGAATCTTTGAACTTTATTGATTGACTTTGAACTTGGTTGATAGAAGAACCTTTAAGGGAGTTTGAGAAAATTTTGTGTTTTTTAGAAATGAGGAAGGAGAAGGGTTCTGGTGCGATTTAGTACCAATACCATTTGAAGATGCATCTCTGAAATAATTACGAAGATGTATCTACGTAGTTTTTTAACTTTAAGGTAAAATTCTATTTACTTAGTGTGCGTCAGGAGATGCATATCCAGAAATTGGGGAATTTTTGTATTTTCACATGGTGACCTAGTATGGCTACATTCAGAGTATTTCCATGACACCCTATATCTTTGCTCCTTCTACTATGATATACAGAGATATGGATGCCATGTTTGATGATTATCTTAGTCATATGGTACCGAAGGAGGCACATAGTACAATGGTTAAGAGAGGTTGGAGCTATGTCGACGGGTACTTCGGGTGGTTCTTCAGGGTGTCATATTTGTATATGGTGTAAACTGCTCTAGAAGATCCACTGAGGCCAACTCATCAAAATATACTAAAGAAGGAGCATGCACAATTAGACCATCCTCGTGATGTCTTGCCTAAATGTTGCCACATTATGGAGATCACGCAGACAGATATTGACAAATGTATCTTCCCTGATGAGGTCTGAGGTGAGGCAGGTCTTAGATGCCATTATGATAGAGGCACGAGAGGCACTGACGTATAAGAGATAGTGTCGGAGAACGGGGGTAGAGGAGCACGAGGAGCTGTAGTCCGACATACACAGTAGTATATAGTAGTTGTACTTTGGATTCATTATGGATTGTATTTTATTTTCACTTCATTCTACTTTATCGTGTATTTCAACTTTATTTATATATGTCATTTTTGGAACCATTTGGATTTATATATGTCATTTTTTTCATATCCATTGTATGATTTAAATCTCATCACACAACAGAGTGTTTAACATTTATAAATCACTATTTTCATCTGTGTAACCATAAAACAAACATAACATGCACTGTTCTGATAGGGTACAATGATGCATCACCGTAAACCCTAAACGAAAATGCATCTTCAGAATAATAAATGTATGAAACGGGTCTTTTGGAGAAGGATGCATGAGGTGTGTGTTAAATAAAATTTGGAGATGCATTTTTGGATCAGTTAACTTTTTGATTTAAGACTAGATGTATTCAGAAATGTATCTTCGAAATCTGAAAAACATTTTAAATTTTTCATAATGTGTTTTCCACCTCATATAATGAAATAAGAAATTCCCTTAATTTCATTCTTTTAACCCATAGAAAAATAAGGCCGAACACACCCTACCATTTTTCTTGTGGATGAGGCAATAAGCTGAGTGTGAGAAAATATTAACATAAATAAAACTATCTTCTATCAAAATAAACTCTAAACTCAAAGTGAGTTAATAAATCTTAAAACTTATTAAATAGAGAGTATATACTTGAATCGAAAAATGAGACTAAAATCATAATTTAATAATATAGAGTAAAAAGTTTATTTAATATTTAATTAATATAATTAAATGATTTTTCAAATTAGAGATATTTTTGATAAGTTTCCTGGTTTTGATCATAACGTTTCATATCTTCAAGCATAGGATTTCAATAACTTATTTGGTCAATTAGATTCATTTGATCAGGAGTTTTTGAATGGAACTTTTTATAAACAAAGTGCAATTATTATGATTGAACTTTCAAGACAAGAAGTACTACTCAAGACAATTTTTGTGAATGACTTATCAATGCAATGCAAGCTTGTTCACGTTTTTAGAGTAATGATTATTCACACTAGCTATAGCCATTGTTACCTGAAAAATATTGAGAAAATTTGGCAAAACAATTCTGAGATATATATCCTGCCATATTATAACATTCCTATTGGGTAGCTTCACGACACACAGGAATAGAAACCTAAGGAAACAAGGGAAATACCCTATAGTTGATTTTGTAGATCATAAGATGTATGTACCTTATATTGTAATAAAATGTTCTGTTGAAAAATACATGTTAATATTACAATTAATAATTAAAAAAAATAATAAGTGATATTTTTTAAAATTTAAGTATAGTTGATTCATTGAAGGAAAGAGACTGAAATTATGAAGTCAGTTTTCCTATAAAATAGATGGGTTAACATAAAATCAGAAAAAGTTCATATTTAGGAATGTAATTTATATTTTAAAAATTTATTTTTACATTTCAAAATAAATAAGCTGCTATTTAAGAACATATAAATCAAATTTAATGGCAATTAGATTCTTTTTTTAGTCGAATGAAGTTTAATCAAATATAAATAGTTAAATACGACACATGTGAGTCAGGAATGTAGTTAGAGTCATTGAAAGTTAAGTAGAACTCGACATTTTACTTACATTTCATGTTTATGGTGTAACTAACTTAAAAGAGACTATTTACATATAAGCACATTTCTAGAAAATAATGCACGTTGGAAATTTACTCACACCTATAGAGAATTCTACTCCAATTTTGATGAACAAGATTCAATCATACCGATCGAATTCTCTCTTGTTCTCCACTATTCACTCGAGTGAATCAATCAGTTTTGGTTGCAAGAATGCACTACACAATTTTAATGGAAGAAGAAAGAAAAAAATTGAATTTTAGAAGAAAAGAAATTTTAGGGTTTTCAAGAAAAGAAAGAAGAAGAATTTTTTGCAGAGTTTCTCTCTGCTCTCAAACTGAGGTTTTATTCTTTGCAACTGCAAGTTATGTATATTTCAATAATAGGGGTTACTCCCTATTTATAGATTGAGTTTTCTTGCTCCTTAAGTAAAGCTCAAATACCTAATTCTGCTAACACTGCAACATTGAGTCTAAGTAAAAAATCCATGTCAAGGCTAACTCCTCGACACTTCGACAACTATGTGTTTCGACAATAACATGTTTCAACATCATGAATTATATTCTCAATACACCACCTAATTCATTGTGTCTAAACTATCTACATTCATCACATACCTTAATTTCTTGAACATTTCGACTTGCACTCCTTTCGTCATGATATCTGCAATTTGATTCGCAGTTCTGTAATGTTCCATGTTCAGTTTCCCATTAGCTACCTACTCTTGAAGATAGTGGAACCTCATTTCGATGTGCTTGCTTCGTCCATTCGTTATCGGGTTCTTTCCATATTGATAACTTTGTCGATCTTCATGGTAATTGCTCCATGATTCTTCCCTGTAATCTCTTCGACCAAATTCATCATCCATGTTGCATGTCATACACAAAGAGAAGCAATTATGTACTCGACTTCACACGACGACAATGCCACTATTGGTTCCTTACTTAAACTTCAAGCAATTGGTGCACCACCTAGCATAAACATATAACCAACTGTAGATTTTCTATCCTCTACATCACTACACCAACTTGAGCCGGTGTATCCCACTAGCTTGCATTCTTTTCCTTCATCAGCTGCAAGAAATAAAATGCATAACCGAGATTTCCTTTCAGATACCTTAGTATCCTCTTCGTCACTGCTAGGTGTGATACCTTTGGCTTCTGTATGAATCTACTCACCATACCTACATTGTATGCTAGATTAGGCCTTGTGTGATAAAGATATCGAAGTGATCCAATGAGTCTTTTGTACTGCGTTAGATCGACATCATCTTCATGTGTGTCTTTCGACAGTTGCAATTTGGGATCAGCTGGAGTTGAAGTTGGGTTGCAATCTTTCATCTCAAATTTCTTGAGTATTCCTCCAGCATATCTTCTTTGGTGCATCATGAAGCCTCTACTACTTTTGTAGAATTCGATACCAAGGATATATGAGAAATTTCCCAAGTCTGACATTTCAAACTCCTCACTTAGGTCATGTTTGAAATATTTGATCTCCTTCTTGCAACTTCCTGTTATCAATAGGTCATCGACATAGAGACATAGTATAAGCAATTCATTATTGCTTCTTGTTGCATATACTTCATGCTCAGTTATGCACTTGACAAATTACTTCTTCCTTAGGAAATTTTCTATCTTCTTATTCCAAGCTCTTGGAGCTTGCTTAAGTCCATATAGGGCTTTATGCAACATGTATACCTTGCTTTCTTCGTCATGTTTCACAAACCCAACTGGTTGTGCAACATAAACTTCTTCATCTAAGGGGTCATTCAAGAATGCACATTTCATATCCATCTGACATATGTGCTAGTTGTTCATGTTTGTTAGACCAACAACTAACCTGATTGTTTAGATTCTAGCCACATGTTCAAAAACTTCATCGAAGTCGATTCCTTCCTTCTGAATAAATCCTGTCACCATAAGTTTTTCCTTGTGTCGATTTACTTCACCTTTGGGATTCAACTTCACCTTGTATACTCAATTCACATTGATTTCCTTCTTGCCTTGAGACACTTTGACAAGTGACCTAGTGTTGTTGACTTCGATAGACTCTAGTTCCTCATTCATAAGTTTCACCCACTTCGAATCCTTCCTTAGCTGCATTGATTGGTCTGACATCTGCATAGAAAACATAGTGTACCAACTCACCTTCATCATCGACCAAATCATCTGATGTAATCACACATTCTTGCAACCTTACAGGCATGTGCCTTGTCCTTTCAGGCCTACTTGTGCTTTCTTGACCTCTGACTTTTTCCTTTCGAACTTCTCTTTTGACTTTACTTGTTGGTTCTTCATATAATATTCTCATCGAATTCTTCTTGACATTTTCAATCCAATCCCATTCCTTAAGCTCATCTATGATCATGTCCCTGCTGATCACTTCTTGCTTGTTCACTAGGTCGAACAACTTGTAACCTCTAGTCGAATGATATCCTATTAGGATCATTTGACTCGACTTGTTATCAAGTTTTATTCTCAACTTATCTGGCACATGTTTATATGCTAAAGATCCAAAAAGTTTCAAATGACTCAAGCTAGGCCTGACAACAGACCAACATTCTTCTGGCGTAATTCCTTCTAGCTTCTTCGTTGGACATTTGTTTAATATGTATGTTGTAGTCGATACAACTTCTCCCCATAATTCTTTGAGTAGATGTTTTCCTTTCAACATAATTCTCACAGTATTTATGATGGTTTTATTCTTCCTTGCTGCAGTTCCATTCTACTATGGAGTGTAGGGTGGCACCACCTCATACATAATCCCTTCTTTCACACATAACATGTCAAAGTCTTTCGACATATATTCTCCATCACCACCAAATCTTAAAATATTGAGCTTTCGACCACTTTGTCTTTCGACCATAGATTTAAAATTGGCAAATACCTCGATCACTTCACTTTTCTTCTTGATCAAGTAAGTCCACAGTTTCTGACTGAAATTATCTATGAATATGACAAAGTATTTGTTACCTCCAATCGACTTCACTTGGATAAGACCACATAAATTAGAGTATATGACTTTAAGAATTGCTTTCGACTCGCTTCTTGCATCCTTGCTGAAGTGTTCTTGTGTTGCTTCGCCTGTACACATTCCTCACACACTTCGTTTGGAATGTTAATTTCTGGTAACCCTAAAACCATATTTCTTTTCTTCATATCTCTGATGTCTTTGAAATTGAGATGACAAAGTCTGTAGTTCCATATCCATTCATCCATACTGGCTACAATTGCATGGCACTTGTGCTCCATCATATTAAGTTCAATCCTAAAGGTTATATTCTAATACATAGGTGCCTTAAAGGTTAACCTTCCACCTGAGTCGGAAATTCTCATCATCTCGTCATCGATCGACATTTTGTATTTCTTTTCGACCAACTGCCATATGCTGAGAATATTGCTTTTCATGCCTGGTATGTACATTACATTGGAAATTTCTAACCTTTTGCCATCTTTCCTCATAATCAGAACATCACCAATACCTTCAGTTGATAGAGTATTGTCATTTTAAAAATTTACCATGTTCTTTATTAAGGGTTTCATGTTGACAAACCAATCTTTCCTACCAGTCATGTGTGGTTAGCATCCTGAGTCCAAGTACCATTGGTCCTGAAATATTTCTTCATCTCTTGTTGTGACCATCAACAACATCTCTTCTTTTTCAAGCTTTGCGAACTTTGCATCATTATCTTGATTCTTTTGTTTTTCAGGACAATCATAAGAGTAGTGACCATACTTCAGACAATCGAAACACTGAATGTAACTTTTGCCAGGTTTTCAACCACCACCTCTTCCTCTACCTGCAACACCACCTCTTTGGTTGCTTTGGTATGAGGGATTTCTCTAATTCGACCAACCTCTTTCTTGCTGATTTCGACCATTTAAATTATTGTAGCCTCATCTACCTTTGTTATCAAACCACTTCTTTTTTCCTTTCTTTCTCTTGCTGGTTGCGCCAACAATACCACATCACTATTTGACTTCCCTGCAACTCTTTCATCCATTATTTGTTCATGATATTTAAGCGTCCCTTGAAGCTCTTCCTTTGTCAATGTTCACAAATCTTTCTACTCTTCCGTGGTTACTGCCACTTGATTGAACTTTGGATCCAGCGACCTCAAGATCTTTGAAACAACTAATCTTGATGTCAACACTTTTCCATATATGGTATAATATCACCTATCAAATCTAAAGCTCAACCTCTAAATGGTCAAGGTTTAACTATTGTATGTAGCTCACTAGATGGGACATGTTGGATCCCTACATGCTTCTGGAATTCGTGGCACCCTTTGGAAAATTCTATGCAATCTTTCAACATTGCGGGTCAATACACCCCTTGTCGAAGCAAAAAACACTTCATCTTATGTCCTGATTGATGGGCGCCATATGATCCATTATGAGCACAAAATATTGTCAAATAAGCTTTGCTTTCGCTAAGGAACTTAAGTAAAATTCCTTCAGACATCTTTTTAAACAACTCATTTCCAATGATAACATAACTTAATGCCTTATATTTGATCTTTCAATGTGTTGTTCCCGTCGTATTCTTCAGGAAGTCTATGAATGGTCTTCGCCAATCATCATTTCATAAATTGTCAATGGAAAAAACTTCCAAAATTATAGGGCTTAAATCTCCTAACTCTTCTACTCCCACCAGTTTTGACTTTGACAATTATGGGGAAAGTACACTGGTTGAAATCAATTTATCTTTGAATTCTATTAAATCTTCCAATTTTTCTTTGGAGACTTGTACCCTGAGGCTATCTGGGCTAAATTATTGGCCTCTTGATTCTCAATTCTTGGCACATGCTTAATGCCGACTATTTTGAATCTTCTGAGCAATGATTCTCTTTGACAAAATACATTACTAGATTATCGTTAATGCATTTGTATTCTTTTGTAAACTGTTTTACCACTAATTATGAGTCTCCCTTAATCTCGACTCTTGTTTCTCCCAAGTCTATAAGATCGTAAAACTTGTTATTAAGGCTTTGTATTCAACCTCATTATTAAAGCAATAACCATTAATTTTGAATTTATACTTAATTAGAATTCCCTGGGGTGAAATAATCAGAATTCCAACACATGTTTTCTTAGCATTACTAGAACCGTCAAATTATAAATTCCATGTAGATTAATCAATATAGTTTTGTGTTACTTCTGTTATTGCATGATCTACTATAAAATCAGCGACAATTTGGTCTTTCATGACTTTTAACAACGCATAAGTCAGAGGATACTATGTTAAAGCCAAATCCCATTTTCCTTTTCTATCATGTATAATTGGTTTCGACAACATACGTTTAATAATATAAAAATGCGAGTAGATAAACACATCTATCAATTTGATATAATATTTCAATTTCATGCAAGAGAAATACAAATAAAGTCACAACTTTTCTATCAAGCTATACCTAGTTTTTACATCATTTAACAATCGACTGATAGAAAATATGGCCCTTTCGACGCCATCATCATCTTCTTAGGCTAACATACTGCCCATTGTCGAATCCGATAAAAAATGTACAATTTCATACTCTTGTTCCTCATGGGGGGGTAATAACACACATGGCTTCGACAAATATGCCTTGATATCCTCAAATGCCTTTTGATGTGTTAGTTCCCATCTAAAGCCTTCCTTATTTTTCAAATGAAGCAATGGTGAGAATACCTTCATCTTGCCACTTAGATTCGATATGAATCTTCTCATAAAGTTTATTTTTCCAAGTAAAGACTGAAGCTTCTTTTTATTTGTCAGAGGCTCTGTCTTCAACATGGCTTTCATTTTGTTTAGATTTATCTCAATGCCTTTCTTGTGGACTATGAAGCCCAAAAAATCAACTACATTGACACAAAAAGAAAACTTTAATGGATTCATCTTCATTCCATGTTTCCTCATCCTTTCAATAGGTTATCGAAAGTGGTTTAAGTGGCCACTTCCCGATAAGGACTTGACGACCATGTCATCTATATAAACTTGTATAATTGTTTCAATAAAGTCATGAAACATATAGTTCATTATCCTCTGGTAGGGTGCACCAACATTTTTTTAGGCCAAAGGGAATCACCACCCACTCGTACGTGCCTAAGGCCCCTGGGTATCGAAACTGTAAGTTTAAGGAGTGCCTTAGAGGGGGGGGGGGGGGGTGAATGAGTCACTTAGAGTATTTTCCGGATTTTTGACGGTTCATGACTTTTACTTTCTGAAATGGTTAAGTGATGAAAAGCGGTAAAGTGCGGAAGATAAAGGACACAGCGATGTATAGTGGTTCCCTTCACAGATCGAGAGTACTCCACTCCCCTTTCAACACGAAAGAGAATTCACTATCTGTTATGACTTGTACACGACAGACACAATCACCAAGAACAACCTCTTGTGATTTATCAAGTTGATATGAGAACAATCCTCTCAAACTCAACTCTCTTGCTTCCAAAAATCTTGGACAGCAAGGTGTTTACAAAACACACAATCTTATTTTTCAACAATTAAAAATAAGATATGGATTACAACAATGGATTGAATGTAAAGTTTGTAGTAAAATGATCACACAAAGTGATATATCAATTTGCTTGATCTTCTCTTCCAATGAAAATAATTCACCACACAAAAATATTAGATTGCTCAAGAATTTTCTGTTTTGAATGATATGAAAATATGCAGAAAAAATCTTGAATGAAGATTTAAAACAATAGGTGTGAATTCTGAAAAAATTCTAAGAGATTGATTGGAAGAGGTGAAATTTGAATTTGAAAGATCGTGTATTTATATGCACATAACACCTCAAGTGAAACATGGTAATGTTCTGAAAAAATCATGAACAATTGTCAAAGATGAAATGAAAAGGTTCCATGAAGTGGTGCATGAAGAGGTGTATGAATAGCCAATGATTTTTTAGAAACGCACAGTGGTAAATCGATTTACATAATGGGTATATCGATTACCCTGTTGCAACGTTAAAATTTTTTCAAAAACTTTCAGTGGTAAATCGATTTCCCTAAGAGGTAAATCAATTTACCTAGTTAAAAACTTGAAATTTCGCTTCTGGAAAAGTAATGCTCCAGTGGTAAATCGATTTCCCTAAGTGGTAAATCGATTTACCTAAGTGAAAAATTTAAATTTTGCTTTTAAAAAATATGTAAGCTTCAGTGGTAAATCGATTTCTCTTATAGGTAAATCGATTTACCCAATTTGAAAATGCAAAAAATTATTCTAAGTCATTTTCCATGCACAATGAAAAGTTATGCAATAGCCATATGAATACTTGAGCATCTAAGACTTTAGTGAAGGTAAGTATTCTCATTATACCTTCTTGAAGTGAAAAGCTTAACTTCTTGAATCAAGATACTTTATCATAGCATAACATCTTTGCCTTCTTGTTGCTTGGAGTTTTGTCTTCATAAAAAACATTCATCATAGAGAGGCTTGATTTCACAGAAACTCCATTTTTGCCACATTTTCCTCTATAATAAATTTTTTGGTTAAACCATAATAACCATCTAAAAGACTTAAATACTCAAAATCAGCTGCCAAATCGACTAGCATTCTAACGCTAGTATTAGGTATTTGTCATTTGGAGTGACAACGTGTAAATCTCTTAAGTCAATATAGACTCTGAGAGTGCTATTATTTTAAATTATTAGGACAATATTAGCTAGCCCTTTTGACATACCTGGCAGGTCTTATGAACCTGTTTTTGAGAAGTAATTTGATTTCTGCCTTGATCTTCGACCTGACCTCAGGCGCAAATCTCCTTGGGGTTTGTTTTCCAAGCCTTTTGTCAGGCTCGATTGGTAGTTTTAACTCCACCAAATCCCGACTAAGTCCCAGCATCTCGTGGTAATCCCATGCAAAGCAGTCTTTGAACTCCCTCAGAATATGGATTACCTTTGTTTTTAGTCTTGAGTCGAGCTTGTAGCTTATGTAAGTCGGCCTCTTAGTTTTCCCATCTCCCAAATACATCTCTTCCAAAGGATCTTGAGCTTGCATCATTTTGGTGGAGACTAATGGGTCTTTATTGAACCCCAAAGGCTTGTCATCGTATATACAATCGAGCCTGCGACATTCTGAAGTTATTTCTTGGCCATTATGAACTTCAAACACAGTGGCTTCGACATCCATCATTTCTTGTGATTCGGCCTCTAAAACTGCTATTAACTTATTTTCAGCCACATAGGCCGAAATCTGAGCCAAAGCGCTCTACTTAGACATCATCCCCGTATGATCCCAACCATTTGTTGTATCCTCCAATCGTCTCATATTCCCATATAAAGTTATGCTTTAGGTGCAGCTTCATGGAGTAGTATACGTCGACCCCATTTAAGTCGAAACTTGACCCAACTAGGGGACATGGAAAAATATTCGCCAACTGTCGGTCAAAATTTCTTTTGTCGGCATGATTTACCTCTGTCTAGAAGAAACTTTAATCAGCTTCTATGTGCACCACGATCCCGTCGGGCTTCTATATCGTGATTCTTTGGTGCATGGAAGATTTCACACATCCTACTGCATGCAAAGGAGCAGAAAACCCCCGTACAGGAGGCCTGACACGGCCACCCGTGTCACCTGACACAGGCCGTGTCAGGGAAAGGGAAGACAAGTAAAGAAAATAGTAGCATAACACGGCCACTCGTGTCAGCTGACACGGGCCGTGTCGGGCAGAACCCTCAACCGTGTCACCCTTGCCATGGGCGTGTCAACTTAAACAGTAGGCTGACACGACCACCCGTGTCAGCCCAAGCCCAAAAATTCCAGTTTTCTCGGGCTTTTCATTCGTCGGGCTTTTTAGAGACATCTTTGGACCAGTCCAACTACTGCTGGGATTTTTCATTATAAAAGGAGGTCTTCTGCCAAAGGAAAAATCATCTTGCAATACAGCAAAACACAGTATTGTGAAGTAATCAAGTATTACAGAGATCAAGGCATTTGGAGAGCTGAAGAGATTCATGAGCGGGAGCGATTGAAGATCAAAGTCATCCAATTACTTGTAATGTGTAATTTTTATCTTGAATTTGTTTTAAACAATATGAGTAGCTAAACCCCCCAATGCTAGGGGGGTGTCCCTGGTTTAGAATTGTAATGAATTTGAGCTTACATTTGCATTTATAATATTGTTTTTACGGTAACCTTTTGATGTGTTTAGTGCTTTCTCTTTCGGATCAATTGAGATTGATTTGTGGTTATCAATTAGGCTGGACCGCCATTGATAAGGTTTTCATAAGGTTACTCTACAATAGATATCACCTAGGACTAGGGATACCCTGTATGAACCAGAGTATTCTTGATATTATACAGCTTAACTTCATCCTAATTGGCTATGGACATAAGAATTAGGGTAGATTGATTAAAGGTTTTTTCACCAAGGACTTGGGAGAAAATACCCTTGAGAACTGGTAGTAATTGATATTTGTGGATGCAATAGTGACTCAGAGTTATTACAGGGATAAATCATACACCTTCCCTGGAATTGTTCCTTTTCCTCTATAAACCCTTATTTTCATATTTCTTTACCTTCACTTTTATTATTATATTTTTACACTCAAAAACCAAATTAATACTTTTTGTTTAATTGAATGATAATTTAAACTCAATATTAACGTGCAGTCCTTGAGATTGACATTCGGGGAATTTCCCCATTATTACTATAAAAGACAAAATAGGACACTTGCTATTTTCCCGATCAAGTTTTTGGCGCCGTTGCCGGGGACTGCCAAAAATATAGAGTTTAATTTTATTTCAATTAAAATTTTGTTGCTCTGCAATAAAATTATTTTTCTGTCATTTATAATTTACTAATTTGTGTATGCGAGGAGAACCCTCAGCTGAATTTCTTTTTGACGCAGAGATCGAGAGAACCCTTCACAGAAGATGCAGAGAACAAAGAGTGGATTCTACAGAAGAAAGTACCTCTGATTACTCAGAAGTCAAGGAACCAATGGCTGAAGTTCCTCCAATTCCACCTCCGGAAAGACTCCTGGGTGACTATGGAGGTGCAAATGCACCGGGTGGTCGACTGACCATTGTTAACCAACTAGTGAATGTGACAAATTTTCAACTACATCCTAGCACGATCAATTAATTGGAAAGAAAACCTTTCACCAGAAAGGTTAATGAAGATGCCAACAAACACCTGCAAAGATTTCTGACCATGAGCACCACCCTGAAAATTGATGGTCATACTGATGAAGCAAAAAAATTAAGAATGTTCTCGTTCACTTTAGCTGAAGACGCGGAAGAATGGTTCTATTCTCTCCCTGCCGGTAGTATCACTTCCTGGGAGGAGATGGAAACTGCATTCTTAAATGAGTATTTTCCAGCATCAGTGTTCCTGAGAAAAAGGTATGAAATTCTGAATTTCAAACAGAAGGATGGTTAATCATTGGGAGACACTTACAAAAGATTCAAAAGAATATTAGTCGCGTATCCCACTCATAATATGGATCAGACCGAACAAATGCAGATGTTCGTTAATGGGCTGAAATAAAAACAAAACAGTTGATTGATACAGCAGCCGGTGGCTCAACAAATTTCTCAACAGCCACTGGTATCAAGAAGATTATTGAAGCAATAACTGCTAATGAGCATCTAGAGCTATATGACAGGTGTACCAGTCAGCCAGACGGGGTAATTGATCTAAAATTAGAGACAAATAAAATTCGTCTGGAAAACACTGTTGCTGCCGAAGTAGACAAAAAGTTGAAAGCTATGAATATAGGTACTAAACAGATAGTGCAGGTTCAGCCAGCTCAGGCGAGCACTTGTGAAATCTATAATGGACCTCATCACACGGTCTATTGCTTTGCGACTCCCCAACAAATTGAAGAGATCAAATTCTTGAAGCAGAATAATCCCTACTCTAACACTGACAACCCAGGTTGGAAGAATCATCCAAACTTCTCCTAGAAAGATCAGAGAGGGAATGTTCTGCAACAAGGTACAGGGCAATATCAGACTCAGTATCAACAACAACAACAACAACAGGCACCTAAAAAGGCTGAATGGGAGATTGTCATTGAAAAGTTAGCATCCCACATCATACAGTTGCAAGAAGAAACAAGGACTAATCATAAAAACACCACAACCTCCATCAAAAATCTTGAAGTTCAAATGGGACAGATAGAACAACAGTTAGCTTCAAACTCTCAAGCCCCTGGCACCCTACCTAGTGGTACGGTGACAAATCCGCGGGAACAAAACATTGTTAACGCTATCACAACCCGAAGTGGAAAGTCAACAGAGGAAAATGATATAGAAAAAGATCGATTAATAGAGGTGGATTTAGAAATAAAGGAAACAAAAGTCCAAGATGAAGAAGCAATACCACCTCCTGTCAAGGAGAAGGAGAAGGTTTCTAAACCCATAATCAAACTCCCTTACCCTCCACGACAGAAAAAGAAAAATCAAAATGAGAAGAATTTTGAGAAGTTTCTGGAGATGTCCAAAAGACTCAAAATCAATATCCCTTTTTCTGAATCATTGGAACATATGCCAATATATGCCAAGTTCATGAAGGACATAATTTCCAAGAAGCGTTCCACTGATATGGAACCAATCATCCTGACTGAAACATGCAGTGCCATTCTCCAAGGCATGAAAATCCCAGTGAAAAAGAAAAACAGGGGATCAGTTACTATTCCTTGCACTATTGGTGATAGAAAATTCAAGAAGGCTCTGTTTGACTTAGGAGCGAGTGTAAGTTTGATTCCACTGTCCATCTATAAGAAATTAGGCATCGGTTCTGTTCAAGATACTCGAATGACCCTTCAGTTTGCGGATCGTTCTGTTAGGCAACCCTATGGTATTGTGGAAGATGTTCTTGTAAAAATTGACAAGTTTGTCTTTCCAGTCGACTTCGTCATTCTGGAAATGCCAGAGGATGAGGAGATTCCTCTCATATTGGGAAGACCCTTCTTGGAAACAGGACGGTGTATGATAGATATTGAGGAAGGAACTATGATCCTCAAGGTCTATGATGAAGAGTTAAAGATAGATGTGAGGAATACAATGCAATACAAAGATGATATCGGCACTAGCAACATTATAGAGATAATCAACCAAGTAATTGCTCAAGAAAATGACCAGCATAGACCCCGGTCACCTCTAAATCGGGTCTTAAGCTTGTCCATTTTTGAAAGTAATGAAGATGAAGAAGAATCTGAGGTGCTTGCTCTGATGGAAAACAACCTGAATGGATTAGATCTAGACCACACCGGTGGGAAGATCTAATACCACCACCATCCGATGTCACTAAAGAACAAAAAAAAGGGGTGAATCTGAAGCAGTTACCAACAAATCTGAAGTATGTATTTCTAGACACTGAAGAAAAATGTCCAACCATCATTAATGCTAGTCTACAAAGTGTCTAAGAGGCAGAATTCATTCAAGTGCTAAAAAAATACAAGGGTGCAATCGGATGGGCAATTGAGGACTTAAAAGGTATAAGCCCTACTGTTTGCATGCACAAGATCTTAATGGAAGATGACCACAAACTAGTAGTGCAACCACAACGAAGACTTAACCCAGCCATGAAAGAAGTGGTGCGCAAAGAGGTTGTAAAACTCTTGGATGCGGGCCTAATCTACCCTATATCCGATAGCTCTTGGGTAAGTCCAGTCCACGTGGTACCAAAAAAAGGGGGCACAACGGTAATAAAGAATGAAAAGAATGAGTTAATTCCAACCCGCACTGTTACAGGTTGGAGAGTATGCATCGATTACAGAAGGCTAAACATGGCAACAAGGAAGGATCACTTCCCGTGACCATTCATTGATCAAATGCTGGAAAGGTTAACAGGACACGATTACTATTGTTTCCTAGATGGTTATTCGGGGTATAACCAGATTGCGGTTGCCCCTGAAGACCAAGAGAAGACTGCATTCACATGCCCCTATGGTATTTTCGCTTATAGAAGAATGCCATTTGGCTTGTGCAACATACCGGCCACCTTTCAAAGGTGTATGACTTCTATTTTTGCTGACATGCTCGAAAAGCATATGGAAGTATTTATGGATGACTTTTCCGTGTTCGGTTCTTCATTTGATAATTGTTTGACTAACCTGTCACTTGTGTTAGAAAGATGCCAGCAAACAAATTTGATCCTGAATTGGGAAAAATGTCACTTCATGGTCCGGGAAGGAATAGTCTTGGGACACAAGATCTCCAACAAAGGTATCGAAGTGGATATAGAAAAAGTGGAGGTAATAGCAAATTTACCACCATCGGTGAATGAAAAAGGCATCCGAAGCTTCTTAGGACATGCGGGTTTCTACCGCAGGTTCATAAAAGATTTCTCCAAGATTGCCAAACCGCTGACTAGTTTGCTGGTAAAAGATACCCCGTTCTTATTTGCAAAGAATGCAGCAAATCCTTCGAGGCCTTGAAGGCATTGATATCTCTGATTTCCGCCTTGAAGACTGTCTGGACTCTGTAGAAGATCTGGTCAGATACAAAAGAGGCCTTTCTGAGAAGAAGATAGCTGAGGAAGCAAGGAAGGCAAAGAAAGCCAGAATTGGAGAAACCTCTGGCACCAAAGCTTCAGCACCTCTGAATGTCTCCTCTGGTAAGTCCATTCCTCCTGTCTCTTCTGAATCTGTAATGGCTTCCTCTAACCCTCTCTCCTCTCAACCAATATATACCACCGCTGAAATACCACCTTCTACCATCAGAACCTCTCAACCTCCACCTGTTCTAAAAATTGCTCGTACTTTTACAACAACCTCTGACCCTAATCAACTATATCACCACAGCTCCTCCTCATCCTCTGAATATGAATCACCCCCTTACCTTTCCCCTTCCTCTGACCAAGAGTTCTCTGATCATGAGTCTTCTGATCAAGAACACTCTGACCCAAACTCCCCAACAATAGCTGAAATTTATGCTAAAAATTTCGCCCCACAAACTCAAACACAAACTGAAGTAACCTCACCCCTCCGAACTTCTATTCCACAACAAACAACCACCATCTCCTCTGAAAATCAAACTTCCCTTCCACCACAAACAACCACCACACCCTCTGAAATCCAACCACCTGTGATTCAACCATCTGAACCTTATATCACCCCACCAATCATTCCCGCTGTACCTGAACCAGACTCTGACCCCTTAGATGTAAACCCACTCTATGCTTCTTCCCCAGATTCTGAACTTCAACCAGAAGCAGAATCTGAACCCCAGCCAGAACCAGAAACTGAAACTCCCTCTCTGAATCTCAGCTTCCCAAACTCTCCAACTAATACTCCTGAACCTGAACCTGAACCTAAAATTATCACACCTACCCTTGAGGAGGCCATTATACAGGTTGCAGAATCCTCAGTCCAGAAGATCAAGTCTCTGGCTAAAAATTCTGAAGTCAGTGATGATCCCAAATCTGTTAGGACACACTGGAACAGAGTTATTAGTTGGATGACCTCTGAGTCTTATAGGCTGAAGAGTATCTCTGAACAAGTCAGAAATGGCTACATCAGAGACTCTGAGGAAAGACTCCAAGAGAGACTGGCTAGAGAAGCTGAGGCCAAGAGATTAGAAGAAGAAAGATTGGCTAGGGAAGCTGAAGAAGAAGCTAAGAGATTGGAAGAAGAACGCCTGGCAAAGGAAGCAGAACTTCTGAGAATTCAGGAAGCTGAAGCCAAGGCTAAGGCAGATGCAGAAGCCCAAGCTGCTGCTGAAGCTGAAGCTCAGCAGGCTCTGATTCAGGGGGAGTCTTCCTCTGCGATCCCTCTGATTCTTAACACTCTGAAGGAGATCAAGCAAGATCAGAAAGAGATCAAGCAAGATCAGAGTGAGCTCCGGGCAAGGATGGACAAGCAAGACGCTCTGAATGAAAACCTCCAGAATATGTTTGCTATGCTACTACAGAGACTTCCTCCTCCTCCAAACCCTTAGGCACTTAGGATTTCATTTGTTTGCCTAGTGTTTTTACTTCTGTCTTTTCTTTTTAGCTCTGATATTCGTCTTTGAATCTGTTGTTTTGACTGCTGTTTGCCTTTGTGCTTTTGTTTAATGAAGTGTTTTTCTCTCTATTATTTTATGTTTTATGCCTTTTTGATTATGCCAAAAAGGGGGAGAAATTATTAATTAGCTCTGATGAAAATTATGTCTAAAACCTTAAAGCATTCTGCAACAATTATAGAATTAGTTCTGATATAAATAGCTCTGATTATATAATAGCTCTGATTAAATAATTCTAACATTAAATTAAGAAATTGCAGAAAGTTTTCAGAAATCTTATTGCTTGGAAAGCTCTGGTAAGAACTTCTGAACTCCCTAAGTACTAACTCAGGGGGAGCTTTTGTTTATCTGATCTAATATTTTTCATGTTTCATCTGATAATTTTATTTGTTTTGTCATCATCAAAAAGGGGAGATTGTAAGAACAAAAATAGTTCTACAATAGATTCCATGATTTTGATGATAACAAAGGATGAAACCAAAAGTGGTACCCTAACGAAAAGTTTCTAAGTGTGCAGGGTTCTAAAGAAAGAAGAAACAAATCTGATGATGTCATCAGATGCAAAACAAGATCAGATGCAAAATCTCAAGTATCAGAAGCATCTAAAGAGGAATCTCATTCAAGAAGCTCTAACTCTGGACAAAACTGCAAGTATCAGAAGCATCTGTATATGAAGTAAAGTCTAGAAGCTCTGACTCTGAACATATGCCTTCTGCAAATTCTGAAGTTTTCAGCGCCATCTGAACATTCAAGAGATAACATCAGAAGCAAGTTTCTCCAGATACACAAAGACTCTAATCAGAATTGTTAATCATGATGAAGTAACGTTTAAGCCAAGTTAAAGTTCTGCAAATAGATTTCCTCAATTAGAAAGAGACGTTAATCTCCACTTCCAAGAGAGAAGATACTAATTGTGGTAAGTAGTCACTTCTAAGTGAAAAAGTCTACTGCAGAAGCTATTAATGGAATGGCGTAATTACATCTCAATATCCAACAGATTCAACGCTACTTCAACTCTACTTCAACTCCTATAAATAGAGAAGAAATCTCATTCAGTATACACGAAGAAATCACTAGCCAAAACTATACTGAACTTATATCACGCTCAAGAAAAACATCTTTGTTCTTCAAAGATTTTCACTAAGCTTTTGCTTATCAAGTGAAAAATTTGTTCTTAAGTTTGTAATATTTGCTTTCTTAGAAGCACTCTAGATTACACATCTTGTATCTATTTTTATTTGATTTCCTCAAGTGACTCTTTGTAGTCTGTAGACTTGAGAGGACTAAGAGATTTTCTTTTCTCTTAGGGGTTGTTTGTAATCTTTCAAGATTAGTGGATTAAGTCCTTGTTGAAGGCGAAATCACCTTGGCCGGGTGGACTGGAGTAGCTTTGTGTTATAAGCGAACCAGTATAAAATCATTGTGTGATTTCATTTTGCAAAAGCGCTTATTTTTAAAACAATTCAAACCCCCCCTTTCTTGTTTTTCTCACCTTCAATTGGTATCAGAGCTTCGACTCTGTTATTGATTTTCAAATCAAACACTTAACCGTGTAGAGAGATCCAGTGCGAGAAAAACAAATGGCCCACTCAAATGAGAAAGATTCTTACAATGCCAAGCCTCCTGTTTTTGATGGAGAAAAGTTTGATTATTGGAAAGATAGAATCGAAAGTTTCTTTCTGGGTTATGATGCTGACCTCTGGGACATTGTCACAGATGGATACAAACCTCCAACCTTAAATGGAGCTGAAGTTCCCAGAAGCAAAATGTCAGAAGATCAGAAACGTGAGTTCAAAAATCATCACAAGGCCAGAACAATACTTCTAAATGCTATATCATACAACGAATACGAAAAGATCACCAACAGAGAGACGGCTAAAGATATACTTGACTCTCTGAAGATGACCCATGAAGGAAACTCCCAAGTCAAGGAGACGAAGGCTCTGGCGTTGATCCAGAAATATGAAGCCTTCAAGATGGAAGATGACGAAGCTATAGAAGCTATGTTTTCCAGATTCCAAACTCTTATTGCAGGTCTTAAAGTGCTAGACAAAGGATACACGACTGCAGATCATGTTAAGAAGATTGTCAGAAGTCTGCCAAAGAAATGGAGACCTATGGTTACTGCTCTGAAGTTATCAAAGGATCTGAACAGTATCAGCCTTGAAGAACTTGTTAGTTCTCTCAGAAGCCATGAGATAGAACTAGAGGAGGATGAGCCTCAGAAAAGGAACAAGTCAGTGGCGCTGAAGTCCAGACCTGAAAGACGGAAGTCAGACAGAACCAAAGCTCTCCAGGCAGAAACTGCAGATACTGACGACTCTGAACCTGAAGACTCTGATGATGAAGAAGAACTGTCCTTACTAACCAGAAGAGTTAAGCAACTCTGGAAAAGAAGGAACAACAACAACTTCAGAAGATCAAGACCCAGAGGGGATAGATCAGAGTCAACTTCAAAAGGTAAACCTAATAAAGATATTACCTGTTTTGAATGTAAAGAAACAGGTCATTATAGAAATGAATGCCCCAAGCTGAAGAAAGATAACTCTAAGAAAGAAAGCTTCAAGAAAAATGCCTTCAGAACAAAGAAGGGATTAATGGCGACCTGGGACGATAGTGAATCAGGATCATCAGAATCTGACTCTGATGAACAAGCCAACGTAGCATTTATGGCTACCACATCCAGCAGCTCAGATGAAGAATCTGAAGAGGTATTTTCTGAACTTTCTAGATCTGACTTAGAATCATGTTTATCAGAAACTCTTACCTCTCTTCAGAAATTAAAACAAAAAGTTAAAAGCATTAAAGGCCTTCTTAAAGCAAAATCTGAAGAATGTAGTGAACTTGAGACAACAATTCTAGCACATGAAGATACAATCAAATCTTTAACGTTAGAAAGAGATGGAGCTAAAACAAAAAGCTTAAAATTAGAAGAAGTGTTGTCTCAAGCACCACAAACTTCAAATGAAATTATTTATAAATATGAAGAAGCCTTTCAGAAGTTTCTGAAGAATGGAATAGATAGGAGTATTATGGCATCCATGATTTATGGAGTAAGTCAGAATAATAAAAGGGGAATTGGGTATGATTCTGATTCTGATAAAACTTCTACCAGTAACCAGCTTAAATCTCCTTTTTCATATCATTACACACACACACAAGAACAAAAATTTAAGAATGCTAGAAGACCCAAAGTTGTAAGAAACTCTGGGAAAACTAATCTAAAAGGACCCAAGAGATTCTGGGTACCGAAAGATAAGATTATCTATGTTGCAGATATCCTATGCAGCAAAGTTCAGACACCAGTCATGGTACCTGGACTCTGGATGCTCGCGACATATGACGGGAAGAAAGTCTATGTTCCAAAGCCTGGAACTTAAAGACGCTGGCTTCGTAGGCTTCGGAGGAGATCAGAAAGGAAGGATCAGAGGCTCCGGAACTATTGGTAATGGTACTCTTCCCTCTATATCTGATGTTCTTTATGTAGAAGGATTAATGCATAACCTGTTATCCATAAGTCAATTAAGTGATAACGGTTATGATGTAATCTTTAATCAAAAAACGTGTAAAGCCATTAATCAGAACGATGGCTCTGTCCTTTTCACAGGCAAGAGGAAAAACAACATTTATAAAATAAATCTTTCTGATTTAAAAGATCAAAATGTTAAATGTTTAATGTCAGTTCATGAAGAGCAATGGGTATGGCATAGACGCTTAGGCCACATTAGCATGAGGAAACTTTCTCAGCTAACTAAACTTGAGTTAGTCAGAGGCCTACCTAAACTGAAGTTTTCTTCAGATGCTCTGTGTGAAGCTTGTCAGAAAGGAAAGTTTTCAAAAACATCTTTTAAAAAGAAAAATGTTGTTTCTACCTCCAAGCCTCTGGAGCTTCTTCACATTGACTTATTTGGTCCTGTGAAAACAGCATCAGTCAATGGAAAGAAGTATGGACTAGTAATCGTTGATGATTACAGCCGCTGGACATGGGTAAAATTCCTAAAGCACAAGAGTGAGTCTCACTTTGTATTCACCAGTTTCTGTTCTAAAGTGCAAAAAGAATTTGACTCTAAAATTGTTAGAGTCAGAAGTGATCATGGTGGAGAATTTGAAAATAAAGATTTTGAAGAACTATTTGATTCTAATGGAATATCCCATGATTTCTCCTGCCCTAGAACTCCACAACAAAATGGAGTTGTAGAGAGGAAGAATAGGACACTCCAAGAAATGGCCAGAACCATGATCAATGAAACAAATGTAGCAAAGCACTTTTGGGCAGAAGCTGTAAATACAGCGTGTTATATTCAGAATAGAATCTCTATTAGACCTATTCTGGATAAGACTCCCTATGAACTGTGTAAGGGAAGAAAACCCAACATTTCTTATTTCCATCCTTTTGGATGCATTTGCTTTATATTAAATACTAAAGAACATCTAAACAAGTTTGATTCCAAAGCACAGAAAGGTATTATGTTAGGATACTCAGAACGCTCTAAAGGCTATAGAGTATACAACACAGAAACCAAAATTGTGGAGGAATCAATTCATGTTAGATTTGATGATAAGCTTGACCCTGAAAAGTCAAAGCTAGTTGAAAAGTTTGCAGATTTAGAGATCACTCTGGTAGAATCTAGAAAACTCCAGAAGCAACTGTCACTCCAGACTCTGAAGAAATTAAATCTCCAGAAATTCCAAGGAAAGTCAAGAGTCGTAGCAACGTATCTGAAGATTTGATTTTGGGAAACAAAGATGAACCTGTTAGAACCAGATCTACCTTCAGAACTTCTGAAGATATTCCTCTGGGACTAGTGTCTCTGATTGAGCCTACGTCCTGTGATGAAGCTCTTCAAGATAACGATTGGGTGGCAGCTATGCAAGAAGAGTTAGATCAATTCTCCAAGAATGATGTCTGGGATCTCGTTCCTAAACCCAGAGGCACTCATGTCATTGGAACCAGATGGGTTTTCAGAAACAAACTGAACGAGAAAGGAGAAGTTGTCAGAAACAAAGCACGACTGGTAGCTCAAGGTTATAGTCAACAAGAAGGTATTGATTATAATGAAACTTTTGCTCCAGTCGCAAGGTTAGAGTCTATTCGTCTTCTTGTATCATTTGCTATTAATCACTCTATAAAATTATACCAAATGGATGTCAAGAGTGCATTTCTAAATGGTTATATTTCAGAAGAAGTGTATGTAAATCAACCTCCTGGTTTTGAAAACTCAAATTTTCCAGAACATGTTTTCAAACTTAAGAAATCCTTATATGGACTTAAACAAGCTCCCAGAGCTTGGTATGAACGCTTAAGTAATTTTCTTCTGGAACAAAATTTTATCAGAGGGAAAGTTGATTCTACACTCTTCTGTAAAAATCATAAAAATGATCTCATGATATGCCAAATTTATGTTGATGACATTATTTTTGGTTCTGCTAATATCTCTGTTTGCCAAGAATTTTCTAAGTTAATGCAGGCAGAATTTGAAATGAGTCTAATGCAAGAACTAAAGTTCTTTCTGGGAATTCAAATCAATCAAACTCCAGAAGTCACGTACATTCATCAAAGCAAGTACATTAAAGACGTTCTAAAGAAGTTTGATATGTCTGAATGCAATTCTGCAAAGACTCCTATGCACCCAACTTGCATTCTGGAGAAGGAAGAGGTAAGCAACAAGGTTTGTCAGAAGCTCTATCGAGGTATGATAGGCTCTCTTCTCTATCTGACTGCTACTCGTCCTGATATTCTCTTTAGCGTCTGTCTTTGTGCCAGATTCCAATCAGATCCTAGAGAATCTCATTTAACAGCTGTTAAAAGAATTCTTAAGTATCTGAAAGGAACTCCTAACCTGGGCCTGATGTATAAGAAAACATCAGAGTATAGGCTTTCTGGTTATTGTGATGCAGATTATGCAGGAGATAGAATAGAACGAAAAAGTACTTCTGGAAATTGCCAGCTTCTGGGAAACAACTTAATCTCCTGGGCTAGCAAAAGACAGTCAACAATTGCTCTATCAACTGCAGAAGCAGAATACATCTCAGCATCACTGTGCACAACTCAGATGCTCTGGATGAAGCATCAGCTAGAAGATCTTCAGATATTTGAGAGTAACATTCCTATCCTTTGTGATAATACTGCTGCTATTTGTTTGAGTAAGAATCCTATTCTACATTCCAGAGCCAAACACATAGAAATTAAACATCATTTTATTAGAGACTATGTTCAGAAAGGAATAGTAACGCTGAAGTTCATTGATACAGAACATCAATGGGCAGATATCTTTACTAAGCCTCTAGCTGAAGATAGATTTCGTTTTATATTAGAAAATCTGAACATTAAAAATTGCCCTGAGTAAAATTTGGCTCTGAACATGTAAAATGAGAATCTGATAAAAACAAATACACTTCTGCCTCTGACTCTGATACTTCCACCAAGTTAAGAAGATATCTGAGTTAGAAATCTTCAGAAATCCTTTGGTATTCCTGAAGATCAGAAACATCAACACGTGGGGAACATGCGTCTAACCCTAGAACTTCTAGACAGCTGTCAAAAGAAATCAAAGGTCAGAACGCTTGAAATCTCCTTGAGCAGTGTGCTTACTGTTGGGATTAGACATTCATTAATGAGCTGTAATCATTTTTCCCCCAAACGTGCTATTTTGGTTTTTGTGCTAACGCTGGTATGTGTGTCGTTTTGCATGTGTTTTTACCCTTAGTATATAAACACTTTTCTCACATTTCACACACTTATCACTCTCACTCACTCTTAAACCCTAAACCCTCTCTCGAAGTTTTCTCTGCAACCTTCTCAGTTCTTCATCTTCTTCATCAATCTTCGTCATGAATCCTCAAGAACAAGCAGTTTTTAACTTCTCCCAACAAATGGAAGCTGCTTCTAACCCCCAAACCTCAAACACTCAAACACCCATGGTTGTAGATGTTACCACGACCCCAGTTTACAAAGAACCTCACATTTTGGAACGTGAACAACACATTCATCTTTCAACTCCCTTTGAAGGTTTGGATGTACTGTGTGAATCGCTGGTGGATTTTGAGAATTTGAAAAGAAATGGCGTTGATTTAACTGAAGATCTTCGCAAGCAAGGTTGGGAAACCTACTTCAACAGATTGTATGGTCCAATCTATCCTCTTCTGGTGAAAGAATTCTGGAGATGTGCAGATGCTGATGATGAGTTCATCGTTTCTTTTGTTCTGGGTGTGAAGATCATTATCACAGAAGCGTCTATTGCTTCTTTGCTGAATATGGAAAAAGCTGGAGGTAAAAGGATTTACAACATTCCTCCAAGGTCCAAGCGCATTACAGAAGTCATTAACCCTACAATCTTCAAGGCAAATGTTGAAGGAAACCCATCTAAGAACAAGGAGCTTCATCAGAACCTCCGAGTTTGGCTGAAGATTATTCTGGGAACAATCCATCATCGTCCAGCCTCCAACTCTTCAGATTATATTAATGCTGATCAGAAATGCATCCTCTACTGTATTCAGAAGGGTATTCCAATCAACCTCCCTGTTCTCCTCTTCAGATATCTGAGGGATTCAGTCAGAGAAACAAGGAATAATATGAAGCCCAGATCCTACATTCCTCTGGGTAGATTGCTCTCTGACATCTTCATTGAGCACGGGCTGGTAGATGCTCTGGAGAAGACCAGATGTATGGATGATCTGGCAATTGACGTTGGAAAGCCTCTGAATGCCAAAAATCTGAGGAGTATGGGAATCATCAAAGACATCAGAGTCAAGCCCACTATGAATGTGACCTGGGAAGCTCTGAAGGATCAGAGGAAGATGCCTCATGGCCTTGAAAGGTTCTTCAAGAATGAACCCAGAGATGCCATTGCCATCTACCTTCAGGATCGTCTGGATGAAGGCATTGATATCTCTGATTTCCGCCTTGAAGACTGTCTGGACTCTGTAGAAGATCTGGTCAGATACAAAAGAGGCCTTTCTGAGAAGAAGATAGCTGAGGAAGCAAGGAAGGCAAAGAAAGCCAGAATTGGAGAAACCTCTGGCACCAAAGCTTCAGCACCTCTGAATGTCTCCTCTGGTAAGTCCATTCCTCCTGTCTCTTCTGAATCTGTAATGGCTTCCTCTAACCCTCTCTCCTCTCAACCAATATATACCACCGCTGAAATACCACCTTCTACCATCAGAACCTCTCAACCTCCACCTGTTCTAAAAATTGCTCGTACTTTTACAACAACCTCTGACCCTAATCAACTATATCACCACAGCTCCTCCTCATCCTCTGAATATGAATCACCCCCTTACCTTTCCCCTTCCTCTGACCAAGAGTTCTCTGATCATGAGTCTTCTGATCAAGAACACTCTGACCCAAACTCCCCAACAATAGCTGAAATTTATGCTAAAAATTTCGCCCCACAAACTCAAACACAAACTGAAGTAACCTCACCCCTCCGAACTTCTATTCCACAACAAACAACCACCATCTCCTCTGAAAATCAAACTTCCCTTCCACCACAAACAACCACCACACCCTCTGAAATCCAACCACCTGTGATTCAACCATCTGAACCTTATATCACCCCACCAATCATTCCCGCTGTACCTGAACCAGACTCTGACCCCTTAGATGTAAACCCACTCTATGCTTCTTCCCCAGATTCTGAACTTCAACCAGAAGCAGAATCTGAACCCCAGCCAGAACCAGAAACTGAAACTCCCTCTCTGAATCTCAGCTTCCCAAACTCTCCAACTAATACTCCTGAACCTGAACCTGAACCTAAAATTATCACACCTACCCTTGAGGAGGCCATTATACAGGTTGCAGAATCCTCAGTCCAGAAGATCAAGTCTCTGGCTAAAAATTCTGAAGTCAGTGATGATCCCAAATCTGTTAGGACACACTGGAACAGAGTTATTAGTTGGATGACCTCTGAGTCTTATAGGCTGAAGAGTATCTCTGAACAAGTCAGAAATGGCTACATCAGAGACTCTGAGGAAAGACTCCAAGAGAGACTGGCTAGAGAAGCTGAGGCCAAGAGATTAGAAGAAGAAAGATTGGCTAGGGAAGCTGAAGAAGAAGCTAAGAGATTGGAAGAAGAACGCCTGGCAAAGGAAGCAGAACTTCTGAGAATTCAGGAAGCTGAAGCCAAGGCTAAGGCAGATGCAGAAGCCCAAGCTGCTGCTGAAGCTGAAGCTCAGCAGGCTCTGATTCAGGGGGAGTCTTCCTCTGCGATCCCTCTGATTCTTAACACTCTGAAGGAGATCAAGCAAGATCAGAAAGAGATCAAGCAAGATCAGAGTGAGCTCCGGGCAAGGATGGACAAGCAAGACGCTCTGAATGAAAACCTCCAGAATATGTTTGCTATGCTACTACAGAGACTTCCTCCTCCTCCAAACCCTTAGGCACTTAGGATTTCATTTGTTTGCCTAGTGTTTTTACTTCTGTCTTTTCTTTTTAGCTCTGATATTCGTCTTTGAATCTGTTGTTTTGACTGCTGTTTGCCTTTGTGCTTTTGTTTAATGAAGTGTTTTTCTCTCTATTATTTTATGTTTTATGCCTTTTTGATTATGCCAAAAAGGGGGAGAAATTATTAATTAGCTCTGATGAAAATTATGTCTAAAACCTTAAAGCATTCTGCAACAATTATAGAATTAGTTCTGATATAAATAGCTCTGATTATATAATAGCTCTGATTAAATAATTCTAACATTAAATTAAGAAATTGCAGAAAGTTTTCAGAAATCTTATTGCTTGGAAAGCTCTGGTAAGAACTTCTGAACTCCCTAAGTACTAACTCAGGGGGAGCTTTTGTTTATCTGATCTAATATTTTTCATGTTTCATCTGATAATTTTATTTGTTTTGTCATCATCAAAAAGGGGGAGATTGTAAGAACAAAAATAGTTCTACAATAGATTCCATGATTTTGATGATAACAAAGGATGAAACCAAAAGTGGTACCCTAACGAAAAGTTTCTAAGTGTGCAGGGTTCTAAAGAAAGAAGAAACAAATCTGATGATGTCATCAGATGCAAAACAAGATCAGATGCAAAATCTCAAGTATCAGAAGCATCTAAAGAGGAATCTCATTCAAGAAGCTCTAACTCTGGACAAAACTGCAAGTATCAGAAGCATCTGTATATGAAGTAAAGTCTAGAAGCTCTGACTCTGAACATATGCCTTCTGCAAATTCTGAAGTTTTCAGCGCCATCTGAACATTCAAGAGATAACATCAGAAGCAAGTTTCTCCAGATACACAAAGACTCTAATCAGAATTGTTAATCATGATGAAGTAACGTTTAAGCCAAGTTAAAGTTCTGCAAATAGATTTCCTCAATTAGAAAGAGACGTTAATCTCCACTTCCAAGAGAGAAGATACTAATTGTGGTAAGTAGTCACTTCTAAGTGAAAAAGTCTACTGCAGAAGCTATTAATGGAATGGCGTAATTACATCTCAATATCCAACAGATTCAACGCTACTTCAACTCTACTTCAACTCCTATAAATAGAGAAGAAATCTCATTCAGTATACACGAAGAAATCACTAGCCAAAACTATACTGAACTTATATCACGCTCAAGAAAAACATCTTTGTTCTTCAAAGATTTTTCACTAAGCTTTTGCTTATCAAGTGAAAAATTTGTTCTTAAGTTTGTAATATTTGCTTTCTTAGAAGCACTCTAGATTACACATCTTGTATCTATTTTTATTTGATTTCCTCAAGTGACTCTTTGTAGTCTGTAGACTTGAGAGGACTAAGAGATTTTCTTTTCTCTTAGGGGTTGTTTGTAATCTTTCAAGATTAGTGGATTAAGTCCTTGTTGAAGGCGAAATCACCTTGGCCGGGTGGACTGGAGTAGCTTTGTGTTATAAGCGAACCAGTATAAAATCATTGTGTGATTTCATTTTGCAAAAGCGCTTATTTTTAAAACAATTCAAACCCCCCCTTTCTTGTTTTTCTCACCTTCAGTATACGCGTTTGACAAATTCAAATCCTATCTGCTGGGATCAAAGGTAATCGTATATAATGACCATGCTGCTTTAAAATATCTTTTTGCTAAACAGGAATCAAAGCCAAGGCTGCTGCGATGGATCCTCCTACTACAAGAATTTGACCTGGAAATCAGAGACAAAAAGGGTAGTGAAAACACTGTTGCTGATCACTTGTCTCGGATGAATCTGATTCAAGAAACAGAAGAAACGCACCCCATCAGAGATGAATTCACGGACGAACGTATTCTAGCCGTTACACATATCCCATGGTTCACCGACTACGCGAACTTTGTGGTAGGTGGACTGATACCTGATGACTTTGACTCTAACAGACGAAAAAAGTTTTTGCATGATTCCAAGTTCTATGTATGGGACGATTCGTTCCTTTACAAAAAGGGATTAGATGGCCTAGTCAGGAGATGTGTTCCAGAGGAAGAGCAGAGGGACATTTTAAAATCCTATCATAACTCAGAATATGGAGGACATTTTAGCGGAGATAGAATCGCAGCCAAAGTCCTCCAGTCTGGATTATACTGGCCTACACTGTTCAAAGATGCACAAGTAGTGGAATAAGAGTGCGACAGATGTCAGAGAACAGGCAACATATCCAAAAGAAATCAGATGCCTCAGAATGCCATGTTAGAAGTCGAATTGTTCGATGTGTGGGGGATAGATTTTATGGGACCCTTCCCACCTTCCTTTGGAAAGCAATACATTCTGGTTGCGGTTGACTATGTGTCAAAATGGGTGGAAGCAGTTGCACTGCCCACGAATGATGCAAAGGTGGTAATCAACTTCCTCAAGAATTGTATCTTCGCACGGTTTGGGGTACGAAGAGCACTAATTAGTGACGAAGGTACCCACTTCCTAAATAAATTGATGGAAAACCTACTGTGGAAATACAATCTCAAGCATAAAATCGCCACACCATACCACACCCAGACTAGTGGACAGGTTGAGGTATCCAATTGGCAGATCAAGCAAATCCTAGAAAAAATTGTCAGTGCCTTAAGAAAGGATTGGTCAATCAAGCTCGATGACGCACTCTGGGCATACCGAACAACGTTCAAAACACCAATAGGTATGTCCCCGTATCAGTTAGTCTATGGTAAAGCTTGTCACCTACCACTCGAACTTGAGCATAGGGCATTTTAGGCTACCATATTCCTCAACTATGATCTTGCCAAAGCGGGTAAATCTCGGATCCTCCAATTACAAGAGCTGGAAGAGTTCAGAAATCGAGCGTATGAGAATGCCAAGATATACAAAGAGCAAACCAAAACCTAGCATGACAGGCGCATTCAGAAGAAAGACCTTCAGGAAGGATAACTGGTGTTATTATTCAACTCAAGGTTGAAACTCTTCCCAGGGAAACTAAGGTCCCGATGGTCGGGACCCTTTGAGATACACAAGGTATTTGCGCATGGAGCCGTTGAACTAAGAAATCCAGCGAACAGAGACACATTCAAGGTGAATGGGAAGAGAGTGAAACCTTACATACAAGACCAGGAGGGTGATCCTATAGAAAAAATTCGTCTCACCTAAGTAGACGGAGAACCGTCGAGCCATGCGACGTTAAATGAAGCGCTTAGTGGGAGGCAACCCACGCTTTTTATTTCTAATCAGTTGTAAGTGTCTGTAGGTTTATATAGGAGCTCTACAAGAAGCGAACATCTCATAGCCAGAGGAACCAGCAGTTGAACTGACAAGAAAACCAAAAAATGGCCAAAAGGACAGCCTGACACGGTCACCCGTGTCAGGAGAGGAAAAATGTATGAAGGATGTTGGAAAACAGTGGCCTGACACGGCCACCCGTGTCAGCTGACACGGGCCGTGTCAGGAGACACGGGCCGTGTCAGGAGACACGGGCCGTGTCAGGAGCACTGTAAGAAATTGGATTTTTAAATTTTGTAAACAGTGGCCTGACACGGGCGGCCGTGTCAGCTAACACGGGCGGTCGTGTCAGCTGATACGGCCCGTGTCAGAAGCACTGTAAGAAAATTTTTGGAACGTGGTAAACCAATAGCCTGACACGGCCACCCGTGTCAGTTGACATGGCCACCCGTGTCAGTTGACACGGCCGTGTCAGGCAGGCGAAATTTTTGAATTTCTTTTGAAATTTTTGATTTTTCGTGGGGCCCACCCACTTAATCCACTCTGAACCACACCTTTTCCCCAATTACCTCATCATTATCTGATTTTCACTCCACACATCATTACTCTCTCTCATCATTCTTCATCTTCTTCTCTCACACTCTTACAACTTCCATTAAACCTCACTAACCTCACCATACAAAACCTTCCATAACCCCAATTTCCACTCACCTATCGCCAAAACACCCTTCACAAATATTACTCCACTCGCCGTCCCGGTCCTAACCACGGTTTCAGATTTTCCTAACTCGAAAGTTCAGAATATTTCTATTTTTTGTAGGTCCAAAATGCCCCCCGAAGAATCCTCACCGGAAAGCAACAACTTGCAAAGATGGCGAAGTCACGGAAGCGCCCGAGTCGGAATCCTAATCCACACAACATTGTGTTTGACAATCCGGAACAAGAAAGGCGATACCAAATTCGCCGAAAGCGCAAACTCATGTCGACAAGGTATATGTGTGAGCATACTCTGAATGCTCTAGGGCTGAAAATTGAGGTAGACCGAATGTTCCATGTTTTGGGAATGCTCGAGTTCATGAGTTTGGAGGCGCCGACCTACGAGCGCATTACTCTCGAGTTCCTCAGCACGTTGGAATTCCAGCTGGAAAAGCGGTGGATTGACACAACTAGGTATTATTTCGGCACCTTACGTTTCCGGTTGTTTAACAATTATCATGAATTGTCTGTTGAGGAGTTAGCTGCAATACTCCGACTCCCTCTAAACAGACCCGGAGCGGTCCCAAACGGGTTCTCACCTAAGGATTTATGGATCGCCATAACCGAGAGGACGAATTACTCCTCCAAAGGTGCGAAAGCCTCGGGCATCCAGAATCCATGTTTTAGGTACGCCCAAAAAGGTTTAGCCTATACCCTGTTCGGAAGAGGCGATAGCACTGGGGTAGCTACTCAGAGAGAGCTATTCTTTATATACTCAATGACTCAAACCAAAACCATCAACGTAGCTGCCTTTGCAGCAGGCTACCTGGGCAGAGTCGGCCGAGCAAACTCCGGAGGCATATCCATAGGGGGAATGATCACCCAAATTGCATTGCATTTCGGGTATCAAGTTGTTTTACTCGAGGACACGCCAATTGCAGGTAACACAAAAATTGACATGTCTGCTATAATTTCCCAAGGTATGATTGTTTTTTCCCCTAATTACTATTCCGTACTCATCCATAAGAGGTTTATCATCGCTCTGCCGAATCCGGACAAAGTTGCTATTACTGACTGTGCTAATTGGTTGTATGTGAGCGTCGATCCCGATGCGGATGAAGGCCACGAAACTGACCATTTTACTGCAGGTGTGCATTTTGGGGATGACCAAGCAGAAGGAACGGAAATAGAAGAAGAAGATCCTCAAGCACCTCCTGAGCAGTTTGTCCCACAGCATTCGAAACCCACCCAGCAGGCGACAGGTTCATCATCTTGGTCAACCGACCAATGAAGCTAGGTACAGACCGAGATAGGTGACTTAAGGACTGAACAGCAACGGAAAGGCATCGAGCAAGCCCGTCAGGGAGAGATGTTGGATGAGATGAGCAGTATGATGCGACAGTTCATGTTGCATTTCCCACAACCACCTCCTCAGTAGGACCCTGTGAGTACCCTCCTCCGCGCTTGTTCAAAAACATTGTGGACAATATTGAGTTCAAGTGTGTGGGGGGGGGGGGGGGGGGGGGGGATTTTATGTCTTTTATTAGTATTTATGTCTTTTATTAGTATTTGGTTATTTTACGTTTGTATTCTAGATTTAATTTGTCTGTTGAAGGTACATTATGCTGCAAGTGTGTCAAGTCTGTGTTGACAGGTTGGAAAAAGTAATGATCACGATTGAGAGTGGATGAAAGGATCACACCACTCACCATGGCTTGTTGTGAAGGATCTCCCCAGAAAGTGACACTGCTGAAGTAAAGATCGGACGCAACGTATACAGCTTAACCGATACGAGTATCCTGCACATTCCAAAGTAAGAAAGAAATCGCACCAAATTAATGAGCACTATGGATCCTGTCAAAGCTGAACTAAACCAAGTGAGTCATAAAAAGCCACACACATTGATCATCATGAGCGTCATTCAGGTTTGTCTTTATCACTCTAAATTTGCGTAGACTCTATGGGACCATCACTGCATGATACACACACTGAGGCACATTTTTTGTAATTAACCCCGACCCTTTCTAGCCATCCCGAATAATTATATCCCTCGTTAACCCCCTTTGAGCCTATATCCATTTTTTGTTTAAACACCATAAATGTAACCATTGACCAAAACACTTCCTCACCCTATTCAGAGTCATGATAATGCATTCAAAGATGTGTTAAAAAGCTAAGTTTGGGGTAAAAAAAACCCAAAAGCTCTCAAAGCCCAAGAAAGTGCAAAAACAAGAGAAAAAGAAAAATGATGAATCGAGAAAAAGAAAGAAAAATAAAAATTCGACAACTCGAAGATTCAAAAGAAAGAAGCACGAAAAAGGGCAGTCGGTGAAAAAGAAATAAGAAAAGAAAACCGAGGAAATAAAAGAAACAAACACAGGATGTAACATCGACTCTGAACCAAAAGCCCCTTGTTTTCCTTTCT
This sequence comes from Lathyrus oleraceus, assembly GCF_024323335.1. Taxonomy (NCBI): domain Eukaryota; kingdom Viridiplantae; phylum Streptophyta; class Magnoliopsida; order Fabales; family Fabaceae; genus Lathyrus; species Lathyrus oleraceus. Next base: position 321,012,130 of record NC_066585.1, on the reverse strand, counting down.
TAATCCATACCCTAACCCAAGCCAAGCTACAACCCGAAAGATCTCAAAAGTGTGTGTGTTATGTGTAGGTGATGAGAAAAGAGAGACTATTCAAACTTGTGAGTGATATTGCATACTTTGAATTATGAGTGTAAACAGCTTACCCCGAGAGAATTGGTGAGAATGTGATATAAGCTGACAGGTGAAACGGCGCTTTGGAGTGGAAGTGTGAATAATGACTTACGAGGATAGGCAGGACTTGTGGAAGGAAAAGGGAAGACGTTAGTGAATGATCTCAGCAGTGGTGGAAAACATGAAGAATTCAGGGAAGTGATCATGAAACATTACTTGGGACAAGCAATGAGCTAAGTTTGGGGTTGTGATCAGTCACCATTTACATTGAGTTTTTATTACTGATCCGACGCAAAGCAGAGATATTTGACACACTGTGCAAGCATTTATGGTGCATTTCGAGTTAGTTTTACTTCCCTCATTTATGTGTGGGATAGATGTGTTTTTGTCCGACAGATCCAGGTAGAAGAACCGGAGAACTCAGAACAAGACAGTGCAAGATTCCGGCACGCAAAGGAGAAGAAAACCCTGGTACAGGAGGCTTGACACGGCCACCCGTATCACCTGACACGAGCCGTGTCAGGGCAAGGGAAGACAAGTAAAGCAAACAGTAGCCTGACACGGCCACCCGTGTCAGCTGACACGGGCCGTGTCAGCCAGAGCCCTCAACCGTGTCACCCTTGCCATGGGCGTGTCAGCTTAAACAGTAGGCTGACACGGCCACCCGTGTCAGCTGACACGGGCCGTGTCAGCCCAAGCCCAAAAATTCCAGTTTTCTCGGGCTTTTCATTCGTCGGGCTTTTTAGAGACATCTTTGGACCTGTCCAACTGCTGTTGGGAATTTTCATTATAAAAGGAGGTCTTCTGCCAAAGGAAAAATCATCTTGGGATACAGCAAAACACAGTATTGTGAAGCAATCAAGTATTACAGAGATCAAGGCATTTGGAGAGCTGAAGAGATTCATGAGCGGGAGCGATTGAAGATCAAAGTCATCCAATTACTTGTAATGTGTAATTTTTATCTTGAATTTGTTTTAAACAATATGAGTAGCTAAACCCCCAAATGCTAGGGGGGTGTCCCTGATTTAAAATTGTAATGAATTTGAGTTTACATTTGCAATTATAATATTATTTTTACGGTAACCTTTTGATGTGTTTAGTGCTTTCTCTTTCGGACCAATTGAGATTGATTTGTGGTTATCAATTAGGCTGGACCGCCATTGATAAGGTTTTCATAAGGTTACTCTACAGTAGATATCACCTAGGACTAGGGATACCCTGTATGAACCAGAGTATTCTTGTTATTATACAGTTTAACTTCACCCTAATTGGCTATGGACATAGGAATTAGGGTAGATTGATTAAAGGTTTTCTCACCAAGGACTTGGGAGAAAATCCCCTTGAGAACTGGTAGTAATTGATATTTGTGGATGCAATAGTGACTCAGAGTTATTACAGGGATAAATCATACACCTTCCCTGGCATTGTTCCTTTTCCTCTATAAACCCTTATTTTCATAGTTCTTTACCTTCACTTTTATTATTATATTTTTACACTCAAAAACCAAATTAATACTTTTTGTTTAATTGAATGATAATTTAAACTCAATATTAACGCACAGTCCTTGAGATCGACATTCGGGGAATTTCCCCATTATTACTATAAAAGGCAAAATAGTACACTTGCTATTTTCCCGATCACTTCTCTCTTATTGAAAAAGAACTCATTGTGCTAGTCTTGTTGAGAGACTTTCTTCTACTGATAGGAGTTATATTTTTCCAACTCTTTCGCAACCTCCTAGTAAAAAATGGGACTGCAACACGGGCACAACATGACCTTATAATCCTTTAGCTTGCACCTATTTATAAAATCAATGAGCTCTTTCTCATCCTTAGGAAAAACCACCTTCATTTGCTTTTTGTAGTTGGTTTCAATCTCTTTTGTGTCATCAATGATAACAACCATTAACCAATCAATAAGCTCGATGAAAATAGCCTTTTTGGCCTTGGGACAAGCTTCTACCTCAGGTCGAGGTTCTTGCTTATCAGTAAATTTGAGCCTCCCATCCTTCAAGGCGTTTTGAACAAGGTCCCTGAAAAACACACGTTGAGAAGTTTTATGGCCTAGGAAGTTATGAAATTTACGAAAACCATTTTTCTTTCTTTATTCTAATGGCGGTGTCTTAAGCCCTTTAGGGATTACAATTTGACCATCAGAGACAAAGAGATCCAAATTTTTGTCACACTTAGTTACATCTAATGTATAGTTTTTTGCATCAAATAGGATTTTTCCCATTTGAAGGTTTTAGTAATTTACATACATAGGGAGGTTCTGGCTTTTGTTCTGCCACACTGGCCTCATTTTCCTCGACAAACTCATTGTCTGCGTTAAATAAGTTTTCTATTTCTTCTATTTTGACGTAGGCTACTTTTTCCTTCTTATGATACTTACTTGAGCTGGCCTTTTCAGCTTTCAGACGTTCGACCTATCGAACCATGTGTGCTAATTGGGCTATATCTCTTAAATACTAGGTGTCTAACTTTTTCTTGATGGAATAATCAACACCCCGGGCAACCAACTCAATTAATTCATGTTCAATAACCTGGGTTAAGCACCTTGATTTCATTATCCTAAACCTATTTAGGTAATCATCTATGGTTTCAACCACCTTTTCCCTCAACCTGGCTAATTCTTTGAGGCTAATCTTAAATTGGCCCATATAAAATTGTTCATGAAACACCCTTTCTAGTTGATTCTAATTAATATGGAATGTGGGGGAAATGTGGTAAACCACGTAAAAGTGTTCTTTTTAAAATAATTAGGAAAGTATTTCATTTTCAAATTCCCATTATTGGTTATATCTTCGGCCTCAGTCTGATACCTAACAACATGCTCGACTATGGACTCATTGGTGTCACCATTAACTTGGTGAATTTGAGGACTTTCCATCCCCTGGGAAGTTCGGTATGCAGGACATATTCTGACAGAGGAGACACATATTTGTAACAATGAAGGCCAACATTCAGGCCAATCTGTGCCAAAATCTATTTCACCACATTAGTTATATTATTTTGCCCCAAAAGTTATTTTGTTGGACATTCATAAGTACTTGGTTGACATCCTAGTATCTTCACACCATGACTATTTTAGGGATGTCCTAGTATCTTCACATCATGGTCAACTGAATCACTCGTTATGGATCAGAGGGAGTATATTTGAACATTTAAAAATCTTGGTTAATATCAATGTACAAATTTTATGGTTATTTAGGTTTTATACATTTTTATTAAGCATGATTATTGTTATCTTTTTATTAATTATATTACATAGTATTTTTTAGTCTTGGATTATTGTAGCAGGTAAATTTTAATCTAATTGTCTTTAGTTGTAGTAATCAATGATCTATAAAAACTTTTTTTATACACACAGATATTCTAATCATTGACTTCAAACAATTATAAGCAAATCATTATCTTCACACCTTGAGAAATCAAATTTCTCATCGTTATAAAAAAGAAAGAAAATTCCCATATCATAGTTTATTAATCCATATATAATCTATAAAGTCAATCCAATTTCTGTCCACACACAATCTTGCTTTCTTCGATCTTTTGTTTGACCTATGTTTCATGGACATGCTCAAGAATTTTATTTTTCAAACTGAATACTGCAACCAAAAAAGGACATTGATATGATACATATTGTTTTCTAATATGTCTATATGTATAAAAGCTTAGGGCTACGAACGTAATAAATGTCTTGCTTCTTCTGCACCCAAAATATTTAATGTGATTTATATAGATAAATTTGATGCTGTGTAAAGTTGTGACAACCACTTCAGATAGCAGCAGCATCAATCTCTTATGTGAGACAAGTGTTACATAATAGATATACTTGTCATTAAATGCATAAGATCATGTTGAAACATATGGTTTTATTATTATTCTCTACACATTAAATAAACTCATTCATTTTTATTAAAAAATTCAAGTAAGATGAATATTATAATTTTGGTGATATACTATTAATTTATGTATACGTTTTTCTTGATAAGCAAAATGTCTTCTTCCTTTGTCTCTTAGTGAACTTTTGAAATTCATAACACAATGTAACGACAACATATGAATAATTAATTATGCAAAAAGTGATTAATCATTCATGGTATTTATTATAAAATTAATTAAAGAGGACAAAACAAGTGTCCAAGTCTACTGCATAGATAGATAAATATGAACTCTAAAATATCATTGGTAAATTTGGTAGTGATTCACCATTTCTCAACGGTTGGTAAAATAAGAAGGAAAGTTAAGTCGAGGCTGTAATCACGTCATATCGCACTATATAGTCAAATTAATTAATTAATTAATTTAATGAATAATGAAATGAAGAATTTTTTGTCAACAAGGGAGCACGAATTTTGAGGAACTTTGTGAAAGTCTCACTTTTTCATATTGTAGGAACTTAAGTTCTAGAGACTTTCACCTGCTCCTTTAATCTTAAATATTACTCGTAAAAGAAACAAAAAGATTTAGTTCAATTTTATACGGATAAAACTATACTTTAGTTTTTATTTAATTATTTAAAATAAATTTAAGATTAATGAATACTATCTCCATTTTTTATTATAAATTATTTTGATAAAATATTTGATATCATAATATAAATCATTTTATAATATTAATAAATTGTTAATATTATTTTTTTATATTATATTTTTAAATAATTATTATTCTCTTTTTTTAATTATGTTAATTTATTTTTCTAATATCATTAACGAAGAACAATTTTATAAAATTCTTCATAATTTCTTTTTTTTTATATCATAATTATTATATTTTTTAATAAGAGTGAAAAGTCAAAAACAATTTAAAAATAGAGGGAGTATTTTATTTTCTACATGACAAATTTTGAATAATTTTCTTTTAAAATAATATTTAAATTTGTTTCTAATTTATAAAGGTTTTCTTGTTTTAACTTTTACATGACTCAATCACCCGAATAAATAGTTTTATAATTTTTTTTAATGATGTGAACAGTTAAATTATCTTTTTTCTAAATGCATGTTAAATTTTTTAAATATTTTTTTTAGACTGAGATTTTAAAGTATAAAAGACTAAAATTTGACCCTGAGAAGTATCAAACCTAGGCAATCCTGCTCAATGGTATAATCATCTAACCATTGGAGAAGACATTTTGTTTTGATATTAAATTCCACATAATTCTACGGAAAATTTAATTCCATATTCGATTACTAACACCACTTTGTAATCTCTTAGATGACAAATGAATTATAGCAATCATAAATTGATGAATATGATAACCAAATTTAAATGTCTACAATGTTCAATCCAATCATAAAGAATCCCACTACAACTACCAAACATTAGCCACCCAAATGAGTAGAATTTTCGTTGTTCTAAGGAAACCAATCCGCAACGTTAACAATAACTTATCAATGAACAATGGCATTCCAAAACAGATTCCTAATCTACAAGTTCTTTTAAGGCCAAAAGTTATTCCTCAAAATATAGTGATGGAAAATAATTTAATCCATCATATAAGGTATAAAGTTGGAGTAAACATGTTGAGAATATCAGAACAAGGGTTTTAAATATGCATGGATTCAGAATAGGGCATGCTAATATACCCTATTTTGAATAATGTTTTCCAAACTAAATTAACCTGAGGGAATAAAGTCCCAAAATACACTTAATTTGATGGTAAAATTATGGAATCATCTATGGAAGACACAATCAGTTATCAAGTTGAATGGGGATATTTGTATAATGATGAGTAATAGAAAAATAAATATTTCTATAGTTACTTAACTAAATATGTGTACACATGGTTTACCACTTTGCCACTAAATTCAATTTTAAACAAAATGCATTTAGAAACCTTATTCCAAAAATAATTCTTTAGGTGAGAAACTAAGATTATTGTCATATACTTAGCCAAACTCCAAAGGAAATGCAAATAATCTATTGATGATTACATAGGTAAGTTCAGGAAGATGAAGCCTAGATGTACGATCATTATTCTATAGTATGAGTTACTACAGATGGCCCCAACAAGTTTGGGTTACTATGTGCGAAACAAAATGGTTAGAAAGAAAGTTAGAGACATGTGACACTTAGAAAATAATGTCAGGTATTTTGAGAAATTGAACCACGAAAATGATGAAGAAGAAAGAGAGGTTCTCTTGAAAATAAAAGCTTCATGTAGCCTTTTTAGTCAATGGAGAAATTTTAGATGACTCTTATCATGAGTCAAGTTATAAAGTGTTATTTTATGAATTAAAATAGGCTTATTCTATAAGTGTCAAAATTTTAAATCCAAGGACTTCGATGCTGGCTCAAACTTTAATAAATGAAAGTATGCATTTGATATCAACAATGATGGCCAAAATTTTGATATTATTGAAAGGTTAAAAAAAATTATTGAGTGAGGGTCATAAGATCCCCTCAAATGAACATATAAGTGGAAGAAAGTATTATAAAATGAATAATACTTTTAGAAATCACACGAGTGTATGCATTCATTTAAGGGATACACTACTACGAAATACACATATAATCACGATTGCGAAAGACCTATAATAACGGTTGAACAACCGTTGTTAGGTAGGGTTTGATTATATGTGGGTTATTTACAACAACGGTTCAATGTCCGTGGTAGAAAACTAGAAAGCGCGCTACCTATAACCACTGTTGTTTTAAATAATCGTTGTGAAAAGTTTAAAAATTCTGAGTTAGATACCCATCAACACCATTTTTGTTGTTTAAACAACCTTTCACTATTTTATCTTTCAACCAAGGTGATATGCTCTTTTATGTTTGTTATAACACATGTAAAATGTTTATTTCATCAACTACTCACTAAACATATAACCTTTCAATGCGATATAGAAATTAATAATTTGACAAATTAAGTTATATTAGAATAACAAGTTATAATGATCAATATTTTTCTAGCTTTTTTCCTTTCATTTTATGTATCTTGCTCGTTTTTTTAAGTGTTAGAATTAGGTTTTATTCTTGTGACTCTTCAACCAACACCTCATTCTCTACTAGTTCGTTGAACTAGTAAAGAATGAAGTGTTGATTGAAGATCTACCGGCATTAAACCAAATTCTAACTCTCAAATAGGAAGAAAGTTACATAGAATGCAAGAAAAAAAGTTTGAAAAATCTTGATCAATGTAAGTTATTTTCTAAAATAACTTAATTTTATATATTATAATTTTCTAATTCAATTAGAAATGTTATTTAGTTAGTGACTGGTTGGTAAAACACTCAAACCATATATGACATAATAAACTCATCTAATAGAAGTGTTGGTTTGACATAGTGAAAGTTGTAATATACAAGGTATATCATTAAAAATCAATAACATACAACATATAAATCATCATCAACAACATCAACTTTTATCAACAACAACATACAACTTTTAGCAACAATGTACAACTTTTATCAACAACAACATATATCAACAAAAAATTAATCATCAACAACATCCAACTTTTATCAACAACAACACACCTTAAACAAAATACAATACTAAAAAATAAATAAATAACAACATCAAATTTTATTAACAATAACATAAATTAAACAACATATAACATATATATAAAAAAACTAAATCATCAATGACATACAACTTTTATTAACAACAACATAGTTTAAACAACATACAACACATAACAACAAAAAGGAAATAAAAAACAAAATAAAATATGAAAAAGTTTTGCGCACGTACCTGAAATGTGAAGATGAAGGAAAATAAATGAGTTTTGTGTAACATCTTTCCTTGATACTTTCCTTGAGCCATAAACGAGACATGGAAAATTTGAAAATAAATTAAGAAGAACACATGCATACTTGGAACAAATATGGGAACTACTTTCCCATTTATAATGTCTTTTGATATGTTAAACACAAATTGCCCATTTCAAAAACAGAGACTCAAGTAGAGACAATCCAAAAAACACAAAAATCACGTGAAATAGAAATGGAATAAAACATACGGAGGAATGACGTACCCTTTGGGAAAAAAACAAATAAAGCATAGAGAAAAAAGAGGAAGACAATCACAACACAAGAACATAACATGGAAACTCCAAAACCGGAGAAAAACTACGGTTGTTATCAATAGACAACTAGAGAATAACACTATGTGAAAATTATTACAATACATAATATACCCTCAACTAACCCAGACCCCAGTACACTCACACTCTCCAAAATAAATATTTAACTACATCTCACAATACTCTAATACAAGAGTATAAGAGAATAAAGAAAGTCAAATAAAAGCTTAAAGTGTTTTTGACTGGTGCATATTCGAATGAAGAACTTGAATACTATATATAACATTGGACTCTCTCTTCATTCACAAAACTAAACGATGTGGGACTTCTTCAACATGTATATTTTCAATCAATCCCAAAAATCTTAATCTTTATTGAAAATAATACATAAACTTTCATTGTGTGCACCGAAAATAATACTCTATCATAAAGAGTATCAACATGTATATTTTCAACCAACCCCAACAATCTCCACTTTGATTCAAAATAATACATAAACTTTCATTTTCTTCAACGACAATCATACTCCACCCTAAAGAGTATAGTCACTTGAAGCTATATCACTCCAAGAATTTTCACATTGTCTTCACTGACAATCATACTTTTAAAAACTATCATACTTTCTCATGAAGAATATATTTCACTTGAAGATAAACCACTTCAAGAATTTTACATTATCATCACCGACAATCATATATTTTATCATGAAGAATAAATTTCACTTAAAGTTAAACCACTTCAATAATTTTATATTGTCTTTACCGACAATCATAGTTTTAAAAAACTATCATACTCCACCTAAATAAGAGTATACTTCACTTGAAGCTAAATCACTTCAATAATTTCCACATGTCGAAAATCTGGTTGAATCATTATGGTGAAACTTCCTTGTTGGCAGAAAGCTCTTCAACCACCGACATAATCTTGCATCTTGTATAATCTTGATTATATTAGCACATCTTTGTGAGTGCAACTCAATTTTCTCTAGCCCAAACTGCACAATGGAATTAGTGATTACAGCTCAACAACTCTTTCACAACTCTATCCTTATTTTTTCATGTGGAAGATCTTACAAAACTGTAAGCACAAAGCATACTAAAAACATGTATCCCCGAATCAAACCAAAAGCTCTGATACCAGTTATTAGGAAAAAACAAACAAAGCATAGAGAAAAAATAGGAACACAATCATAACACAAGAACATATTGTGGAAACTCCAAAACCGAATAAAAAACCATGGTCGTTGTCAATAGACAACCAGAGAATAACACTATGTGAAAACTATTGAGAAACAAGTGTGAGTTTTAAGTCTCACATTGCTTACAAAAATGGAGGTTGAGCACTGAGGGTCTAGAACTCACACTTGTTTTCTAAGCAATGTGAGACTTAAAACTCACACCGATTTCTCAATAATTTCCATATAGTGTTATTCTCTGGTTGTCATTTGCCAACGGTCGTGGTTTTTTCTCCAATTTTGGAGTTTCCACGTTATGTTCTTGTTTTGTTATTGTGTTCCTCTTTTTTCTCTATGTTTTGTTTGTTTTCCCCCACGGTACCTTGAAAGTTCTTCAAATGTATGAATATTAGAACTTACACAAAGAAAAATGGAAGAAAACGTATCAATAATATGGTTACCTTTTATAAGAAGAAGAAGAAGAAGAAGAAAGATAAAGAAGAAACAATATTGAAATTGATTACCTTTTACTATGAAGAAGAAGAAAGACGAGTTATATGGAAGAAGAAGAGGAAGAAGAGAGACGAGTAGGTTGGATGTGGAAAAGAGAGATGTTATGGTTTGTGTTTTGAGTGAGACGGTTATTCTTTCCTGATAGCTTCATAAGTTTGCTTTTATATATATATATATATATATATATATATATATATATATATATATATAATATATATATATATATATATATATATATATATATATATATATAGAGAGAGAGAGAGAGAAGAGAGAGAGAGATTATTATTTATTTATTTATTTATGTTCCACTTATTAAAAGTGCATTATCTTTTTTAATGAAAAATATATAGTAATAAAATACGAAACACAATAACTAAAAATATCCAACAACAAATACACAAACAAGACTATTGATTCAAGAAGTGCCTAGCTAGGTCGGAAGAAACAAAACATCAACCACAAAGAAAACAAAAAATCCAATAATAAAACCCCATGAAAGACAAAGGAGCACATTTACAGTGCATTCACTACTACAAATGACACATGTCATGTCGGACGCGAAATAGATTTCACCTCGGTTAGAATGTCGAGATAATGAAGGGTGACATGAAAAGTGGGAAATTTACCCTTCGGTGTTTATAAATCCGGGGTTTTTAATGTAAAAGGTCAATGGTTCAATTCCTAGCAATAACATATTTTTATATTCAAAAAACAAACTAGCGCGCGCAACATACCTCTCGATTTTATTCAATAACCGAGATAATAAGATATGTTTGTACGTCGGTTTTTTCCTTTAACCGAGGGGCTTAATCAATTTGATTGCTACATAAGTTTGTTTTGATTCTCATTTTACTGACAGGCCTGTATCATGTTATACACATGCAAAAACTATAAAATTGTTACAAAATACCAAATTAGAAACATTAACAAAATTGGTATTCCTTTTTTATACATAATTAAAAATTTACATTATGGAGAAAACAAATGCATAAATTTACATTGTTGTCATTAACACATAATACAAAATTTAGAGTTTTGCACATTAAAATGTCAAAACCTCTATATGTATAAATTCTGCTTATAACAAAAGAAAAACTATTGTTGTTGAAATTCATGACAAGATGATAAGAAGATACCATTCCAAATTGATCGGATATCATTTATCTCTTCTTGTGAGAATGATGTATTGTCTCTAAACTCATATAATTAGAATAAAGTTTAAATTATGGTAAGCTAACAACAACAACATTAGTTTAAGAATAAGCTAACAACAACAACATTAGTTTAAGAAATATACATAAACTAGATAGAGATCCGCGTGATGCGCGGGGTTGAGATGAATATTTTAAATAGTATTATAAGCTTGAAATATTTTATTTTTTTAGGAATATTTTTAGGAATTGAATAAGCTTGAAATATTTGAAAATTGATAAATTTAATATTTTTTATTGAAAGGAGATGACTCATAAAATGTGAAAATATAATTTTTTTAATTAAAAGAGATTTATAAATGAAATGTTACACATTTTTCTCAAGTAAATAATAGAAGTTTTGAAATGTTTGTTTTGAAAAGTGTTATGAGGAGTTGAACTTGTTACTTCTAATAGAGAATACAAATTGCACTTTTTGTCTTTGCATGGAGTTGAACTTGTGACCTCTAATAGAGAATAACTATTGAATTTGACATTTTAAAAATGAGGTTAGGGAGGTTCCACATAGGACAATGAGATGATGTGTCACAAATAAATTAGAAAAGTTTACATGTATCGTGACATAATCCGATGCTTCAGATTTAATATATTATATGGATTACATGTATATAGATTAAGCTAATACCTTACGCTTAGTCCATCCCTTTGTAATGCCTCTGATGACAATATCATGCATATGTTTCATAACATGGTATCTACAAGAATAGTTGTCGGATTGTCTTCTCGATACAAATAATGTTCATATAGTTACTAATCAATACACATAAATAAAAGAATATCAAAAAGCACAAAGAATACTTACTTTTGGGGAAAAGATCCTTGATCTTTTACCAATAAAAATAAACACGCATAAAAACTCCTATCATTGCATTGCATCCCCCCATCGCTCTACACATATCGATAAAAATTAAACACACATAAAAACTATTTAAAACTAAAGGCCAAATTTGAATAAAAACTAATGCTGCTTACCCGCACAAAGTGTTTAACATAATTTCATTAAGGGGATTGTGCATAGAGCAAAGCATAACTATAATATTTTGCCTCAGGCATATAATAATTAGTTGGCAATGATTACTGCATAAACATTCAAAATAATTCATAATATATATAAAATTATTTTATAAATGAAAATACAAATTAATATATACTTACGTGTGGTAAAACGGGGCCAAATAACATTCTTTGTTATGTTATAACAACTTGTCTTTTAAGTAAACCTTGATATTGTTTGCTACCGTACCACCATGAAGGCTAATGACATTTGGATCTACGATAAAATACTTTCTTAAATCCCTTTCAACACACATCTCATGCAAGTGCCTATAAGATTCAAATGCTTATTGTTAAAGTACGAGAATGTATGAATATAAATAGAAATGATCAACATGAAAATTATACTTACGAGCACCACAATTGTAATATGGTAACGTCTATCCATTCATCCCCTTCAAAAATTCCTTAATAGTAGACTTAGGAAGTATGTAATATTGATATGGAATATGACTTAATTTAATATTCTAACAGAGATCTGGAGGTCTCTCTATTATCATTGATAGTCTTTTAGTGTTATCTACTTGTTGTGGCGTGGTTTCAATATTATCCTGGTGGAAAGAACAACTTTCTTTTGTGCTTGTACCACCCATTACTTTCTCTTGAATGTCCAACTGATTTGAATTTGTTTGGTTGAGTTAACCCACTGAACTCAATCTCAGCATCATAAAAACAACAAAAATACAATACAAAAATTAAAAAGTAAACAATAATAACAACAACATTCAACACAAATATTTTAACTTATACTTATATCTCAAGCACATCGCGGGTACATTTCACGGATATCCTGTCATACTCCTCATCATTCACCTTCTTTCGCTCCACCTCTGCCAACCTATATCGCTCCTCTTTCTCCTTCTGGACCCACTATTGAACCTGCTGTAACAACCTCTTAGTCTCCTTCTGCAACACACTTTCCCACTCCTCCATCTTCACCCTTCAATGTTTCTCCTGATTCCACTTCTCCTTTTACTCCACCAACTTAACAACAACTATCTCTTCAACATCTTCCTTACTATGTACTACTCTAGTTGATTCAGATTATCCAAATAAATCTTGAAGCCCATGCCTCTTCCAAGACTACGAACACGCCTAGGATGCTCATCAGTATTAATCGCTTCAACCAAGGTGTCATGACGATCTTCTGGAATGAAAAGGAAGGCTTTGGATTATTCATCCAATACATCCTACAACACATATAAAATTTCATCTTTACCAAGGAAAGGTTTTTATTAAAATAAAATATGACGCTCTCAGGACATATTACCTCGGTTTTTGAATGTTCAAGGTGAAAACTTTATCATAAAATATCGTATTTATAGTAATGATTATCTCTTTATCATGTCTCGGTAAAATTAGTTTAAATTAAAATGAAAAAATTAAAGTCTACATATTTAAATAACTAAGCATGAAATGTTACAAATACAACACAAGAAGCCGATAGGAGGCACAAGAGTTACCAAACAACGAGCAAAACAAAAACAACATTTCAACAACCAAACAAGGAAAACACCAATGTGAGACGGTCAAAAAACAAAAACACCAATACAAAGAGAGGAAAGTCGTAGTAAGGCAAAAACCAAGAGCACTAGAAGGGAACACAATCTAGATATCCCCAGTCAAAGACCTACGAAAAACAACACCAATCTCCACTAAGCAGTAAGAACACACCAAAAGGATGCCAAAGACACACATGTTGCTATTGGCTCAAATGCCACATAGGGTTCTCCATCCAGGATGAGAACACACTTGGGTTCCCCACATACTTATCAATATACCATTTCCAAGCCAAAAGGAAGCTCGTATCTTCCACATCCTTCATTGAAACGAATTTACTTGAGAACAATATATACTTTTGAGATTTCCACATCGATTAGACCATATCATGCCAAATCATAAGACACCCCCTAAGCTTAGCAGGACTAACAATATGGAAACTACATCTTAAAATATCTTAAATAATCCCTAGATAAAACTAGGAAACCATCCCAACCAACTGAAAAATTGTATACCAGACAAATACCACTACATCAAAAGTCATAAATAGATGAGAAGATGACTCTAGAAACCTGAACAAAAAGGGAAAGAAACACCCTTTGAATCAATAGATATCCCCCTCTTGAGTAAATTCTCTTTGGTAGGAATCATGTCTTGAGAAGATAATCACTTTAGAGGGGACCCAACTACTCCATATAATAAAGATAACCGACTCCACTACTAAGACTTAGTAGTATTTAGGAAACTCACGAGGGAGAGTAGAAAAGAGCACGCAGAAGCCACATAAAAATAAACATCTTTAGAGTGGATCCACCACCACTTATCAGGTTAAGGACAAGAGATAAAGTCCCTTACTACTAAAAGGATATTAGATATCAAAACTTGCTCATGCTCAAAAACATGAGCTCTTCTACACTGAACAATCCTTCTTTTTAGAGATAGAAAAAATATGAGGGAACCTAACTCTAAGAGTAATATCCCCAAGTTATAGCTCCCTCCATAACTTAGTGAGAAGACCATACCCAACTTTCTTAACCATACTATCCCAAAACTAGTAAGAGGCGTCCTCCCCTTTGGCATCGACAAAGGAGACCCCTCTCCACAAAGGAGACACAGAGTGAAGTCAAATAATTATACCACCTACGGAATAAAAAGTTAGAATAACATAATATCTAGCATACAAAATATTAGTCCAGACCCCTAAATCCCCCGAGAGCAACTACCACCTCCACTTATCCAACATAGTCGGGTTAATCAGTACAACGTCACGGACACCAAAGCCCCCAAACTTCTTTGGCTTAAAAATATTATACCATATAACCCAAGTGATCTTACACCCCCTCCCCCTCTAACATCTCCCCACAAAAACGTTAATAGGCATCTTTAAAAAGACAAAAAAGAAGATAAGAACTATATTATGAACATAATTAAGAAGAACTGCATGCTCTCCTAGTAGTTCGAATGAGGCTATTATGAAATTTTAATTATGTTTATAAATTTTATTTTCAATTTATTTGGGTTAATAAGTAGTTCGAATGAGGCTGGTAAATTACTGTACATGTTGGATTCCAAAAACCTTCAAACCTTGTGTTCATAATTCGTTTTCTTCATTCATTTCGTTCACATCCATTTTATGTTCGTCTTTATCCTTTTATCAGTTACATTAATTATTGGTATGATTTACTGTGCATTTTCTTAATCTGATACATTAATTAAAAAAATTGTAATAATTAACAGTTTTCAAGTACACGTCATTTCACATAATGACATGTCTTTTCCAAGACAAATGTGATAGTCGAGACTGCTTCCGTATTGTCATACCCCAAATTTTGCCCTCCCCTTTTCATTTTTTATCCAACCTATGACTTGAGATTAATCTGCATTCATATGCATTATGCATTCATATTACCACCTTCTCATAAACATCATAGATTCAAAGTTTATGGTTATTTTTATACCTAACAAAAGCTAGGGTTTTGATTGAGAATCAAGCCCTAAGATTTGTGATGTGGAACTCAATTGGATCAAGCTATGAAACCTTAATTCTTGGTGTTTGAAGAATTCATATGGAATTACATCATGGCTCAACTATTCTTAAACCCTATTTTTCTTGGCTCATGTCATTAGTGGTATCAATTCACATAGTTCATACACAAAATTACAAAGAAAATGTAGGTTATTGCAAGGATGACTTTTTAGTCAACTGTTGACTTTTTGGTCAATAGTTGACCAAAGCCAACCACTAATTTCTAATGAGCCTATCTTTATTTTGGATTTTCTTCATCCACCATCTTCATATATTTTTCAAGCTTTAAAGCCATGCCATCATAAGTACCTACAAAAACCATAAGTGAACCAAATTCGTAGATACATTAGCATATACACTAACGTTCAACACCATATCCAAACAACCATGATAATATGTTTACAACACAATGCATTTAACACTCATCATAGCAACCATGTATATTTTAGCAAATAACATGAAAATTCAATACTAAGTCCACTAACCCTTCTTTTTTTTAACAAGCATATAAAAATTCATTTTAACTTTTAACTCATTTTCAAATTCAAAATCCACAATAGAAGTTGAAAGAGTTGATTCTAATGTCAATTATCAAATAACAAGTTAACTATTAAACTAGAAAGCCTAAATACCTTTTTTCAGTTGTTTTATCCAAATTCATACTATCTTAACAATTTTAGAGCATTGCATAATTAACTGATTCCTAACAGCACCACACAATTAATCAACTTTTCTCTTCATTAAACAAACCATAGCTAATTACACAACCAATTTGCACAACAAGAACTCACAACCATGCTAACTTTTTCCGTTCAATGTCCCTGACCTTAACTGCTGTAAGACCCCAATTTTGACCCTAAGATCCCTCATGTAATTTCATCATATGCATTAGCATTGGGATCATACCTTGGCATCCTCCTTACCCCTCTTTCATTGGGTTTGTCTTAGGAGAGATCACCAAGAACCATATGATTGTATCATACTTGTATATTATCATTTCACTAACCAAAATACCAAAAATATGTCTTTGCATTTGCCTAACTCTTTTGTAGGAAGGGCATGATCCCTTTGATCTATCAAGCTCACATCTAGGGTTTAAGACCCTCATGGCTAAGAGAACAATCAAGGATTGATCCACAATGTCTCTAAGAACCATATATGAGTCCCATTGATCTTTACATGTTATTTTGATCAAGATTTCTTCAAGAGTTTGGAGTTGGTTTGCCTTGGAAACCCTAGTTTGTCTGGGTATCTTGAGTAACTTCTTCAACAAGCTTCCTCATCAATAGATCAAATTTCTCAAGGGACACTTCAAAATTCATGATCTTATGCATATATGATCTACCACGAGGCTAAAAAGTCAAGAGAATTGCAAGTTAGCAAGTTGGTTGATGGGGGTTGGCCAGATGAATTCATTTGATCAAAACTGGGTCTCCCTAGACCCTATCTCCTACAATTTTCATCATATGAAAATTATTCCAAGAGCAAAGTTACTCTAAATTACATTCCAAACAACTTTCAGTTTGAGGTCTAGAGCTAATTTTGCTTGGAAAGTCCTATTATATGTTGAAACATTATAGGTTATTTTGTCTAAACCATAATTTGAAAGTCAACTTCCCAAGACCATAACTTGCTCAACTTTTATGATGTGAAAGATTTCTAAGTTGCACAATCAAATTAAAGATGTATACTTAAACTTTGATGTTTGGAGTAAGAGCTAAATAAACTTTTATGAGCATGTGATATGAGGATACATTATAGGTCATTTTGGACCAATACCATTGAACAAGTGATTTTCCTCAACTTCAAAAATGCATAACTCACTCATTATAAATCCAAATGATGTCAAATATGTGGCCATTTTTAAGGTCTTTGAAAGAGCTACAACTTTGATAAATACACGTTTCTCATTTAGAGCTCACATAAAAAGTTAAGCAAGATGGAATAATGAAGTATGTGACTTGACACTTACAAAAAATTTCAACATGTTGAAATTTCCAAACTCGCACCTCAAAATTCACCATGATACAAGTTCCAAATGGTAAAGGGTTAAACATAAGACTTATTCCTCTTTATCTAAGATTTCCAAAGAATCCTAATTCATTCATTTTGGACAAGGTTTGATAGGGTTGCACATGGTGTTAATAGGCCTGCATCAGTTGGCAAAATCAAATCTTCAAATGATCACATAACCTTGCCTTGTCATTCAAGCTTGATTCAAACCTCAGTACAGTTGATTTTGGACTTAATTGCGTTGCTTCATGGGCATGTACATGCCCATGCAAGCATGAACATGGCATTGCTAAATTTGGACAAAATTTAAGTGTGCAAATAACATTCCATTTTGCTATAAATAGAGACCCTTTGTGCTCATTTCAAAGGATCCTTGCGCGCCAGCTTTGTCTCCACTCTTCAACCCCTCACATTTGAAAGGAAAACCTGATAATTTTCATTTGAAAATTGAGTTTGAATCTCACTATTTAGAGATTCAAAAACTCCAGGATCCAAAGTTTTGTACAAATCCTAAGCCACTTCTGCAAGCTATTGGAGCAAGATCAAACACGAATTGAACCAAAAGAGATCAAGTTCTGCACAACATTGAAGGTATTTTCCAAAAAAATTCTTCTCTTCGATTCTCACTCAATTCTCATCAATTCTCTTGGATCTTTGGTTGTCTTAAGTCCTACAAATATAGGCAAGAAGATTGAGTTACTTTGAGGTCAAATCGAAGCAACTCAGTTGACACACCTCAAAATTCAACTCCACATATCTCTCTATATATTTTGAGTTAGTTAAAATTGAGGTGATATTCGTGATCTATGCCATTTTATATTTCAGATCATATCCTCTCTTTTCATTTAAGTCACGGTGATGATTGAACCAGTCCGACCAGGGTCATCGGAGAAGATGACCGGCCTTTGGCTCCGGCAGTGATGTGGCACGGTTCACAACCATTTATTTGGTTTAAAATGTTTTAATCATAAGCGTTGGTTTGGATGACCATTGTTGTGGCACGCTAACTAAATACCATCGTGGATTGCGCGTTTCAGACCACTTGATTATTCACCTCAATTAATGAGGGAGATAAAGTGGTCCACGTTTTTTTGATATTTTGATTTTAGTTTTTATTCCTCTGATTTTCATTAATTCATATTAATTTTAATATTGATCCAAAAAATATGAGAGTTTCACCAATTTTTTTTAATTAAAATCCTCTTCCATATTTTGAATTAAAATCATTTTTTTGGATCATTATTAATATTTTTCATGATTTAATTGATTTTGTGAATATTTTTAATTGTTTAAAAATACTTTTAAGTTTCCAAAAATTCTGAAATTTTTTCTCGAATGTCCTTTGACCTTGTTTGACCTATGATAAATCTCATGGCCATTTCTTTGGTGTTTTGATGAGGCTTTAGAAAATTGACCAACCATATCTAATTTAATGTACTTTTTTATATTATTTTTAATTGAATAAATGTCAAATAAATTGTGTAGAGCCATTTTGGTTGACTTTGTAAGTTTGACTTGTCTTGTTGGGCCTTGGTTAAGGTTGATTTGACTTTGTTAAGTTAAGATCATTGGATTTAGGGGATTGATGGAATGTACATTCCATCTCCCAAAATGAATGAATGATCTTAACTTGGTAAAAGTCCTCCTTTGTCCAATTTGAGTTTGATCCATTTCCCCTCCCTCTTCATCTCATTCCCCTTCTTTATGCATTCATGTCATGTACCTATGATATCTCAATATCCTAAGGCTAGTTGATGGCAAAATCAACATAAGTATGGATGAGATTAGGCCCCCACTTTTGCATATTCTTTTTGTGTGTGGTATGTTTTATGAGCATAGTCCATTATACTATGTCTCTAACATGCATTAACACCAAAATTCTATTGCCCGACCTCAAATAGTTGTGACTTCTACATAAGTCCAATTACGATTGCTTAACATAACGCTAAATTTTTGACACAAAAGGCATAGCATTCTAGTTAATGAGATTGTAAGTCTCCCCTCTTTCATGGTATTGTGTGGAAACTTGGCCTTTTTTCCTTCCTTTGGAAGATGTCTTGGTTCAAGGATCCATGCTTGTGATAAGTAGGTTGAGTGTTCTCCAAAGAATGACTTCAAAAAGCAAAAATAATACTAACTTCTAACTCATTAACAACTAACATTTAATTTCAAGTCCTTTACTTTTAATGCACTTTATTTTTAAGTCTTACTCATTTGCCATTATTCATACCATTCTAATTGTTTATGTTAATGTCATTTTCACTTTGTCCACTTGGACCATATTTTGTGATATATTTTGTTTGTGTTTGTGTTTGTTTGTGTGGTCTTTGACCATTAATGTACATAATAAGAACAAAACCCCTAAAAAAACTTCTTGTGTGGACTGTTGGTTTGATTTGAGACAATTGGACTTAGAATTTAGGCAACACTCTCTATGCAAATAACTTGGCCAATGCCAACTTTCATGTAACTAAGTGCTTGTAATCTGAAACTTCATCTGATACATCCTTGAAAGATCCATTTGAATTCATCTGCAACATGATCATTGTGAAGCTATTATTATGAACCTGTGACTAGTGTTGTGGAATTCATCTGCTACATGGGCAAATTGGAAGAAGACCATGGAGTTGCTAAGCTTAGATGCGGCTATCTTTATTTAATGCCTTGATCTTCAAGTTGATATTTTGTGCATCGTTTGTTGCTTGATTCTAATGTCGAAGGGAATTTGGGTTTCTATATGACATTCTTGTCTATTGGATTGCAGCCCATTGGTTAGATCTTTTCAACTCTTAATTTTTAAATTTATGCTTAGTGTAGCGGGGTATTCGTTACCATTAGAGATATTGACTAAATCCAAGGTAACTCATACAAGTCGAGTCGCCACCGCACTTCTATTTATCCAAAGGAATGGTTAGAAAGCGAACAAAAACCTAATAGTTTTAACAAAAACTAGTAAAAGAAAACAGAGATCTGGGTAAGGGGGTTGGTTATGTAATGGGAAGGTGTTAGGCACCAAAAACATCCTAGGTACTCCTAGGGAGCCCTTTTCATACTTGTTGTGAAGGTTGTTGTTTTTGTGAAAATTTTGTTTGTGCAAACATGATTGAAGAGATGAGAGGAGAATGTACGAGTTTATTTGCATTTTGTGTTTGGATGGATAAACCCATTGCCTACGTACCATCTTATAAAAAGATTAGGATCAAAACCTCGTAGTTCGGGGTAAAAATCTCAAAAATGAGTTGGTGAATTGATTGGTCCAAAATCCTTAAGGTCTTTTGTTATCCAAGGGAGAAAACTCAACCTAAAACCACAAATCCACCATGTGAGGATAGCTTCAACATGCTAGTGAGGGGTTAACCCTATAATAAGCATGGAAGACTCATTGTCCATCACTAAGGATATAGGTGAGCATTATATCTACCACAAGGATAACTCAAACCTAATAGCTAAGGGTTATGAAAAAAGTTTGATTAAGAAAGTGGCCATTGAAACCACAAAGGATACTTGAATGAGTTATATTTACCAAATAGAAGTATATACAAAATAGTCAAAGTTGACTTAAAGATTCAATTCAAAAAAAGTTTTATAGAAAGAAAGTTTGAAAATCAAAAGCATAAGGCTTAGGTTTCTAATGTTTGAAAACAAATGTTAAATGTTTGCACAAAAGTTTTGGCTTAGGTTAGAGTGGAGAGAAGAAGAAGAATGGTTAAGTCCTAAGTAAAGCAAAAAGATGAGGGATGAAGAATCAAAACCACAATGGAGTTCCTCTCTTGAGATCATATTGATGATCCAAGTAGCTCCCATCCTTTGGAATAAGCAATCATAATAAAGCATAAGCAATCATCAAACAAGCCTCTTAAGAGATCCTCAATGTGTCTTCTATCTTCTACTTTGGAAGATCATGGCAATGGTCCTTCAATTTAGCTCAAGTGGGAACCCCCTAGCACAAGAACACACACATCAAAAGTTCCATGAAGTAAAACAAGAATGGACAAGAGTGAGTTTAGAGATTTGGTCCCTCTAATCCATCTTCATCATTAAGGTCCATTTACTCCAATTTTTGCATAAGGAAGGTCCTAGAATCTAAGTCAAATTCTCCATTCTTTGCATAGGGGAAGTCCTAGAAACTAAATCCATTTCTTTGCATTTGGTTCACAACAATCAAAACAAAACACAAGCAGAATAATATATATACAATTATGTGCTCAAGTGAGCAAAAGGCAAATGGCATTAACATAAACATGTGCTCAAATGAGCAAAGAGAAAAGCAAATGGATAATATGTGCAAGAATAGTAAATTGCATAAAGTAAAGAGCAAAAAGTAAATGTTAATTGTCAATAGTTAGTGTTAGTAGTTAGTGTGCCATAAGGCAAATTTAGCGATATGTTAAGCAATCGTAATTGGACTTATGTAGAAGTCACAACTATCTGAGGCCGGTCAATAATAATGTAGGCAACAAACACAAGTTAGGAGTCTTGATTAGTGAACCAAGTCCCAACAACTTGCCATGCCAAAAAGGAAATGAGAATTGATCTTGTATTGGTTTAAGTCTTTTGCATGATTTAGGAAACAACCTATCCTTAATGCAAAGCCATTCACTTGATCAATTGATAAAGATGAATTGGATTTGAATCAAGGAAGATTAAGTCTCCCTAATCAATGCTAACTTATCAACCTTCAACTCATTGATAAAAAAGAAAGAGAAGAAGAAGAAGAAGGAGATGGATAAGAGAAATGGAAAATGGCAAAATTAAAGTGCATTCAATGAAATAACATATACCAATCCACATATGTTGACCAATGGCATTGAAAGTCAAAGTCAAACAATCAAAAACAGAAGTGAGATGAAGATTGGAAGTCAAGAAATGAATAAAAATATTTTTGGCATTTTTTAAATATTAAAAATAAACTTGAATTAAAAATAAAGGAAAGGTCAAACTTCAAAATCACTTCAAATCAACCTTGAAAGGTCCAAGTGATTTATCCCAAGTTCAACAAGGTCAAACAAAGTTTGACAAAAAATTTCAGCATTTTTAAAAGTCAGAAACTATTTTTAATCAATTAAAAATGAATAAAAATAACCTAATTGAACTAAAATCTCAAATAAATCTCAAATCAATTTAAAAATTGATGAGAATATTTTTCATAGATCCATCATCATTCAAATAGGTTAGGAAAATATTTTTGTATTTTTTGAAAATCAAAAACTATTTAAAATGAATTAAAAACAACCAGAAATGAGAAAATTCACAAAAAATATCAAATGACAAAATAAAAAATATTAAAAATCAGAAATAGAAACTAGAATTTATTTGGAGACTAATGCAATTGGTCCCATAATTTTTGGATTTAAAATAAAGAAGTTATGAATTTTTGAAAATAATGAAAATAAAAGGAAATTAGATCAGAAATTAAAAATAAGAAAAATCCACAGCGCTTGGATCCCACTTCATTAATTGACGTGACTGATCACAAGGCTGGGAGACGCGCGCGCACGGTAGACCCTGGTCAATGCAACCACACATGGATTAAATAAAAGTCATAACAATGAATGGCATGGATTAGATCTGGCAATGCAATCACACGGTCCAGATTTGATCTGGCATTGAAGCAGCCACCAGAGCCACCTTCTTCTCCGGTGAGCTTGCATTTTCCGGCCACCATAGCAGACAACCAAAGCTTAACCAAATCACGCGATCTATACATCATTGGAAAGCTGGGATGATGTACATCATCCCTGTACCATCCATTTTCACTCTAGATTTCCATGGTGTGAGAAATCAGAGGTTGAAAAATTTGGTGTTCATCATGAACTCAATGGATTTCAAAAATTAAATGCATAATCATGATGCCTCTATTGGAAAGCTTTAGATGTTTAATTCAAATGTTATGTTGAACAAAATTTCAAAATCTCAAAGGAAATACATGTGATAATGCAAGACATTATAGGGAGCAGAAGGAAGGAACGCCAGGGATGTCGGTTACTGGGCATATAATAGGTGACCAACCAAAGCATGAATTGGGGAATATTCCTAAAACACTCATCATCCGAAAAGAGGGCAAAAAGCAAACTTGATTATGGGATGGACATTCGATTCCAAAACAGGGATACGAATCTTACTCAACTGGGGAAGAACAAAAGGCTTCGACCAAAGAGTGCATGAGATATATTATCTATTACCGTCAGAACATAGATAATATACTCGCATGGAAGATTATCCATAACCGGTTACCGAGTTAATAAAGGATAGATCGACCGACAGAGAAAGGCATCGGGATACCGAAACTAGGTATATAATGATGATCATTCAAGGGGAGCAACAAACATTACCGGCAACCGGTAAATGAAAGAGGGCTTGCTGGGGATAAAATTGCCTAATCAGAGCAATTATCCAAAAGAATGAGGGAATATCACCACCGAATATTGGATGATGATAACCGTCAAGGAGGGGATTACATCTACCGGATACTGGGTAGAAAACCACGGAAAAGTAACCGTCATCAACTAGGATGAACAAAAAGGTTAACTCTGCAAAGGGGAGAAAAATAGGGTTTACAACTACCGGTATAAGGGTAGAAAACCACAAACTCCGCCGGGGATAAGATGAATGCCTATCGATTACTGAGTAATCATTTCCTTATACCACTGGGAAACACATGAACAGTCTCAAGAGGCCAATTTAGGATCAAACCAAAGAGGTAAACTGAATCAAGACTCGTCCCCGTGAGGATATAACTCAATAAGGGAACCCATCCCAATATATGTGTTGGGAGGAAGCGAAAACAACCATCGTCCATGAGGATATAACTCAGTGGGGAATGTGGCAGGAAAGATAAACACTTTCTGCCTAATGGGCTGACTCTATATTGAGGGATCAGACGCCGACATCTGCTTTGGGAATGTATTACCAACTAGCAGAGGAATAACAAACAAAGATATATGGCAAAGAATGCAATATGAATATCCGAATGTTTAAAAATTATATGCACATATGTGTGGTTTATGTATGATGAATGCTGACAAACAAACATTTCTAACACAAACAGTTTCAAAGGATAAGCACAAACAGCCGGTACTACATCTCAAGAGAGAAATCCAGGTTCACCGGAGAGCATCCAATCTGCCGGGGATCAGAGATACCAGGAAGCAACAAAATCTCTGCAGGGGATGAATCATCGGCTATTTCGGCTGGGGACAGGAGTTTATTGCACAGATAAAATCTACCGCATAAGCAACTCCATCGGGGAATCCATCCGAGGAGGTGAAGGGATTCTGGGGATCAACCACCAAGTACCGTACCCACCAAGGAGATCACATCTGCTGAGGACGAAAGGTCGCTACTCCGCTGAAGGGGAGAGTGGTGAATATCTCAACAAGCATTCCACTCAGTAGGATAGACCACAAAAGGCTCCGGAGGAAGAAGATACAGTCATGCCAGGAATATGAACAAATGTCTTACCCTGTTGGAGATCATACCATCCTTGGGAGAGCACTGAGGATCTCCTAAGTATCTTTTCGTCGTTGTGAATGTTCACTTTGTTAAAAAAACAAGTTATGAAAAATTCGTTTCTTCAAAACAATGATATTTTCTCAATTAAAACATGCAAAACATTTGTCGAATAGAAACAAATAAGAGTGCAAATAATGGGATAAAAGGCTCAAATTTATTTGATGGAATGGTAGTCTGCAAATGGCAAGACTCCATAGATCTTTACAAATTTGAGATTGGTGATATATATTGGAAAAGGGCTACATTGAACATAATGACCATTTCTCCACCAATTCTGAATCTGATGTATTTGAAGCTTCGGTTGATGACGAATGAGCAAGAATCTCTGACGGATGACAGTTGCATAACAAAAACTTGTCAGGATGCAGTTACTTGCCAAATCCCTAATTTTTGCCTAGATTTCCCCAGGGTGAGGTACTCAATCTAGCGGGATACATATATTCATTTTTTTATGTCTCTAACTTTTGCCTGGAGCGCCCTTTCGGGTTTTCAATCCACCGAGACGCTCATTTTTGCCTAAGCCGCCCTTTCGGGTTTTCAACTTAGCGAGCTAATCTGTTTTTATTTTAGGAGAAGTATTTCTTGACTGCATCTGAATTCACAGGACGAGTGAAATCCTCCCCATCCATAGTTGTAAGTATCAAAGCACCACCTGAAAAGGCTCTCTTAACAACATATGGACCTTCATAGTTTGGAGTCCACTTGCCCCTAGAATCGGGCGCGAAAGACAAGACTTTCTTGAGCTAAAGGTCACCTTCTCGGTACACACGAGGCTTGACCTTCTTATCAAAGGCTTTCTTCGATCTTTGTTGATATAACTGACCATGGCACATGGCAGTCAATCTCTTCTCTTCAGTCAAATTCAGCTGGTCATAACGACTCTGAACCCATTCAGCATCAGTCAACTTGGCCTCCATCAAGACTCTCATTGATGGGATCTCCATCTCTATTGGGAGTACAACCTCCATGCTATAAACAAGAGAGAAAGGGGTTGCCCCTGTTGAAGTGCAGACAGATGTGCGATATCCATGTAAAGCAAATGGCAACATCTCATGCCAATCCTTATACGTGACAACCATCTTTTGGATAATCTTCTTGATATTCTTATTAGCAGCTTCAACAACCCCATTCATCTTGGGTCTATAAGGAGAAGAATTATGATGCGCAATCTTGAACTCACTACACAGCTCTTTCATCATTTTGTTGTTCAAGTTAGATCCATTATCAGTGATGATCTTATCTGGCACGCCATATCGGCATATGAGTTGATTCTTGATAAACTTCACGACCACCTGCCTGGTCACATTTGCATATGATGCCGCTTCAACCCACTTGGTGAAGTAATCGATTGCGACGAGAATAAATCTGTGTCCGTTGGACGCTTTCGGTTCTATCATGCCAATCATGTCAATTCCCCACATAGAGAAAGGCCATGGTGACGAAATCACATTCAATAGTGTCGGGGGAATATGGATCTTATCCGCATAAATCTGACACTTATGGCATTTCTTCACATATTTGCAGCAGTCAGACTCCATTGTCGGCCAATAGTAGCCTGCTCTCAACATCTTTCTAGCCATGGCATGTCCATTGGAATGAGTACCAAATGAACCCTCATGGACCTCAGTCATCAACAGGTCTGCTTCGTGTCTATCCACGCATCTGAGCAGAACCATGTCAAAATTCCTCTTATAAAGCACATTGCCATTGAGGTAGAAACTGTCTGACAATCTCCTCAAAGTCTTTCTATCTTTCACAGATGCCCCAGGCGGATAAACCTGGTTCTGAAGGAAGCACTTGATATCATAATACCATGACTTATCATCTTTCACTTCTTCTACTGCAAATACATGAGCTGGTCTGTCCAAGCGCATCACAGTGATATTGGGAACTTCATTCCAAAGTTTAACCACAATCATCGAAGCAAGTGTAGCAAGAGCATCTGCCATCCGATTCTCATCTCGAGGAATATGATGGAACTCAACCTCAGTAAAGAACGTTGAAATCCTCCTCGCATAATCCCTATATGGAATGAGACCCGGCTGATTCGTTTCCCATTCACCCTTAATCTGATTAACAACGAGGGCCGAATCACCATAAACATCAAGATGCTTGATCCTTAGATCAATGCATTCCTCTAAACCCATAATACAGGCCTCATACTCAGCCATATTATTCGTGCATTTGAAAGTTAGCCTTGCTGTAAAAGGAATATGTGTGCCCTGAGGAGTAATAATCACTGCCCCAATACCATTTCCATACTGATTTACAGCGCCATCAAACACCATACTCCATCGGGAACCAGGCTCTGGCCCTTCATCGAGTGTAGGCTCATCACAATCTTTCATTTTCAAATACAGAATCTCTTCATCCGGAAAATCATACCGAACTGACTGATAATTCTCGATCGGCTGATGTGCCAAATGGTCAGCCAAGATACTACCTTTAATAGCCTTCTGAGCTCGATACTCAATATCATACTCAGATAACAACATTTGCCAACGGGAAATTCTCCCTGTTAAAGCAGGCTTCTCGAAGATGTACTTGATTGGATCCATTCTAGATATCAACCAAGTCGTATGATTTATCATATACAGGCGTAAGCGCTTAGCTGCCCAAGCCAAAGCACAACATGTTTTTTCAAGCATTGAATATCGAGACTCACAATCGGTGAACTTCTTGCTCAAGTAGTAAATAGCATATTCTTTCTTCCCTGATTCGTCCTGCTGACCAAGGACACAACCCATCGAGTCTTCAAGAACTATCAGATACATAATCAACGGCCTCCCTTCCACCGGCGGAGACAGGATTAGAGGCTCAGACAAACACTCCTTAATACTGTCAAAATCTGTGAGAAATCAGAGGTTGAAAAATCTTGTGTTCATCGTGAACTCAATGGATTTCAAAATTTAAATGCATAATCATGATGCCTATATTGAGAGGACTTCAGCCAACACAAGATCCAAGCAAATAGGTCAATGGATGATGAGATTCGAAGAAAATACCAGTTGAAGAGTAAGCTTGAATTCTGGAAACTTGAGCTCGATTTTCTTTGCTTTCTTTGCCAAAACAGAAGATCAGTAAGATGAATGATGAAGGTCTAGAAGCTTTAGATCCAAGGATTCAACCAAATGTAGTTGAATTTTGGATCTGAAAATTTTTGAGGAAAATGAACTAGCTTCTTTGGTAATGGTTTTGGAGAGATTTGTGCAGCATAACAGGTTGAATCAGGCGTCCCTTTTGAATGGAATAGGGTCTCTATTTATAGAGTGAGTGGCAAGGAAATGATGAATTGATCCGTGTACATGAACATGGACAATCCTTGCATGGGCCTGCATGATCATGCACAAGGCCCAAAAACAATGCCAATTGCAATCTGAACTCAAATGCCAAAGGTTTGGACGTGTAATTAGAGCTGTATTGGCTTGTGCATCAAGATTTCATGTGAATTCCATAATTATGCCTAAATGTTCAACTCTTCGAAAATACCAATTGCCAAATCCAAATATGATCATGTGAATAATGGTTGGAAAGGTCTTGATGTAAGGAACAATTATTATGTTGGGCAAAAATACATTTGAAGTGTGGAAATTTATGAAATTTGAGTTTAAAGTGTGATGTGCAAAACATGTCAATGCAAGGTTTCTAAATTTGGCCCATGTTCAAGCCCTTCTGTTTTGATGATGCAAGCCTCAAATGGAAAAATCTCCAACATCAAAGTTGTAGATATTTTCAAGACAATCAAAATGGACTTAAATTGTGCATCATTTGGATTTTTGATGAAAGAGTTATGGGCACTTGAAGTTGGACTTTTTTGCCTTTTAATGCATTTGGCCCAAAAGGACCTATAATGTCTTGCATTATCACATGTATTTCCTTTGAGATTTTGAAATTTTGTTCAACATAACATTTTAAGTAAACATCTTAAGCTTTCCAACATAACATTTTAAGTAAACATCTTAAGCTTTCCAATGCATTTTGTCCAATTCTCCATTTTTTGCATAGGGGAAGTCCTAGAAACTAAGTCCATTTCTTTGCATTTGGTTCACAAAATCAAAACAAACACATGCATAATAATTTATACACAATTATGTGCTCAAGTGAGCAAAAGGCAAATGGCATTATCATAAACATGTGCTCAAATGAGCAAAGAGAAAAACAAATGGATAATATGTGCAAGAATAGTAAATTGCATAAAGTAAAGAGCAAAAGGTAAATGTTAATTGTCAATAGTTAGTGTTACTAGTTAGTGTGCCATAAGGAAAATTTAGCGCTAAGTTAAGCAATCGTAATTGGACTTATGTAGAAGTCACAACTATTTGAGGCCGGTGAATAATAATGTAGGCAATAACACAAGTTAGAAGTCTTGATTAGTGAACCAAGTTCCAACAACTTGCCATGCCAAAAAGGAAAAAGAGAATTGATCTTGTATTGGTTTAAGCCTTTTGCATGATTTAGGAAACAACCTATGCTTAATGCAAAGCCATTCACTTGATCAATTGACAAGATGAATTAGATTTGAATCAAGGAAGATTAAGTCTCCCTAATCAATGCTAACTTATCAACCTTCAACTCATTGATCAAAAAAAGAAAGAAGAAGAAGAAGAAGGAGATGGAGAATGGATAAAGAAAGACAAAATGATACAAATGCATTAAATGAAATACCATGTACCAATCATCATATGTTGACCAATAACATTGAAAGTCAAAGTCAAACAATCAAAAACAGAAGTGAGATGAAGATTGGAAGTTAAGAAATGAACAAAAATATTTTTGGCATTTTTTAATATTAAAAATAAACTTGAATTAAAAATAAAAGAAAAGGTCAAACTTCAAAATTACTTCAAATCAACCTTGAAAGGTCCAAGTAAATTATCCCAAGTTCAACAAGGTCAAACAAAGTTTGACAAAAAATTTCAGCATTTTTAAAAGTCAGAAACTATTTTTAATCAATTAAAAATGAATAAAAATAACCTAATTGAACTAAAATCTCAAATAAATCTCAAATCAATTTAACAATTGATGAGAATATTTTTCATAGATTCATCATCATTCAAATAGGTTAGGAAAATATTTTTGTATTTTTTGAACATCAAAAACTATTTAAAATGAATTAAAAATAACCAGAAAAGAGAAAATTCACAAAAAATATCAAATGACAAAATAAAAAATATTAAAAATCAGAAATAGAAACTAGAATTTATTTGGAGACTAATGCAATTGGTCCCATAATTTTTGGATAAAAAATGAAAGAGATATTGATTTTTGAAATAAAATGGAATTAAAGAAAATAAAATGGAAATTAATAAAAATCAGAAAAAGCCTGGCGCGTTGGATGAGATTCATTAAATGATGTGGCACATCAGATGGCTCACAGGCGCGCGCGTACCAAACACACTAATCAACTGAAGCGCATGGTGCATTAAAAAAAGTCATAACAACTGAAGGTCCAAATTAGATCTGGAAAAGAGATCACACGGTCCAGGTTTGATCTGGAGTTGGGACGGCCACCGGAGCCACCGTCTTCTCTGGTGAGACCTCCAGCTCCGGTGAGAATTGCAGACATGGCAAACTCAACCAAATGGAGCGATCTATACATCAATCGAAAGAGGAAGTGATGTACATCACTCCTATACCATGCACTTCCACTCTAGATCCCTATAAATGGAGAAATCAGAACTGGAAGTATGATGGTGTTCATCATGAACTTCATGTTTTTGCAAAATTGAAAGCACAAATCAAATGCCTCTATTGAGAGGACTTCAGCCAGACCAAGGAACACAAGAAATAAGCAAGGATCAAAGAGTTCCGAAGAGAAAAAGTTTTGTTATCCACCTTTGAAATGCAGGTCTCGTGGGCACGATTCTTCATAACTAAAGCTTGCAATGAGATCTAATGATGAAGAGGAAGCAAGGCTGAGGAATTATAGGTCTGAAAATCAACCAAGGAAGTTGAAATTCAAATCTGAATTTTTTAGAGAAAAGTGAAAATTCCTTTAGTGAAGGTTATGGAGAGAATTCTGCAGCATTTCAGGCTGAATCAGGCGTGCCTTTTGAATGAAATAGGGTCTCTATTTATAGAGAGAGTGGCAAGGAAATGATGAATTGATCCATGTGCATGAATTTGGATAATACTTGCATGGGCTTGCATGATCATGCACAAGGCCCAAAAACAATTCCAAATGCAAGTTGAACTCAAATGCCAAAGGTTTGGATGTGTAATCAGAGCTGTGTTGGCTTGCGCATCAAGATTTCATGTGAATTCCACAATTGAACCTAAACATTCACCTCTTCGAAAATGCCAATTAGAAAATCCAAACATAAGCATGTGGGTAATGGTTGGAAAGGTATTTGTATAAGGAACAAATGTTATGTTGGGCAAAAATCCATTTGGAGTGTGGAAATTTATGAAATTTGAGTTTAAAGTGTGATGTGTAAAACATGTCAATGCAAGGTTTCTAAATTTGGCCAATTTTCAAGCCCCTCTATTTTGATGATGCAAGCCTCAAATGGAAAACCCACTAATATCAAAGTTGTATATCTTTCCAAGAAGATCAAAATGGACTTATATTTTGCATCATTTGGATTTTTGATGAAAGCGTTATGGGCACTTGAAGTTGGACTTTTTTGCCTTTTAATGCATTTGACCCAAAAGGACCTACAATGTCTAGCATTATTACATGTATCTCCTTTGAGATTTTGAAATTTTGTTCAACATAACATTTGAAGTAGACATCTTAAGCTTTCCAATGCATTTTATCCCACCTCAAAATCATAAAAAATGAATGAGGTATGTCCTTGGGAAGTTGACCAAAAATTAGGGTTTCAGTCAAAATGACCTATAATGTATTGGAATGAGAGATGGCCTTCCAAGCTTCAAATAAATTTTTTATGAACATAAAAGTTGTTCATATTGTCCTTAGGAACATATTTTCTTGTGGGACCATCTCCATTTGACTAACACATAAAAAGTTAGGTCCCAGTGCATTTCAAAATAGTCAGATGAATTGACTTATCAACTTCTCAAGTCCATGACTCATATCTTGATGAATTGATGATTGAGGATACTCAAATAAGTTCAAATATGCATGAAATGATGAATTAAAGAACTTCCCTTGATTGTATTTGATCATGGGCTGAGGTTGCTTCAAGAGCAAGGCATTGTGGTGCATAGATGAATTAGGGTTTCCTTGGGGAACCAACCTCAAACCTTTGACTTGCTTTGATCAAGATGATGAATTGAGATACTAGGGAAGCATATTTGATAGATGAGAGCTTTGGGAACCATTACCATGCTTGCTATCATCTTCTCTTGGCCATATCTCTATACAAAGGATCTCCTTGAAGCTTTGGACCTTGTGATTGCTCAAGCTACAAACAAAAGATGTTAGTGACATATTTTTGTGCTTTTGGTTAGTAAAAAAAATAAGAAAAGAAATTATATACAATTCAAGCATGCTTGGTGATCTCAAACCACTCTCAAGAAGTCCACCCAAAGGCAAAGGGAACCAAGATGCTAAGGATCCTTGAGGCAATGCAAATGCAATGTTATGATGCCATGAGGGATCTTGGGGACAAAATTAGGGTCTTACACGGATTACGATCCGATCCCCCACAACTACAGTTGGATCCAATAAAAGGGTTTACACATGTTTATGTGCCAGAAACCCCATGCTCAGATCATAATCACTAACAGGCCACTCTACTACGAAGCATGTACGGATAACGGGCTTAATGTGATTGCGCCTGAATGAAAAGGACACAAAAAGAGATGAAGAGGCAGGCCTAGGTGTTGTGGGATAATATGGGTTGGTTAATATAGGAATGAAGTTTATGTCCGTATTTGCGGATTAGTGTCATCATGATACCCTTAGTTCACTCAGTTAGTACCTATCACTGCATCCCGACTTGAACTTGGAATTTTTACCTGAAGCACTCGTTTACACAAATTTTCTTTTATGAGCTTTTTAATGTTTTGCTTGAGGACAAGCAAAGGTTTAAGTGTGGGAGAGTTTGATAACATTGAAATTTACCGTATTTTCGACTCCGATTTCACATGCATTCTAGTTGTTTTATTATCATTTTGTTGTGTTGTTGCTATGTTTTTCTTTGTTTTCAGGTTTTTACTTTAATCGGAGCCCCGATCCAGAAAAGGAGCGAAAAAGAGCCAAAAACCCTAAAAATCACCATTTTGTACTTATGGCCTACCCCATGGCTGGCGCCATAGACCCTGCCATGACGTGTCCAAGCTCAACTTCCCTCAACTCCCACGTTCCCCACTACCTGAAGGAGAATTGCGATCCAAAACGCAGCGGAAATTAAAATTTTCTCCTTTAGAGATCCTTACGAATGGTCATGATCAGTGATAGAATATTTACCTCTTACAGCGATTGAAACCTTTGGTGCAGATCTCTTGTGACAATCAAAACCTTTGATGCAGATCCGCGGAGCGATCACGAACGTTGAACGATGACAACGTCTCTACTCAGTCCACACGAACGGGTTCCTTCAATCTCAGTGCTAGCTGGTACGAATGAAGGCTTTGAGTGAGAGAGAGAGAGAGAGAGAGTGAAAACGAAAAGAATGCAACCGCAAATTTTTGCTTCTGCACAAGGGTTCTATTTATAGAACCACTTGTGTGGGCTTCAAGCTAAAAGCCCACTTAAGTGTATTTTGGCCCATATCTTATAATATGCCCAAAATCACTTAAGCTCATGGTACCTTACCATATTTCGTATTCTACTCAAGTACATCGTACCTTACGATGCTCTATAACTCACTTAAGGGCACCGTACCTTACGGTATTCCTTAGTTACTCTATCTCTCATCAATCCGTCCTTTGTGTGTGACCCTGTAGGTTTTCGTGACGTTGGCAATTATATTAAATCACGCATTTAACATAATAAACAGTGAGCGGTATCTAGCAACACATCACTGCTACCCAAGACACGAAAATGTCATGTGATCTGACAATTCCTTCTGTGATAATACTTATGTGTATAATTACCCTTTTGCCCTTATGTCTATATTAAACACAAGGCATAGACCGTGTCATCCTTGTCCAGTTCAATATTGGGCCCATAGACATTTATCCTGTTATGCAGGATGGGAAAATTCCATCTAGGTCACTCATGTCCCTTAGCATGCTTTGTGGAGTACCCATCAACTGTCTTTATGGTTATCCAATTACGGACAACGTTGGATCAGCAATAAAGCACTTGACTCTACATCTAGGATCCACAGTGGTTTCAGGTCGAAGAGTGGAATACACTATTATCACCATGAGAATAACTTATGACACCTTGCATAATTTTCTATATAGTATTCTCATAGCGGGTCAATCCGGTATAAATATTACTTCTAATATTCATACCTATGTTTAAGACTTGATAACTCTTTATCCATGATCCATGAGATGTGATCATCAATCTACAAACATAATAGTCTTGATGCTTTAATGTTATCCCACTTCACACTAAAGCTCGACTACGGATACTTTAGGAATAGTGTCCTTATGTTTAATGTGTTCTCATGATTAAGTCACACTTAATACATTAAACGGACTATCTATTCCAGGGACTTTATTAATCAACCATAATAAAGAGAATGCCTTTTATTATTCGATACAAGTACCAAAATGTATTGGCCTCTAGGGCTTACACCAACACTACCTCCACTAAGGCGCCTCACTTTGGCCTTGTGGCGAGCGCCATGGCCTTGTGGCGGGCGCCACAAGAGGAAAATAGTTTCCCTCCCATTTTCAAGTTGAAGGGCATCCAAGTCATTTCCATCTTTTTACTTGCTTATAAATAGAAACTCGAATTCACTTTTACAATCATCCAAACTTAGAGCAGAGGCAAACTCAGAGCAATTTTGTTTCACTTAGGCATATATTCAGTATTATAAAGTGGTAATCGCTTCGCATTGGAGTGTTACCACAATTGTGTAATCGAGTCTGTGATAGAGTCTGTAATCGAGTTTTGAGCACTTTGGAAGGAAGTTAATCCTGCCGCCATTTTTATTTCCGCTTTGCAATTTATTCAACCCTCCGATTGGAGCAGGTTTTTATTACTTGTCTTTATCTTATTTATTTCCCGCACTCGCTTTAAATTATTTATTTCCTCGCACTCGCTTTACTTTATTTATTTCCTCGCACTCACTTTACTTTATTTATTTCCCGCACTCGCTTTAAATTATTTATTTCCTCGCACTCGCTTTACTTTATTTATTTCCCGCACTCACTTTATTTTATTTATTTCCTCGCACTCGCTTTACTTTCATTTATTTCCCGCACTCGCTTTACTTTATTTATTTTCCGCACTCGCACTACTTTTATTTATTTTAATGCACTTTTACTTTACCATGTCTAACTAAATTTATAAGGTTAGAATGTAAGGATCGTAATTGAACCGATAATCCGTACAATTGTTCGTAGAAACACTTAAGGGCTATTTTAACTTTCAACTTAAGTTTTCCCGCACTTCAATTCCGTTGGGTAAGATCGAAAGTCGTCCAACGTCTTTTTAAACTTAATTGTTTTTAACTATTTCAAAAACAGCGAAAGCGCTTTGTTTAGTTCATTAGGAGATTTTAACATTAATAAGAAAAGAGATTTTAAAACTATTTTCGGACGCGTTTATAAGTTTAGAGTCTGGTTCGTGAGAACCTCTTTTGGTTAAGAAATCCAGGTTATAATACTTTTCAACTTAGTCAAGATACTATATTTCTTAAAAATAGGTTTACTACTCTAACGCAATGCGTGCCTTTTTATAAGTGACAATAAAAGGGTTTGATTAGGGAGTACAACTCGGTTCTGAATACGCAAAAGCGACAATTCCTGTTAAATTAGTTCTTTTCAAAGTAGGAAACACTGCCCATAAGTAGCTCTACTAGCAAGTACTTGGATTATCAATTGATTATGTGAATTACATTCAACCCTGTCTTTATTAATTAAATTTATTTCAATACTTTACTTTTCATTGCACACCCCAAAAAAACACCTATTTTGATTGCCTTTGATAAACACCATAACAACAGATAACGATACATTGACACTTGGTCTCTGTGGATTCGATAATCTTTTATATTACTCTGACGCGTTCGTATACTTGCGAAAAGCACGCATCACCAAGCAAGATCATTACTGATAATGGATCGAACTTGAACAATAATATGGTGGACGCTATTTGTAAAGACTTCAAGATAGCACATCATAATTCTTCTCCCTAAAGACCCAAGATGAATGGGGTTGTTGAAGCTGCAAACATGAACATCAAGAAGATTATTTAGAAGATGGTTGTAACATATAAAGATTGGCATGAGATGCTTCTGTTTGCTTTGCACGGGTATCGTACATCCATCTTCACTTCAACAGGGGAAACCTCTTTCTCTCTTGTATATGGCATGGAAGCAGTTCTCCCAGTAGAGGTGGATATCCCCTCATTACGTGTGCTCATGGAAGCCAAGTTGACAGAGGCTGAATGGTGCCAGACCAGGTATGATCAGTTGAATTTGATAGAAGAAAAGAGATTGACTGCCATGTGTCATGGTCAGTTGTATCAGCAGAGAATGAAGAAAGCTTTTGATAAGAAGGTCAGACCTCGCGTATTCAGAGAAGGTGATATTGTGCTAAAAAAGATTCTATCTTTCAAACCAGATTCTAGGGGCAAATGGACTCCTAATTATGAAGGCCTGTATGTTGTTAAGAGAGCCTTTTCAGGCGGTGCTTTTATCCTTACAACTATGAATGGTGAATATTTCACTCGTCCTATGAACACAGATGCAATGAAGAAATACTTCGCCTAAAAATAAAAGAACAACTCACTAAGTTGAAAACCCGAAAGGGCGACTTAGGAAAAAATGAGTGTCTCGGTGGATTGAAAACCTGAAAGGGCGATCCAGGCAAAAGTTAGAGACATTAAATAAAAAAGAATTATCCTGATAAGTTGAGTACCCTGCCTTGGGGCAATTTATGCAAAAGTTAGGGATTATGGCAAGTAACTGCATCCTGCCGATCTTTAGTGTTGAAGTCGTTTTGAGCACAATGGTCGATGGTGATTCATGATACCCAACGGAAGTCGAGAGCATAGTAGATATCAAGAGTTGGTAGAAGGATTAGTGATCATTGTATTCAATGTAACCATTTTCCATGAAAATTACCATTTTCAACATTGTAAAGATCTATGGAGTCTTGTCATTTACAGACTACCATTCCAATAAATAAAGTTGGGCTTTTCTCCAATTGTTTCCACTCTTATTTATTTCATCCAAATAGTTTTAAATTTTATTATGATCATTTTTGAAATTAAAGTTTTAAATCAAAATCATTTTTCTTAAACATATAAAAGCATGAATTTTAAGCAATCGATTTCATTTAAAAGAATATCAATAGTGGTTCGAAAGCAGTAAGCCCTAAATGTGGAGCATTATTGGTTCTCCCCAAGCAGTAGGCGCATTTCTCTTTCATCCCCGGAAGTATAGATGCAGCGCTCAGTAGTTGTTGATTTCCCCGAGCATTTTTTGTTCACTATTTCCCCTGCGGAATTTACTGTGCATTCCCCGGCCGTTTTTTGGTCTCCAGAAAAGTAATACCAGTGTCCTCAGCAGTTCACTTTTGTTTCCCTACCAATATCCGTCAAATTTGCTCCCAGTCAGAGTTTTCTCCTGGTTCCTGAGCAGCTATTTGTATTTATCCTCTGCATGGTTGTTTCCCATTTGATCTAGTATTGACCTAAAATTCCCCTCAGAGTTGGTAGCATTTTTCCTCAGCAGATCTCCTCCTTCCCCAGATAGGATTGAGCCTTTGGGATGTTGATCTCTCTTTCCTCCAGCAGTTGTCTCCCTTTTTATGGATTGACCGAGAACTGTATCAATGATTTAAATCTGATACACCTTTCTATCCTTTGTGATCATTTTGTCAGCATAATCATCATATATATATATATATATATATATATATATATATATATATATATATATATATATATATATATATATATATATATATATATATACACTCATATAATCTTATTATTGCATCATTCACATTTGTTGATTCGTTCTTTTGATTCTTATCCTCTGTTATGGTGGTACTTTATCCCCATACGAATTTGATGTATCTCCTCTTTTCAATTGTAGAGTGTCAGCCCCCCTAAGCAGAAGGACTTTAACCTTTCTCCTCTCCCCACCGAGTTAGTTCCTCGTGGATGATTATTGTTTCAGTTTTCTCCCTAGTTGTTTATTTGGATAGAATCACTCCCCTTGAGTTATATCCTCATTGGGTTGAGTCTTGATTGACTGTTTCTTTCTAGATCTTACCTATATAGATGCTTTGGGTCCTCTAAGAGTTTATTACCCAGTAACTTGTAATATTCTTCTTAGTTTGCAGTCTATACCCTTTTTTCTCCCCAGCAGATTCATTTTTATGTTTCCCTATGAAGTATATCCTTGATATGTTCACCCCAACTGATGACGGATATTTTCTTCCCCTGTTTGAGTTTATCCTTGATATGTTCATCCTAACCGATGACGGATACTCTCATCTTTGGTATTCTACCTAGTAAAATGGTAGTTATAATCCCTATGTTGTTCCCCAAAGAGTTAATCCTTGATATGTTCATCCTAACCGATGACGGGTTTCCTTCCCTTTGCGGTCTTTTTCCCAGTAACCGGTAGTTGTAAATCCTGCTTTTCACTTCCCTTGCAGAGTTTATCCTTGATATGTTCACTTTAACCGGTGATGGATATTCTCTTTGGTATTCTATCCAGTAACTGATAGATGTAATTCCTATCTTTTCCTCACAGAGTCTATCCTTAATATGTTCATCCTAACCGGTGACGGATTTTCTCTTTGATGGTATTCTATCCAACGTTAGATAAATTTAATTCCTACTTATTGTTCAGTTGGTTTATCCTTGATATGTTTATCTTAACTGATGACGGATAATCTCTTTGACATCCCTAGGCAAATCTATCCTTGATATGTTCATCTTAACCGATGACGGATTTTCTTCCCTTTGAGTTTATCCTTGATATGTTCATCTTAACGGATGATGGATATTCTGATCTTCGGTCTTCTGCCTAGTAACTGGTAGTTGTAAATCCTATTTCTGCAGTTTTTCCCCAGCAAGACTGTTCTTACCCAGTAACTGGTAACGAATACACCCGCCTGGCGGTCTCAGCGAGTCATACTTGATATGTTCATCCTAACCGATGACGGGTGTCCTCTCTGTCAGATCTTTATTATCTCCTTACCCAGTAACAGGTAATGGATAATAAATTTATGCTTCTCCTGTTTTGAAGTTTATTTCTTCCCCAGTCGAGTTGAGTGCATATTGTCGTAGTGAAATCGTTTTCTTGCATGATTCAAGTATTTCAGTTTTATGTTGATCTGCTCGTTTTCCCTGTAGATGTTTTCGTTTGCCCGGCTGAGTATTTCCATTTTCATGGAACCCCTCTTGTCTCCCAGCAGTTTGTAAGTCGTAGCGTGACCTACGTATGATCTTTTTATCCCCTCAGAGTCTCTGTCTCCCTAGTGAGCTTTTCTTACGCTCCTGCGGACCCTCGGCCTCTCTGATTTCTTTTCTTTTGTGGCAACATTTCCCCACAGAGAATTTGCTTTTACATTCATGTCCATCATGAGGTATCTTATGGACAACAATTTGTTCATATATGTTGTTATTTAAGCTCATTCTACTGAGTCGCTATGAAGATTTTAACCTTTGCCTCCTCAGTTAGAATGCCTTTAAATAGGGGTAGTTGTAAGACCCCAATTTTGACCCTAAGATCCCTCATGTAATTTCATCATATGCATTAGCATTGGGATCATACCTTGGCATCCTCCTTACCCCTCTTTCATTGGGTTTGTTTTGGGAGAGATCACTAAGAACCATGTGATTGTATCATACTTGTATATTATCATTTCACTAACCAAAATACCAAAAATATGTCTTTGCATTTTCCTAACTCTTTTGTAGGAAGGGCATGATCCCCATTGATCTATCAAGTTCACATCTAGGGTTTAAGACCCTCATGGCTAAGAGAACAATCAAATATTGATCCACAATGTCTCTAAGCATCATATATGAGTCCCATTGATCTTTACATGTTATTTTGATCAATATTTCTTCAAGAGTTTGAAGTTGGTTTGCCTTGGAAACCCTAGTTTGTCTAGGTATCTTGAGTAACTTCTTCAACAAGCTTCCTCATCAATAGATTAAATTTCTCAA
Organism: Lathyrus oleraceus; assembly: GCF_024323335.1. Lineage (NCBI taxonomy): Eukaryota > Viridiplantae > Streptophyta > Magnoliopsida > Fabales > Fabaceae > Lathyrus > Lathyrus oleraceus. Next base: position 320,971,754 of record NC_066585.1, on the reverse strand, counting down.
GGTACACTTCAAACTTCATCATCTTATACATATATGATCTACCATGAGCCTAAAAAGTTAAGAGAATTGCAAGTTAGCAAGTTGGTTGATAGTAGTTAGCCAGATGAATTCATTTGATCAAAACTGGGTCTCCCTTGACCCTATCTCCTACAATTTTCATTATATGAAAATGATTCCAAGATCAAAGTTACTATACATGACATTCCAAACAACTTTCATGTTGAGGTCTAGAGCTAATTTTTCTTGTAAAGTCATATTCTATGTCAAAACATTATAGGTCATTTTGTCTAAACCCTAATTTGAAAGTCAACTTCCCAAGACCATAACTTGCTCAATTTTTATGAGATGAAAGATTTCCAAGTTTCACAATCAAATTCAAGATGTATACTTAAACTTTTATGTTTGGAGTAAAATCTAAATAAACGTTTATGAGCATGTGATATGAGAATACATTATAGGTCATTTTGGACCAATACCATTGAACAAATGATTTTCCTCAACTTCAAAAATGCATAACTCATTCATTCTAAATCCAAATGATGTCAAATTGGTAACTATTTTGAAGGTATTTGAAAGAGCTACAACTTGTATGAAGACACTTTTCTCAGTTGTAGCTCACATACAAAGTTAAGCAAGGTGGAATAATGAAGTATGTGACTTGACACTTCGAAAAAATTTCAACATGTTGAAATTTCCAAACTTCCACCTCAAACTTCACCATGATACAAGTTCTAAATCTAAATTGATTCAACATAATACTTGTTCCTCTTGATCTAAGCTTTCCAAAGAGTCCTAATTCATTCATTTTGGACAAGGTTTGATAGGGTGGCGCATGGTGTTAACAGGCCTGCATCAGTTGGCAAAATTAAATCTTCAAATGATCGCATAACCTTGCCTTGTCATTCAAGCTTGATTCAAACCTCAGTATAGTTGATTTTGGACTTAATTGCATTGCTTCATGGGGCTGTACACGCCCATACATGCATGAACATGACATTGCTAAATTTGGACAAAATTTCAAGTGTGCAAATAATATTCCATTTTGCTATAAATAGAGACCCTCTATGCTCATTTCAAAGGATCCTTGCGCGCCATCTTTGCCTTCACTCTTCAAACCCTCACATTTGAAAGGAAAACCTGATAATTTTCATTTGAAAATTAAGTTTGAATCTCACTGTTTGGAGATTCAAAAACTCTAGGATCCAAAGCTTTGTACCAATCCTAAGCCACTCCTGCAAGCTATTGGAGCAAGATCAAACATGAATTGAAGCAAAAGAGATCAAGTTATGCACAACATTAAAGGTATTTTCCTGATTTTTTCTTCTCTTCGATTCTCACTCAATTCTCATCAGTTCTCTTGGATCTTTGGTTGTCTGAAGTCCTACCAATGTAGGCAGGAAGATTGAGTTGCTTTGAGGTCAAATCGAAGCAACTCAATTGACACACCTCAAAAGTCAACTCCACATATCTCTCTATATATTTTGAGTTAGTTAAAATTGAGGTGATATTCATGATCTACGCCATTTTATCTTTCAGATCATGTCTACTTTTTTCATTTAAGTCATGGTGATGATTGAACCAGTATGATCAGGGTCATCGGAGAAGATGACCGGCCTTTGGCTCCGGCAGTAATGTCGCACGGTTCAAAACCATTGATTTGGTTTAAAATGTTTTGGCGCGCTGACCATTGTTGTGGCGCGCTGACTAAAGACCATCATGGATTGCACGTTTCAGACCACTTGATTTGCCACCTCAACTAATGAGGGAGATCAAGTGGTCCACGTTTTTTTGATTTTTTGATTTTAGTTTTTATTCCTTTGATTTTCATTAATTCATATTAATCTTAATATTGATCCAAAAAATATGAGAGTTTCACCAAAAAAATTTAAATAAAATTCTCTTCCATATTTTAAATTAAAATCATTTTTTGGATCATTATTAATATTTTTCATGATTTAATTGATTTTGTGAATATTTTAATTATTTAAGAATACTTTTAAGTTTCCAAAAATTCTGAAAATTTTTATCCAAGGTCCTTTGACCTTGTTTGACCTATGATAAATCTCATGTCCATTTCTTTGGTGTTTTGATGAGGTTTTAGGAAATTGACCAACCATATTTAATTTAATGTATTTTTTTAAGTATTTTTAATTGAATAAATGCCAAATAAATTGTGTAGAGACATTTTAATTGACTTTGTAAGTTTGACTTGTGTTGTTGGGCCTTGGTCAAGTTTGATTTGACTTTGTTAAGTTAAGATCATTGAATTTAGGGGATTGATGGAATGTATATTCCATCTCCCAAAATGAATGAATGATCTTAACTTGGTAAAAGTCCTCTTTTGTCCAATTTGAGTTTGATCCATTTCCCCTCCCTCTTCATCGCATCCCTTCCTTATGCATTCATGTCATGGACCTATGAGATCTCAATATCCTAAGGCTAGTTGATAGCAAAATCAACATAAGTATGGATGAGATTAGGCCCCCACTTTTGCATATTCTTTTTGTGTGTGGTATGTTTTATGAGAATAGTCCATTATACTATGTCTCTAACATGCATTAACACCAAAATTCTATTGTCTGGCCTCAAATAGTTGTTACTTCTACATAAGTCCAATTACGATTGTTTAACATAGCGCTAAATTTTTGACACAAAAGGCATAACATTCTAGTTAGTGAGATTGTAAGTCTCCCCTCTTTCATGGTATTGTGTGGAAACTTGGCCTTTTTTACTTCCTTTGGAAGATGTCTTGGTTCAAGGGTACATGCTTGTGATAAGTGGGTTGAGTGTTCTCCAAAGATTGACTTAAAAAAGCGAAAACAATACTAACTTCTAAATCATTAACAACTAACATTTAATTTCAAGTCCTTTACTTTTAATGCACTTTATTTTTAAGCCTTATTCATTTGCCATTATTCATACCATTCTAATTGTTTATGTTAATGTCATTTTCACTTTGTCCACTTGGACCATATTTTGTGATATATTTTGTTTGTATTTGTTTGTGTGGTCGTTGACCATTAATGTACATAATAAGAACAAAAACCCTAAAAAACTTCTTGTGTGGACTATTGGTTTGATTTGAGACAATTGGACTTAGAATTTAGGCAACACGCCCTATGCAAAGAACTTGGTCAATGCCAACTTTCATGTAACCAAGTGCTTGTAATCTAAAACTTCATCTGATACATCCTTGAAAAATCCATTTGAATTCATCTACAACATGATCATTGTGAAGATATTATTGTGAACCTGTGACTAGTGTATTGTGGAATTCATCTACTACATGGGCAAATTGGAAGAATATCATGGAGTTGTTAAGATTGGATGTGGCTATCTTTATTTGATGCCTTGCTCTTCAAGTTGATATTTTGTGCATTGTTTGTTGCTTGATTCTAATGTCGAAGGGAATTTGGGTTTCTATATGACATTCTTGTCTACTGGATTGCAGCCCATTGGTCAGATCTTTTCAACTCTTAATTTTTAAATTTATGCTTAAGATTAGTCCCTTCATATCTTCCCCACTTCTTTAATTTCAAAATATCTCCCTCCTTTTAAAACTTTCTTTGTTTGTTCTTGTTTTCTAAACTTAGACCATATTGCAAATTAGAAACTTTGGCCTTATGCCATTGCCTTTTCAAGCTTCTTTTCTCAATCAAACTTATAAATATAGTTAACTATACTTAACTTAAAATTTTCAAAAGCCAAAAGAAATTAACCCATGCAAACCATTTTTAGGCCTTTGTGCCTTTCAAACTTAATTTTTTTGTTAAAAGCAATGCATCCACTTTGAAATTTATACCACGAACTACGAGGTTTTGATCCCTCATTTTTATGTTGGTATGTAGGCACAAGTCTGAAGGTCTTGTCAAACACAAAAATATAATTAATGAATTCTTTTCTCATCCCTCCATTCTATTTGCTTGCAAACATCATTTGTACAAAAACACATATGCACACAAGAAAGGGCTCCCTAGGAGTACCTAGGACACTTTGGGTGTTAACACGTTCCCTCTGTATAACCAACCCCCTTACCTGTAATCTCTGGCATTTTATTAGTTTTAATTTGAAAACTTCTTATTTATGGGCTTTGTTTGTACTTTTTCCTTTTCCCTTGGAAATAATAAAAGCGCGGTGGCGACTCTTGTTATTTGATGTCTTGCTTATCAATAGCTTAATGATCATGAATTTACCGCTACAAAAATTAAGTGGTGACTCTGCTGGGGAGTAGTCTCCAGTGGGTTTAGCCTACTTTTTTTTGTGTGTATATAATTGTGTATTTGATGTATATATATTTGTTTGTGTGATATAATCTGCTTGTTGTGCTTGGTGATCTCTGAGTGGTGAGACAAGTTCTAACCCGAACTTGAGTGCAATTAAGATAGGAGGATGGTATAGTCATGTTCGACTTGTGTGGAGTAGTCCTTAACAAGTTGGCTTGAGATCCATCTACTTAGTGGAGACCCTTTTGGATTTGGAAATGTCACACAAGTATTTATGGTTAGGCATTACTATCTCTAATTTGGGATCCGAGAAGCTGAGGACCGTAGAACATTTAACCCCTCTTGGCCTATTTAGGACGTAGTGCTGAGACTGTCCAAGTGTAGACTTGATCACAGTTGTTACTGGATACTACACTCAGACGAGTTTCTCTTGAGAATATTATGGGTTGATGAGTCAATCATCCTAACCTGTAATATTCGATAGATGAAATTAAGACTCTGGGAACTTTTTAGAACATGATATACAGGTTTGTATCTTTAGTTAACTCCCTTGGGATGGTTATTACCTAGACTCCATGCTCGTGACTCACAACATCATTTGTACAAAAACACATATGCACACTAGAAAGGGCTCCCTAGGAGTACCTAGGACACTTTGGATGCTAACACCTTCCCTCTGTGTAACCAACCCCCTTACCTGTAATCTCTGGCATTTTATTAGTTTTGATTTGAAAACTTCTTATTTATGGGCTTTGTTCATACTTTTCCCTTTTCCCTTAGAAAAAATAAAAGCGCGGTGGAGACTCTTGTTATTTGATGTCTTGCTTATCCATAGCTTGATGATCATGAATTTACCACTACAACTACCTTCATTTGATGACCTTTTCAACAAGTAATAACTTGCTTGCTAACATCAATCCCATGAGCATTTCACCAAATATTTTTACTACAATAACCTGTATTTTAAACTTCACCGATCACATAAATAATGCCAAAAGGACGACATCCCCATATTTCACAATTATGCATAACAGGTTTTCAAATGTTGCAATTCATACACTAATCGTTAACAAACCTTCAAACAGATATTAATCAACTTCACATTCCTAATGCACTAACCATAACTTCACTAACATAGTCATAACATAAAAACTTCAACAAACTTAACAGACCAACTAACATCTCAACCCTAACTAACAGAATTTTCCAGCTAGATAACTAACTAATTTGGCACAGAATGAGTGGATTAACAGAATTAGTTAATCCCTAACTAACTTGAACTATGAACTTTTAACAGTGTGAAATTCTTCTATAAAATTCAATGGCTATAAATCCTGAGTGAGGTTCATTCCTCAGGAGGCCCCTATTTCTTTGATTCACCACTCACAGAATCACGGGATTTTCATCCCTGACCTTCACCCAATTCCTCTCTCACAAAATCTCTTTCTCCATTGTTGTTCAGAGCTTCACATTGAAGCTTTGAAACAGCAAGAGTTAAGCCATCACCTCCTTTCACCTGTCAACTCTCATCAACAAGAATAACACAAGGGCGTGAGAATTTACCTACATAGTACACACGGAAAAAGTAGTAGAAAAATATATCATCGTGGAGCTTGGTTTTCGAGTTCTTACCTCATTTTTAATTCTATGGTATTTTTTCTTGAGCTTAACCTTCTTCACCGGTGGCAGCAAACACCAAAGCATTTCTCTACTTTGTAGGTTGGTATATCTCGTCTTGCCATCTCTTTTTTTACCAATTGGTAGCCATTTCTTAGAATAACTATAACCCTAATGAGTTGGATTAGAATCGAGCTTGGATGGAGCTTAATTTCAAATATGAGTTTTAGGGTTCATGGTGTATTTGGATCGATTCAGTAAAATCGTGGATAATCAGGATGAATGAATAGGATAGGGTGAGAGGGGAGACCGATACAAGTATTCCGATGTAGACTTTGTGGCATTTGGCCCTCCGCCGCCGTCAGAGGAGATTTCCGGCACGTCAGAGGTAAACTCACTGATGGAGGAGGGTTCTGACGCATTTGATAGTTTTGATTGTTCTGATTTTGATCTTTGAGATTCCATCCCCTATCTTAGATTGAACTCAATGGTCTTGGGCCCAGTGTTCCACCACATACACCTCCCAGGCACACCGTACCTCCATCTCCACATATTTTTGGCTTGGGTCTTAGCTTGGGCTTCAGGCCCAAGCAGTTCACTTTTCTTCCTACCTCAATGTTTTGGTTGTAACATTGGGCCTCTGTGTGGGTCTGCACCAATAACTATTAGGCAGACCTCTGCGCTGCTTCTGCTTGCACCCCTTATCCACCTTGCTGAAACGCTCTGGGCTTCACATTTTGAACACAATTTGTTTCACACTTTACACCCCACGTTGGGCATGCACCCATAATCACCCCTTAATTAATTTTTTAATTAATTCTACATTGTGTTTAGGATAGAATTAGATATTAATTAGACTTCTAATTAGGTTAATTAGAATATTGTTTTAGGTGATTAGAATTTTTAGATTTAGAATTATTTCGAGGTTAATTAGGGACTTAGATTTTTTAGAAATGACTAAGTTTTAGAATTCAATTAGAGTAATTAGGCCTTTTAGAACTTTTAGGTTTTAGAATCTAATTGGATTAATTAGGGTCTTTAGAACTTGATTAGATTTTTAGAATTCTAATTAGGTTAATGATGATTAAATTTAAAATTTGTTAGAATATGATTAGAAACATTAGATTTTTTGATTGGTGATCATTAGATAATTAGGTTTTAATTTATTAATCTTTAGATAGGTTGTACATAAACCAACTAATTCATTCTCTTTGATTAAGTTGATCAAAATATATTTTGATTAACTAAATCCTTTGATTGTGTATAATCATCAGGGATCATGTTATAGTTAGTCAAGACTTGGTTAAAAATCTATGTCAATAAAGTTCCTAAGGGAACATACAATTAAATGGTCAAAATGACAAAATAACCCATAAGGGATAAAATGGTCAATTCATAAAAATATCCAATCATGAACAAAATTTATTTCTAATTAAAGTCTAATTAGAACCTACAAATTGATTAAGTCCTAAAATCTATTTTTAACCTAATGTTCAAGAATGAACTAAATTCTAAAATTAACAAAAATCTAATTATTTTCTAATTTCTAATCTAATTAAAACCAAATTAAAATCTAATTAGAAAACTATATAAAACTCCAATTAATTCCTAAATTCTAATTAAAATATAAATCCTAATTAAACATAATTAAAATGCTAACAATTACCAAAAATATCAACACAAAATAAAATGGAATTAAAGGTAATTAAAATGGTAATTAAAATGTTTGGCCAATGGGGTGCGGGCCCTGAATATAGTGTGTAGAATTCAGCAAAAGGGGGCTTTGGGCCCAACAGAATAAGCCCAAATACAAGGAAGTGTAGTTGGGTTCAACAAGTATTAAGCTAAACAAGGGCATGCAAAGCAAATTATTGGGCTTAATGGTTAAGCCCAGCAGAATTTGCAAAGGGGAGTGCAAAAAATCAGCAAACTCACTTCATCATCTCTACACATCACCTTCTAATTCTCATGTCAAAACAGAACCACCACCAGAGCTCCGGCACCATCCCATCGGAGACAGCGGAGTTGCCCAGAATCAAGAAAAGGCATCATTTTCCTACTCCTCTCAACCTCTTCTATCCTAATCCTTCATCCATTTTAACCACAAATTAATTAATTCTGGAAATTGAGCCATTAAAGTCAAGAATCCTAAGCATAAAATCTGAAATTAAAAGGAGATGGAGGAGAATCAAACCACCAAACCTTGGGGTTTTTATTCTCCACTACACAAGCTACATTGTGGTATCAAAATTTCAGCAAACAAGCAAGGATGAAAATTCACCGACCTGCAAGACGGAGGATTGTCTTCGAACTTGTTGGAATTTGAAGGTGATGAAGATGAAGAAGATGAAGTGAAAACCAAAGGTATGCTACTTTGAACCTTTAATATTCTACTTCCACTATGAACCCTTCCTCTGCAAGAATCAACTTTGAAAAATTCGGAATTGAATTGTTGTTGTTGATGTTGATTATGTGAATGTAGGGATGATTATTGAGTGCAAGTGGTTTAGCTCAATTGATAACAAACTTCAATGTGAAGCTTGCTCCAATGGTGGTTTGAGCTTTGGTGTAGGGAGAGGAATTGAAGAAGATGAAGTGAGAAAAGTTAAATTTGCAATGAATAATTTAAGAGTGATGATCCAATTCTTTGAGAGAGCTTTGGTGTAATGAGAGTAATGTGTTTATATAGGTTATAGTTTTGGATCAAATAAAGGTTTGATGTTAATGTTGTGAGGCTTGGAAAGGGTTAAATAAGGCTTGGAATTAGTTAAAATTGTTTGGAATTAGTTTGAAGAGGTTTTGAGTTAGTTTGATATGGTTTGGAGTTAGTTGGGTGTGGTTTGGAGTTAGTTTGGGACAGTTATAAGTAACTCACAAATGTTGAAAAGGTTGGTGAATTAAAGTGTTAAGAGCTTGGTCCAATGCATGAATAATATGATTGGTTGCTGCATAATTGTGTAAAGATTTCAATGTGTATTGATGCAAGCATTGGAGCTGGTTTGGAGTGCAAAGGAAACTGCATTATTGCTGAAAATGATGTATTTTGGCCCACTGTCTCAGGGGAAATCGATTTACCAAGCATGGAAACCGATTTCTATCATGAAAAATGGCTTTTCTGGCTACTGTCTAGGGGAAATCAATTTACCAAGTATAGAAATCGATTTCCATCATCCAGAAATGCATTTTTTGGCTATTGGTGTAGGGATATCGATTTCCCAAACATGGTAATCGATTTCCATCATCTAGAAATGAAAGTTTTGGCTATTGGAGCAGGGAAATCAATTTCCCAAACATGGTAATCGAATTCCATCATGCAAAATGATTTTTTCCTTTGTTTTGATGTATGGGGTCAGGCGTGAGGCATAATGGCTTGGCTTTCTTTGAATGAATGAATGAAATTGAATTAATGGGTCATAGAATGACTTGATCAAATGAATTTGTATCAATGGGACTATAAACCAATTCATGAATGAATCTTGACATTTTAATAAAACCATGAAAGTAATGGATGTAGTGGGAATGAAATAAGACTCGGATCAAAAGGATCATGAGACCATGAGGTCAATGAAACATGAATGCAAACATGCCTTGAATCAATCACATAACATCGTGCATTAGGGTTTACTAGTTCAAAGTTCAAAGCTATGTATCAAATCAAGAATCTCAATCCAGGTGAGAAGTCAACTCAAGTGGCACATCCATGCCATGAACCATAACCAGGGTTTCCATTACCTCAATGCAAACCAAAAGGTTCACAAACCTCAAAGCCAAGGACTAGGGTTTTGAAGACCCCTGAGGATTGTTTAGGTAGCCCCTTGTTGAGTACATACCTCTATAGTCAAATGATTAGGGTTTCACATCCCCTATGCTCTGATGAATAGCCAAGCCATGCTTTTGAAGTTGTTCCATATGCCAACCCTAGCTTCATAAGCCAAGAGTTTTGAATCTATGATGATCCACTAATGGATGAATGATGCATATAAATGAGTTGTTAATGTATGAAATTGATCCCCAAGTCAAATGGTTGGATGGAAAGATGAAAAAATGGAGGGAAAATTTTATGGTACAACACCCACCACTAGTTCTATGAACTATGGAGCTTTGAATTCCTTATTCCACTATAAGGATATGTAGGCATGAGGGCCCTAATCCTCACCGAGCACTTTATCTATTCCCTTCCTTTTCCATTATCCTTTCGTGAGTAATCTTTAGATATCACACCCATTCGAGAAAAGAACAATCAAAACGGTTCCCATTGAGTACAACAGATGTGAGGGGTGCCAATACCTTGCCCTTGCATAATTGAATGCCTTACCCATTTCTCTTCCCCCGGGTTTTATCGATGTTTTCCCTTTCCTTCGGGAAAAAATAAAATTCGATGGTTACTCTGTTGTACCTTCGAGCATGCGATGTGTTCGGGTATATTTCCACTGGCTTCACCTATCCGCCTCACTAATCTGTGTCTATCTACATGTCTAGGAACAAGACTGCATATTGAGCGATGGTGAAGTAGAACTAGCTGTCACTTTGTTTCTTTAGTTGGTTACATGTAATGAGAAACATTCCATTTAAAATAATTACTTCAACTATTGAAAACACAAAAGAATGAAAATTTTAAAATCCAGGCGGTGCAATCAGTAGTTCGATGAGACATCGCATTGGAACTTTTTTTCCATGTGGTGCATCAACAAGTCATGTTCAATGTTTGTTGTCATTTTGTTGGATGTATTCAGTTACAGTAAGGTGGCTTTCGATCATATGTGTCAGATGGAAGAAAGGTAGCATTCTTTCCACATGATGCATTGATGACAGTCCTTCATTACATATATTTAGTCAAAGAATCACTAAAAAATAAGTGAAAGTCGAGCAAATATGAGGAAGAATGACCAAAGAATGAGGGAAAAATAGCTAAGTGTGCAAATTATGGACTTAGTTAAAATTTAAGTGAAAATGGAGCAAAAAAGAGTGAAGCTTCGAAATAATTACATCCACCATCCTGCACGCAGTAAGACATTAAAAGTTGCATTGTGCGCGCAATGCAAGGTATCACGCGCGTGGTGGTCACTTTTCTGGGTCTTTTTCTGACGCATTTTGGTCTATTCTAACACTTTTAAAAGGGGATTTTCTGCACTTTCATAAGGGTTTCGACTTTGGGAGATTGAAGCATGAATTAGAGAGCACAAATGGTGATTTTTGGAGCATTTGAAGTCATAGAGGCCATCTCTTCAAGGGACTTCGTATTTTATCTTTGGTTATTAATTATGGTATTTTTAGTTACACAATGAGTAGCTAAATTCTTCTAGGTTAGGTTGTGTTATAATGAACCTATTTCTCAATTGTTGGATTCTATGTTGATTTGTTCATTGTATGAACCTATTGATTTATAATTTTATTCAATTGCTTCTTGTTCGTAATGCTTTTTATGTGAGATACTCTTTTAATCTTATTTTGGGCACATAGGGAATACTAATCATTATTCTATATGTTGGACCTCGGGAAAGTGTTGTACTTACAATGGTTGAATATGGAAAGGATGCCCCGAGTATTGGCATAAATAATTAACGTTTTATACATCGCCTAACCTTGCTTACGTTGGCGACTAGGGATAGAAAGCTCCAAGTAGTGGTTAGTGAGTTATTTTGTGAGGGATCAATTATAATGGTTTTGTTAATTTGTTGTGGGGTTATAATTATTAAATCATTCATACAAGGCATCAGACATTAACAATAGCGAAATAGGGGATTCTAGAACACAACCTGGACGCTTTCGTGACATTGTTTACTTGTTTAGTTACTTTTCAAACTGAAACTTGAACCTCCCCGCCCCCCTTTTTTACTAGTTTTTTTTAAATTGCACACATTTTATCCATCTTGGAGGCAGTTTGTGTAGATTCGATCTTTTTTATTACTTCTACAGTATTAGTACACTTGTCGAGAAGTCTTCAAGTTTTTGGTGTCGTTGTCGGGGACTGTTGATTTTTCAACAAGGTGATGTTTGCGCAATTGTTTTTATTTTTATTTTTAGTCTTTTTAATTTGTATTTTAATTTCTTGTTTATCATAGTGCTACTAAGGTATTTTCTATTTGTGTATGTGTAGTTCAGGATCAACATTAATTTCATTGGGACTAGAAATTGAAAGAACCACACGTGCTCTCAGAAAAGCAGTTAGAGAAGCAGCTTTGAACGGAGGAATACTAGAAGAATAACAATTATCAAGTTCTTATGACTCTGAAGAATAAGTCATGGCAGTTTCACAACCCTTAACTATTGGGGACTACTGTAAACGAACTAATAAAGGACAGATTTCTAGGGTGTTTGTACAGGTAGACCCTACTAATTTTGATTTTAAAATTCTATACTTTCAGGTTTAAGAGAAAATCCATTCGACGGGAACGCGATTAGAGACCCATGGGTGCATCTTGCACGCTTCTACAAAACAACTTCAATGTACAAACCTACTGATGTCACTGAACACCAGGTTAAATTGAGGTTGTTTGGGTTCTCACTAACTAGAAGGGTGAAAGATTGGTTACGTTGCCTTCCGAATGGAACAATCCGGACTTGGAAGGAATTGGAAGATAGATTCCTTGAAATATTTTTTACTACTACTCAGTTTATCGAGCGCCGAGAAGAAATTGTTAATTTTGAGCAGCAGGAAATTGAGTCACTTTATGACACTTGGGAAAGGCTTTAATATTTTGTTGCACAAATGCCAAAATCACAACATGAATAATATGGAGCAGATGTGAAACTTCATCAAAGGTCTCAAGAGTCAAACTCGCATGTTATTGGATGCTTCTGTGGGAGGTACTATCTGCTAAATGACCAAACCACAAGTAAAAGACCTCATTGAGAAAATGTGTATGAATGAGTAGAATTTGAAAAGTGAAAGATCGATCAAGCTTGAAACTATTGGCATGCCTAAAGGTATGTTACCTCTTGATACCCATACTGCTCTTTTGGTTCAAATTGAATTATTGAATAAAAATCTAGCTAAAGGCAGCTTAGGTAGAGCTAATGTGAGCCAGGTACAAGCACTTAGGTGTGATTTTTGTGGAGGATAACATGCGAATGGAAGGTGTTTGTTGGAAGGAACAAGTGAGGAGGTCAAGTTTGTTAATTTTCAAAAGAACAACCCATATTTCAATACTTACAATCCAGGTTGGAAATATCACCTAAATTTTCGTTGGAATAATAATCAGAATTCAAATGCCAACCAAGGGATGCAACAAAGCCAACAAGCTCTGTTTTAAAGGAAGTCATCACATTTAGAAGAGACTTTTTAGAATTTCATTAAATTCACACAAAGTAGCTTTGAGAAGTTAACTAGGAACCATGAAATTTTAAGCAGAAACCTGGATGCGTCAATCAAGAATTTGGAGACTCGTATTGGTAAATTATCCAAACAAATAAGTGCTTTACCAAGCTCAAGTGAAGGATTCATCGGTAACACAATTGATAATCCTAAGAATGAAACATGCAAGGTTATGGAAACATATTTTAGGGTGGTTACTAGAAAAGAGAAAGCTGAAAAAGTTAAAGAGAATAAAATTGAAGAAAAGGAAGGTGAAATTGAAAAGGAGGAGAGTGAGAATCAAGAGGAAGAAGAGGAAAGATGAGTCACTATTGATCAAATCATGGATGAAAATTCTACTTGGAAGAGAACAAATGATCAAATTATGAATGAACCAACCCCATATTTACCAAATTACATAAAACTAGCATATCCCATCATTAAGAAGAAACTGGTACATGAGGATGAGGCTTGAATGCTTGAAAACGTTAAATAAGTGTTGAGACAACTTCAGGTAAATATCTCTTTGCATGAAATTTTAGAGTTAATTCCCAAGTTTGCTAAGTTTATGCAGGTATTGCTGAAAGGTGGAAAGCAGAAGTTGGTTCAAGAACATGTCAACATGACAAAGAAACAGGAGAAGGTAGAATCGTCGGAGATTCCACCAAAGATAAAGGATCTAGGGGAGTTCAACATCACTTGGACCATTGGTGGGTTAAAAACACAATGATTTATGTGACTTAGGATCGAGCATCAATGTCGTGCCGCTAAGAAAATTTAAGGAATTAGAAATAGGAGAGATCATATCGACCAACATGACACTAACTTTCGTTGATTCATCGATGACTCGTCTGCTTGGTATTATACAAGATGTTCTAGTTCATATCGATGGTTTGACCTTCCCCTCATACTTTGTGGTGATTGACATGAAAAATGATTAATAAGGGTTAGTGATTCTCTGGCGCCCATTCTTGGCAATCGGTAAGTAAAAAATAGATGTTGAGACATGTGAATTGATTTTAAAGTTTAATAAGGAGAAGGTGGTGTTTAATGCATATCAATGGGCACCATATGTGGAGGATCTTGAGACATGCTATCAATTGAAAGATAAAGGTAGTGAAGTTCATAAGAGAATGAAAAAAGGATTTTTCACCGGTGTGAGGGTATCCCTTGCGCCTGACGTATTTTGAGAATGAGATGTCAAGCTATTGACGGAAAAGAAGTGCTGGATGGGAGGCAACCCATCAATTTTTTTATCAGTTTTTTTTGTTTTACGGAATTTATTTATTTCTATTCAAGACCACACCAAGAGGAAGAAGCTACTCAAGAACAACCTTTCTATTAAGGCCCATGTTGTCTTTAATAAACAAGTTTGTAATTGTTTTATTTCTTTTAGATTGCAAGTTTAGCACTTTAGCATTAAACAAATTATCTAAAAGAACTTGATCATCACAATAGCAACTAGAAACTTGAAGGCTAAGGATGAGAAAAGAATCAACGGGCTTGTACTCAACCTATAGATACCTCATCTAATAAGGATTGATCCAAATATTTCCATTTTTCACTTTTCTTTATTTGTGAGTGTATCCATGCATTATTCTCTTATCTGGTTTAAATTATTTCTGATTAAGCTATCTAGTTTGACCAACAAACATTGAGGACATTTTTTGTTTAATAACTTTGAGCCTTTGTAAATCACCATGTAGTAATAGGTATATCCATTGCTAAACACTTTGAGCCTAAGCCTTTCTTTCAGTGACGTAGCCTAAAATTATTAGCCATGTTACTCGAAAGATCTTTTCTTTCCACACTCTCTTTGGAGTTAGGTAGAAATATAGTTTTAAAGTATATGAAAAATACTAAGTTTGAGGTTACTCTTGGAAGTGAACAAATTTTTAAGTTTGGGGGTTGGGGTATTATAGAATATGATCCAAAATTTCAAAATTGTTGTGAAAAAGAAGTGGAAAAAGACACTTCTTCGAAAAAAATGAATGAGAAAAGAAAAGAATGATATTATAAGAAGGATTAAAACTATCTAGTACTAGCAAAAAGGAACAAAGAGATATGATGATAAAAGGAGAACTATGAACCTAACTCCAAAGATTTAACCCTACTTTTCTAAAAAAAATCCTACCCTAATATAAGCCAAGTTACAATCAGAAAAGTCCTTTAATGCGTGTGTTATGATTTACTGGATTAACTCTATTAGAACATAATCAAGCTAAGGTTAATTGATTTTGCGTGTTGATTGAGAGATCACCATATCCATTGAGTGAGTTATAGTGAGTTGAGAGATAGGTTAAGTACTCGTCAATGTTGAGGACATTTTTTTGAATTCTCCGGATAGAAGTTGGGAGCTAGAACAATGGTCAGGTGAGTCACTTGAGGACAATCAACAATTCAAGTTTGGGGTTATGATGATAATCGGTCATTGCATATATTTAGTCGAAGAATCAGAGAAAAATAAGTGAAAGTCGAGCAAATATAAGAAAGAATGATAAGAGAATGAGGGGAAATACCTAAGTTTGCAAATTGTGGACTTACTAAAAATTTGAGTGAAAAAGGAGATAGAAAAATGAAGCTTCGGAAATAATTACATCCACCATTGTGCATCATCGTGCACACGATAAAGCATTAAAAGCTATATCGCACGCGTGACACAGGGAATCACGCGCGTGATTGTCACTTTTCTGGGCCTTTTTTTAATGCGTTCTGGTTCATTCGGATGCCTTTAAAAGGGTATTTTATGCACTTTCATAAGGGTTACAATTTTGGGAGATTGAAGCACGGATTAGAGAACACGGGTGGTGATTTATGGAGCATTTGAAGCCATTGGAGGCCATCTCTTCATGGGACTTCTTATGTTATCTTTGTTTATCAATTGTAGTTTTTGTAATTACAATATGAGTAGCTAAATTTTTCTATGTTAGGTGGGTTATGATGAACTTGTTTCACATTTGTTGGATTCTATATTGATTTGACCATTATATGAACTTATTGATCTATAATCTTATTCAATTACTTCTTGTTTGTAATATTTTTTATGTGAAATACTCTTTTAATCTGATTTTGGGCACATAGGGAATACTTACCATTCGTCTATGTGTTATACCTATGGAAATTGTTGTACTTATGCTGGTTGAATAAGGATAAGAGAACCTGAGTAATGGCAGAGAGAATTAATATTCTATACATCGCCTAACCCTACTTACGATGGCGGACCAGGGATAGAAAGCTCCGAGTAATGGTTAGTGACTTATTTCGTGAGGGATCGGCTATAACGGTTGTTAATTCTTCGTGGGGTTATACTTATTAGATCATTCATACAGCGAATCAAACATCAACAATAGAGGAATAGAGGATTCTAGTGAAGGAGAATGGCGATCCAAAATGCAGCGGAAATTAAAATTTTCTCCTTTAGTGATCCTTACGAATGGGAATGATCAGTTATAGAATAGTTACCTCTTGTGACGATTGAAACCTTTGATGCAGATCTATGGAGCGATCACGAACGTTGAATGACGACAACGCCTCTACTCAGTCCACATGAACGGATTCCTTGAATCTCAGTGCTAGATACTACGAATGAAGGCTTTGAGTGAGTGAGAGAGAGAGAGAGAGAGAGAGAAAACGAAAATGCAACTCCATTGAATGCTTATGCACAAGGGTTCTATTTATAGAACCACTTGTGTGGGCTTCAAGCTAAAAATCCCACTTAAGTGTATGTGGCCCATATCTTATAATATGCCAAATTCACTTAAGTGCATGGTACCTTACCATATTTCGTATTCTACTTAAGTACATCGTACCTTATGCTGTTCTACAATTCACTTAAGTGCACCGTACCTTACGGTGTTCCTTAGTTACTTTATCTCTCATCAATCCGTCCTTTGTGTGTGACCCTGTAGGTTTTCGCGGCATTGGTAATTATATTAAATCACGTATTTAACATAATAAACAGTGAGCGGTATCTATCAACACATCACTGCTATCCAAGACACGAAAATTTCATGTGATCTGACAAATCCTTCTGTGATAATACTTATGTGCACAATTACCCTTTTCCCTTATATCTATATTGAACACAAGGCATAGACTGTGTCATCCTTGTCCAGTTCAATATTGGGCCCATAGACATTTATCCTGTTACGCAGGATGGGCAAATTCCATCTAGGTCACTCATGTCCCTCAGCATGCTTCGTGGAGTACCCATCAACTGTCTTTATGGTTATCCAGTTACGGACAATGTTTGATCAGTAATAAAGCACTCGACTCTACATCTAGGGTCCATAGTGGTTTCAGGTCGAAGGGTGGTATACACCATTATCACCATGAGAATAACTTATGACACTTTTCATAACTTTCTATATATTATTCTCATAGCGGGTCAATCCAGTATAAATATTACTCTTAACATTCATACCTATGTTTAAGACTTGATAACTCCTTATCCATGATCCATGAGATGTGATCATCAGTCTATATACATAATTGTCTTCATGCTTTAATGTTATCCCACTTCACAATAAAGCTCGACTACGGATACTTTAAGAATAATGTCCTTATGTTTAATCTGATCTCATGATCAAGTCACACTGGATACATTAAACGGACTAGCTATTATAGGGACTTTATTAAACAAACGTAATAAAGAAAAAATCTATTTATTATTAATAAATAATTCGATACAAGTACCAAAAGTATTGGCCTCTAGGGCTTACACCAACAATCTCCCACTAGCACTAGAGCCAATCAGGCATACCTCTAATGCCCATAGATCTAGTATGGCCATCATGCTTCTGCTGCGCAAGAGGCTTTGTCAGTGGGTCTTAATATTGTCAAGGTACTCTGCATATTTTCACATCTCCTCTATCTATTATCT
Source organism: Lathyrus oleraceus (assembly GCF_024323335.1). NCBI lineage: Eukaryota > Viridiplantae > Streptophyta > Magnoliopsida > Fabales > Fabaceae > Lathyrus > Lathyrus oleraceus. Next base: position 320,953,738 of record NC_066585.1, on the reverse strand, counting down.
CTCGAATGAGCTGATAACGCCTAAGTATATGTTTGGATCGTTGGTGAGATCTAGGTTCCTTAGCTTGTGCGATAGCACCATTGTTATCACAATAGAGACCAATGGGATGCACAATGCTAGGAACCATGCCAAGTTCACTAATGAACCTTTTGATCCAAACAACTTCCTTTGTTGCACTTGAGGCAACAATATACTCAGCCTCGGTTGTAGAATCAACAATTGTATCTTACTTTGAACTTTTCCAGCTCACACCGCCACCGTTTAAGCAAAACACATAACCAGATTGTGATCTAAAGTCATCCCTATCTGTCTGGAAGCTAGCATCGGTGTATCCAATTATAGCCAGCTCTTCCTGACCTCCATATATCAAGAATGAGTCCGTAGTCCTTCTCAAATACTTAAGGATATTCTTGACAGCTACCCAATGAGCATCACCAGGATCAGATTGGTACCTACACGTTGCACTTAAAGCATACGAGACATCTGGTCGAGTACATAACATGGCATACATGATAGATCCTATTGCAGATGCATATGGAATCTTATTCATGCGATGCCTTTCTTCCTTAGTTGAAGGGGATTATGTTTTTTATAGACACAGACCATGTTTCATAGGTATGAATGCTTTCTTGGAATCATGCATATTAAAGCGTCTCAGCACTTTGTCTATGTACGTACTCTGACTTAGGCCAAGCAGTTTTTGTGATCTATCTCTATAGATTCTGATTCCTAATATATAGGTTGCTTCACCTAGGTCCTTCATAGAAAAGCATTTCCCCAACCAAGACTTTACTTGTTGTAGGGTAGGGACATCGTTTCCAATGAGTAATATGTCATCTACATATAATACCAGGAAAATGATCATGCTCCCACTAACCATCTTATAGACACAAGGCTCATCTTCGTTCTTGATGAATCCATATTATTTTACTGTTTCATCAAAACAAAGATTCCAGCTTCTGGAAGCTTGCTTCAATCCATAGATTGATCTTTGTAACTTACATAGCTTTTAGGCTTCTTCTGGTATGTCAAATCCTTCAGGTTGTGTCATGTACACATCCTCAAGAAGATTCCCATTAAGGAAAGCAGTTTTGACATCCATCTGCCATATTTCATAATCATGATATGCAACGATAGCAAGTAAAATCCGAACAGATTTAAGCATTGCAACTGGTGAAAAGGTTTCATCATAGTCAACCCCATGAATTTGTTTATATCCTTTTGCAACTAGTCTTGCCTTATAGGTATGTACCTTACCATCCATGTCAGTCTTCTTTTTGAAGACCCACTTGTATCCTATAGGGTTAACTCCTACAGGAGGCTCTACCAAGGTCCAAACTTGGTTTGTGTACATGGAATCCATTTCAGATTTCATGGCTTCTAGCCACTTCTCAGACTCGGGACCAGTTATGGCCTCTTGTTAGGTCATAAGCTCATCTTGATCCATGAGTAATACATCACCTTGATCAGTTATGAGATATCCATATCTCTTAGGTAGGTGACGTATCCTGCTTGACCTACGATGGTCGTGTTCTACTTGAGCAGGTTGCTCTTCCATAATTACTTGTGTTTCCTGCTCTAATTCCTCCATAGGTGTATCAATGCTTTGTGATTCTTGAATTTCTTCAAGCTCTACTTTCCTCCCACTGATTCCTTTGGAAATAAAATCCTTTTTTAGGAAAACTCCAATTCGAGCGACAAACACTTTGCCCTTAGAAGGATTGTAGAAGTAATACCCTCTTGTTTCTTTAGGATACCCCACAAACAAGCATTTGTCAGATTTGGGCTCAAGCTTAGTTGAAACTTGTCGTTTCACATAAACTTCGCAACCCCAAATCTTCATGTAAGACATATATGGTTTCTTACCACTCCATATCTCATATGGTGTCTTCTCAACCTTTTTGGATGGAACACGGTTAAGTGTGTAAGCTGCTGTCAATAATGCATGTCCCCAAAAGGGGTTTGGAAGATCGGCGTGACTCATCATGGATCAGACCATGTCGAACAGGGTTCGATTTCTTCTCTCAGATACACCATTCCATTGAGGTGTTCCAGGAGGAGTAAGTTGGGATAGGATCCCACACTCTTTCAGATGGTCATCAAACTCTAGGCTTAAATACTCACCACCTTGATCTGATCGAAGAGATTTAATATTCTTACCTAGTTGGTTTTGTACTTCATTCTTGAATTCCTTGAACTTTTCAAAGGACTCCGATTTGTGTTTCATTAAATACACATAACCATATCTACTGAAATCATCAGTAAATGTGATGGAGTACTGAAAACCTCCTCTGGCTAGTATGTTCAGTGGTCCACATACATTAGTATGTATGAGGCCCAAAAGATCATCAGCTCTTTCACCTTTTCCTGTGAACGGAGACTTTGTCATCTTCCGAATTAAACAAGATCTTTATGAAGTCTCTACTCCATACTTCATATCTTCCAGGTTCTTTGTGAAGGAGAATTTGCGACCCAAAGCGCAGCGGAAATTAAAAATTTTCTCCTTTAGAGATCCTTACGAATGGTCATGATCAGTGATAGAATATTTACCTCTTGTGACGGTTGAAACCTTTGGTGCAGATCTCTTGTGACGATCAAAACCTTTGATGCAGATCCACGAAGCGATCACGAACGTTGAACGATGACAACGTCTCTACTCAGTCCACACGAACGGGTTCCTTCAATCTCAGTGCTAGTTGGTACGAATGAAGGCTTTGAATGAGAGAGAGATAAAATGAGAAAACGAAATAATGCAACCGCGAATTTTTGCTTCTGCACAAGGGTTCTATTTATAGAACCACTTGTGTGGGCTTCAAGCTAAAAGCCCACTTAAGTGTATTTTGGCCCATATCTTATAATATGCCCAAAATCACTTAAGCTCATGGTACCTTACCATATTTCGTATTCTACTCAAGTACATCGTACCTTACGATGCTCTATAACTCACTTAAGGGCACCGTACCTTACGGTATTCCTTAGTTACTCTATCTCTCATCAATCCGTCCTTTGTGTGTGACCCTGTAGGTTTTCGTGACGTTGGCAATTATATTAAATCACACATTTAACATAATAAACAGTGAGCGGTATCTAGCAACACATCACTGCTACCCAAGACACGAAAATGTCATGTGATCTGACAATTCCTTCTGTGATAATACTTATGTGTATAATTACCCTTTTGCCCTTATGTCTATATTGAACACAAGGTATAGACCGTGTCATCCTTGTCCAGTTCAATATTGGGCCCATAGACATTTATCCTATTACGCAGGATGGGCAAATTCCATCTAGGACACTCATGTCCCTCAGCATGCTTTGTGGAGTACCCATCAACTGTCTTTATGGTTATCCAGTTACGGACAACGTTGGATCAGCAATAAAGCACTCGACTCTACATCTAGGATCCATAGTGGTTTCAGGTCGAAGAGTGGAATACACTATTATCACCATGAGAATAACTTATGACACTTTGCATAACTTTCTATATAGTATTCTCATAGCGGGTCAATCCGGTATAAATATTACTCCTAATATTCATACCTATGTTTAAGACTTGATAACTCTTTATCCATGATCCATGAGATGTGATCATCAGTCTACAAACATAATAGTCTTAATGCTTTAATGTTATCCCACTTCACACTAAAGCTCGACTACGGATAGTTTAGGAATAATGTCCTTATGTTTAATGTGTTCTCATGATTAAGTCACACTTAATACATTAAACGGACTATCTATTCCAGGGACTTTATTAATCAACCATAATAAAGAGAATGCCTTTTATTATTCAATACAAGTACCAAAATGTATTGGCCTCTAGGGCTTACACCAACACTTTGGGCAGTTTCTCTTCCAGTGTCCGGTCTTACCGCAACGGAAGCAGGTGCCTGCCTTTGCTATGCCTCCACTAGGCTTCAAAGCAGCAACATTAGGTCTGGGTTTGGCAACTTCCTTGCCTTTCCCTTTATCACCCTGCTTGGTGGGATTTTGTTCTGTCTCTTTCCATTTCCAATCATCAGAATGGACTTCCCTTTTGTCTTCAGATTCTGCTCAGCAATTCTTAACATGGATAGCAGTTCAGGAAGAGATTTGTCCAAATCATTCATATTGAAATTTAGGACAAATTGACTGAATCTATCTAGCAACGATTGCAAGATCAAATCAGTCGCAAGTTCCTTTCTGATGGGAAAACCCAACCTTTCAAGGTTTTCCACATACCCAATCATCTTGAGCACATGGGGACCTACAGGGGCTCCCTCAGCTAACTTGCCTTGAAAAAGGGCTTTTGAAACTTCAAACCTTTCATGACTTGCTTGCTCTTGATAGAGCATTTTTAGGTGCTCGATCATATCGAACACTGCCATGTTCTCATGTTGCTTTTGCAACTCTGAGTTCATGGTAGCTAGCATGAGACAAGAAGTTTCATTGGCATCATCGACATGCTTCTTATAAGCATCTCTTTCTGCCTTAGGTGCAGAACTAGGAGGTTCCTCTTCAGGAATTGGTTTCTCCAAGACATACAACTTTCTATCATGTTTGAGGACAATCCTCTGGTTTCGGTGCCAATCTAGAAAATTTGTCCCAAACAATTTTCCTTGTCAAGGATTGATCGCAAAATGTTGTTAGAGTGTTTTGTTGAGATTAATGAAAATATAAGTATCAATAACATATTTAATTAGGCCTTTAATTAAATATGCTCCCACTATTTTACTCAAAACAAATGACCCTCATCATTTGATTCGAAAAATCCCGTTGGAAGATTTTCTAGTGGGTCGAGATCCATATTTCACTTTGTTCTAAGTCCGCGTACGCGGATTACACAAAACTAGGTTATTTAGGTAGGAACTCCTTCCAATTGTATCTAATACAACTCTCGAAAATTTTAGTTGGGTGAATAACTCCTTATTCAAATCCATCATATGGACCATTTCCAACTCTTGCTTCTAAACATATATAATCTTATTATAATTTGTTTAGTTAAGTTTGACCCATTGTTTTAGCAATTGGATATTACAATTATCCATCACACCTTACTAATATAGAACATGCACCTCGCGTAGGCGAAACCTACATTATTCGATACTGATCTTGATGAGTGCTAAAACTTGGAAAGCATAAACTTAATATTTAATTTGAGGGAATTGCAATTATTCTGATCTCACCGACTTATTTATCATATAAATCATCTCTCACATGCATCAACATACATTCACATGCATCAACATACATTCACATGCATCAACATACATAATGCAACAGTTATGGCCCCTAGCGCAATTGTTCTCCCAAGCCAATAAGAGAACCTAAGCTAACCTAATAACGATCTAAGCTTCTCCAAGCAAGATCTTCAAGGTTGTCCTCCTTTGATATTGAATTCTTCTCTTTCTTCATAACATTGTCCTCCTTTGATATTGAATTCTTCTCTTTCTTCATAACAATACATTATAGAAGAAACTCGTTTTACATACGAGGGATTGAGATGAGAAAAGAAGTTACATTAAGAGATTAAAACGAGAGGCACGACACGCAGGTCGTATTTTAAAAACCCAAAAAAAATAAAGGATAACTAAGGCCATAACTGATCACCACAAGACAATAATAATTAAAACCAAATTAAATTTCGGCGACCGATCACACTACGCAGAGTTAGCCGGGGGTTCTGAAACAGAATAGAAACCCCGAGAATCCTGACTCTGTGAATGTGACGACCGTCACAAGCATGTTACGACCGTCACGTCCAGCTTGTTCCGACCGTCACAGGCCCATGACGAACGTCACGCAGGCAAAATAATAGAAACACCTAGAATTCAGAATCTGTGAATGTGACGACCGTCACAAAGCATGTTACGACCGTCACATTCAGCTTGTTACGATCGTCACAAGCCCTTGACGAGCGTCACACGGCCAAAACCAGCGCTTTTGAAACAGTCAACAGACGTAATCCAACAAGCCCTCAATTCACAACTCCTTAACGGTACAACCCTTGTGCCGTCACTAACGCTAATGCACCAATTTCAGACCGTCAAACACACCTCGATTGTTGATTCAGTATGATTGATCAACATGTCATTGCTTCACCATACTAATGTCGGATTCCGAAGCAAATGACCATTGATCGCTCAAAGGAAAATAACCATTAAGTGTTTGAATGAACGAAATAGAAACAGTATATCATATATACCATATTTTGCATTAGGATTACTTATATCATATATATAACTTGATCGATCTCAATTGCGTAACCTATGGAAGATCGATGTATCGCTGCTTCACCATACTAATGTCGGTTTCGAAGCATAGTCAACATCAATCATCCAAATCGTACACACATGATGCCAAATTTAATTACTCGCTTATTCTTTGATTCATTCTGTCTTTTAATGATATTAATACAGAAAAATAAACAGTTATCAGATGCATGGTTTCGTAAGTGGCTCTGATACCACTGAGAAGAATGGCGATCCAAAACGTAGCGGAAATTAAAATTTTCTCCTTTAGTGATCCTTACGAATGGGCATGATCAGTGATAGAATAGTTACCTCTTGTGACGATTGAAACCTTTGATGCAGACCTACAGAGCGATCACGAACGTTGAACGACGACAATGCCTCTACTCAGTCCACACGAACGGATTTCTTCAATCTCAGTGCTAGCTGCTACGAATGAAGCCTTTGAGTGAGTTAGTGAGAGAGAGAGAGAGAGAGAGAGAGAGAGAGAGAGAGAGAGAGAGAGAGAAAAAACGAAAATGACCCCGCACTGAATGCTTCTGCACAAGGGTTCTATTTATAGAACGACTTGTGTGGGCTTCAAGCTAAAAAGCCCACTTAAGTGTATGTGGCCCATATCTTATAATATGCCAAATTCACTTAAGTGCATGGTAGCTTACCATATTTCGTATTCTACTTAAGTACATCATACCTTACGATGTTCTACAATTCACTTAAGTGCACCGTACCTTACGGTGTTCCTTAGTTACTCTCTCTCTCATCAATCCGTCCTTTGTGTGTGACCCTGTAGGTTTTCGCGGTATTGGCAATTATATTAAATCACGTATTTAACATAATAAACAGTGAGCGGTATCTAGCAATGCATCACTGTTATCCAAGACACGAAAATTTCATATGATCTGACAAATCCTTCTGTGATAATACTTATGTGCACAATTACCCTTTTTCCCTTATGTTTATATTGAACACAAGGCATAGACCGTGTCATCCTTGTCCAGTTCAATATTGGGCCCATAGACATTTATCCTGTTACGCAGGATGGGCAAATTTCATCTAGGTCTCTCATGTCCCTCAGCATGCTTCGAGGAGTACCCATCAACTGTCTTTATGGTTATCCAGTTACGGACAATGTTTGATCAGCAATAAAGCACTCGACTCTACATCTAGGGTTCATAGTGGTTTCAGGTCGAAGGGTGGTATACACCATTATCACCATGAGAATAACTTATGACCCTTTTCATAACTTTCTATATAGTATTCTCATAGCGGGTCAATCCAGTATAAATATTACTCTTAACATTCATACCTATGTTTAAGACTTGATAACTCCTTATCTATGATCCATGAGATGTGATCATCAGTCTATATACATAATAGTCTTTATGCTTTAATGTTATCCCATTTCACAATAAAGCTCGACTACGGATACTTTAAGAATAGTGTCCTTATGTTTAATGTGATCTCATGATCAAGTCACACTTGATACATTTAACGGACTAGCTATTTTAGGGACTTTATTAAACAAACGTAATAAAGAAAAAAGCCTTTTATTATTAATAAATAATTCGATACAAGTACCAAAAGTATTGGCCTCTAGGGATTACACCAACATCTAGAACACAACCTGACCGCTTTCATGAAATTATTTACTCATTGATTTACTTTTCGCACTGAAACTCACCCCCTCCCCCTTTTTTACTAGTTTTATAAATTGCACACATTTTGTCGTGCTTGGAGGAAGTCCTACAGATTCGATCTTTTTTTATCATTTCGATAGTATCGGTACACTTGCTGACAAGTCATCATGCACCACTTAGAAATCCCAAGCTAACATATTTCCCCTAAAATACTACTTTTAATCATATGTGTCAGATGGAAAAAGGGTGACATTTTTTGTAACTCTTCGACACTGTTCCAATAGCTTGTACATGTCTCATCAATTAGATGTTTATTATTAATATTTTTAATTAGTCATCATGACCACTTTCTACCAAACCGTCACAGATGTGTGTACGACTGATAACCACCATCCCCAATTTTCTAGGAGATTAATGAGCCATTAACTTAAATGAAATTAAAAATGAATCATTTAATTTAAATATTACCATATGTTGATCTGAATGTACCATTTATCCAAACGTCAGTCAAAAGGTGTATAGTTAGTTACTTTCATAGGAGACGTTCGACAAGCCCAAAGTGTTTGATCTAAAGTCTTATTCCAATTCTTTGGCTCCTGACCTACATGTGTTTTATTAAGCCAAATATGATCTTGTTTGCAAACTCGACTTAACCATTTTCTTAGGTGTAGTAAGGGGTAGAGGTTAAAAGTTTGATTCCTAATTCTGAAGCAAACTCAACCATATTTTGACCAGTGAAAATTGAACCTTGGCTTTTGGTTATAATCGTAGGAATCCCAAACATGCACATGATGTAACTCTGAATAAAATTTATCATAATATCTTGGTCAACATTCTCCAAAGGCATTGATGAAGGAGAAGGGCGATCCAAAATGCAGCGAAATTTAAAATTTCTCCTTTTAATGATCCTTACGAATGGGCATGATTAGTGATAGAATTGTTACCTCTTGTGGCGATTATAACCTTTGATGCAGATCTACGGAGCGATCATGATCGTTGAACAATTACAACGCCTCTACTCAGTCCACACGAACGGATTCCTTCAATCTTAGTGCTAGCTGCTACGAATGAAGGCTTTGAGAGAGAGAGAGAGAGAGAGAGAGAGAGAGAGAGAGAGAGAGAGAAACGAAATTGCAACTGCAACAATGCTTCTACAAAAGAGTGCTATTTATAAAACCACTTGTATGGGTTGCAAGCTAAAAAGCCCACTCAAGTGTATATGGCCCTGTCATACGGTGAACTGACTTGGGGTATTTTGCTTTTTATCGCAATGTCGCGGATAGCAAGAGTCGCCACCGACTTTTCTTTTATCCAATAAGGAAAGGTGGAAAAGAACAGGAAAGACCTCAATAGATTTTGGGTTCGGGAGGTACATTATACAAAGGGAAGGTGTTAGCACCCTTTGTATCCATGGTTATCCATGGGCTCTTAATTGCTGGATCACTTATATTTTTGTCTGAAAAGTGTTCGTGAATTGTTTAAAAAAATGTTTCGAAAAGAGAGTTTAACTTTGTAATGATTCTCGTATGAATGTATACAAAGTATTTATCTCGTTTGATTTTGAAAACGGTTTAGAAGAATGTAACTTGGTAATGATTCTAGTATGAATGTATACCAAGTGGTGATGTTCTAGGATTTGCAAAGTGTGAGGGGTGGGAAATGTTTTAGGTTATGATCCAGCAATTGAGAGTTATACCTTCCTAAGGTCGTTATGAACGTTTCCTATCCTTATGAGGGTAAAACTGTCCTTACTATTGAGAAGTAAGTAATTTTATCCTTTGGATGTAAAAGGGTCATTGTAGGGTCATCGATAGGTCATTGAAGGCAACAGTTGTAAGGATACCTTAGCATTCGAAGGGACGATCATCATTTAACCGTAGGCTACACCGAAGGGTCATCGAGGTACAAAATCGTAATTTCGAAAGCAACATCCGAGGGGCCATGATTTATTTTATGATGATTTAACCGAAGGGTCTTTGCTAAGTGTATCCCTACATTCGCGGAACATGACCGTTATACCGTAATACCGTAGGGCAGCAAAGAGAGGTCCAAAATCACATGTTTAAAGGTCATATTTTAAAGTCAATTAGGTGATTAGGATGAATCTCCACATTAAAATCAATACATTAAAATTAATACATTAAAATTAATACATTAAAATTAATTAAGCAATTTAGGGTGGATCTTCATAAGGGTATCCCACAAATAAAGTGGAAGGCCTAAACAGCACTCTTTTCCTGGGATATGTGAACCTTTACAAAATTCAACAAACGGGTTAGAATACCAATCAGGGTGCAATCGAGGATTACACCGCAAAAGAAAACACAGCAGCATGAATGTCAGGCAAAACAGTGCATAATTAACATAGAATAGATCAGGTTATGCATAGGACATAACAAATATCAACGACGGTCCCGTTCGCCTCTGCCTCGCCTAGCGAGGTCCTAGCGAATGCTCGCTACATGCTCGCTTAGCGATGTGCTAGCGAGCGGCTGCGGGTTTTGAATTTCAGAACAGTATGATCTCAGCATGCTGCATGCCTTATTGCATTCAATTACAGAAATAATATGGTCAAACACTCAGGATATTCAGGCGTACTGGAATTCACATGCAAAGTCTAACTACATATCCAAAAATTCAATCATGATGCATTATGTATTTAGAGATTTACAAATTGGAAGCATAAAACAATAATGATACACAAACCTGTTTGCAATGGAGTGGTAATGCTGAATTGGCAAGTCACTCTTGGTATCGGGTTGAGTTGGGCGGCGGTAACTTCGGTGCGGATGAGCGGCCGTCAGGGTTTCTTCACTCCGACTTCTCCGGGCTACTCTCCGGGGTTGCTATGCCAGGGTTTCCGGCCGTCTCCGTCTCGGTTTTTCGTTCTCGGTTTTTCGTTTTCGGTTTTTCGTTTTCCTTTTCATTACTGAAGTGCTGGTATTTATAATGCTCTTTTTTGTGACCTAATGGGCTCAGAGTGAAGCCCAGAATTTTCTGTTATCTGCCAGCTTCGCTAGGCGAGCGTGTAGCGAACGTTCGCTAGGCGAGCGTGTAGCGAACGTTCGCTAGGCGAAGGATTTGCTCGCCTAGCGAGCAGGCCAGTTTGGGCCATTTTCTGGATTGGGCCATTCGTGAGCTGGGCCTTTGTTCCTTTAAGATCAGTGTCATAAAAATGAGTCGGAGTGCCCTGAAAAATGTCTTAAAATATTAATGGGCAAATTTTGGGGTATGACAGCTGCCCCTGTTCAATATTCTTGAACCGAGAGAGTCAGAATGGTATGTACGCCATTCGTGGTCTGGAGGTGGAAGATTATTGAACACTTAGAACGCCCCAAAATTTGCACTTGTCAATTAGTTAGTCTTGATGGAGATGGGCTTAAAGATGCCATCTAGGAAGTTTGATGATGAGAGCTTCAGAGTGCGTCGTACGTTAGAAGATATCTGAAGTCATGGGTGTCACTGGGTCATACGCCAAACCGTATAGTGAGTCATTCATTAGGCCGTCGACTTCACTGGGGAGTTAGAATGGGTCATACGCCGCTGGGGATAACAGATCAGAATGGATCATACGCTAGATCGTATCTGAGTTGCAGAATGGGCCGTCTGTTAGGCTGTATCTGACGAAAAGTAGTCGTACGCTAGACTACACCTCGGGATGTACCGTACGCTAGGTAGTATCTGAGGAATGGAGATCCGAATGGGTCGTACGCTAGACCGTATCGGACTTGTTGGGGGAGTAATATGTTGTGCCGAATCAAAATGAGATAAGAATCCGAATGAGTCATACACTGCTGGGGATAAAGGATCAGAATGGATCGTACGCTAGATCGTATCTGAGTTGCAGAACGAGCTGTCCGTTAGGCTATATCGTTACTGGGGGTGAAGGATCAGAATGGATCGTATGCTAGATCGTATCTGAGTTGTAGACTGAGCCGTCCGTTAGGCTGTACCTGGTGATGAAGGGGGTAGTCATACGCCAGACTACACTTCAGAATGTACCGTACGCTAGGTAGCATTTGAGGGGATGAACATCCAAGCGGGTCGTAAGCTAGACCGTCTCTGAGTAGCAGAACGAGCCGTCCGTTAGGCTGCATCTGATAATAAAGGGGTAGTCATACGCCAGACTACACTTCAGAATGTACCGTACGCTAGGTAGCATCCGAGGCCTTGAAGGTCCAAATGGGTCGTATGCTGGACCGTATTGGAGTTGTTGAAGGTCAGAATGGATCATACGTTAGATGGCATCTGAGTTGAAAGAGTCATATGTTGAGCTGAATCAGAATGAACCGTACGCTAGGTTATATCTGATAGTATTTGTATATGTTGTATTTGCAAAAAATGTCTGGGATGAGCTTATAGATGCCATCGTAGGAGGATGTCAGAATGAATGTTGACATGGAGTATATCTGAAAGATGTAGTTGAATCCTGAATGTAATTGATAAAGCTGTCCGTCTGAATGGACCTTTGTTTTGATTGTATCAAGAGGATAATTAACCTGAAAAATAAAGTTAGCTTCATGCCATCTCATGATGCATGAGATGCAAATGTTGTATGCATGCGTGTGCTGTGAAATGATGTAATGAGTGAATTATGCGTCTGGAATAAATGAGAGCATTGTATACATGTATATGTTATGAAATGATGTAATGAATGAATTATGCATCTGAAAAATTCTTCCTGAGGACTCTACTGGGGAAAATAAATCTCAATCTTCTGGTTGGGAGATACTGGTATCGATGACCCTTTCTCAGCCGGGGATGCTTGATTTCTGTCTGATGGTAGAAATGTTCAACAGAAGCCCGGCTGGGGGTGGAAGAGATGACCCATTTGTCTAGTAATGCCACTCTCTTCTGGGAATGACTGGCTTTGCTGGGGAATAGGATTAGCAACGGATTCATTGGAAAGCATGATTAGACCTTCTCCTCGATCCTGAAGCCTAGTAGTAATCGCTATTTCTATTTTATGCATGCATTTTTGGTACATACTGATCATATTCAAATGCATATATTAATTCAAATTAAATCAATGGACGTTTACGCAAACAAAACAGAAGAAGTAAAACAAAAGCATCTTCGTGGAAATAAAATTATATTGATTTTGAAAGAGGGCCTATAAACAGGCAATTTGTGTACAAGGAGACAGAAATCCTAGTAAGAGGAAATTGTCAAGAAAACAGAGAGAAAGCTATGCAGAAAAAGTCCTATTGATATTAGCTCCACTACTGTCATTATGTCTTCAAGCATCTCATCTCCTGCTGTCGGATGGAAGTGATTAGCTTGTTCAGTCCTTTGAACTTGGATGAAGCTGTCTGAGAACGGGACATAGTCATACGCTTTGATCCCTAATTTTTGCCTGGACCGCCTTTTCAGGTTTTCAATCCACCAGGATACCCCTTTTTGCCCAAGCCGCCTTTTCAGGTTTTCGACTTGCCGGGTGCACATTTTTTTATGTTTATCCCTAATTTTGCCCGAACCTTTTTGGTTTGCCGGGATGCCCTTACTTTTGCCTAGGTACGTCGACCTAGCGGGTCTCTTTTATGCGTAGTATTTTTTGACTATGTCTGCGTTCACGGGATGCGGGAAGTCTTCGCCGTCCATTGTAGCTAGTATCATGGCTCCACCAGAGAATACCTTCTTAACTACAAACGACCCTTCATACGTGGGGATCCATTTGCCTCTGGGATCACCTTGTGATAGAGTGATGCGCTTTACCACCAAGTCGCCAATTTGATACACCTGTTTCTTGACCCTTTTGTTAAATGCCTGGGTCATGCGCTTCTGATATATCTGTCCATGACACACAGCCGCAAGTCTCTTCTCATCGATCAAGTTTATTTGGTCGAGTCGAGTCTGAATCCATTCATCTTTATCTAAGCCCGCCTCTTTTATGATTCTTAGAGAGGGAATCTGGACTTCCACTGGTAGAACGGCTTCCATTCCGTAGACTAAAGAGAAAGGAGTTACTCCTGTCGAAGTGCGTACTGAAGTGCGATAACCGTGAAGAGCAAACGGTAACATCTCATGCCAGTCTTTATACGTCACCGTCATCTTTTGTATGATCTTCTTGATATTCTTATTAGCAGCCTCCACGGCACCGTTCATCTTTGGCCGGTACGGAGAAGAGTTATGGTGCTTTATTTTGAACTGCGTGCAGAGTTCAGTAATCATCTTGTTGTTCAAATTAGTACCATTGTCAGTAATAATTCTTTCAGGGATGCCGTATCGACAGATGAGATTATTCTTGATGAATCGTGCCACCACATTCCTGGTAACAAAAGCGAATGAGGCGGCCTCTACCCACTTTGTAAAGTAATCAATAGCAACAAGGATGAAACGATGCCCGTTAGAAGCAGTAGGTTTAATCTCTCCAATCATATCAATGCCCCACATTGCAAAGGGCCAAGGTGTTGTCAACACGTTCAATGGAGCAGGAGGCACATGTACTTTATCCGCATATATCTGGCACTTGTGACAGGTTCTAGAGTGATGATGGCAATCAGCTTCCATGGTAGACCAATAATACCCTGATCTCATAATCTTCTTGGCCATCGTATGTCCACTAGAATGAGTCCCAAAAATACCGTCGTGCATATCTCCCATAATCTTTTCTGCTTCCTTTTTATCCACACAGCGAAGCAAAGTCGAATCATGATTACGTTTGTATAATAATCCATTACTCAAAAAGAATTTAGCGGAGAACTTCCTCAGAATTTTCTGTCATTGATAGATGCCTCTTCAGGGTATTCTTGAGTTCCAAATATCTTTTTACTTCGTGGAACCAAGGTTTCTCCTCTACTCCATCAGCGTTAAGTTCATAACAATACGCTGGTTCATCTAACCGTTCAATGGTGATCATGGGAGCTTCGCTGCCCCATCTGACTCTGAACATAGATGACATGGTAGCCAATGCGTCTTCCAACTGATTCTCTTCTCGTGGAATGTGTTCGAATGTAATCTTTTCAAAGTATGGGATTAATGTCAACACCCGCTCTCGATAAGGGATGAGATTCGGATATTTAGTGTCCCATTCTCCTTTGATCTGACTGATTACTAATGCTGAGTCTCCGTACACACTCAAAAACTTGACCCACCGGTCTATAGCAGCCTTGAGTCCCAAAATACATGCTTCATACTCAGCCATATTATTGGTACAATGAAAACATAGTCTAGCAGTGAAAGGCGTATGGTAACCCTCGGGAGAAATGATTACCACACCAACACCATTGCCCAATGCATTAGAAGACCCATCGAAAACCATAGTCCATCGGGATCCTAGTTCGGGTCCTTCATCCGGTCCAGGTTCTTCATAATCAGTAACAAGCATGACATCCTCATCTGGGAACTCAAAATTCATAGATTGGTAATCATCCACTGCTTGATGAGCCAAATGATCGGCTAGTACGCTTCCTTTGATTGCTTTCTGGGTAGTATACTGGATGTCGTACTCTGTTAAGATCATCTGCCATCTTGCTATTCTTCCGGAGAGAGCGGGTTCTCAAATATGTATTTGATAGGATCCATCTTAGAAATCAATAAAGTGGTGTGATTCAACATATACTGTCTCAGTCGGCGAGCAGCCCAGGCCAAAGCACAATAAGTTTTCTCGAGCAGTGAGTATCTTGTTTCACAGTCGGTAAACTTTTTGTTAAGGTAGTATATGGCATGCTCTTTTCGACCAGACTCGTCATGTTGTCCAAACACACCCCATTGAATTTTCTAACACGGTCAAGTACATGATTAAAGGTCTTCCTTCAACTGGTGGCATCAGAATGGGAGGTTTTTGAAGATACTCCTTGATTTTGTCGAAAGCTTCTTGACATTCATCATTCCATCTCATCTCTTGATTTTTCCTCAGTAGTTTGAAGAGGGGTTTGCAGGTAGTAGTCAAGTGGGAGATAAATCGGGCAATGTAATTCAAGCGTCCCAAGAAACCTCTGACTTCTTTATCTGTACTGGGAACTGGCATTTCTTGAATAGCTCTCACTTGGCCGGGTCAACCTCAATCCTTTACCACTGACAATAAAGCCCAGGAGTTTGCCGGACCTTACCCCAAAGGTGCATTTGTTCGGGTTCAACCTCAACTTGTATTTCTTCAACCTCTCGAACAGTTTGTATAAATGATCGAGATGCTCTCCCTCAGTATGAGATCTGGCTATCATGTCATCCACATACACTTCTATTTCATGATGGATCATATCATGGAACAAAACCACCATAGCACGCTGGTACGTTGCCCCTGCATTCTTTAAACCAAATGGCATTACTTTATAGCAGAAAGTGCCCCATTGCGTCACAAACGTAGTTTTCTCCATGTCCTCAGGCGCCATCTTAATCTGGTTATAACCTGAGAATCCATCCATGAATGAGAATACCTTGTGTTGAGCGGTGTTATCTACCAGAACATCAATGTGCGGAAGTGGAAAGTCGTCTTTGGGACTCGCTTTATTCAAATCTCTGTAGTCTACACACATTCGCACCTTGCCATCCTTCTTCGGCACTGGTACCACATTAGCAACCCATTGAGGATAAGAAGTAACAGCCAGAAAACCTGCATCAAATTGTTTCATAACCTCGGCTTTGATTTTCTCAGACATTTCAGGACGCATGCGACGAACCTTTTGCTTAACAGGACGACAGTCTTCCTTCATTGGCAGACGATGCACTACTATGTCAGTATCCAACCCGGGCATGTCTTCATAAGACCAAGCAAAAATCTCTACATAGTCATGTAACATCTGAATCAACCTTCTTTTGACACTGTTTTCCAAGCCTGCTCCTATTTTGACTTCTTTCTTGTCTACTTCGGTACCCAGATTTACAATCTCAACTGACTCCTCGTGCGGCTGTATAGTCCTCTCTTCCTGCAGTAACAGTCTGGCAAGTTCTCCAGGTACTTCACAATCTTCCACACTTCCATCCTCGGCTTGGTAGATCGGATTTTCAAAGTCATAATGAACAGTAGTAGAACTATTATCAACAGGATCCAGAGTGGGTATGGATCTGCAATTCGTTACGTGAGTGTGTGTAAGAAAACATAGCTTGTTTGGAAGATGACAGAAAAGACAAAGAGCGCAATATTTGAATGCAAAAAGTCCATTGATTTATTGAATATGAAATGCTTATGAAAATGACAAAACCCTTAACAAATTAGCTATTGTGCCCCGGGCATAGACACAACGCTTGGAGAAGTTCAATTGTAAAAAAAAACAAAAATTTGCAACACTAAAATAGACAATAACAATTACTCCTGACTAAAGGAAATCGGGATAGTGTCTTCAGCCTTCCAATTATTGAGTCCGTCACCAATTGTTGGGAAAATCCAGCTATCCAGGTCGCAATCGCTGTCAGCATCTTCTACAGCATTAATTTGACTCTTGTCAGAGCTGAACCCCAGGCCAAATTTGTCAGACTTGTACGGTACGTCGATCAATTGACCCCAGCCAGTACGACCACCATCTTCAACCACGGCTTGAGCGTCCTTCAGAGAAATCATAGCAGGAGGAGCACGAATAACCTTGGGTACACAGGAAGTTGGCTTAAGGACAGGATTGGTCGGAGGAACTACTTCAAATGACTGACAAGGAGTCTCAATGAATTCACCATCCATCTCGACGTATCTGAAGGTATGCACACTACTGACAATGTACTCTTCTTCTCCACACACGGTGACAATTTTGCCCTTGTGGGATACCTCAACTTTTGATGGAGAGACGAGGCTACAGCGCCTGCCCCATGAATCCAAGGGCGTCCCAGTAAGCAGGAATAGGCAGGACGAATGTTCATTACATGGAAGGTAGTGTTGAAGACTTGAGGTCCTATCTTGATAGGGAGGACTACTTCGCCATGGACAACACTCTTCGCACCATCGTAAGCACGTACCACAATGTCACTAGGTTTCAGTTCAATGCTTTTACAATCCAGCTTATCCAGCACAGCTGTCGGCAGCACATTCAAGGAAGAGCCATTATCGATCAACACATGAGACAAAGTGATTCCCCTACACTCAATGGAGATATGCAGGGCTTTATTGTGATTCTTTCCTGCTGGTGTCAGATCAGCGTCGGAAAAGCCTAGGCCATTGTCAACAGCCAAGTGAGCAACATAATGTTCGAACTGATCGACAGATGTCTCCTGAGGTACATGAGCGGTCTTCAAGAATTTTATCAATGCATTGGCATGAGGTTCAGAAGATAACAACAAGGATAACATCGAGATCTTAGACGGGGTATGCCCCAACTGTTCTACAACATCAAAATCACTCTTGCGAATGATTTTCAGCACTTCTTCCATTTCTTGTTTGGCAACATCTTCGGGAGTAACTTCGACCGGTGTCTCTGACTGAGAAGGATTGACTGGTTCCTTTCCTCGAGTTTCAAGGACAGGGGGTGAGATTTTTGAAGAGAAGATCCTTCCGCTTCGAGTAATTTTACCAGTCCCAACAATGCCACTAGTATTAGCAGCATTATCCACTTGCTTCACGCCATGGACGTAAACATCACCGCCATAATTCCACGGAATAGCTTTGCTTGAGGAATACGGGATCGGGCCAGGTGCAGTGATGATTAGGGGAGCAACCCTGGGCTCAGCAGTAATCTTCACAGGCGCCCTGGTAGCGGTAATCTTCACTGGAACTTTGGACCTAGCAATCACAGATATTTCTTCAATAGGGTTTTCCGCCTTAGGAATCCTTTCGAAGAGAACTGTACGATCGTCCATCAGCCGTTGAATACCATTCTTCAATTTCAAACAGTCCTCGGGCCGGAGTATGCAGAGATTGCAATCTTCAGCACAACCTGGAAATAAACCAGCTTGCAATAAATTCCTCTTTATGATCGGGAGAGGAGATGTTAAGTCCGCCACATTGGAAATGTGAGAATCGTCATCCATAGCATTAACAGTCTTGTCATGGTTAGGCATAGGAGCAGTGATGACATTAGGAGTCTCCGGAGGCTCAAACTCAATTTCTCCAGCTTCGATCATATCCTGAATCTTATTCTTCAATGACCAGCAATCGTTTGTATCATGCCCGGGGCTATCGGAGTGATATGCACACCTGGCATTGGGATTATAACGAGAAGAGGTAGTGTTGGGATTTGTAGGAGGATCTCTAAGGGTGATCAAATTTGCCTTTAGCATTCCCTGCAGTGCCTGTGCCAAGGTCATATTGATCCTGGTGAACTGCCTTCTTGGCCTGTCTTGTTTGGGCTGGAAGTTTTGAGATGGTGGTGCTGCAATCGTAACTGCTCCAATGTCGTGGTCACGGTTTTTCTTGTTACGACCCTTTTGACCGTACACAGCATTTGATTCGTTCCTCCCCTGATAGGACCTTTTGGTGCTTGCAGAGGTAGCCGCCTGTATCTTTCCACTTCGGATGCCGCTTTCAACACGTTCACCTGTTAATATAAGTTCAGTGAAACCTGATGAAGAACTTCCCAGTAGATGGCTGTAGAATGGGCCGGTCAGTGTGCCCATGAACATGTCCACCAATTCTCTGTCAGTCAAGGGGGTTTGACTCTGCCAGCCAAATCTCTCCACTTTTGAGCATATTCTTTAAAGCTTTCTTTAGATCCCATAGTCATATTCTGCAACTGTAGCCGGGTAGGTGCTAGTTCAGAGTTATACTGGTACTGTTTATAGAAAGCTGTTGCTAAATCAGTCCAGGTGCGGATGTCAGAGCTCTCGAGCTGATAATACCATTCCAACTGTGTGCCAGACAGGCTCTCTTGGAAGAAATGGATCCATAGCTTCCTGTCAGTGGTATGCGGCTGAATCTTTCTCACATAAGCTCTCAGATGCATCTGAGGACAGGACGCACCATCGTACTTAGTGAAAGTGGGGATTTTGAATTTGCGAGGAATGGTCACATCGGAGACCAGACCCAAACTTTCGAAATCCAGACCGGGCGCCTTCTGACCCTCCATAGCTAGCATACGTTCTTCCAGCAACTTGTACTTATCATCTCTTGGAGAGTACTGTTCATTTTCATAATCTTCATCGTCATCCTCAGGGTTGGAGAAATCAGCATTCTCTTCCTCTGAATCATTCTCCGCCCCCTCTTCTGGACCATTCGGGATCCCAAACTTGACTCCTGCGGCCTGTCCTTTACGCCTTCTTCCCGGGTTAATGAAACTCACAGCTTTCTTGTCTTTCTTCTTTTCGAGCAAAAGAGCCTTCAGTTCCTCCTGCCCCTTGGATAAGCTTAGCATCATCTCCTTGAATTGAGCATTCTGAGTCTGGAGATCTTTGACAGTTTGTTCGAGATCCATTTTTCTGTTTGTAATGAAGACCGTGAGAACATTGAACTTGTAGAATACCTGTTATGCAGTGTTATGTTATGCTATGCAATGTATGAAATGTTTTCAAGGACTTTTGGAATTTAACTTTGCGTAAATCACCAACAAGAGAGAAATGTTTATTGCTAATTTCTTTGACCAATGTTCATTACAAAAGGAATAATAATAAAAATACAATGAAAGCTCAAGTCTCCCAGGGGCGGCTTCTTTTTGGGCGAAGATACGCATTGAGTCTTCGTTCCTCATTAAGCTGACTGGTAAGTTCTAACACTTTCTTCCTTTCTGCGACGAACTGAGTCTCGAAAGTATCCCTTTCTTCTCTCAACTGGATCCAGGATCTCTTTAGTTCCTCAACATTGGTAGGCATATCTGGATAAGGAATGATCTGAGGAGCACCTCCTTCAGCTTCAGGTTCGACAATCTGAGGTCCGATTGCAAGATATGGCATGACAAGTTCACGAGCTCTGGCGCGTACCCATCTGAGATAAGGTTCCATAGGAATAGAATTTTTCTGTCCTAACGTACCTCTCTTCACCATGCCCCAAGCTCGTACAAATCTTTGACGGAGGCCTTGGGAATCGTTGTCATAGTCGAACACAATGCCTTCGATGATCATTTCATGTGGACCATCTCTTCGAGCACAACCAAACTGTCGCAGAGCTAAAGCAGGATTATAAGTAATACCTCCTCTTATTCCTAGGAGTGGTACATTAGGGAACTCGCCACAACGGTCAATGATGGTAACATTTTCCTTGAACTGAGGACACCAACAGATGTCTGGGTGGGAGAGCGACATTATCCTTTGAGACCATTTCAAATTCTGCTCGTTCTTCAAGACCGATTGAGGAAGGTGCGAAATAAACCACCTAGACAACAAAGGTATGCAGCACATGAGAGTCCCTTGCTTCTTCATGGTACGAGTGTGGAGGGAATGCAAAATGTCTCCCAGCAAGGTAGGTACAGGGTTATGAGTGAGAAATATCTTAATAGCATTCATGTCTATGAATTGGTCTGGATTAGGGAATAACACCAAGCCATAGATTAGCAATGCCAGGATGTCTTCGAAAGCACGGACATTCATAACTTTTAAGAATTCTCGGGCCTTATTTGTCAGGAATTTGGCAAGTAAACCCTTAACTCCACTCCTTGTTACCCAATTAGCTTCAATGTCGGACTTCGTCATGTGTAAAGCTGCGGCAACTTCTTCAGACTTCGGAACCTTTTCTAAACCACTGAAAGGTATTTGATCAAGGATAGGTATCCCAAGCAGTCTGGAGAATTCTTCCAGTGTAGGTACCAACTGATAATCTGGGAATGTGAAGCAATGATGTTTAGGGTCGAAGAACTGGAATAAAACTCTCATCATATCTTCTTTGAAACCAGTGGTAACCAAATTGAGGAGAGAACCGTGTTTCTTGATGAACTGGGCATGATCGGGGAGCTCTGACACTAAATTCTTCAGTTGAGGAGAGATTGCTACAAAATTGATCCGGATGGTCTTCCTGGGAGCCATAGCTTTACAAAACAGAGCAAAGTTAAATCCCTAAGTCCTTGAAATGGTTAGTACAATGTTATGATGTCATGATGTTATGATGTTATGAGGTTAAATAAATAACAAGCACAAGCAAGTCACACAACCATCATTCCTAGGTTTTAAGGCTTGCATGAGTTCCATAGGTAAGTACCCTCCCCATTGAAGTTTAGTTGGTTCAACCTGTCCTAGAATAGTAACCGGGTTCTAGAAGGATCTCAAATCACCGACCTTCCTTTAAGTCCACTTCAGTGCAACACCAAGTGGTTGACCGAAGCTTCCCTAAAGTCCAATCTCAAAGAGTGTAGTATCGAGTCTCAACCAACCCCAGTCGGAACCGAAGTCAGTTATCTCACTACTTTCTAATGGCCAGGATGAGTCAATTAGGGTTCTAAAGGTCTGGTTAATGCTTTAATGACACCACGCAGATGCCAAATTTTCCTCAAGTAAACATGAGGAACATCAGGACATCCAAAGTGTCACATTAACCGTAGCCATCATTTTAACCATTCCAGTATACGCCGGATAGTCGCGATGATCTATTGCTACTTACCTAAGGTACACTAGATCCGGGTGTAGGATCTTTCACTCAAGAATACCCAAGCAATCCCTTAAAAGTAAATCAGACAATTTTAAATAAGTGATCTTGTTTTTAAGGTAACCTCTCTTGTAATCGTCCCCAGCAGAGTCGCCAGTTCTGTCATACGGTGAACTGACTTGGGGTATTTTGCTTTTTATCGCAATGTCGCGGATAGCAAGAGTCGCCACCGACTTTTCTTTTATCCAATAAGGAAAGGTGGAAAAGAACAGGAAAGACCTCAATAGATTTTGGGTTCGGGAGGTACATTATACAAAGGGAAGGTGTTAGCACCCTTTGTATCCATGGTTATCCATGGGCTCTTAATTGCTGGATCACTTATATTTTTGTCTGAAAAGTGTTCGTGAATTGTTTAAAAAATGTTTCGAAAAGAGAGTTTAACTTTGTAATGATTCTCGTATGAATGTATACAAAGTATTTATCTCGTTTGATTTTGAAAACGGTTTAGAAGAATGTAACTTGGTAATGATTCTAGTATGAATGTATACCAAGTGGTGATGTTCTAGGATTTGCAAAGTGTGAGGGGTGGGAAATGTTTTAGGTTATGATCCAGCAATTGAGAGTTATACCTTCCTAAGGTCGTTATGAACGTTTCCTATCCTTATGAGGGTAAAATTGTCCTTACTATTGAGAAGTAAGTAATTTTATCCTTTGGATGTAAAAGGGTCATTGTAGGGTCATCGATAGGTCATTGAAGGCAACAGTTGTAAGGATACCTTAGCATTCGAAGGGACGATCATCATTTAACCGTAGGCTACACCGAAGGGTCATCGAGGTACAAAATCGTAATTTCGAAAGCAACATCCGAGGGACCATGATTTATTTTATGATGATTTAACCGAAGGGTCTTTGCTAAGTGTATCCCTACATTCGCGGGACATGACCGTTATACCGTAATACCGTAGGGCAGCAAAGAGAGGTCCAAAATCACATGTTTAAAGGTCATATTTTAAAGTAAATTAGGTGATTAGGATGAATCTCCACATTAAAATCAATACATTAAAATTAATACATTAAAATTAATACATTAAAATTAATTAAGCAATTTAGGGTGGATCTTCATAAGGGTATCCCACAAATAAAGTGGAAGGCCTAAACAGCACTCTTTTCCTGGGATATGTGAACCTTTACAAAATTCAACAAACGGGTTAGAATACCAATCAGGGTGCAATCGAGGATTACACCGCAAAAGAAAACACAGCAGCATGAATGTCAGGCAAAACAGTGCATAATTAACATAGAATAGATCAGGTTACGCATAGGACATAACAAATATCAACGACGGTCCCGTTCGCCTCTGCCTCGCCTAGCGAGGTCCTAGCGAATGCTCGCTACATGCTCGCTTAGCGATGTGCTAGCGAGCGGCTGCGGGTTTTGAATTTCAGAACAGTATGATCTCAGCATGCTGCATGCCTTATTGCATTCAATTACAGAAATAATATGGTCAAACACTCAGGATATTCAGGCGTACTGGAATTCACATGCAAAGTCTAACTACATATCCAAAAATTCAATCATGATGCATTATGTATTTAGAGATTTACAAATTGGAATCATAAAACAATAATGATACACAAACCTGTTTGCAATGGAGTGGTAATGCTGAATTGGCAAGTCACTTTTGGTATCGGGTTGAGTTGGGCGGCGGTAACTTCGGTGCGGATGAGCGGCCGTCAGGGTTTCTTCACTCCGACTTCTCCGGGCTACTCTCCGGGGTTGCTATGCCAGGGTTTCCGGCCGTCTCCGTCTCGGTTTTTCGTTCTCGGTTTTTCGTTTTCGGTTTTTCGTTTTCCTTTTCATTACTGAAGTGCTGGTATTTATAATGCTCTTTTTTGTGACCTAATGGGCTCAGAGTGAAGCCTAGAATTTTCTGTTATCTGCCAGCTTCGCTAGGCGAGCGTGTAGCGAACGTTCGCTAGGCGAGCGTGTAGCGAACGTTCGCTAGGCGAAGGATTTGCTCGCCTAGCGAGCAGGCCAGTTTGGGCCATTTTCTGGATTGGGCCATTCGTGAGCTGGGCCTTTGTTCCTTTAAGATCAGTGTCATAAAAATGAGTCGGAGTGCCCTGAAAAATGTCTTAAAATATTAATGGGCAAATTTTGGGGTATGACAGGCCCATATCTTATAATATGCCAAAATCACTTAAGCGCGTGGTACCTTACCATATTTCGTATCCTATTTAAGTACACCGTACCTTACGAAGTTCTATAATTCACTTAACGGCACCGTACATTGCGGCATTCCTTAATTACTCTATCTCTCATCAATCCGTCTTTTGTGTATGACCCTATAGGTTTTAGCGGCATTGGTAATTATATTAAATCACGTATTTAACATAATAAACAGTGAGCGGTATCTAGCAACACATCACTGCTACCCAAGACACAAAAATGTCATGTGATCTGACAAATCCTTCTGTGATAATAATTATGTGTATAATTACCCTTTTCCCCTTATGTCTATATTGAACACAAGGCATAGACCGTGTCATCCTTGTCCAATTCAATATTGGGTCCATAGACATTTATCCTGTTACACAGGATGGGCAAATTCCATCTAGGTCACTCATGTCCCTTAGTATGCTTCGTGGAATACCCATCAACTGTCTTTATGGTCATCCAATTACGAACAATGTTTGATCAGCAATAAGGCACTCGACTCTGCATCTAGGGTCCATAGTGGTTTCAGGTCGAAGGGTGGTATACACCATTATCACCATGAGAATAACTTATGACACTTTGCATAACATTCTATATAGTATTCTCATAGCGGGTCAATCCAGTATAAATATTACTCTTAATATTCATACCTATGTTTAAGACTTGATAACTCTTTATCCATGATCCATGAGATGTGATCATCAGTCTATAAACATAATAGTCTTCATGCTTTAATATTATCCCACTTCACGATAAAGCTTGACTACGAATACTTTAAGAATAGTA
Organism: Lathyrus oleraceus; assembly: GCF_024323335.1. Taxonomy (NCBI): domain Eukaryota; kingdom Viridiplantae; phylum Streptophyta; class Magnoliopsida; order Fabales; family Fabaceae; genus Lathyrus; species Lathyrus oleraceus. Next base: position 320,928,506 of record NC_066585.1, on the reverse strand, counting down.
TCCTTATGTTTAATGTGATCTCATGATTAAGTCATACTTGATACATTAAACGGACTAGCTATTCTAGGGACTTTATTAAACAAACATAATAAAGAAAAAGCCTTTTATTATTAATAAATAATTCGATACAAGTACCAAAAGTATTGACCTCTAGGGCTTACACCAACAATTGATTTGACCCATTTAGTAAAATAGTCGATACCTACTAAGACATACTTATGACCTTTAGATGATGTTTGTGTAACCTCACGAATAAAATCTAATGCTCGGGCTCTAAATGGCCCAGGTTTAACGATTGAGTGTAACTCATTAGTAGGGGCATGTTGGATCCCTGTATGCTTTTTGCATTCTTGACACCCTTTTGCAAACTCTTTATAATCTTTCAACATTGTATGCCAATATACCCCTTGTTGAAACAGAAACCACTTCATCATGTGATCTGCGTGATGCAACATGATCCACTATGGCCACTGAATATTTCCAAATAAGCTTTGCTTTCGCTAAGGTGCTTAAATAAAACACCTTTAGATTTCTTTTTAAATAACTCATTTCCAACGATGATGTAACTTAATGCCTTATATTTGATCTTTTGATTTTTTGTTCTTGTCATGTTTTTTAGGAACTCTATAACTGATCTTCACTAGTCATCATTAGATAGATTGTCAATGGCAAAAGTGTAAAAAAAATAGGATTTAGGTTTCTTAGCTCTTCTACTCCCACTAATTTGGACTTTGACAATTCTGGGGAAAACACTCTGGTCAAAATCGATTTATCTTTGACTTCAATTAGATCTTCCAATTTTTCTTTGGAGACTTTATACCATAAAGCTATATGGGCTAAATCAGCAGCCTCTTAATTCTTAATTTGAGGCATGTGTTTAATGTTGACTATGTTGAATGTTCTCAGTAATGAATTCACCTTGAAAAAACACATTACTAAATTCTTGTTGATGCACTTATATTCTTTTATCAACTGCTTCACCACAAATTCTGAATCGCCTGTGATCTCGACTCATGTTATTAAAGCTTCATAAGGCATGTTATTAAAGCTTCATACTCAGCCTCGTTGTTAGAGCAAGAACCATTGATTTTGAATTTATACTTTGTTGGGATTCTTTGGTGGAAAATAATCTGAATTCCAGTGCTGGTTCCTTTAGCATGAATAGAACCATAATAACTTCCATGTTGATTGATAGACATAGTTTTGTGCTACTTCTATTATTGTGTGATCTACTATATAAATAGAGATAATTTTACCTTTGATATCCTTTAACGGCGCGTACGTCATAGAGTACTCAGTTAATGCCAAGGTCCATTTTCCAATTCTACTATGTACAATTGGGTTTGACAACATATGTTTAATAATATCAAAATGCAAATAAACAAACACGTCTTTTCATTTGATATAATACTTCGGTTTCATACAAGAGAAATACAGGGAAAAGAACAACTTCTCTATTAAGCTATACCTAGTTTCTGCATTGTTCAATACTCGACTTAGATGATATATGGCCCTTTCGACGTCATCATCATCTTCATGGGCCAACATATTGCATATTGTCGAATCTGGTGCAGAAATGTACAATATCATAATTTTGTCTCTCATGGGGGGTAACAATACATGAGGCTTTAACAAGTACATCTTGATGTTATCAAATTATTTTTGATGTTTTGGTTCCCATCTATATCCTTCCACTTTCTTCATACGTAGAAATGGCACAAAAAAAAAACATGTCTTGCCACTTAGATTAAATATAAATCTTCTTAGAAAATTTATCTTTCCAAGTAGAGACTGAAGTTGTTTTTTATTTGTTGGAGGCTCTATGTTGAGTATGGCCTTCATCTTGTTCAAGTCTATTTCAATTCGTTTCTTATGGACCACGAAACCTAGAAAACATATGCATGGACACAAAAATCACACTTTAACGGATTAATCTTAAGCCCATATTTCCTCATTGTTTCAAAGGACTATCGAAGGTTGTCTAAGTGACCACTTTATGATGAGAATTTGATAGGTCGCGCCAACATTTTTCAGGACAAAGAGTTTCACCACCCACTCATACGTGCCTAAGGCCCTAGGATCAGAACACAATTTTGGACACATCTTTGTATGCATTAAAATTTGGGTTATAACCAGAATAACCATCTAGAAGACTTAAAAACTCAAAACTAGATGTTGAATCAACTACCATTTATGCTACTAGCATTGGGTATTCGTCTTTTGGAGTGACAACATTTAAATATCTAAAGTCAATATAGACTCTGAGAGTGTCATTCTTTTTAATCACTGGAATAATATTCGTTAGTCATTTGACATATTTGGCATGTCTTATAAATTTGTTTTTGAGAAGTCTTTAAACCTCTGCCTTGATCTTCGACGTGACTTCTAGCATAAATCTCCTTGGGGTCTGCTTTATTGGCCTTTTGCAAGCCTAATTGGTAGTTTCTACTCCACCAAATCCCGACTAAGTTTAGGTATCTCATCGTAATCCCAATTGAAGAAGTATTTGAATTCCTTCAAAACCTTGATTACTTGTGTTTTTAGGCTTGTGTCAATTTTTGCACTTATGTAAGTTGGCCTTTTAGTCGTCCCACCTCCTAAATCTACCTCTCCCATTGGATCTTGAGCTTGCATCTTTTTGGTTGAGGTTGATAGATCTTTTTCAAACCCCAAAGGCTCATCATCGTATATACAATTGAGCATGCGACTTTTTGAAGTTGTTTCTTGGCCATTCTGGCAAATTTCCTTTGTTTGAACAACTTCAAACATTATGGCTTTAACAACCATCATTTCTTGAGATTCGGCCTCCAATTCCACTCTTATGTTATTATCTTATTCAGACCATCTTTTATAGCCTCCGATGGTCTAGGACTCCCACATAAAGCCATGCATAGGATGTAGCTTTATGGAGTAATATACATTATCCCCTTTGATAAATATTCACTTTCTGTCAATATGGTTTACCACTACACAGAAAAACTTTGATCTATTTTATATAGTCCAGTATCCCGCCAGGCCATCATTCCTTGACAGAGCCATAATCCATAACATAATAACATAAGGGTTTGTGCGTTGCCATTTCTTCAGCCAAACCACACTCCTCTTCAATTACTTTAGAAAGTGTATCATACATTAACGGAAACACATATATCATGTTGCATATTAGATCAAAATCATGCTCCGACCCATAGTCGAAATCATTGCTTACCATTTCTTCGTCTAAACCTATTTTGGCCTTTAGTTCTTCATTTTTCGCCACAAGTGGAAATGAGGGAAAGCAACCTTTACATAACAAGCTTTCTTGTCGCCTGGTTTTCATTTGTAGCTTAGATACTACTACTTTTAGTCGCATTTCCTGTTTCGAAGGCAGTTTTCTTCTTTTGTTGATGCCTTCTCCACTACGTTCTAGTCATGGGATTTGTTCCCATTTAGTTCTTGGAAATGTAAAAGTACTTCCTATATGGGTTTGGGATTTTTTATGGTACGAAGATCCCACACCAATTTCTATTAACTTCCTTTGCATCCTTCTTGTCGAAGGTGGCACTTCAACGTGGGCAAAACATGACCTCATAGTCTTTCAGCTTACGCATGTTTAGAAAATCAATAAGTTCTTCCTCAACTTTAGTAAAAACTACCTTCATCTAATCTTTATAACCAGTTTCAACCTCTTTTGTGTTAATGTCATCAATGATATCAACCACCAACATTTTTATAGGCTCGACAAGGAGAGCCTCTTCAACTTTGGGATCAACCTCTTCATGCACTCGAGGCTTTTTCTTGTCTTTGAATTCCAGTCTCTCATATTTAAAGGCATTCTACAATAAGTCCATGAAAAGAACACTTTAAGAATTTTATGACCCAGGAAACCATGAAATTTTCAAAAACCTTTTTCTTTCTTTGGTCTAATGTTGGTGTCTTAAGCCCTTTAGGGATTACGATTTGGCCATCAAAGACTAAAAGATCAAATATTTTGTCACACTTTGTAACATCAAACATGTATACTTTTATGACAAATTTCTAGTTTTTGGGTTCGAACGAATTTTTTCCATTCGATGGTTTTAGCATTTTGCATACATAAGGATGCCATGGCTTTAACTATGCCATATTAACCTTGCTTTCTTTGACATACTCACAATCTATGTCAGACAAATTTTCCGATGTAGGTTGCTTTCTCTTTTTTATGATACTTATTCGACCTGTATTTTTCAACATTCAGATGTTCGACCTGTCGAACACTGTCTGCTAGTTGAGCCATGTCTCTCAAGTATTTGGTGTCTAGCTTTTTCCTAATGGAATATTCAAGATCCCATGCAGCCAATTCGACTAAATCATGGTAAGTCACTTAAGTGAAGCACCTTGAATTCATTATCCTAAACCTGTTAAGGTAGCTATCTACTGTTTCAGGCACCTTTCGCCTCACTCTGGCTAATTCCTTGAGACTAATCCAAGATTGGCCCATGTAAAACTGCTCATGGAATGCCATTTCTAGTTGGTTCCAATTAAATATAGAATGTGGAGGCAATGTGGTAAAAATCCATGTAAAGGCATTCTTTGCCAAGGAATTTAGGAAATACTTCATTTTTCATATTTAGTTGTTAGTTATATCACCAGTCTTAGTCTGATACCTAGCAACATATTCAATTATGGACTCAATGATGTCACCAGCAAATTTGGTGAATTTGGGGAGCTTACAACCATTGGGAGGTTTAGTCTGTCGCACATCTTCTGACATTGGAGATGCGTAATTAGGCCTATGAAGGTCGATGTTAAGGACATTTTGGACCAAAATCTATTGTACCACATTAGTTATATTATTTTCTCCCCAAATTTGTTTCGTTGGACATTCCTAAGCACTTGGTCGGAATCCTGGTTTCTTTATACCAAAACTACCTCTGGCCATTTTGCCATTGATTTCCTTTGACTACCCTAAGTGGAGGTTGTTCCATAGGCACCTGATTATTTAGAAATGGTATAACAAACGCTTAAGGCGCACCAAAAAAGTTGGCAACTCTACCCATCTGGTGGGTCAACTTCTAGTAACTCTGGGTTGTGTTCTGAATTAATGGATAGAACACAATACTTATCTGTTGTGTGAACATGTTTACCATCTCGTGGTTACTTTCATCCATTTCTTTCCTCATGGATACAAGAGAGTTTGTAGTTAAGATTGACATACATGGAGGAACACATCCAATCCCTCATTGTGGTTGTGCCATTCGACCATGATTGCTTATGGCAAATCTTGGCGCCAAGTATGGATTTAGGGGTGACGCTATCGTCCCAACATTATCTCAAATGTCGAAGTGTGGCTTTGCAAACCTGCCATCATGGCAGTTGGCTTGCCATATTGGTAATCTTTAGTACCTAGAGGTAGCATAAAACTTGGTACATAAGGGGGCGTAGGGTCCTCTACAACAGCCAGAGAAGTCCTGGGGGTAGCTAGATATTCGCTACTAGTGGAAACGAGACTACCAGTCCTAGTAATAACATCGAAGTCTTTATTGGGCTCAGGATTGGGCATGTTACTCCGGCAGGTTTGGTGTCCCTGCAATAGCAATTATTGATATGACTAGTGGTTTTGTGTCTGAAGCATCATTTCGGGGAAGGAAGGTATTTTTTGGAGGAACCATTTCAGCCAAAGTCCTACCACTTCTCAGACGCATAAAAATTTAGACATTGAAAATATTTTCATGTAAAAACAAAAATTACAAAGTAATGTAACACTTTCTTGTAAAAGTAAAATAAAAATTGCACAAAAGGTCCCACCGGGCGTGCCAATTTGTTCACAATTGTTTTTAGCAAACAATCACGAGTTTATTTCACTTATGAGATTAACTCAAAAAATATCAAAAGTAATTTGTGCAAAACAAATATATATGGAAAAAAATTGTGAATTGAATGTGAATATTTGTACGAAGACAGAATGGACACAAACTTTAATAGCGAAAAAGCTTGGATCGAGATAATAAACAAAAACTGCAATAAATTATATTAAATAGAAAATACAGTAAAATACAATTAAAACAAAATGTTTCAATTAAGGAAATATGAAATCAATGAAAGAAAGGGACGCAGACTAATACATGTTCCTCACAAACGGTTGCGCTATTTGACTCGGGTACTCCAATTCTATAGAGAAATATATGAATTGTGTGACCTCGATTATAATGCATAAGCCTGTTATTTATATTAATCTAAAGATAATCGTCACCGACAATTTGTTCTTAGAAAGTGAACATGTATCAAGAACATGAAATGCAGTCTTCTGAAGCACCTTAACATTGTCAGAACTTACAAACTACTGAAAACCATTATCTTATGTTTGTAAGTGCTTCAAGCACATAACTACCTTCTTATTGAAGGTAGTTTATGAAAAACTCTAGTGTTGAGACAACTTATTTCAAGTCTTTGGATTCCAAAATATCTTAAGTCCTTAACGTTTGTCGAATGCTTCGACTTTGACATTGTGTCGAAATATCAGTTGGATCTGTTCTTGAGATTATTCCAAATTATGTTTATCACACTAATCGAAATGCTCCAATCGGCGTGTCTTCTCCTTTCGGAGCTTGCTAATAAATACTAGCATTTAATATTTCCGAAATGTAGCATTCTTTGTTGACTTTTCTTCAACTAAAAGTTCCAAGCTAACAGGATCGTCAGGATCGTCAAACTACTTGGAAACACTCAACTTTATTAACAAATAAGGTATTACCAATCATCGAATTCAGTGGTTGTTGCTTGTTTCCTTCTTTGGAGTCAGTAGTGTAAGACCCCAATTTTGACCCTAAGATCCCTCATGGCATCATAACATTGCATTTGCAAAGCCTCAAGGATCATGAGCATCTTGGTTCCCTCTCCCTTTGGGTGGGACCTCTTGTGAGTGGTTTGAGATCACCAAGCATGCTTGAATTGTATATTATTTATTTTCTCATTTTATTTACTAACCAAAAGCACAAAAATATGTCACTAACATCTTTTGTTTGTAGCTTGAGCAATCACAAGGTCAAGAGCTTCAAGGAGATCCTTTGTGCAAAGATATGGTCAAGAGAAGATGAAAACAAGCATGGTAATGGTTCCCAAAGCTCTCATCCATCAAATATGCCTCCTAAGTATCTCAATTCATGATTTTGATCAAAGCAAGTTAAAGGGTTTGAGGTTTGTCTCCCAAGGAAACCCTAATTCATCTGAGCACCCACGGTGCCTTGCCCATGAAGCAATCTCAGCCCATGATCAAATACAATCAAGGGAAGTTCTTTAATTCATAATTTCATGCATATTTGAACTTATTTTAGTGTCCTCAATCATCAATTCATCAAGATATGAGTTGTGGACTTGAGAAGTTGATCAGTCAATCCATCTGACTATTTTGAAATGCACTGAGACCTAACTTTTTATGTGTTGGTCAAATGGAGATGATCCTAAAATAAACAATGTTCTTAAGGGCAATATGAACAACTTTCATGTTCATCAAAAATTTATTTAGAGCTTGGAAGGTCATCTCCCATTCCAAGACATTATAGGTCATTTTGATTGAAACCCTAATTTTGGGTCAACTTCCCAAGAACATAACTCATTCATTTTTTATGATTTTTAGGTGGGATCAAATGCATTAGAAATCTTAAGATGTCTAATTCAAATGTTATGTTGAACAAAATTTCATAATCTCAAATGAAGTACATGTTATAATGCAAAACATTATAGGTCACTTTGGACCAAATGCATTGAAAGGCAAAAAAGTCCAACTTCAAGTGCCCATAACATCTTCATATAAAATCGAAATGATGCAAAATTTAATTCCATTGTGACTACCTTGAAAAGATCTACAACTTTGATGTTGAAGGTGTTTCCATTTGAGGCTTGCATCATCAAAACAGAGGGGCTTGAAGTTGGTCCAATTTGGCAAAATATTCAAAGGCATGTTTTGCACTATGAACTTCATGGCTTGTTTTCATATATTTCCACACTCCAAATGAGTTTTTGCTCAACATAACATTTGTTCCTTATGTCAAGACCTTTCCAACCATTACCCACACGCTTGTGTTTCAATTTTCCAAGTGGCATTTTCGAAGAGGGAAATATTTTGGTGCAATTATGGAAACTTGTTTGAAACTCATTGCACACTCCAAATCAATTGCATCTACACGTCCATTTCAAGTTGTTTGGTCATCAGCATGCAAATGCAATTGAATTTGGGCCTTCTACATGATCATGCAAGCCCATGAAAAGAATATCCACTTGTCATACACACGAGTATTTCCTTGCCTTGCCTCCAATTCAGCTATAAATAGACATGTTATGCTTCATAATTCTTCAACCTGAAGGCGCCTGATATGTTGCACAACTGAATCCATAGCCATTACCAAATGAACTAGTTCACATTTCATAAAATTTCAGATCTGAAATTCAACTAAATTTGGTTGAATCTTTAGATCTAAAGTTCCTAGACCTTCATCATCCAGTCCATAGAAGTTCTGTTTGGCTAAAGGAAGCAAGGAAGGTAGCTCAGATCTTCACAATTCAAAGGTGATCATCAACTGGTTTTTTCCTCGAAACTCATTAATCTTTGATCCATTTGCCCGGCTATTGTGTTGTCTGAAGTCCTCTCACTAGAGGCATTTGAATTGTGCTTTTAATTTTGCAAAATCATCAAGTTCAGTTTGAACTCCATTATTTTCCTCTTCTGATTTCTCTTCCCATGGAGATCTAGAAGGAAAACCAATGGTACATGGGTGATGTACATCACCCCAGCTTTCCAATGATATGAGGATCGCTTCATTTGGTTAAGTTTTTATTGCCTGCAACTTTGGCCGAAATCTTCATGCTCACCGGAGAAGACGGTGGCTCTGGCCACCGTCCCTTTGCTAGATGGATTGTGGACCGTGTAATGGAATCCCCAGATGTAATCTCCACGCTTGGATCTTATGACTTTTTAAATACCACGTGTTTCTTATTGACTCAAGCCTACCGTGAGCGTGCGCATGTGGAGCGTTTGATCAGCCACGTCAATTAATGAGGCTTGATCAGACGCTCCTGGTTTTTTGCTATTTTTCATTTTTTGATTTTATTTTATTTTATTCCCTTTTATGTCAAAAATTCATAACTCTTTCATTTTAATTCCAAAAAATATGGGATCAATTGCATTATTTCTATTTTTAATTCTAGTTTCTAAAAATGATTTTTAATATTTTTTATTTCATCATTTGATATTTTTTTATGAATTTTCTCTTTTCTGGTTGTTTTTAATTCATTTTAAATAGTTTTTGATATTCAAAAAATACAAAAATATTTTCCTAACCTATTTGAATGATGATGGATCTATGAAAAATATTCTCATCAATTTTCTAATTAATTTGAGGTTTATTTGAGATTTTAGTTCAATTAGGTTATTTTTATTCATTTTTAATTGATTAAAAATAGTTTCTGACTTTTAAAAATGCTGAAATTTTTTGTCAAACTTTGTTTGACCTTGTTGAGCTTAGGATAAATCACTTGGACTTTTCAAAGTTGATTTGAAGTGATTTTGAAGTTTGACCTTTCTTTAATATTTTAATTCAAAGTTTATTTTAAATATAAAAAATGCCAAAAATATTTTTGTTCATTTCTTGACTTCCAATCTTCATCTCACTTCTGTTTTTGATTGTTTGACCATGATTCTCAATGTCATTAGTCGACATATGTTGATTGGTACATTCTATCTCATTTAGTGCATTTTATTCTTTTCATTTTCCATTTCGATTCTCCATCTCTTTCTTCTTCTTCTTTTCTCTTTTTGATCAATGAGTTAAGAGTTGATAAGTTAGCATTGATTAGGGAGGTTTAATCTTCCTTGATTTAAATCTAATTCATCTTGATCATATGATCAAGTGAATGGCTTTGCATTAAGGATATGTTGCTTCCTAAATCATGCAAAAGACTTAAACCAATACAAGATCATTTCCCATTTTCTTTTTGACATGGCAAGTTGTTGGAACTTGGTTCACTAATCAAGACTTCTAACTTGTGTTGTTGCCTACATTATTATTGACCGGCCTCAGATAGTTGTGACTTCTACATAAGTCCAATTACGATTGCTTAACATAACGCTAAATTTGCCTTATGGCACACTAACTACTAACACTAACTATTAACCATTAACATTTACTTTTTGCACTTTACATTTATGCAATTTATTATTCTTGTACATATTATTCATTTGCTTTTTCCTTTGCTCATTGGAGCACATGTTTATGTTAATGCCATTTTCCTTTTGCTCACTTGAGCACATATTTGTGTATATACTTTTGTGCTTGTGTTTTGTCTGATTGTTGTTGACTACAATGCAAAGAAATGGACAAATGGACTTAGACTTTAGGACTTTCCCTAAGCTAATGGAGTTTGAAGAGCAACTAGGCCACATGCCTTTAGAGTGCTTAAAATGTCAAAGAGCAACTAGGCCTCATGCCTTTAGAATGCTTAAAGCTTGAAGATGAACATTGAAAGGACCAACTTCTAAACTCCTCTTGTCCATTCCTCATTTGTTTTATAGAACTTTTTGATGTGTGTGTTTTGTGCTAGGGATTCCAACATTGAGCCGAATTGAGGAGCCATTACCATGAGCTTCCAAGAGAGAGAGAGATCCAAGATACATTGAGAAGCTTTCCAAGGGTTCATTTGATTGTTGATTGCTTGAGTTTCTGCTTGTGATTGCTTACTCCAAAGGATGGGTGTTATGGACCAATTAGTACTACTTTTTATATCATTTTATTGGTCCCTTTTACCAAATTTTGATGTAATTACACACTTTTATTCTTATTAATTTGTATAAATGCAATTAGATTTAATTTATTTTATTTTGAATAGTTATTTCACAGATTTGTTAGTTTTGTAGAATTTTTAGATGAAAGAGCTTTTGGAATGCAACATCACAATTTGGAAGATTTTGGATGAAGCTTGCAAAGCAAGGAAGCTGGGAAAGCTTCAGTTCGCGCCACGAACCGCCTTCGCGCCGCGAAGGCTGCGAATCCAGCAAGCTGATTTTGGGCCAAGGGTGCTGTCTTTCATGACCAACTGTCTTGCCATTTTGGTGTCTGTCTTGGAATACCTTTTCTGCTTTGGATGGAAATGATCAATTAAGGAAATGTCAACTCTTTTAGGATAGGAGAACACATTATTCTGAGACATTCATTATTATTCACATATTGATACATTGAGATTTTTTTTAAGAGAGAAAAACAGAGTTTTTCTTCCATTAACATTCTATTTTGTAACAATGATGATGAGGAGCTAAACTACATTTTGTCAAGATTGGAGGTAGTAGCTAGTCTCATTTGTTTATGTATTCCATTTGATTTTTATATATGATAAAGATTGTTGATGTATTGAATACTGTTTTTGCCCTAAGTTGAAAACCAGATTTGAGTAGTTGTTGAAAGAGATTATTTGAGTCTTGACATAAAACAGATTTTCAAGTAGTGAATAAGTTGTAGAGATAGATTTATTCATTACTCTTCTTTTGTATCAAACATTAAAAATTGCTATATTGATAGTTAGGTGGAGAGATCGTCTAAGGATCAATATAGTGATTATCACAATATCATTTAGACATAAATGACTCTGAGAGGATACTTGAACATCATCAATAATCTTAAATCTATATAATTATCATAAGGAATCATAAGCATTTAGAATAGTGAACTCCAATCTTGCCAAGCTTTTACATTTGATTAAAACCATTTTACTGTTTTAAGTGACATTTACTCACAAGATAATTTTCCAAACAAAACAACTTTGTTACTTCCTAAACTTATAACAATTTGGATTATAGAACGGCAGTAATAACAACCAATCTCTGTGGATACAATATAAAAATATTTGCCGAAGATATACTTTTCAACAAATTGGCGCCGTTGCCGGGGATTGGTGTTCGATATTACAAGCATTGCAATAATTCATTGTTTTAAGTTTTGTCACTTGTATTACTATCCCTCTTTTGTTTCACTTGGTTTGTTGGTTTTGTAGATTCTAGTGCATGCGAGGAAAAGCTACCGAGGAGTAATTTCAATTCGATCCCGAAATTGAAAGAACACTTCGGAAGCTCAATAGAAAAACACGAAGAAGAAGGAAACTAGCCGAAGAGAGGAACCGGGGAGAAGAAGCATCTACTTCCGCACTTGTTCAAATCGAAGAAGTGGTTGTAGAGGCTTGTGAAGGAAACATGGCGGATGACAATCGTACCGAAATGTCCGTTAATAGTCCAAGAAGAAATGCTCAATTTGCCCGTGGAGGAAGAAATACGAAGATGAAGACCGGAATCCTCCAACTTCTCTATGCAAATCCATTCACCGGAATGGACCATGAAGATCCGTATACCCATCTCATCAAATTCTATGAGATTGCGGGTTCTACAGGAATTGATGAAACGGGTGAAGAGGCATTATTCAAAAGGATGTTCCCACACTCCTTAGTGGGAAAGGCAAAGGAGTGGTACCTTGATCAAGCACCGAGAGTGATGACGGATTGGAATTTGCTAGAAGAAAAGTTCTTAGAAAGATATTTTCCTCAATCCCGATTCATGGAAGCCAAAACGGCTATTGCGGTATTCACTCAAGGAAGCAACGAGTCTCTAAATGAGGCTTGGGAAAGATTCAAGTCAGTGTTGAGAAAATGCAAGGGTCATGGTTTTGATGAGCTCACTCAAATCCATATTTTTCTAAACGGGCTCCAATCAACTCACAAGACACTTTTTGATGCTACCGTGGGTGGCTCGCTTATGTCAAAGAATGCGAAAGAAGCTAAAGTCATTATTGATCGAATGGCACTCAATGATCGCCAAAGTCAACATGATCGTAGCCCTTCACAACGTAAACCGGGAGTTCTTGAGTTGAATACCAATGACGCCATTCTTTCTCAAAACAAGTTACTCTCTCAACAAGTGGAGTTGCTCATTTAACAAATGGCCAAGCTCCCACAACAAGTGAAAGAAATTCAAGGGTCTCAAGTTCGGCATCAAGTAGCATGTTGCGAATTATGTCAAGGGGATCACCCTACTGGTTTTTGTCCTTCACTAAAAGAAGTGAGTTATGTGAACAATCAAAATCAGGGCTATCAAAGACAACCTCCTAACAATCAAGGTTACCAACCAAGAAACAATCAAGGATATCAACCATCAAGGTTCAACAATCAAAATTTTCAGCAGCAAAGTCCTTATCAACATCCAAATTCTCAAGGACAGCAGTCGCAAGGAGGAAGTTCCAAGCTAGAGGACACTCTTCAACGATTCATGCAAGCTTCCATGGAAAATCAGAAGAGTAATGAAGCAGGAATTAAGAATCTGGAAAATCAAGTAGGCCAACTTGTGAAGCAACTGTCAGAACAAAACGCAGGATCGTCATTTTCCGCTAACACTCAAACCAATCCAAAGGGGCATTGTAAAGCAATTGTCACGATGAGCGGTAAAGAGTTGATAAGTGAAAAAAGTGAGGAAATTATAGTAGAAAATGATATGGATAAAGTGCTGGAAAAAGAGGACATGGTTGGTGGAAGGGAGAAAGTGGCTGGAACTTCACAGTTCGCGTCGCGAAAAGAGCAAGATTTGTCAGCAAAGGAACAACCTGAATTGGAGGTGAAAAAGGATGTTGAACCAAGAAAGAAGAAGAAAGGAGAGAAAGGTGTGAGCGTCATTCCAACCTAACATCTACCTTATCCACATGCTCCATCGAAGAAGGACAATGCTAGGCATTATGCACGGTTCATGGACATATTCAAACAACTTCAAATCAATATTCCATTTGTCGATGCATTAGAACAAATGCCACGGTATGCAAAGTTCATGAAGGACATTCTTACAAAGAAAAGGAGACACGTGGAAGACGAAACCATATTGCTTGATGCACGTTGTAGTGCCATCATTCAAAAGACTCTCCCAAGGAAGGAATCTGATCCGGGCTGAGTCGTTTTACCGGTAACCATTAGAAGCACATACATTGGTAATGGTTTGATTGACTTGGGATCTAGCATCAATCTAATTCCCTTATCCATTGTCAAAAGATTGGGAAATGTGGAGATCAAATCGACAAGGATGACTTTGCAACCATACGGAATTGCTCAAGACATGTTAGTAAAAGTGGATAAATTCTTGTTTCCGATAGATTTTATGATAGTAGAGATGGATGAGGATCGTGATGTTCCTCTAGTTCTTGGAAGACCATTCATGAAAACATCCCGGATGATGATTGACATAGATGATGGACTAATGAAGGTGAGAGTGCAAGACGAAGAGGTGACCTTTAATCTTTTTGAGGCTATGAAGCATCCAAATGACAAGCATGATTCTTTCCGAATTGATGCAATCAAAGAGGAAGTAGTGGAGGTCGCAAACCAAGTTCATATTTCTAATTCTCTAGAAAGATCTCTTATCGGAGCCTACAATGTGTTGACCGAAAATGAGGAAAAAGAGATTGAAGCAGTGTTGCATGATTTAGAATCTTGTGGTGAGCTTACTTATCAAGAAGAAACAAAGGAGGACTTGGATACAACGAAGAAAACAGAAGAACCAAAATTAGAGTTGAAAATGCTTCCTTCACACTTGAAGTATGTGTTCCTTGGTGACGAATGTACTAAATCGGTGATTATAAGCAGCACCTTGTCCATACAAGAGGAATACAGATTGATTCAAGTGCTGAAAAAGAATGAAGGTGCGATAGGGTGGGTGTTATCCGACTTGAAGGGTATTAGTCCGGCCTATTGTATGCATAAGATCATGATGGAGGAGAATTTAAAACTCGTTGCACAACCTCAAAGGCGTCTAAATCCATCGATGAAAGAGGTAGTTCGGAAAGAAGTGGTCAAACTCTTGGAAGCCAGAATGATTTATCCTATCTCCGATAGTGCATGGGTGAGTCTGGTACAAGTAGTCCCTAAGAAAGGTGGCATGACGGTTATCAAAAATGATAAAAATGAGTTGATTCCGACAAGAACGGTAACCGGGTGGAGGATGTGTATTGACTATAGAAGGTTGAACCAAGCTACAAGGAAAGATCATTTCCCACTATCCTTCATGGACCAAATGTTGGAGAGGTTAGCCGGCAAAAATTTCTACTATTTCTTGGATGGGTACTCGGGGTACAACCAAATTTCGGTCAATCTGGCGGATCATGAAAAGACAGCTTTTACATGTCCTTTTGGCATCTTTGCTTACCGAAGAATGCCTTTTGGGTTATGTAATGCACCGGCCACATTTCAACGGTGTATGCAAGCTATATTCTCGGACTTAATAGAAGAATGCATTGAGGTGTTCATGGATGATTTCTCTGTGTATGGATCATCTTTTGATTTATGCTTAAAACATCTTGATGTGGTTTAGGGAAGATGCGTGGAGACCAACTTAGTGCTGAATTGGGAAAAATGCAACTTCATGGTCACCGAAGGTGTTGTACTCGGTCACAAGATCTCCTCCGAAGGATTAGAGGTTGACAAAGCCAAGGTGGAAGTTATCGAGAAATTACCACCTCCAATAAATATAAAAGGAATAAGGAGCTTTCTCGGGCATGCCGGTTTTTACCGGAGATTCATCAAAGATTTTTCAAAGATAACAAAGCCATTGAGCAACTTGCTCAACAAAGGTACGCATTTTCTTTTCGATGAGTCATGTCTCAAAACTTTCCTTGATTTAAAAGAAAAGTTGGTCACCGCACCCATAATCGTGGCACCAAATTGGAAACTTGATTTTGAACTTATGTGTGACGCTAGCGATTATGCGGTTGGTGCGGTGTTGGGTCAAAGAAGAGATAAAAAATTTCATGTTATTCACTATGCTAGTAAAGTGTTAAATGAAGCACAAGTCAATTATGCAACAACTGAAAAAGAATTACTAGCCATAGTGTACACATTGGAAAAGTTTAGAGCTTACTTGATTGGGTCAAAAGTTGTAGTCTACACTGACCACTCGGCGATAAAATATTTGCTAACCAAGCCGAATTCCAAACAAAGACTAATTCGTTGGATTCTCTTATTGCAAGAGTTTGATTTGGAAATCCGGTATAAAAAAGGTTCCGAAAATTTGGTTGCGGATCATTTCTCTCGTTTGGTCAATGTAGACATTACAAACAAAGAAGAGGAAGTGAGAGAAGAATTTCCGGATGAAAAACTATATGCGATTCAAGTGAGGCCTTGGTTTGCTGATTTTGCTAACTACAAAGCAACCGGTTTAACACCGAAAGACCTCACTTGCAATCAAAGAAGGAAATTCTTGGCGGATGCAAAATATTATGTTTGGGATGATCTGTATCTGTTTAAAGTGGGTGTAGACAATATTTTGAGAAGGTGTGTAACAATTGAGGAGTCAAGAGACATCCTTTGGCACTGTCACAACTCTCCGTATGGAGGTCACTATAGCGGTTTGAGAACAACCACTAAAGTGCTCCAATCGGGCTTTTATTGGCCATCTTTATTTAAAGATACGCATGAACATACGAAGAGTTGCGATACATGCCAATGGAGTGGAGGAATAGGAAAACGGGACGAAATGCCTCTAACCAACATGCTAGAAGTAGAAGTTTTTGATTGTTGGGGTATTGATTTCGTTGGCCCATTCCCCTCTTCTTTCTCAAATGAGTACATACTAGTGGCCGTTGACTATGTCTCGAAGTGGGTAGAAGCAATTGCCTCACCTAAGGCCGATGTCAAAACAGTGATTAAATTTTTAAAGAAAAACATATTTTCACGTTTTGGTGTGCCTAGGGTGTTGATAAGTGATGGAGGCTCACACTTTTGCAATACACCTCTAGAAAACGTTTTACAACATTATGGTGTAAAGCACAAGGTGACCACTCCCTACCACCCACAAGCGAATGGTCAAACGGAGGTTTCGAACCGGGAAGTCAAGCAGATTCTTGAGAAAACAGTCTCGAATTCAAGAAAAGATTGGTCTTTAAAACTGGATGAAGCTTTGTGGGCGTATCATACCGCCTACAAAGAACCTATTGGGCTAACTCCATTTCAAATGGTGTATGGGAAGACTTGTCATCTTCTAGTGGAAATGGAGCATAGAGCATTATGGGCTCTTAAATTCTTGAATTTCGACTCCACTCTAGCTGGAGAAAGAAGAAAAGGACAACTCCATGAATTGGAGGAATCAAGGAATAATGCTTACCATTCGAATAAACTGTATAAGGAAAAGGTAAAGGCATACCATGATGGAAAGGTACGTCATAAGGAGTTTCATGTTGGACAAATGGTATTGCTTTTCAACTCAAGGTTGAAGTTATTCCCTGGTAAGTTGAAGTCAAAGTGGTCAGGACCGTTCGTTGTCAAAGAGGTGCGCAATTATGGAGCCATTGTGATCGAGGATCCAAAGTCACAAGAGAGCTAGACTGTAAATGGTCAAAGACTCAAAGTCTACCATAGTGGCGACGTAAATCGTGATGTGTGTGTCGTGTCTCTATCTGGACCGTGCTAATTAGTGGACCGTCGAGCTCTAAACGACGTTAAACAAAGCGCTTGTTGGGAGGCAACCCAACATTGTAAGTCTGCATTTTATTTTTTTCTGATGTGTTGATTTTCTGCTGTGTTAAATTTTGTGAAATTGGGTTCTGTTTTTTGCCGTTCGCCCCGCGACCATCATTCACCCCGCGAACTAAATGCAAAGCTTCAGTTCGCGGCGCGAACAAGGTTCTCCCCGCGAACAGTGCGTGGCAGAACCACTTAAGTTCTGTTAGGTTATATTTTCCTTTTCATTTTAATTCATTTTCAAAACACCAAGTTTGCCTCGCTTTCACTTCCACTCCCAAAAACTTCCCAAAACTGAAAATTTTCCTTTCCCAACTCCCTAATCTTCATTTACTAACGAGAACCAAGTGCTTCAGTAAGGTATGTTATGCTTTTCAATTCCTCTTCTCCATTTCCTTTTGGGTTCACATTTAGGTTTGGTTAGGAATTGGAAAAATTTGAAGATTGACACTTGAAATCACTATGCATGTCTGATTTAGATTAGGAATAGGATAGAGTTGGAGACCTTGACTGTTAGAAGTAGCACACCTCACATTTTTGGAACCCTAGGAGGCTCCTGGAGATTTCCTAGTTCGCAGGGTTCGCGCCGCGAACTGGGAAATTCCAGGGCCATGTTTTTATGTTGTTGATTGCTAACTCTCTTCATGTTTGTTTTGTGGTTGTTCTGATGTTAAACGCAGATGTCAAAGAGAACCAAAACCACGGCTTCCACTCAACCCCGTTCATTAAGAAGGTTCACAAGTGACGAACACGAAGCACGATTCGAGAGCTTAATCAAGAGAACCATCCTGCCGGAGAGGTTCATCCGTTTAGCACCGGGTGGGACTTATCAGAGTTTGGTTTCAACTTTTGAGACGCCGGTGGATGAAACTGTGTGAACCAGAAGCGGCAATCAACTATGATATTGTTCGGGAGTTTTATGCAAACCCCATGCATCAAGAAGAGGGGGTAGCTTTCAACTACCGAACAAGGGTAAGAGGCAAGATCATTTCTTTTGATAGGGATGCCATGAACTCATATCTTGGCAATCCTCTAACCCTTGGAGAGAACGAGCGGTGCGAGTATCGTACCCAGGAATTAGATAATGTGTGGGATCTTCAAGCGGTAAATGTTACCCTGTGCCTTAAAGGAAAATCATTTGACCTAAATGATCAAGGACATCCCAAATCTTGGAAAAAAGAAAATTTAAATCTGGGAGCTAGGGCTTTTCTTGTGCTGCTGTTGAGCAATATTCGGCCAAGGAGCCACACCACCATGATTCCTCTGGATGTAGGATGTTTGCTGTACTGCATTATGATCGGAAAATCTGTGGATGTAGCATCAATCATCGCGGGAGAAATGAGGAAGATGGCTATAAGTGGAACCAAATTCGGTGGTAAAGCAGGTGTGCTTGCATACCCGGGGCAGATAATGGGACTTTGCCGTCGGGCGAATGTCGCCATTCCGGAGGAAGTACACTTCTCTATCACCAGTGTGATTAACGATGCCTATCTGAATAGGTTCTGCCAAAGCCAAATGGATAGAAACGAAGGAGCTGGAACTTCGTCATCCAGACCACGACCCCGACCCCGAACCCACACTACTCCAGTCTTTGACCAGATGGCGTTTGCCAATTACTGTTGCGAGAGCTTTGAGGCCTCTAGGAGGTCTCAATCATTTATCTTCGATGCTATGCAACAACAATTCCAGAACATGTTCCTTGCACCCGAAGCCCGCACATTTCCTTCTCAGGCGGAATATGTGGCTTATGCTAATTGGCCTGAGGGCAGGCCAAATTTTATGGGGGGTGCAGGAGGTGGTGCAAACCCTAATGATGAGATGGAGGACGTCCTTGGTGATGTAGGTGGTGGCCAAGAGGAGGAGGATTGAGGAGTTGGTGAATTTTAGGAGTTGTTGTCATTTTGAGTTTCTTTGTATTATTTTTGTTTTTGAAAAATTTTGATGTACTTTTGGGTGGCTCTAGTTCACCAAAACTTTGTTTTTTGTTAGTTGTTTTGATAATTGCATGAATACTATTTGAGAATTAAGTGTGTTACAATCAAATTGGTTTACCAACATTTTTGTTTAATTGTTCACTCTTAAGTCAAGCTTAAAGCAACCGAGAAATGATCGCAAAGAAAGAAGAATAGGAGTCCTCGAGTGGTGATGATAAGAATTAGTGTCGGCATTTCAAGGTACACTTTATCGCTTTCTAGACTTAACATGAGTAGTTGATGGTGTGTGCAAATTTCATATCATAAACTCATTGAAATGTATGTCACCTTTGAATCAAAATAGGACTTAACCAATTGTGAGGAAGCTTTCCATTGTACACTAAAAAGCGGGAAACCAGACATTATTTTAACTCATTCTTATCATGCTAAATCATGCATCAATCTATTTTTGTGTGAAAATTTTGAAAATGATAGAGGCATTGTTTGTGAGAAAAACCACTTGACCAAAAAGTTTGAATCAACTAACCTTGTGAGGAATAATCCTTAGTTAAACCCCTTTGAGCTTATTTTAGGATTCATTTTATTGATCATTGAAAAATCAATTGAAAATTGTGGAATAAATGAATCCTAATTTCTTTCGTGTCAATGGAAACCTCAAATCGAGTTGTTTGCAAATTTTTCCTTTTGCTTATTTCTAAGTAGGGAGCATTATTGAATAAATTTGGTTTTGGAATCTAAAGTTGGGGAGAGTAAAGTGAAAAGTTGAGTAGAAACTTGGAAAAGTGAGTTTTTATGAAAGGGTGAAAATATGAAAAGAAACAAGAAAAAGAAATCACCCTTGAAACCATAGAGCAAAGAAAAAAAAAAAAAAGAAAAAAAAGCAAAAAAAGAAAATGCTCATGGTTGTGTTGGATGTAAAAAGAAAAAGAAAAAAATAGGGATCAGAGAAAGGGAAATTGTGTAGAGTTGAATGTTTGGGAATGCTCCCTTAGGATAGACAACTTTGTAAATTCTCTTAATCATGTCCTTTCTTATAACCTAAGCCAAATTACAACCTTTGAAAGACCTCTTGATTTTCATTTTTCACATGATTTGGTATTTGTTGTGATAACCGCGTGATTTGAATTGTTGTTGATTTAATTGTTTGGACGAGTGAAAGTAACCCTTCATGTTATTCATCATTATTATGATCTGTGTGTAAGTTTGATTCAATTTTGACATATATGGCTTTGAATTCCTTGGAATGATTCTTGCACTTAACCATTTTTCTTATTCATGTTTTGTCTAGAATTGAGATAGGTGGATTGAAAAATTGCCAAACACTTTTGAACCATTTGAATGTTGTAATACCCCAAAATTTACCCTTCATTTTTCCTGGAAGCATACGCTTTACACCTCATGCATGCATTCATTTTTAGGTCATTTAACATTTGCATTTCATCATGACAATCGGAATCGGATCCAAGAAGCTTGAACATCATCCAGGACACTTTGTGGGCTCTATTTAGATGATCGGTCAACACAAGGGAAAGACTTGAGTTACTTCCAACAGGGATCTATTCGTCAGTCAAAACGTTAATCTTGAAGGAGCAAAGGTTTGTTCATGAGCTGTCATGCTCGCTAAGCGAAGCCCACGTGTTTTGAAAAAAAAACGAAAAAAACGAAGAAAAAAAAAACGAAAAAAAAAAACGAATAAATAAATAAATAAATAAAAGAAAAAAATCTTGGACTTGGACCTCTCTCATTTGAGCCCACAGGTCCACAAAAATCAGGTTATAAGTTCAGAGTTTCAGTGAAACAAAAGGCCATTTATTCCTATTACCCTGGCTGGAAAAAGATAGTGAGAGAAAAGCTAACAGAGTCCAGAGCAGCCTCCAAACCCTGAAGGGAACTCAACTGCACAGAATCACCTCTGCCTCACATAAACCCTAAAGATTATTTTGTAAACCTCACGGGTGCAACTCAATTTCAATCAACCTCTCCAATCAGGTTTGCCCTTATTCCCATTACCTTTGAGCTTTAAAGTTGAATACTCTGAATGTTTGAGGTATTATGGGTGAATTTGATACCCTTTTGATGCATGTATTTTTTGTGAATTTTAATGGCATGATTCATGTGGTTACATTTTGATTTGGGGGCAACCCTTGATTACCCTATTTTTTTGTCTCTAACCTGTTTGTTGAGTTTTTTGTGAGGGCTCACATGACTTTTGCAGGGATAACTTGCGTGGTTTTCCACTTTATTTGTGGGATACCCCCTGGAGGTTCATTCCGATTACCTGTACTGACCCACTTTCTTTGATGATGTTAGCTTGGAGGGATCTCAGGGTTTATCGTTCCTTTAATTGTTGTTACCTCGGATCTTCATCCGTGTGGTACCTTTTACATTTTTCCCGCATTTTACTGCTTTCCTAGCTGGAAGACCTCGATAGGAGGCAATGTTTTTTGTGTTTACTTTATGCAGGTTCCTTCGTCAAGGACTGCCTTTTTGCATGAGCATCCCAAAACCCTAACCCTTCATTGATTTTTCTTCTCCTAAACACACGTTTACTCCTTCTACTACAGGTGAGTAAGTCTCCAAAGGTCGAGCATCCGGTAGATTGCGTAGTAACGTCGTTCGTCCAAAATCCAATCCATAACCCCGTAGTTATCCGAACTACGGCTTGCTCTGATTCTCATTCCAGATGAGATACGTAGGCATAAGACGCGATGTCTTAGCGAGCACACATCCCCCCAACCCATAGGTCAGCCGAGCTACAAAGACTCTGATTCTCATATTCAGATGAGATACGTATGCAGTGGATGCGACATCCGTGCGAGTCATTTTCTTTTGACCCTTTTTTTAGTAAACAGCACAAGATAAACTCACACCCTTTAGACAAGAACTACAAAAGTGGATCCCGTAGAGTACTACAGATGCGTAAGGGTGCTAATACCTTCCCTTCGCATAACCGACTCCCGAACCCAAGATTTGGTTGCGAGACCTTGTCTTTTCCTTTCCTCTTTTCAGGTTTACTTCGAGCGTTTCCTTTCCCTCCTTTGGGATAAATAACGCACGGTGGCGACTCTTCTGTCATTTTCTTTCGCCGGTTGTTTTTTCGCACACTGTATTTTTCAGGTTGCGACAGCTGACGACTCTGCTGGGGACCCGGTTTCCCTAAGCGAGTCCCTCCTAGCTTTTGTAGTTTGTTTGTTTATTGGGTGTTCATGCTTTTGTACAGTTATTTATTTACCTGCTTTACCTTATTGCATTGTGTATATATCATTGTTGTATATGTTAACTGGCTATGGCTGCTTGGTGATCTTTGTGAGACGAGTTCTATACCCGAACTCGAGTGCACTTAGGATAGGAGAATGGCATAGTCTTGTCGACTTGTGTGGAGTTATTCCTTAGCAAGTTGACTTGCAAGCCCATTCACTTGGTGGAGGTCATGTTGAGATCAATAATGTCACACAAGTAAGTTGTGGTTAGACATTACTTTTTCCAATATAGACCTTAGAAGTCGAGGACCTTAGTTTATCAAACCCATCTTGGCCTATTCGTAGGACGTAGTGCGAAAGTCGTTCAAGTGTAAGATTTGATACGATTGTTACGCGATACTACACTCATAAGAGTCTCTCTTGAGAATATTTTTGGAATACGAGTAGTCGTTCCTCCGATAATATCCGAAAGATGGGATTATGACTATGGGAACCTTTTGTAGAACATGTTTGGCAGGTTTAAACCTTATTACACTCCTTTCGGGTGGTTCTTAACCTAAACTCCATGCTCGTGACTTGCAACAAACCCTTGATTCATGGTTGATCTAATCAGGTATCCTTAATATCAATGAAACTTGGATGTTGATAAGGTGTAAACCATAATCCACCAAAATGGGTGGTTGATATTAAGGATAACATGATCCATCCCATGACCTTTGTTTGGTGTGCTCTTAATTTCTCTCCAGACAGTGCAACCTGACAGATGTTCAAGCAGATACAACGATCCTGATTCCCATGCCACTGTACTGCATTCACATCATTTTGCATCACATCATCTTGCATTCATAATCATTCACACATGTTTATCCATTTCTGTGGGGTTTATATCTTCTACTTGATTCTAGTCGGAATTTTCTTGGTTTTCATCAACGGCTTAGTCTTTTTTTTTTACATCGTTTATCTATTGAGAGACTAGAATCAAAGGGTAGAATACCTTTGGAATTGATAAACATGTCATTGCATTTACATATTCATTAGCATGTCTTGCATAATAGGTACCGCCACAGTGTTCTCAGTTTGTTTGGTGTTCAATCAGCAGGATAGCTGACCCAGGCATTCACCGGTACAATACCCGCAGAAACCAACAGAGAGTAATGGAAAGCCTACAGGCAGAGTTCGCCGAGATGAAAATCCGCATGAATCAATTCATGGATGTGGTTCAAGGGGTGGCTCAGGGACAGCAAGAGCTCAGGAAGATGATAC
This sequence comes from Lathyrus oleraceus, assembly GCF_024323335.1. Lineage (NCBI taxonomy): Eukaryota > Viridiplantae > Streptophyta > Magnoliopsida > Fabales > Fabaceae > Lathyrus > Lathyrus oleraceus. Next base: position 320,904,625 of record NC_066585.1, on the reverse strand, counting down.
AGAGGAATCCCCCTGCTCAACCAGAGACGGTGACTGATCCTCCAGCTGGAGAGGCTAATGGACCCAATGGACCGGGGCATATCCCAATCCTACATGTCACCTCCGATCAACAGCCCGTTCATGATGATCAGGACGATCAGTTCCCCCTGCTGCAGGAAGACTTTGGTATGGGTCATGGTGTGGACCCCATGTTTAGAAGATTGGAAGAAAGGTTGAAGGCAGTGGAAGGACAGAATCCTCTAGGAGTAGATGTTGCTGACTTGGGGCTGGTCCCAGGTGTGAGAGTGCCACCGAAATTCAAGGTCCCGATATTTGACAAATACAATGGCAACTCTTGCCCGAAGACCCATGTGCAAGCCTATTTCCATAAAATGGTTGCATACTCCAATGACGAAAAGTTGCTTATGTACTTTTTCCAGGACAGCCTAGCTGGGGCATCCCTGGAATGGTGTATGAGGCTGGACAGAGCCCACATCCGTTGCTGGAGGGATTTGGCTGAGGCTTTTTGTGAAGTAGTATCAGTATAACGCAGACATGGCTCCAGACAGAACTCAACTTCAAAATTTGTCTCTTAAAAGCAATGAGTGCTTCAGAGAATACGCTCAACGCTGGAGAGAAATAGCTTCCCGTGTTCAACCTCCTATGTTGGAGAAGGAAATGGCTAACATGTTCATGAACACTCTGCCAGGACCTTATTTGGAGCGCCTGGTGGGTTGCAATGCCTCCAATTTTGCTGATATAGTATCTACCGGAGAGAGGGTGGAGAATTACCTGAGGACATACAAGACCCAGAGTGGAGGTGGATCCTCATCAGGGGTGAAGAAGTCGTTCATTCAGGGACAGAAGAGGAGAGAAGGGGATGCAAGTGCCATATCTTCTTATCAGAACAGGGATAACCGGAGGAATAACTTTCAGAACTATCATCAGCAACCGTATGTTGCAGCTGTGACCATTCCAGCTGCAGCACCACTACAACAACAACAACCACAGCGTCAACCAGCTCAGTACCAACCACAACAACCGGGTAACAGACCCGCCTATCAACCGAGGCCAAGGACGATGGATCGGCGTTTCGACACTCTTCCAATGTCGTACGCTCAGTTACTTTCTAGTCTTCAACAACTAAAACTTGTGCAGTTGCGCACTCTGGCTCCTCCCATTGGTAGGCTTCCGGTGGGTTATGACGCCAACGCTAGGTGTAGCTTCTACTCTGGTGCACCTGGCCATAATATGGAGAACTGCAAAGCTTTTGAGCACGTAGTTCAGGACCTCATTGATTCAAAGGCCGTTAACTTTGCACTAGCTCCTAATGTCGTCAACAATCCCATGCCCCAGCATGGTGGAGCCAACGTTAACATGGTTGAAGGAGAAGTCAAATTAGTCTCTGCGGTCAACAATGAAGATGGGGATAGTGATTACGACATCGATAACTGGGTGCGTCCGAGGATCCCGGGTGAAGTTCTCAACAATTGGTCTTCTGAGGAGATTGTCCAAGCCACTTGTCGGGAGGAATGCACATCACCTGATCCTATTGATAACGGTTCTGCTATGGCTCGCTTCGACTTTGAAAATCCAATCTTTCAAGCTGAAGAAGAGGGTGATGAAGACTGTGAACTCCCTGAAGAACTTACCAGGTTATTAAAACAAGAGGAAAGGGTCACTCAACCGCATCAAGAGTCTGATGAAGTGATTAATCTCGGCACCGAGGACGCCAAGAGAGAAATCAAGATAGGGGATGCTTTGGAAGACAATGTGAAGAAGGGGTTGATTGAATTGCTGCAAGAGTATGTTGACATCTTCGCTTGGTCTTATCAGGACATGCCAGGGCTTGACACAGACATCGTGGTACATCGCTTGCCGCTCAAAGAAGGTTGTCCTCCGGTCAAGCAGAATCTCAGAAGAACAAGACCAAAGATGGATGTCAAGATAAAGGAAGAAGTGCAAAAACAGTTGGATGCAGGGTTTCTAGCAGTCACAAATTATCTGCCATGGGTTGCAAATATCATTCCAGTACCTAAGAAGGATGGAAAGGTACGGATGTGTGTTGACTACCGGGATCTGAACAGGGCTAGTCCTAAAGATGATTTCCCCTTACCTCACATTGACGTTTTGGTAGATAACAAGGCTCAGTTCTCGGTATTCTCCTTCATGGATGGCTTTTCTGGCTATAATCAAATTAAGATGGCACCAGAAGACATGGAGAAGACAACATTCATAACCCCATGGGGCACCTTCTGCTACAAGGTGATGCCGTTTGGTCTGAAAAATGCCGGAGCAACATATCAGCGAGCGATGGTGACTCTGTTCCATGATATGATTCATCATGAAATCGAGGTTTATGTTGATGATATGATTGCCAAATCTCAGACAGAAGAAGAACATTTGGTGAATTTGCAGAAACTGTTTGAGCGTTTGAGGAAATTCAAGCTGAGGCTTAATCCGAACAAGTGTACTTTTGGGGTGAGATCTGGAAAACTACTGGGTTTTGTTGTTAGAGGAAAAGGGATTGAGGTGGATCCGGCCAAAGTGAAAGCGATACAGGAAATGCCTGAGCCAAGAACAGAGAAACAAGTCTATGGTTTCTTAGGGAGGTTGAACTACATTGCAAGGTTCATCTCTCACCTAACAGCCACGTGTGAGCCAATATTCAAATTGTTGAGAAAAGATCAGGCTATCAGGTGGAATGATGATTGTCAAAGGGCGTTCAAGAAGATAAAAGAGTATTTGCAGAATCCTTCTATCCTTGTGCCTCCGGTCCCAGGGAGACCGCTGATTATGTATTTGACAGTACTAGACAATTCCATGGGTTGTGTTCTCGGTCAACACGACGAGACAGGTAGGAAAGAGCATGCCATCTACTACCTGAGTAAGAAATTCACAGATTGCGAGTCGAGATACTCAATGCTTGAAAAAACATGTTGTGCACTTGCATGGGCTGCTAAGCGATTGGGATAATACATGTTGTCTCACACAACCTTACTGATCTCCAAAATGGATCCAGTCAAGTATATATTTGAGAAGCCAGCTCTCACCGGAAGAGTTGCTCGTTGGCAAATGGTACTGACAGAGTACGACATCCAGTATACTTCCCAGAAAGCCATCAAGGGGAGTATTCTGTCAGACTATCTTGCTCAACAGCCGGTTGAAGATTATGAGCCGATGAAGTTTGATTTTCCAGATGAAGACATCATGTTCCTCAAGATGAGAGACTGTGAAGAGCCAGTTGTTGAAGAGGGACCTGATCTAGACGAAAAGTGGACTTTAATGTTTGATGGGGCCGTCAACGCCAGAGGAAGTGGAATTGGTGCTGTCATTACAACTCCGAAAGGTGCCCACATGCCTTTCACCGCTCGTCTGACTTTCGAGTGCACCAATAATGAAGCTGAGTATGAAGCCTGTATCTTGGGTATTTAGCAAGCCATTGATTTGAGAATCAAGACTTTGGACATCTTCGGAGATTCAGCTCTGGTAATCAATCAAGTGAATGGTGATTGGAACACTCTCCAGCCTACTCTGGTCCCCTACAGAGATTACACGAGAAGACTGTTGACTCTCTTCACAACAGTAAAGTTGTACCATATACCTCGTGATGAGAACCAGATGGCAGATGCTCTTGCTACTCTATCCTCCATGATCACGGTGATCCGTTGGAACCATGCTCCCAAGATCGACGTGATGCGCCTTGATAGGGCCGCGTATGTGTTTGCTGCTGAACTGGTAGTTGATGACAAGCCCTGGTATCACGACATCAAGTGCTTTCTGAAGAATCAAGAGTACCCTGCAGGGGCATCCAACAATGATAGAAAGACTTTGAGAAGATTGGTAGGCAGTTTCTTCTTGAACAAAGACGATGTTCTGTATAAGAGGAACTTCGACATGGTTTTGCTCAGATGCGTGGACAGACACGAAGTAGACATGTTAATGCAGGAAGTTCATGAAGGCTCCTTCGGTACTCATGCCGGCGGACATGCAATGGCTAAGAAATTGTTGAGAGCAGGTTATTACTGGATGACCATGGAATCTGATTGTTTCAAATATGCTCGGAAGTGCCATAAATGCCAGATTTATGCTGATAAGGTGCATGTGTCGCCGAATCCTTTGAATGTGATGTCTTTCTCGTGGCCTTTCGCTATGTGGGGCATCGATATGATTGGAAAGATTGAGTCGACTGCTTCCAATGGGCATCGCTTCATCCTTGTTGCCATCGACTATTTCACCAAGTGGGTCGAAGCAGCGTCATTTGCGAAGGTCACCAGACATGTGGTTGCCCGATTCATCAAGAAAGAAATCATTTGTCGCTATGGGATTCCCGAAAGAATCATTACTGATAATGGTTCTAATCTCAACAACAAAATGATGAAGGAGTTGTGCCAGAACTTCAACATTCAGCATCACAATTCTTCCCCTTACCGCCCTAAGATGAACGGTGTTGTTGAAGCGGAAAATAAGAACATAAAGAAGATTGTGCAGAAGATGGTCGTTACATACAGAGATTGGCATGAGATGCTACCCTTCGCCTTGCATGGGTACCGTACTTCAGTACGTACATCGACAGGGGCAACCCCTTACTCCCGTGTGTATGGTATGGAAGCAGTCCTACCTGTTGAAGTGGAGATTCCTTCTCTAAGAGTCCTGTTGGATGTCAAGTTAGACGAAGCTGAATGGATTCGGACAAGGTTCAATGAGTTGAGTCTTATCGAAGAGAAGCGAATGGCAGCCATTTGTTATGGGCAGTTGTATCAAAGTCAGATGAAGAGAGCCTTTGATCAGAAAGTGCATCCTCGATGCTTCCAGGTCGGAGATTTGGTGTTGAAAAGGATCCTTCCTCCTCAGACAGATCACAGGGGCAAGTGGACTTCTAACTATGATGGACCGTATATTGTCACCAAGGTTTTTGATGGTGGGGCCTTAATGCTTGCAACGATGGATGGTGAAAACTTCACTTCCCCAGTGAACTCAGACGCAGTTAAAAAATACTTCGCATAAAATAGACCCGCTGGACAATAAAAAGAGTAGTCCATGCAAAAATGGGCATCCCGGCGAACCAAGAAAATGAAGAAGGTTCGGGCAAAAATTAGGGATTAAAAGTGAAAAGATTGTACACCCGGTAAGTTGAAAACCTGAAAAGGCAACTTAGGCAAAAATGGGTATCCCGGTGGATTGAAAACCCGAAAAAGGGCGATCCAGGCAAAAGTTAGGGATTAAGCGAATGACTGCGTTCTGAGTAGTTCTGAATCTCATCTCGTGTCAATGACTGGAAACTTTTGAAGGATAGGAAACAGTCCAATCACTCTTTCAGAAAGCTGATCATCTGGAGGATCTTGAAGACGAGCAAGTCATAGCAGAATTGGAACCCAATAGAAATCCATTTCACATTGCCATTAGATTAATGTCTGTTTTTATCTGTTTTGCGATTACCTCTTTCCAGGGATTGCTTCCTGATGTAAATGCCTATTCAGAGGTCGTTCAATCAATAAAATCATGTTATTCAGTATATCTCTGTTTTCATTTTCATTTTTCTGTTTTGTTTGCAAAAATGACGTCCGAATTTTTGATAAACATTGCATCATGACACATAAGAGCTTTACAGGTACATGCTTAATAAACATTTAAAATTGCTGTAAATTTTAAGTGCTTTGGATCGTCTATTCAGAACAGGTACCCTCAGGGAATTTCCTTAAAATCCCCTGCAGATGATCGTGAGTGTTTTCCCCAGTGAAGTCACCAACAGACGAATTCGGTATCTTATCCCTGCAAAGCTGATCAGAGCGTTGGATTCTTCAATCCCCAGCAGGTTCTCACCACTGTACCTCCCCCCCAAGCGGTGGTTTCAGATTATAAACTCCCCAGTAGAGTTGACAGTGTCAGACTATATACCCCTAGTGGAGTTGACAGTGCCAGACTGTATCTTCCCAGCAGAAGCGGCTGCTTCTCAGAGTTCGAGGCCAGATCGATAATCCCAATGCCAGATCCATGGTCTCTTTCCTTGAAGCAGAATCTCGGTACCGTATCGGTGTTTGCTTCCCCTGCTAAGTCGTCTCTCTCGCAGGTTATGGTTGCCAGAACCACTATCGCTTTCCCCAACAGCAGGTTTTCAGTGTCGTTCTCTCCCCAGTCAGAATCTCGGTATTTCGTCATTGCTAGAACACCGTGTGGCGGGTCATTTCCCCACAGAATTCTTTGCATTGTGCATCTCCAGCAGCCTTGCCAGGGTCCAGAAGATGGTGATCATTTCCCCAGCAGATCCCATTGCCTCAGCTTGGCATTCTACCCAGCATTTCGCATCCCTGCATGTAGAATCATATTGCATTGCATCCTCCCAAATCGCGTAGCATTTCCATTTTCATGGAGTATTACGCCATTGAAAAATTCAAACATACGCATGTAAGCATAAAACATTCTCGGTATCCCAAGTGATAAGCCAGAAGTTGTTTCCAGTACTCAGACTGAAGATTGTTCATGACTTACCTTTATTATCCCCAGCAAGTGTCATTGGCCCATGCGCCGCCTCTATTATCTTTCCATATTTCTGCCAATGCTGACAGGCATGAAGTTTCCGGTATTCAGACCGAAGTGGCGTTCAGGCCAGTTTTCCGATGTTCAGATCGAAGAAGTTTCCGACGTTCAGGTCGATGCAACTTGTGGCGTTCAGGCCAGTTTTCCGATTTTCAGATCGAAGAAGTTTCCGACATTCAGGTCGATGCAACTTGTGGCGTTCAGGCCAGTTTTCCGATGTTCATATCGAAGAAGTTTCCGACGTTCAGGTCGATGCAACTTGTGGCGTTCAGGCCAGTTTTCCGATGTTCAGATCGAAGAAGTTTCCGACATTCAGGTCGATGCAACTTGTGGCATTCAGGCCAGCTTTCCGATGTTCAAATCGAAGAAGTTTCCGACATTCAGGTCGACGCAACTTGTGGCATTCAGGCCAGCCTCTCGGTGTTCAGACCGATATTAATAATCTCATATCTCCCGATGTTCAAATCGAAGTCATTTCCAGTATTCAGACTGATGAGCGGCATTCAGGCCATGGTTATTTCTGTGTTACCATTTATTTTGGTATCCAGGTTAACATTCTTTTTCGGTATTCAGACTGACTCTCACTGTACCAGACGCATTCTTCTTTCAAGACCACCTCTTTGCCGATTCTGACAGGCATTGTTACTTTACTTCACTTCAGTGCAAATTTTCGGGCTTTTATTGTATTCAATCCCTTGATACCTCGAAAGCAAGAAAGCCGCTGCTATCTTCTTTCCAGGTCTCCAGTTGATTGAATAGGGGCAGCTGTAATACCGCAAAATTTACCCTTCATTTTTATTGGAAGCATACGCTTTACACCTCATGCATGCATTCATTTTTAGGTCATTTAGCATTTGCATTTCATCATGACAATCGGAATCGGATCCAAGAAGCTTGAACATCATCCAGGACACTTTGTGGGCTCTATTTAGATGATCAGTCAACACAAGGGAAAGACTTGAGTTACTTCCAACAGGGGTCTATTCGTCAGTCAAAACGTTAATCTTGAAGGAGCAAAGGTTTGTTCATGAGTTGTCATGCTCGCTAGGCGAAGCCCACGTGTTTTGAGAAAAAAACGAAAAAAACGAAAAAAAAGAAAATAATAAATAAATAAATAAAAGAAAAAAATCTTGGACTTGGACCTCTCTCATTTGAGCCCACAGGTCCACAAAAATCAAGTTATAAATTCAGAGTTTTAGTGAAACAAAAGGCCATTCTATTCCTATTACCCTGGCTGGAAAAAGATAGTGAGAGAAGAGCTAACAGAGTTCAGAGCAGCCTCCAAACCCTGAAGGGAACTCAACTGCACAGAATCACCTCTGCCTCACATAAACCCTAAAGATTGTTTTGTAAACCTCACGAGTGCAACTCAATTTCAATCAAGCTCTCCAATCAGGTTTGCCCTTATTCCCATTACCTTTGAGCTTTAAAGTTGAATACTCTGAATGTTTGAGGTATTATGGATGAATTTGATACCCTTTTGATGCATGTCTTTTTTGTGAATTTTAATGGCATGATTCATGTGGTTACATTTTGATTTGGGGGCAACCCTTGATTATCCTATTTTTTTTGTCTCTAACCTGTTTGTTGAGTTTTTTGTGATGGCTCACATGACTTTTGCAGGGATAACTTGCGTGGTTTTCCACTTTATTTGTGGGATACCCCCTGGAGGTTCATTCCGGTTACCTGTACTGACCCACTTTCTTTGATGATGTTAGCTTAGAAGGATCTCAAGGTTTATCGTTCCTTTAATTGTTGTTACCTCGGATCTTCATCCGTGTGGTACCTTTTACATTTTTCCCGCATTTTACTGCTTTCCTAGCTGGAAGACCTCGATAGGAGGCAATGTTTTTGTGTTTACTTTATGCAGGTTCCTTCGTCAAGGAATGCCTTTTTGCATGAGCATCCCAAACCTTAACCCTTCATTGATTTTTCTTCTCCTAAACATACATTTACTCCTTCTACTACAGGTGAGTAAGTCTCCAAAGGTCTAGCATCCGGTAGATTGCGTAGTAACGTCATTCTTCCAAAACCTAATCCATAACCCCGTAGTTAGCTGAACTACGGCTTGCTCTGATTCTCATTCCATATGAGATATGTAGGCATAAGACGCGATGTCTTAGCGAGCAGACATCCCTCCAACCCATAGGTCAGCCGAGCTACGAAGACTTTGATTCTCATATTCAGATGAGATACGTATGCAGTGGATGCGGCATCCGTGCGAGTACTTTTCTTTTGACCCTTTTTTTTAGTAAACAGCACAAGATAAACTCACACCCTTTAGACAAGAACTACAAAAGTGGATCCCGTAGAGTACTATGGATACGTAGGGGTGTTAATACCTTCCCTTCGCATAACCGACTCCAGAACCCAAGATTTGGTTGCGAGACCGTGTCTTTTCCTTTCCTCTTTTCAGGTTTACTTCGAGCGTTTCCTTTCCCTCCTTTGGGATAAATAACGCACGGTGGCGACTCTTCTGTCATTTTCTTTCGCCGGTTGTTTTTTCGCACACTGTATTTTTCAGGTTGCGACAAATGTCCTTGGTAAATCCTTGTTTCAATCTTTTGTGTCATTGCTTTGGTTGTGAGGGTGGAAACTTTTGTTTAGGGACAAACAAAATGCTAAGTTGGGGAGAGTTGTTAGGGACCAATTAGTACTACTTTTTATATCATTTTATTGGTCCCTTTTACCAAAATTTGATGTAATTACACACTTTTATTCTTATTAATTTGTATAAATGCAATTAGATTTAATTTATTTTGTTTTGAATAGTTATTTCACAGATTTGTTAGTTTTGTAGAATTTTTAGATGAAAGAGCTTTTGGAATGCAACATCACAATTTGGAAGATTTTGGATGAAGCTTGCAAAGAAAGGAAGCTGGGAAAGCTTCAGTTCGCGCCGCGAACCGCCTTCGCGCCGCGAAGGCTGCGAATCCAGCAAGCTGATTTTGGGCCAAGGGTGTTGCCTTTCATGACCAGCTGTCTTGCCATTTTGGTGTCTGTCTTGGAATAGCTTTTCTACTTTGGATGGAAATGGTCAATTAAGGAAATGTCAACTCTTTTAGGATAGGAGAACACATTATTCTGAGACATTCATTATTATTCACATATTGATACATTGAGATTTTTTGTAAGAGAGAAAAACAGAGTTTTTCTTCCATTAACATTCTGCTTTGTAACAATGATGATGAGGAGCTAAACTCCATTTTGTTAAGATTGGAGGTAGTAGCTATTCTCATTTGTTTATGTATTCCATTTGATTTTTATATATGATAAAGATTGTTGATGTATTGAATATTGTTTTTGCCCTAAGTTGAAAACCAGATTTGAGTAGTTGTTGAAAGAGATTATTTGAGTCTTGACATAAAACAGATTTTCAAGTAGTGAATAAGTTGTAGAGATAGATTTATTCATTACTCTTCTTTTGTATCAAACATTAAAGATTGTTATATTGATAGTTAGGTGGAGAGATCGTCTAAGGATCAATATAGTGATTATCACAATATCATTTAGACATAAATGACTCTGAGAGGATACTTGAACATCATCAATAATCTTAAATCTATATAGTTATCATAAGGAATCATAAGCATTTAGAATAGTGAACTCCAATCTTGCCAAGCTTTTACATTTGATTAAAACCATTTTACTGTTTTAAGTGACATTTACTCACAAGATAATTTTCCAAACAAAACAACTTTGTTACTTCCTAAACTTATAACAATTTGGATTATAGAACGGCAGTAATAACAACCAATCTCTGTGCATACGATATAAAAATATTTGCCGAAGATATACTTTTCAACAATGGGAGCTACTTGGATCATCAATATGATCTCAAGAGAGGAACTCCATTTGTGGTCTTATTCTTTATCCCTCACCTCTTGTATGCTTAGGACTTTAGCCTTTCTTCTTCTTCTCCCCACTCTAACCCAAGCCAAAACTTTTGTGCAGACATTTAACAATTGTTTTCAACATTAGAAACCTAAGCCTTATGCTTTTGATTTTCAAACTTTCTTTTCTTAATACTTATTTTGAATTGAACTCCTAAGTCAACTTTGACCATATTTTGTATATACTTTTCATTGGTAAATATAACCCATTCAAATGTCTGTTTGTGGTTTCAATGGCCACCTCCTTAAATCAAAATTTTCATAATCTTTAGCTATTAGGTTTGAGTTATCCTTGAGGTAGATATAAGACTCACCTATATCCTTAGTGATGGACAATGAGTCTCCCATGCTTATTATAGGGTTAACCCCTCACTAGCATGTTGAAGCTATCCTCACATGGTGGATTTGTGGTTTTAGGTTGAGTTTTCTCCCTTGGATAACAAAAGACCTTAAGGCTTTTGGACCAATCAATTCACCAACTCATTTTGAGATTTTTACCCCGAACTACGAGGTTTTGATCCTAATCTTTTTTTTAAGATGGTACGTAGGCAATGGGTTCATCCATCCAAACACAAAATATAAATAACTTGTATATTCTCTTCTCATCTCTTCAATCATGTTTGCACAAACAAATTTTCACAAAATACTAACCTTACAACAAATATGAAAAGGGCTCCCTAGGAGTACCTAGGATGTTTTGGGTGCCTAACACCTTCCCATTGCATAACCAACCCCCTTACCCAGATCTCTGACATTTTTACTAGTTTTTGATTTGATAAAACTTTTGGGTTTTTGTTCGCTTTCTAACCATTCCTTTGGATAAATAGAAGTGCGGTGGCGACTCGACTTGTATGGTTTACCTTAGATTTCGTCAATATCTCTAATGGTAACGAATACCCCGCTACAGAAAAGTGGCGACTCTGCTGGGGAGGTTCTCTAGTGGGTTTTGTCTACTTTTCATATTGTGTTGTATTGTATTGTATTTTGTTTTGTGACATATTTTTTATGCAATTTGGGATTACTGTATTGTATGTAATGATTGATTTGCTTGACTATTAATTCCTTGTATGCTTGGTAATCTTTGTGAGATGAGTTCTGTACCCGAACTCGAGTGCACTTAGGATAGGAGAATGGCATAGTCTTGTTGACTTGTGTGGAGTTATTCCTTAGCAAGTTGACTTGCAAGTCCATTCACTTGGTGGAAGTCATGTTGGGATCAATAATGTCACACAAGTAGTTATGGTTAGACATTACTCTTTCCAATATAGACCTTAGAAGCCAAGGACCTTAGTTTACCAAGCCCATCTTGGCCTATTCTTAGGATGTAGTGCGAAAGTCATTCAAGTGTAAGATTTGATACGATTGTTACGCGATACTACACTCATAAGAGTCTCTCTTGATAATATTTTTTGGAATACGAGTAGTCGTTTCTCCGATAATATCCGAAAGATGGGATGATGACTATGGGAACCTCTTGTAGAACATGTTTGGCAGGTTAAACCCTAGTACACTCCCTTTCGGTGGTTCTAAACCAAGACTCCATGCTCGTGACTTGCAACAAACCCTTGATTCATGGTTGATCCGTTCATGTATCCTTAATATCAATGGAACTTGGGTGTTGATAAGGTGTAAATCATAATCCACCAAAATGGATGATTGATATTAAGGATAATATGATCCATCCCATGACCTTTGTTTGGTGTGCTTTGCTTGATCCTTGAGTGTGATTGTTGCATTCATGCATTCATGCACCCATTTGCATCCATATCATCAAAATAATAAGAAAATTTTCAAGGAACTTAAGAGGTCTATTTGCCAATTTTCAAACATGGAAAGACAAAGAAGAAATACAAAGAAGTACAGCTTTAGACAACCAGATTTGAAAGAGCTAAGGAATTTGACATCCTATGTATTAGATCCCTTGGGTTTCAAGGCTCGCTTTCGGAAGCTTCTTCCTCTTCTGACTACTCAGGTGGATGAAGGGTTGATGAGTGTATTGGTGCAGTTTTATGATCCCTTGTACCGTTGCTTCACGTTTCCGGATTTTCAGCTTTTGCCTACACTTGAGGAGTATGCCTACCTTGTGGGTATACCTATTCTAGACCAGTTGTCGTTCAGTGGCTTAGAGAGTATTCCTACTTCTCGAGAGATAGCTGACATGTTGCATATAGATGAATCTCTGGTTGGTGCTCATATGACTACCAAAGGTGGAATTCAAGGTCTCCCTTCTGAGTTCCTCATTGCTCAAGCTACTGTGTATGGGAAGGCCATGAGTGAGGACGCCTTTGAAGCCATATTTGTACTTCTCATCTATGGGTTAGTGTTATTCCCCAACATCGACAAGTTTGTGGATGTGAACGTTATTAGGATTTTCTCTACTCTTAATCCCGTTCCGACTTTGTTGGGTGACACTTATTTTTCGTTGCATATGAGGAATGCAAAGGGTGGTGGTGTCGTTGTGTGATGTTTGCCTCTGTTGTATAAGTGGTTTATTTCTCACTTACCACAGACGGTCGCCTTCAAGGAGAACAAGGGATGTCTACGGTGGTCCACGAGACTTATGTCTCTCACTAATGATGATATCTTTTGGTACAACCGTGTGTATGATGGTGTGCAGATTATCGATTCTTGTGGTGAATTCTCCAATGTACCTCTTCTTGGTACATGTGGTGGGATTAACTACAACCCTGTTTTGGCACATCGTCAGCTTGGGTCCCCCCTAAAGGATAAACCCAATAACATTCTGTTAGAGGGTGTGTTCTCTCAGGAGGGTAAAGATCCCCAAGGCTTGAAGGGCAGGATGGTCCGCGCTTGGCGCAGGATTCATAGGAAAGGAAGGAATGAGTTGGGTCCTAAGAACTGTGTCGCTTTGGAGCCTTACACTGCTTGGGTTAGGAAGAGAGCTTCTGAGTACCTCATGCCTTACGAATATCCGAGACCTACACCTTTGGTTGAGGATGGGCCTTCAACCCTCCCTGATCAAAGAGTAAAGGAGTTGAGAGACGAAGATCGTTCACGTGCTTGGATCCGTGAACGAGAAGAGTTGCTTCAGCAGATTAAGGAGAAGGATGCTTTGATTGAGTTTCTCGAGCATCAGGTTATTGATGATCCTAATGATGCATGGACTTCCCTACTTCCTCAGTCTTCTAGGTTCTGGAAGAGGAAGTACGATCGACTCGCCAAGGAGAAGGCAGATATGGAGGCAGCCTATGAGGAGGAGGTGAAGAGGCTTTGTGCATCTGATATTCCTGTGTCCCGAGCTTTAGATGATTGTTTCTAGGGATCCATAGGATGATCGTTTTCCTTTTCCCTTGTATTTGGTTACCAATGTTGTGCTTCTTTGGTGCAAAAAAATATATTTCCCAGATATTATTGATAAGATGTTTTCATATGTAATAAGAATGTAACATTTCCCAAAATTTGCAAACACAACTCTAAAACTCCTCTGAAATAAAACTAAATCATATGCACAAGCATTGCATGCATCATGTGCATAAGCAGGTTTTGCTCCAGGCTTCTTATCATATGGTCTAACTCTGCGTTCTTCATTTATTTCAAAGACAAGCTGACTCACCGGTACTATACCAGAGCCAATTCTTCAAGACTGATGGATCATTTGGAACAAGAGAACCGCGAGCTGAAGGAAGAGGTAGCCAGACTGACGGCCCGGATGGAGTCATTCTTGGCCGCTCAGAGCCAGTCTTCTCCAACACTTGTAACTCCTCCCTAGAGGACGGTCATTTCTGAGATCGTAACTTCTATTGTGCCTGCTGCAACAGCTCACTTTGCGCCATCTATGCCAGCCGGGTTCCCTTGGGGAATGCCCGCCAATTTCATGCCATAAGGTTTTGCTCCAACTCTTGCTTCTTTGCCGGCATCTAGCCCGGTCATGTCCGTGCCACCTCCCATCGTGCACACTTTACCAAGGGTTGAAGATACCATATATCATTCTGAGCCATCCGAGTGCCCGGACGTTTATGAGAAGATGGACGATATGAAAGACCAATTCCTTGAGCTTCGCAAGGAACTGGAGACTTTGAGGAGGAAGGACCTCTTTGGTAAGAGTGCTGCTGAGTTGTGCCTTGTGCCCAATGTGAAGATCCCTATTAAATTCAAAGTGCCTGACTTTGAAAAGTATAAGGGAAACACATGCCCTCTCAGTCATCTTGTGATGTATGCTCGCAAGATGTCGACACAAACTGATAATGATCAACTGCTCATCCATTATTTCTAGGACAGTCTGTCCGGTGCCGCTCTCCGGTGGTACATGGGTCTGGGAAGTTCGAACATCCGCTCTTTCAATGATCTTGGCGAGGCCTTCTTCAAGCAATATAAATACAATGTGGATATGGCTCCGGATAGGGATCAATTGAGGGCGATGTCCCAGAAAGAGAAAGAGACCTTCAAATAATACGCCTAGAGGTGGCGCGAATTGGCAACTCAGATAGTGCCTCCCCTTGAGGAGAAAGAGATGACCAAGATCTTCTTGAAAACCTTGAGCTCGTTTTACTACGAGAGGATGATAGCCAGTGCTCCGTCAGACTTCACCGAGATGGTGAATATGGGAATGAGACTGGAAGAGGGGGTCCGCGAAGAACGTTTAACTCGAGATGAAGGCTCTTCAGCAAAGAGATATGGAAGTTTTACAAAGAAGAAGGAGGGAGAGGCGCATGATGTGTCTTCCCATGTCAAGAGAAGACCCTCTGTGAAGAGGAAGATTGCTCGCCCAGTCAATAATCAGCATCAGGTGGCTCATATAGCACCTACTTTCAGGGAAGCTCAACATTATCAACAACCGCAAACTCAGCAATATCAGCAACAACAACAGCGCCCACAACAGCAGGCCTACCAGCCTCAAAATGATAACAACAATTCCAACACCAGCTATGAGAGGAAGAGGGTCACCTTTGATCCAATTCCGATGACTTATGCTGAACTCTATCCATCTTTGATCGATAGAAAGTTAATCACTCTGCGAGACCCTTCCGCTGTACCTGCTAACCCCCAATGGTGGTACAAGCCTGAGCTTTATTGTGTGTATCATTCCGGTGCTCCCGGACACGATGTGGAGAACTGTTATCCCTTGAAGACCATGGTGCAAGACCTTGTGAGAAGTGGGATTTTTTTTTCGAGGACGTAGGTCCGAACGTGAAGAAGAACCCATTGCCCGAGCATGGGAAGTCCGTTAATATGGTCCAGGGTTGTCCTGGCAAGTACAAAGTTAAATATGTCAGCCATATCCGGCAATCGCTGGTCGAGTTGCATCGTTTGCTGTGTGATTATAGTCATTATGAGCATGACCATGATAGATGCAGAGTCTGTTCTGTCAATCAGAGAGGATGTCGCCAGGTGCGCAGAGATGTTCAAGAGATGTTGGACGAGGGAGTCATCAAGATCCTTAAAAATAGAAATGTTGACGAAGATGAGCTCGAAGTCAACGAAATTTCTCCGGTATTCCGGATACCTGAGCCTGTTGTCATCAAGTATGACGGTAGCAAGCAGAAGGTTTCTCCAGCTCTGACTATCAAGCCAGCCGGACCTGTACTGTACTCCTTCGAGAAGGCGGTTCCTTATCTCTACAATGTTGTATCAGTGGAGAATAGGAAAGAGGTGCCCTTGCCCTCTTCGTCTGTTGTAAACATTGCTGATGTCAGTGGTTTGACCCGTAGCGGTCGTGTATTTTCAGCTCCGGTGAAACCCCAGGCTGATGCTCGAGGAAGTGTTGACGCTGATTTTGTTGAACGCCCGATTGGGAATGCTGTGAGCACTCCGAATCCGGCATTTGTTGCTAAGCCTGCCTCCATGTTGAAAACTCCTGCTTCTGTTGGCCCGAGTGGCAATACGAAAGAAGATTGTGATGAGATGCTAAGGCTCATCAAAAGGAGCGAGTACAATGTTGTAGACCAGCTTCTACAAACGCCATCCAAAATATCTGTGTTATCACTACTATTGAATTCAGAACCACACCAAGAAGCTCTGCAGAAGGTGTTGGATGTGGCGTACGTAGATCACGATGTCACGCTAGAACTGTTTGATAGCATTGTTGCAAATATCACCGCTTGTAACAATTTGAGTTTTTGTGACTCTGATCTCCCCGAGGAGGGAAGAGACCACAACTTGGCATTACATATATCTATGAGTTGCAAAGATGACGCCATGTCCAATGTGTTGGTGGACACTGGGTCATCGTTGAATGTATTGCCAAAGACCACTCTCGCGAAATTGTCATATCAAGGGCCTCCCATGAGGCAGAGTGGAGTAGTTGTGAAGGCTATCGATGGGTCTCGCAAAACTGTGATTGGTGAGGTTGATCTCCCAGTCAAAATCGGACCAAGTGATTTCCAGATTACCTTCCAGGTTATGGACATTCACCCATCATATAGCTGTCTCTTAGACAGACCATGGATTCACGAGGCAGGCGCCGTGACATCCACCCTACACCAGAAATTGAAATTTGTAAAGAATAAGAAGTTGGTGGTGGTAGGGGGAGAAAAGGCTCTCCTGGTTAGCCATTTGTCTTCCTTCTCTTATATAGATTCCGTGGATGAAGTTGGAACTCCGTTCCAAGCTTTATCTATTGTTGAGCCTGTTGAGAAGAAAACTCCTTCATTTGCTTCCTACAAAGATGCGAAGTTGGCCATTGAGCATGGTGCAACTGCTGGATTGGGGCAAATGATTGAGTTAGAAGACAACAAGTCCCGGGCTGGTATAGGCTATTCTTCTGGGGTCTTCAACAAACAAGGTTTGTTCAAGAGTGGAGGTTTCATTCACACTGGTCAGGAGGAAGAGGCTGATGCCATTTTGGAAGAGGACGAAGAGGACTCTAGCAACTTCATCATCCCTGGAGGGATCTGCAATAATTGGGTCGCTGTGGATATTCCAACAGTTATCCATAAGTCAAAGTAATGTTCATCGTGTTTAAAAACCCTTCTCCCATGCCAAAGGGAGAAGTGATGACATTGTTGGCGCATAAATACAATGATACTTTCATTCAATAAATTCATGTTAAATGTTTGTTTTTCCAATTATTTTCCCTTTTCGCTTTTTGCGTGAAATTGGTGATCACAAAAACCCTGAAAATAAGAATAAAATCAATCTTTTCATCTGCATAATGATTTGCTTTGTTTGAATTCTAAAGTCTCTTTTATATCCAAAATCATTATGCAGGTTAATCAAACCCATTGAACATAATGATCCAACACCATCTCCCAACTTTGAATTCCTTGTATTTGAGGCGGAAGAAGATGATGTCAAAGAGATTCCTGACGAGATTACTCGTCTACTTGAGCATGAAGAGAAGATCATTCAGCCACATCTTGAGAATCTGGAAACAATCAACTTGGGGTCCGAAGGTTGTGTGCGAGAAGTAAAGATTGGGGCACTCCTGGAAGAGTTTGTTAAGAAGGGGTTGATAGAATTGCTACGAGAATATGTTGACGTCTTCGCTTGGTCATATGAAGACATGTCGGGTCTAGATACCGATATTGTGCAACATTTCCTACCCTTGAAGCCTGAGTGTGTGCCTGTGAAGCAAAAGCTCAGAAGAACTCATCCCGATATGGCAGTGAAAATCAAAGAAGAAGTTCAGAAGCAAATTGATGCGGGGTTTCTGGTGACTTCTACGTATCCTCAGTGGGTGGCCAATATTGTGCCTGTGCCTAAGAAAGATGGAAAAGTCCGAATGTGTGTGGACTATAAAGACTTAAATAAAGCTAGTCCGAAAGATGATTTTCCACTACCACATATTGATATGTTGGTAGATAATACAGCTAAATTCAAAGTCTTCTCATTTATGGACGGATTTTCTGGATATAGTCAGATTAAAATGGCACCCGAGGATATGGAGAAGACAACATTCATCACACCTTGGGGAACATTCTGTTATCGAGTGATGCCCTTCGGTTTGAAGAACGCCGGAGCCACGTATCAAGGAGCTATGACTATCTTGTTTCATGATATGATGCATAAGGAGATCGAGGTATATGTTGATGATATGATTGCTAAGTCGAGAACAGAAGTTGAACATGTAGAACACCTGTTGAAACTTTTTCAACGTTTGAGGAAGTACAAGCTTCGTCTGAATCCCAACAAGTGTACATTTGGAGTCGGTTCCGGCAAGCTATTGGGCTTTATCGTTAGTGAAAGAGGTATTGAGGTTGATCCTGCAAAGGTCAAAGCAATACAAGAGATGCCTACGCCCAAAACTGAGAAGCAAGTCCGAGGTTTTCTTGGCCGCTTGAATTACATTTCCAGATTCATATCCCCCATAACTGTCGCATGTGCACCGATATTCAAGCTCCTCTGGAAAGATCAATCCCATGATTGGACCGAGGATTTCCATAAAGCTTTTGACAGTATTAAAGAGTATTTGTCTAAGCCTCTGATCCTGTCTCCGCCGGTGGAAGGGAGACCGTTGATTATGTATCTGACAGTTCTTGAAGACTCGATGGGTTGTGTCCTTGATCAGCAGGACGAATCAGGAAAGAAAGAGCATGCCATCTACTATTTGAGTAAGTAGTTTACTGATTGTGAGTCTCGATACTCAATGCTTGAGAAAACATGTTGTGTTTTGGCTTGGGCTGCTAAGCGCTTACGTCAGTATATGTTAAATCATACGACTTGGTTGATATCCAGAATGGATCCAATCAAGTATATCTTCGAGAAGCCTGCTTTAACTGGGAGGATCGCCCGTTGGCAGATGTTGTTATCTGAGTATGATATTGAGTATCGAGCTCAAAAGGCTATTAAAGGTAGTATTTTGGCTGACCATTTGGCATATCAGCCGATTGAGGATTATCAGTCCGTTCAATATGACTTCCCAGATGAGGAGATTCTATATTTGAAAATGAAAGATTGTGATGAGCCTATGCTCGATGAAGGGCCAGAGCCTGGTTACAGATGGAGTATGGTATTTGATGGCGTTGTAAATCAATATGGAAATGGTATTGGGGCAGTAATTATTACTCCTCAGGGCACACATTTCCTTTTACAGCAAGGCTAACTTTCAAATGCACGAATAATATGGCTGAGTATGAAGCTTGTATTATGGGATTGGAGGAGTGCATTGATCTTAGGATCAAACACCTCGATGTTTATGGTGATTCGGCCCTCGTTGTTAATCAGATTAAGGGTGAATGGGAAACGAACCAGCTTGGCCTCATTCCATATAGGGATTGTGCGAGGAGGATTTCAACATTCTTTACTGAGGTTGACTTCCATCATATTCCTCGAGATGAGAATCGGATGGCAGATGATCTTGCTACATTTGCTTCAATGAGTGTGGTAAGACTTTGGAATGAATTTCCTAATATCACTGTGATGCGCTTGGACAGACCAGCTCATGTATTTGCAGTAGAAGAAGTAAAAGATGATAAGCCATGGTACTACGACATCAAGTGTTTCCTTCAGAGCCAGATTTACCCGCCTGGGGCATCTGTGAAAGATAAGAAGACTCTGAGGAGATTATCAGGAAGTTTCTACCTCGATGGCGATGTGCTTTATAAGAGAAATTTTGACATGGTGCTGCTCAGATGCGTGGATAGACACGAAGCAGACCTGTTGATGACTGAGGTCCATGAGGGTTCATTTGGTACTCATTCCAATGGACATTCCATGGCTAGAAAGATGTTGAGAGGAGGCTACTATTGGCTGACAATGAAGTCTGACTGCTGCAAATATGTGAAGAAATGCCATAAGTGTCAGATTTATGCGGATAAGATTCATATTCCTCCGACACTCCTAAATGTGATTTCATCACCATGGCCTTTCTCTATGTGGGGAATTGACATGATTGGCATGATAGAGCCGAAAGCGTCCAATGGACACAGATTTATTCTCGTAGCAATTGATTACTTCACTAAGTGGGTTGAAGCGGCATCATACGCAAATGTGACCAGGCAGGTGGTTATGAAGTTTATCAAGAATCAACTCATATGCCGATATGGTGTGCCAGATAAGATCATTACTGATAATGGATCTAACTTGAACAACAAAATGATGAAAGAGCTGTGTAGTGAGTTCAAGATCGCGCATCATAGTTCTTCTCCTTACAGACCCAAGATGAATGGGGCTATTGAAGCTGCTAATAAGAATATCAAGAAGATTATCCAAAAGATGGTTGTCACGTATAAAGATTGGCATGAGATGTTGCCATTTGCTTTACATGGATATCGTACATCTGCCTGCACTTCAACAGGGGCAACCCCTTTCTCTCTTGTTTATGGCATGGAGGCTATGCTCCCAGTAGAGGTGGAAATCCCATCAATGAGAGTTTTGATGGAAGCCAAGTTGACTGATGTTGAATGGGTTCAGAGTCGTTATGACCAGTTGAATTTGATTGAAGAGAAGAGATTGACTGCCATGTGCCACGGTCAGTTATATCAGCAAAGGATGAAGAAAGCCTTTGATAAGAAGGTCAAGCCTCAAGTGTTCCGAGAAGGTGACCTTGTGCTCAAGAAAGTCTTGTCTTTCGCACCTGATTCTAGGGGCAAGTGGACTCCAAACTATGAAGGTCCATATGTTGTTAAGAGAGCCTTTTCAGGCGGTGCATTGATACTTACAACTATGGATGGGGAGGATTTCACTCGTCCTGTGAATTCAGATGCAGTCAAGAAATACTTCGCCTAAAAATAAAAACAGAATAGCTCGCTAAGTTGAAAACCCGAAAGGGCGACTTAGGAAAAAATGAGCGTCTCGGTGGATTGAAAACCCGAAAGGGTGATCCAGGCAAAAGTTAGAGACACGAAAAAATGAATACATGTATCTCGCTAGATTGAGTACCTCGCCCTGGGCAATCTAGACAAAAAATAGGGATTTTGGCAAGTAACTACATCCTAACAAGACTTTGTTCTACAACTGTCATCCGTCAGAGGTTCTCGCTCATTCATCATCAACCGAAGCTCCAAATACATCGGATTCAGAATTGGTGGAGAAATGGTCATTATGTTCAATGTATCCCTTTTCCAATATATATCACCAATTTCAAATTTGAAAAGATCTTTGGAGTCTTGCCATTTGCAAACTACCATTCCATCAAATAAATTTGAGCCTTTATCCAATTATTTGCACTCTTATTTGTTTCCATTTCAACAAATGTTTTACATGTTTCAATTGAAAAATATCATTATTTTAACTAAACCTTTCATAATTTGTTTTTAAACAAAGTGAACATTCACAATGATGAGGGGATACTGAGGATGTCTTCAGTGCTCTCCCAAAGATGGTAAGATTCTTGACAGGGTAAGACATTTGTTCCTATTCCTGGCTTGCTTGTGTGCTCTTCCTCTGGGGCCTTTTGTGGTTTTTCTCAAGCGGAGTGTTGGGAAAGTCTATTCAGTCCTTTTTTTTCTTTCAGCAGAATAGTGATTCTTCCTCCTCAGCAAATGTGATCTCATTATTTGGGACAGTGTTTGATGACCCTTGGAAACTTCTGATTTGGTGGTTGTTCCCCACGGAATTCCCTGATCCCCTCTGATAATTTCCCCAGTAGAGTGTTTCTATGGCGGATTTTGATGATCTTTGCCCCCAGCTGGAATGTTTTGCTCATTCCCCTGCGGAGATCTTTGTGGACCTGGTTTTCTCTCTTGAGATGTAGTACCAGATGTTTGTGTACTTGTTCGTTGGACTTGTTTGTGTTAGATATGCCTGTTTGTCAGCATTCATCATACATAAACCATACATATGTGCATATTGATAACATTCATGCTGCATTATTTGCCATATATCTTTGTTCGTTATCTGTTGATTGAGGGTATTTATGTTCCCCAAGCAGATGTTGGTGGTTGATCTCTCCATATAGAGTCAGCCTCATAAGCAGAAAGTGTTCATCTTTCCTTCCATATTCCCCACTGAGTTATACCCTCGTGGATGATGGTTGCTTCTGTTTCCTCCCAACACATATATTGGGATGGATTTCCTCATTGAGTTATATCCTCATAGGGACAAGTTTTATTTCAGCGTGCCCATCTAGTTTGATCCTAGATTGGCCTCTTTTGGTCGCTTCTTGCACTCCCCTATGGTGTAAATGAATGATTGCTCAGTAACCAGTAATTATTCATCTTATCCCCGGCGGAGTCTGTGGCCTTCTACCCTAATCCCGGTAGTTGTAAATCCTATTTTCATCCCCTTGCAGAGTTAACCTTTTGCTCATCCTAACTGATGACGGTTACTTCTCCGTGGTTTTCTATCCAGTATCCGGTAGATGTAATCCCCTCCTTGACGGTTATCATTATCCAATATTCGGTGTTGATATTCCCTCATCTTTTGGATAATTTCTCCGATCAAGCAATTTATCCCCAGCAAGTCATCTCTCGTCTACCCTTTGTTGTGAGTGACGATGGTTTCTCCCCTGGATTGGTCATCATTATGTACCTAGTTTCGGTATCCCGATGTCTTTCTTTGTCGGTCGTTTTATCCTTTATTAACCCAGTAACTGGTTGTAGATAATCTTCCATGCGAGTGTGTTATCTACGTTCTGACGGTAATAGATAATATATCTCATGCACTCTTCGGTCGAAGTCTTTTGTCCTTCCCCGGTCGAGTAAGATTTGTATCCCTTTTTTGGAATCGAATGCCCATCCTATAATCGAGTTTACTTTTCGCCCTCTTTTGGATGATGAGTGTCTTGGGAATATTCCCTAATTCACGCTTTGGTTGGTCACTTATTATATGCCCAGTAACCGGTATCCCTGGTGTTCCTTCCTCCCTGCTCCCTATTATGACTTTTGTTCCCTGCGGAGTCAGATTTTCCTGAGCTGAAGTATACCTTTTTAAGTCTTCCTCAGATGATTTCGGATGTTTGATATCTCTCACCTTTATACCGGTCTTAGATATTCATTCTTCCCGAGCATGTTGTTCTCTTACCCTTATACCGGTGTTCAGATCATACGTCTCTTTGAGCTTATTACCCAATAACCGGTAATACCTCATCCTGTTGCTTCCCCAGAGGAGTTTTGTTTGGGTTTTCCCCAGCGAAGTCCCTTAGTGGATTCTCCCAGCCTGAGTTCGGATCTTCATCCGAAGTATCCATTATGGATAATTTTTGATGTATTGGCATATTCCCCAATACATGTATCTTCCAGTCAGCCCGGGTCTTTCCATTGAGTTCTGCTCCCCAAGTTTCAAGTCGTGACCTGCTCACGCATTTTATTTATCCCCATGAGAGTCCCAGAGTCTTTGTCCCATGGAGTGAATTACTCATATGGATTATCAGTTTCTCCTGATTTTTTTTTCTTTCTTTGTGGACACATATCTCCACAGGGTATTACCTTTTGCATACATACATTTGCATCATGAGGTCTCTTAGGGACCAAAATTCGTCTCTCTGTTATTTATTTAAGCCCATTCTACCACGTCAAAACGAAGATTTTAATCTTCACTTCTCCGGCTAGAATGACCTTAAATAGGGGCATCTTTAAAACCCCAATTTTGACCCTAAGATCCCTCATGGCATCATAACATTGCATTTGCAAAGCCTCAAGGATCATGAGCATCTTGGTTCCCTCTGCCTTTGGGTAGGACCTCTTGTGAGTGGTTTGAGATCACAAAACATGCTTGAATTGTATATTATTGATTTTCTCATTTTATTTACTAGCCAAAAGCACAAAAATATGTCACTAACATCTTTTGTTTGTAGCTTGAGCAATCACAAGGTCAAAAGCTTCAAGGAGATCCTTTGTGCAAAGATATGGTCAAGAGAAGATGAAAACAAGCATGGTAATGGTTCCCAAAGCTCTCATCCATCAAATATGCCTCCCAAGTATATCAATTCATCATTTTGATCAAATCAAGTTAAAGGGTTTGAGGTTTGTCTCCCAAGGAAACCCTAATTCATCTGAGCACCCACAGTGCCTTGCCCATGAAGCAATCTCAGCCCATGATCAAATACAATCAACGGAAGTTCTTTAATTCATCATTTCATGCATATTTGAACTTATTTGAGTGTCCTCAATCATCAATTCATCAAGATATGAGTTGTGGACTTGAGAAGTTGATCAGTCAATCCATCTGACTATTTTGAAATGCACTGAGACCTAACTTTTTATGTGTTGGTCAAATGGAGATGATCCCAAAAGAAAACATGTTCTTAAGGACAATATGAACAACTTTCATGTTCATTACAAATTGATTTAAATCTTGGAAGGTCATATCCCAATCCAAGACATTATAGGTCATTTTGACTGAAACCCTAATTTTGGGTCAACTTCCCAAGAACATAACTCATTTATTTTTTATGATTTTGAGGTGGGATTAAATGCATTTGAAAGCTTAAGATGTATAATTAAAATGTTATGTTGAACAAAATTTCATAATCTCAAAGGAAGTACGTGTGATAATGCAAAATCTTATAGGTCACTTTGGACCAAATGCATTGAAAGGCAAAAAAGTCCAACTTCAAGTGCCCATAACTTCTTCATAAAAAATCCAAATGATGCAAAATTTAAGTCCATTTTGATTGTATTGAAAATATCTACAACATTTATGTTGGAGGTGTTTCCATTTGAGGCTTGCATCATCAAAATATAGGGACTTGAAGTTGGTCTAATTTGGAAAAAATTTCAAAGGCATGTTTTGCACTATGAACTTCATGGCTTGTTTTCATACATTTCCACACTCCAAATGAGTTTTTTCTCAATAAAACATTTGTTCCTTATGTCAAGATCTTTCCAACCATTACCCGCACGCTTGTGTTTCAATTTTCCAAGTGGCATTTTCGAAGAGGGGGAGATTTTGGTGCAATTATGGAAACTTGTTTGAAACTCATTGCACACTCCAAATCAATTGCATCTACACGTCCTTTTCAAGTTGTTTGGTCATCAGCATGCAAATGCAATTGAATTTGGGCCTTCTACATGATCATGCAAGCCCATGCAAAGAATATCCACTTGCCATACACACGAGTATTTCCTTGCCTTGCCTCCAATTCAGCTATAAATAGACATGCTATGCTTCATAATTCTTCAACCTGCAGGCTCCTGATATGCTGCACAACTGAATCCATAGCCATTACCAAATGAACTAGTTCACATTTCATAAAATTTCAGATCTGAAATTCAACTTAATTTTGTTGAATCTTTAGATCTAAAGTTCCTAGACCTTCATCATCCAGTCCATAGAAGTTCTGTTTGGCTAAAGGAAGCAAGGAAGGTAGCTCAGATCTTCACAATTCAAAGGTGATCATCAACTGGTTTTTTCCTCGAAACTCATTAATCTTTGATCCATTTGCCCGGCTATTGTGTTGTCTGAAGTCCTCTCACTAGAGGCATTTGAATTGTGCTTTTAATTTTGCAAAATCATCAAGTTCAGTTTGAACTCCATTATTTTCCTCTTCTAATTTCTCTTCCCATGGAGATCTAGAAGGAAAACCAATGGTACAGGGGTGATGTACATCACCCCAGCTTTCCAATGATATGAGGATCGCTTCATTTGGTTAAGTTTTTATTGCCTGCAACTTTGGCCAGAATCTTCATGCTCACCGGAGAAGACGGTGGCTCTGGCCACCGTCCCTTTGCCAGATGGATTGTGGACCGTGTGATGGCATCTCCAGATCTAATCTCCACGCTTGGATCTTATGACTTTTTTAAATACCACGTGTTTCTCATTGACTCAAGCCTACCGTGAGCGCGCGCATGTGGAGCGTTTGATCAGCCACGTCAATTAATGAGGCTTGATCAGACGCTCCTGGTTTTTTGCTATTTATCATTTTCTGATTTTATTTTCTTTAATTCCCTTTTATTTCAAAAATTCATAACTCTTTCATTTTAATTCCAAAAAATATGGGACCAATTGCATTATTTCTCTTTTTAATTCTAGTTTCTAAAAATGATTTTTAATATTTTTTATTTCATCATTTGATATTTTTTTGTGAATTTTCTCTTTTCTGGTTATTTTTAATTCATTTTAAATAGTTTTTGATATTCAAAAAATACAAAAATATTTTCCTAACCTATTTGAATGATGATGGATCTATGAAAAATATTCTCATCAATTTTCTAATTGATTTGAGATTTATTTGAGATTTTAGTTCAATAAGGTTATTTTTATTCATTTTTAATTGATTAAAAATAGTTTCTGACTTTTAAAAATG
Organism: Lathyrus oleraceus; assembly: GCF_024323335.1. NCBI lineage: Eukaryota > Viridiplantae > Streptophyta > Magnoliopsida > Fabales > Fabaceae > Lathyrus > Lathyrus oleraceus. The sequence continues at coordinate 320,878,132 of NC_066585.1, read as the reverse complement.
CTGAAATTTTTTGTCAAACTTTGTTTGACCTTGTTGAGCTTAGGATAAATCACTTGGACTTTTCAAAGTTGATTTGAAGTGATTTTGAAGTTTGACCTTTCTTTAATATTTTAATTTAAAGTTTATTTTAAATATAAAAAATTCCAAAAATATTTTTGTTCATTTCTTGACTTTCAATCTTCATCTCACTTCTGTTTTTGATTGTTTGACCATGATTCTCAATGTCATTAGTCAACATATGTTGATTGGTACATTCTATCTCATTTAGTGCACTTTATTCTTTTCATTTTCCATTTCCATTCTCCATCTCTTTCTTCTTCTTCTTTTCTCTTTTTGATCAATGAGTTAAGGGTTGATAAGTTAGCATTGATTAGGGAGGTTTAATCTTCCTTGATTCAAATCTAATTCATCTTGATCATATGATCAAGTGAATGGCTTTGCATTAAGGATAGGTTGCTTCCTAAATTATGCAAAAGACTTAAACCAATACAAGATCATTTCCCATTTTCTTTTTGGCATGGCAAGTTGTTGGAACTTGGTTCACTAATCAAGACTTCTAACTTGTGTTGTTGCCTACATTATTATTGACCGACCTCAGATAGTTGTGACTTCTACATAAGTCCAATTACGATTGCTTAACATAACGCTAAATTTGCCTTATGGCACACTAACTACTAACACTAACTATTAACCATTAACATTTACTTTTTGCACTTTACATTTATGCAATTTATTATTCTTGTACATATTATTCATTTTCTTTTTCCTTTGCTCATTGGAGCACATGTTTATGTTAATGCCATTTGCCTTTTGCTCACTTGAGCACATATTTGTGTATATACTTTTGTGCTTGTGTTTTGTCTGATTGTTGTTGACTACAATGCAAAGAAATGGACAAATGGACTTAGACTTTAGGACTTTCCCTAAGCTAATGGAGTTTGAAGAGCAACTAGGCTACATGCCTTTAGAGTGCTTAAAATGTCAAAGAGCAACTAGGCCTCATGCCTTTAGAATGCTTAAAGCTTGAAGATGAACATTGAGAGGACCAACTTCTAAACTCCTCTTGTCCATTCCTCATTTGTTTTATAGAACTTTTTGATGTGTGTGTTTTGTGCTAGGGATTCCAACATTGAGCCGAATTGAGGAGCCATTACCATGAGCTTCCAAGAGAGAGAGAGATCCAAGATACATTGAGAAGCTTTCCAAGGGTTCATTTGATTGTTGATTGCTTGAGTTTATGCTTGTGATTGCTTATTCCAAAGGATGGGAGCTACTTGGATCATCAATATGATCTCAAGAGAGGAACTCCATTTATGGTCTTATTCTTTATCCCTCGCCTCTTGTATGCTTAGGACTTTAGTCTTTCTTCTTCTCCCCACTCTAACCCAAGCCAAAACTTTTGTGCAAACTTTTAACAATTGTTTTCAACATTAGAAACCTAAGGCTTATGCTTTTGATTTTCAAACTTTCTTTTCTTAATACTTATCTTGAATTGAACTCCTAAGTCAACTTTGACCATATTTTGTATATACTTTTCATTGGTAAATATAACCCATTCAAATGTTTGTTTGTGGTTTCAATGGCCACCTCCTTAAATCAAAATTTTCATAATCTTTAGCTATTAGGTTTGAGTTATCCTTGAGGTAGATATAATACTCATCTATATCCTTAGTGATGGACAATGAGTCTTCCATGCTTATTATAGGGTTAACCCCTCACTAGCATGTTGAAGCTATCCTCACATGCTGGATTTGTGGTTTTAGGTTGAGTTTTCTCCCTTGGATAACAAAAGACCTTAAGGCTTTTGGACCAATCAATTCACCAACTCATTTTGAGATTCTTACCCCGAACTACGAGGTTTTGATCCTAATCTTTTTTTTAAGATGGTACGTAGGCAATGGGTTCATCCATCCAAACACAAAATATAAATAACTTGTATATTCTCTTCTCATCTCTTCAATCATGTTTGCACAAACAAATTTTCACAAAATACTAACCTTACAACAAATATGAAAAGGGCTCCCTAGGAGTACCTATGATGTTTTGGGTGCCTAACACCTTCCCATTGCATAACCAACCCCCTTACCCAGATCTCTGACATTTTTACTAGTTTTTGATTTGATAAAACTTTTAGGTTTTTGTTCGCTTTCTAACCATTCCTTTGGATAAATAGAAGTGCGGTGGCGACTCGACTTGTATGGTTTACCTTAGATTTAGTCAATATCTCTAATGGTAACGAATACCCCGCTACAAGTAGTAACCATGAGAAGAAGATGGAAACAATGTGATATCTTTTACAAAAAAGTTTAAAAATAGACTTGGTGGTGATTTTTTTTAAATGGTATTAGTTAGAAAATAAATAATACATCAAAATAACAATCAATATATTGGTAATTTTAAAAAAAAGATTGAATCCTACTACATGCTAACAATCATTGTGTTTGGTCGGTACATATAGGGCTTGAGTCAGTCCATACAGAACTTTGTTTTAACTTTAAACGGAATCATCGCTAATAAACGGTAGGATTGGTTCTCTTGAATACTAAGATTTCACAGAAAAATGATAATTTAAAAATTAGTCCAAAAAAATAATAAGCCCAAAAATAATAATGAATTTAAAAAAATTCTAAACCCACCAAAAATACTAATAACCCCACAATAATTTTTTTCAACCCACTTAATTTTGATTCAGCTGATACAGTTTTTTATTAATTTATTGAATTGTTCATTAAAACCCACATTTAATTTTAAAAAAAAAAATCGGTTATGTATAGTAATCAATTTAGAATTTTGACCGTTCATATTTTATATTAATATTTCACTGATAAATATTACCATTTTCCCATGGTGGAAAATAATTATCCTTTTCCATTATAAAAGCCACTTAATTTGTGCCTTAAAAACACAAATTACACAAATGGATTTTTTTTTAAAATAATTATATTTTTTTCAATTTTTTTTTAAAATTATCAAAATAATCAGTTTTTGAAGAGGATGCGTCAGATGAATTGCGCATCCCCAATGCATTAAGAGGAGGCGTCAATAGCATTGACGCATGCATTGGACTTCTCATGAGGAGGCGCCAATGCTAGTGGTGCCTATGTGTGCTTGGTTGGTGTATGCGGCAATTCATCTGGCGCATACACCCCTTGTATTTTTTTTAAAATTTTTTTAAATTTTTTAGTTTTTTAATTTTTTAATTTTTTTAATTTTTAATTTTTAATTTTCATTGTTTAATAAATAAGAAATAGTAATGAAAATAAATAAATTTATTGATGATGTAATAATTGGTTACATTTGACTGACAATAAATTAATGACTGACCCGATTATAACGTCCCCATGTTCCACATCCAAGTGCGTTAGTTTGTCTCCGAGGTCTCTCACGCTTTTCTTGAGGTGTTTGGGGTCTTTGCGTGCTGACATGATCGAGCGATGGCTGGTTGGAAGGTTCGGCGGAAGTTCCAGCGGTATTTGACAGATGTGTCATCATTTGCTCCCAATATCCTGAGGGACTCTGACCAATGGCGCTTCCGTAATGGAGTTCGGGACCCATGTCATCGTAGTTAGGTCGTTGGAGTTGGGTGAATTGGGGACGGTATAGTTGCCCAAATTGGGCCATTTAGTCGTTTTAGAAACGAAGCAATGGTTCCTGGGGCGTACTATAGTTAAACAATGGTTGGGTGTTATGTTGATGGGATGTTTGGGTGTTCATTGGTGGGGGGCTACGATGAAGTGACCCATATGAATCATCTGGGCTATAGACGGTTGTGGTTGCGGGGTTTGATTCTTGGTTTTATGTTTGGATGGATGGTATGAATGGATTGCGACGTTGGATGGTTGGTTGTTGGGTGGTTGGCATGAACGGGTTGCGAGGTTGGGTGTTTGGTTGTTGTGTGTATGTGGTTGATTGATGTTGTGTGGTTGGTTGTTGGGTTTGTGTGGGTTCACATTGGTGTTGGGTGGTGAATTATTGTGCGGCGTACGATGACGAAGCAAGTTGGCGTGGATCCATCAAATACCGCGGCTCAGATACAAATTACTGAGTTATTACCGACCTAAACCATGCCATATATTGTTGAGTCGGTCTTGCACCATGGATGACTGGTTCTTTTAAGATGTGTTGTCGTCGATTCCTCCATTGACGACACATCTCTTTTGTAAAGTCTCTCCAGACTGAATAATCCCATTGTGCATCAACCCTTTTTTGATGCCAATTCCCCAAACACGTGGGAGATTCTGGAATCTGTTGTAGCATTCCAAACTGCAGTTTGACCCGGTCACTCTGGTGCATTTCCACCGTAGTGAATCAGATAATCGGTGTCTTCGCTGTCTAAACTGCAACATCGTCATGATTCACATCATGATCCAGACCCAAATATGGCCTCCAGATAAATTGTAAAACAATACGAAACGATTAGATGGAAAATAATTTGAGAAGTATTTTTAAATTAAAATATATTTGGGTAGGATTATTCCATCGTCTTGTCCAATGTGGTCCAATAGATTGCGATAGACTACAATAGCGTGTTTCAGACACCTATTATAATTCATCCCCCTTACTGACCACCTTAGATAAAAAAGAAGTGAAAATATTATTTACTCTTAATTATAGTATAAAATATAATTAACTAAATGTTAAATAGTAAAGTGTTAGACTTACTTGGTTGCAAACGGGAACATGAATGAGCGCTCATTTATCGGGGCGAGCGACGACATTCTTGACCAACCCCAAGCTTGAATCAAATACGCACATGAAAAAAAAGTACATGTATTCTTTTTTGCAGTTTTACACATTGCACTATATAGATGGGTCAACACAGTTGAACCCCAACTATAAGTGTTTAGCTTATTAATGTTGCGTAATAAAGGTAAATACATTATATTTACATAATTACCTGTACTTTCTGGAAACAAAAAATTACCAAATAAAATCATAATATAACACCGAGCTTTTATTATTTTCTCATACTCGGTTGAATCTTCGGACAATACTATACTGACATAATATTGTTTAAGGTATTTTAAATTTATACCTTGCCCCCTTGCTTGACCGGATGTGTCTCCCTCAGTTTCGTCGTCTAACAAAGGGGAACCTAATAATTCATGGCAGATATTGTTGTCTTGGTCAACTCTATCATTCACCTCCTTTCCATCTATACGGAGACCCAACAACATGTACACGTCCTCAAGTGTGACGGTACACTCACCAATCGGAAGGTGAAATGTGTGGGTCTTGGGTCTCCACCTCTCCAACAAAGCCATAATGAACTTTTAGTCCACCGAGTACGAAACAATGTTGAGTACACTCCATCATATAGGAAGGCATGGATATCTAGGACAAAGGTTGTTGAAAAAGTGTTTGGCAATTGGGAGGAGTCTTACAAACAACTTCCAAACTACCTGTAGGCTCTAAAACAATATGCTCCCGGGATAATTGTCAAGTTGGAAACATTTCCCGCGTATACACCAGATGGTACGTATGTTGTTGGAATATAATATTTCACTGTCTCTTCTGGGCGTATCAACCATGTATCATAGGTTTTTCTTTCTGTAAACCAATTATACAAATTGATGGTACATGGTTGTACGGAAAATACAAAGGAACCTTACTGATGGCAGTGGCACAAGATAGGAACATCAATATTTTTTCAATCGCCTTTGCCCTAGTTGAAGGGAGACTGCTGAGGGATGGAGTTTTTTCCTAAGAAATCTCTGATTACACGTTGCACCTCAGCCTAACTTATGTTTGATCTCCAACAGACACCCTTCAATCATCAGTGCATATAATAACATTGATAACGGCTGGCAAAATCCTCCTTCGACGCATGTGTTATGTATTAGACATATTGCTCAGAATTTCATGCGGGAAATCAAAGATAAGACGTTGCGGAAGAAGGTTGTCAATGCAGGTTACGCATTATCAGAACCTTCTTTCAAACACTACCACGAGGAAATAAAATTGTCAAACGAAGATGCGGTACGGTGGATCGATAGTATTCCATTGGAGAAGTGGACTAGGGCATACGACAACGGTCAGTGTTGGGGCCACATGACAACAAATCTTGTGGAATCAATGAACTCTGTCTTGAAAGACATTCGTAACCTACCAATAATCGCTTTGGTGCAGGCTACATATTTCAGGATAGAGGCGTTGTTTGAAACCAGACACTCAAAATGGAGTTCAGTGTTGCAATCTGGATAGTTGTTCAGTGACGCTTCAATGAAATTCATCAGACATGAAGCTGCCAAAGCAAACACACACGTGGTTACGGTCTTTGACCGAATTAAAGGTTGGAATAGTGTTATCGAGTCCATGGATCACAATGAGGGCATGCCGATGAGACAGTACAGAGTCGAACTAGATAGAGGTTGGTGCGACTGCGGAAAGTTCCAAGCCTTTCGTACCCCCTGCTCCCATGTCATTGCGGCATGCTCAAAGGTTCGAAGGGATTCATCTTACTTGCTATCTGAAATTTACAAAATCGCCAGTCTTTCAAATGTTTATAAAATTAGTTTTTTCGTAGTGGCAAAAGAGGACTATTGGCCAGAATATCAAGGGGGCATCGTCTGGCACAACGAAGTTATGCAAAGGAAGAAAAAGGGTCTCCCAAACAGCCCCCAGATTCGAACCGAAATGGATACGGCGAACAAAATGGTTAGACTATGTAGTTCATGCTGTCAGCCAGGTCACAATCGTAATAATTGTCCTAGTGTTGGAACGAGCACAACCAGATAAATTTACATGTACCTCTATTGCAATATATGAAAAACTAAATTTATTTCATATTAGACATTTGTGACGAAAGTACCATTACATAAACAGTAACATAAATAATTAAAACAACTAGAATACAAGAACTATGCGATTACAACCATCAAAACAATTTTGAACATGTAACGCATCATCCTACGAGCGACTTGGTCGGTCTTAATATCCACCCATTCGGGCACTTCTCCGTTTTGGTTGAACGTGGACACAAGTCATTGTATTCTTCTAATCCATTCACCATCTCCAATTTCTCCCTCTAACCAACTGTACAACGTCTGATTAAGACGTTCAAACGTATATGTGTTCCAAAGTCGAATCTGTATCGGAGCCGCAACGGCGGAAAATATTACATCAGCATTTCGTTTCTGAATGTATGCAGACATTGTTGAAACAGAGAAAATTGAAATTGATGGTGGTTGAACTACACAAATTATGGTATTAGGAGATGAGTTTGAGTGAAAAATATTGCATTCAAGGCGTGGTATTTATAGAGACAGAACATAAATTGTACAAAACACGTGGGCGCCTAAGGGATTGGCGCCCATAATGATATGCATGTAGAAGCCAGAGGGATTGACGCCCACACTACAAAGCACACATAGGCGTCACTAGCATTGGCGCCTCCTCATGAGGGTCAATATAGGCGTCACTAGCATTGGCGCCTCCTCATGAGGAGTCCAATGCATGCGTCAATGTTATTGGCGCCTCCTCTTCATGCATTGGGGATGCGACAATTCATCTGGCACATCCTCTTCAAAACACAGTTATTTTGATAATTTATTTGTCGCATTCTCTTCAAAACACGATTATTTTAATAATTTTTTTAAATAATTGATTATTTTCAAAAAAAAATGGTTATTTTAAAAAAAAATCACACAAATGATCATAACCATTTAAAAATTAATTTGGAAAAAATCAAATAAGCAAGATGTAGAAGCCGCCCGGGGTAGGCAAAAGTTTTAGTTCACCAAGATTGGAATTTTTCCATCTTGTCATAGGAATACTATATTAAAAACATGACCTGTCATTTACTTTTTAGAGAGACTAAAAATATCACTTTGTTTTATAATAATAATTTTATAAATGAAATTAAAATTAGATATTAAAAACTACTCAATGTCATTCTTGGCAAGACATATTCTTTCATTTCTTTTTTACACAAATATTCTTTCATTTCTTGAAATTATATAAAATTTAATTATGTAGAGACTAAACATAAAATGTCAAAGTTTTTAAATTAGAAACTGAAAACGATGTTAAAATAAAATGTCATTGTTCTATAAACATTTTTTTCTTTCTTTCCTTTGTTTCTATTCTGAGATGCATGAACAGCATAAAGTTTTCTAGTCAAATTTGTTGACAGAAATGAGTTGTTTTCAACTTTTCATGTCCGACGCAAGGGAGGTAGAAATAGAAATGAAAACGTCCTCCATAATATCACAAACTATAGCTGTATATAATGATGTGAAAGTCTATTACTTATTTCAAGATAAGACTTTGAACAGTTTCCGTAATATACATGACGATGCTATTGCTAGCAAATACGTATATTAATAGCAACCTTAACTTATGTTTTGAAAAATAATTGTTGTACATAGACCATAGGTTTTACCTACACAAAAAATATAGCATATAGTTTATGATTTTTGAGAAGGTGACGGATTAATTTTTTTACTTACATTATAATAGTAACAGAAAAACTTAGACTTCGAGTTGTATAGGGTGGATTTTATGAAAGAAAATGAAGTTGACAGAATGGTTGAGAGTGAGATTGGAAAAAATAGACAGAAAAGTCAAAGAGGTTCTAACCAAACTGAGATTCGATGGACAAAGATGTCCATATCCATCCTGTCGCAACAAAATAAATTATGTATACGTAATGAATTTAATTAGTCACTAGAGTTAAATTGTATTATTTTAACTACTAAAACCTTTATATTAGAATTAAATTTATAAAACAAAAATTGACTCAATCGATAAAAAATTGATTATTTAAAAACCGTGATTCAACTATATTTTATAATAAATGAATTTTAAATTTTATTTTCTTTAAATTTTGAAGTCTATCTCATTTTAGCTCCTTCACTCTACTCACTCGATCTTAAATAATAAAAATCGTCTCAAAATAATAATGAAATTATTATTTTTTATTTTTATCATAGATTTTATTTTCTTCAAATGATTGGGACGAATAAAAATTTATGTACTTCAATTATATATATTCTCAACTATGTTTTATATATATATATATATATATATATATATATATATATATATATATATATATATAATATATATATATATATATATATATTATATATATATATATATATATATATATATATATATATATATATATATATATATATATTCATTCAAAAAAGTTCTAATTATTTCATAATCTTTCACGCTTAATAAATATAGAGGATCTAAATTTCATATAAATATAGAGATTCAAATTTTAGATACATTTAACGGTTTTCTGCGATTGACACTTAATAAATAGCAGGTTGTTATTTCCTTTTTTACTCTATATAGAAAGTGCGTCAGTTTAGATATTCAATTTTCAAATCCAATTTCAATTCATTCTTCTTACCCACATACTGACTTGAGCGTTGGAATGTTAACCTTGAAGGTTAGCCCCCTCTCAGTCATATCGAAAACTTAGATCCACCATTATCATATATCCTCTTTCATTTCTAGTCCCATAGCAGAATAATGACACCATCTGAGGGAATCAATTTTTTATTCTTGCGTTTTCCATTATCTCACGTTTGTTCCTCAATTCGACCGTTCGAAACCTTTTCAGGTCACAGGATCAAGAGCTCTCAAAATCGAACATGAAGATCAGTCGTGTTCGATCTGATCAAGTATCATATAAACTTTGATTTCCTTAATTTCCATATCTCTAATTTCTACACGTCTCGATAATGGTTGGATCCAATGCTACTTGATCCGCCACAACATGAGAAGTTATTGTTGTTGCTGCTACAACTCAAGCAACGATCAATCATCCATTTTCACCTCCCCAGGAAGGTGTTGCGGATCTAATAGAAGATGTTTTGTTACATCAAGTATACTCCATGCTTCTTAGATAGTTGAATTTGCCCAAATGCCTATGATTAGACCTTTGATTATGCCGCTAGTTTCACAACCTAAGGTCATACCTTGTTTCCAGCTATTGCAGGTTAACCTTGGGTTGCAAGGCGCCAATGAATTATTGAACAACATGTACAACATCATTCCGTAGTAGAATTTGTAGAAAGTAGATGAAAGGTTGCTTTGTCTTGAAGAAAGCGTACACAATGCGCCTCTACGAGGAAGCACCATTCAAGAGGCTATGTCAAAGAGAACTCAAACTGTCATTCATGAGCTGACTGTAACAAGAAAATATGACGCTTTTCAGTCTAAGAATCAACAGAGGAGAAAAAAGCGCCATAATTATCCCTAAATCTCTGAGGGAGATCGAGGCGATCACTCTCATCCCCATGACTAGGTAGCAAATCAGCCACCGAAGAATCAACAAAAACGTCATATTTGCAGCAGTATTTTACATAGAAGAATACCTAAATTCATTGAGAAGCCTTCAAAGTTGAGAGAATGAAACGGAAAGGGAGATTCGAACGAGCACGTGCAACTCGTAAAAAAATCGGTTGAATTACTTCAGTGTTGACGAAGCCTTCAAATGCAAGTTGTCCACGGTAACTATGGTTAGGTTGGAAAAGTTATGGTTCAACGCTCAACTTGACGAGATTATTGAATCCTGGACGAATTTCTAGGAAATATCCAATGCTCACTTTACCGCCCGTAAAAGGAAGCCAATTACAATAGTTGTTTTGAGCAGGATCATTAAAGGGAAGAAGGGGAGCATGTGGTCTTACATCGACTGATTTACACAAGTACCCATTGAGGTAGAGGGATTCGAAGAAGGCCTTAAGTGTTGGATATCAAGAATGGCATCATGCAGGATCATCCTTTCGGATTGAAGCTAGGAAGGAAAAGAGCAGGAACCATGCAGGAAATTTTGAGCATGGCTAAATCTTACATGATCCTAGAAGAGAAGTTGAATACTTGGTTTAACAATCTCGTTTCTGTCGATGCTAATCTAGCCGCCCCACAGGAAAGAAGTTATGTTGGCAGGGAATGTAGGGCCAGTACAACAAATACACGCCATTGAATGCGTCACGGGAAAATATTTACCAATAATGTGCTAACACAGAGTACCAAAAAGGAGGAATCAGAGCCCCCTTTCCCATCCGAGACTCGTCCAAAACGGACAAGACAAAGTATTGCCACTCTCACAAGGAACATGGCCACAACACCGATGAATGCATCCAGCTAAAAGGATGATATTGATGGGCTGATCAATATAGGTTCATTTTGAGAGTACGTGAAACGATGAAAAAGAGAAAGGGAAGAGTTGCCTAAGGGAAAATCTCCCTCAAAAGTTGTAAATGCTAGAATCATTGGCGAAGTTAAAGAGTCCAACAAAGGGAAGCACCAGTATATTACTGCCATCACTATAGGAGCGCTCTGAGAAAACCTCATATCTAAGGGAACCATCAAACAAAAGATTGTCGAGATGTTTGTCGTCCACAAAAGGAATGGAAGTGCGTCGATGAAAACTCATGATTGGCCTATGTTAGAGTTTCGAGACTCCAAGAAGGTGGAAGGAACTCCAAACTAAACCTTCCCCTTGATAATCACAACTACAATCGGGTAGTTTTATGTATCTTGAATTGTAATCGACAGTGATAGCTCGTGCAATATCATGTATTATGAATTGTTTGAAAAATGGGCCTAGAAAGCTTATGGTCATATGAAGGTTCAGAACTGCAGGCATTCAATGGTACGACCATATGTCAGTGGGGGTACGGCGAGATAATGATATATGTAGGAGAAAGGAAAGATGTTTGGTCTATTAGTTCCCAATTCCTTGTGGTCCATAGCATGAGTGAGTATAATTATGGGAATACCCTTCGCAACCACCTTGGATGTCGTAGCCTCGTCGATCCATCTTAAGCTCGAACTCCATATTCTTCAAGGGGATATGGTCACCATCAATGTTGATCTCGAAGTAGTAAATAGAATCTATCAAACACTCCAGCGAGATTGGGGAGAAGACAATGGAAATTAGCGTGGCCTCATTAACCGGTCAACTCAAAAGCATGAACATCCATCCCCCCAAACCCTTGGACTTAGACATCTTACCCTTTTTGTTTTTGTCTATTCTAACTTGTGAAGAGTTCTTATTTTTCTTGGTTATAGTTTTGATGAAGATAAACACATAAATAAAAAGAAGAAGTCAAAGCTTGAAGACTAGAGCAATCAAGTTCAAATTATCAAAAAGCTTTGGAAAATTAATGAAAGAATCAATATGGTTGAATATGAATTACAATTATAGTATATATATCTTAGTTGCTCAGAAAAATCATGCATATTCATCTTAAGCCTTTTCTGCATTTTTAAAATGATTTTGAAACTAAACATCATGTTTTTCGGTAAATTGTGGTATTTGAAACCGCCTTAACAATACTTTAAAGCCGACACAATTTATACCATTTACTCAAAATGTAAAAATACCTTAATTTTTGAAAATGTGTCAAGTGTAACTGGTTACAACATTTCTGGTAACCAGTTACATATCCGAAAATTTCAATTTTTGAGTATTGCTTTAGGTCTAACCGATTACGCTTTTTTGTAACCGGTTACCACTAAAGCAGTGACAGTGGTTCACTCATTTTCTGACCCAAACAAATTCTCGAATGTTATTATCAACCATGACATCTTTTCATGCATACACACACTTTCAGAGATGTGTTAAGGCGCTATATATATACCATGCATTTCAGAATTTGAAACTTATCTCTCTTTCATAGAAATTCAAACTCATTACTCTCTCATTTTCAAAACAAGTGCCTTGTGACTTAACTTTTTGTTTGAAACTTACTACATGCATTTTCATTCATCTGTGAAAGTTTCAACACTATAATCATTGAGTACTGTTACATATTATAAATTGCCTACTTGATAGATAAGATCAATTCTAGGAATTGAGATACATTGTTATACAACTTCAAACACTTGTAAAAATTCAGATTAGTGTGATTTCTTCGTTGTCCAAGATTGTTGGAAGCAAGAGCGTGAATAAGGGAGGATTGTTCTCTTATTTCACTTTGTAAAGATTATAAGAGGATTATCCTTATTGATTTTTTTGCTTATGTTTTAGAAGATTGTATGATAGGTCTGGGTGGAAGACTTGTACAAAGATCTGACATAGTGGAAAATCTCTCACAGGGAGTGAGGGGACTGGAGTACTCTCAGATTGTGAGAGGAACTAGGATATATCATTGTGTTCTTTACTTTCTGCATTTATTTTTCAACATATTCACTTTCATATCATTTTTGAAAAATAACAAAACCAGTGCTAACGCTTCAAATTGAGAAAAGTCCAATAAATCTAATTCACCCCCCCCCCCCTAGAGACTGAGTATAAACTTACATAACTATTTCCTCCTGAAATACTCAAGTCTTCGCCATCATCATTAATCTTTAAATCTTTCATCTTGGTTAACTCCTTGATTTTGATGGCCTATTGGATCTCTTCCAAGGTGATATTAAATTCATAACCTTAAAGAAGAGCATCCTTGAAATATTCAAAAGATATGAGTAATGAGGTTAACAAAAGTATAATTGGTCCTTGAAGGTGAGAAAAACACATAAGAAAGGGGGATTGAATTGTGTATGCTACAAATTAATTTCACTTCTGAATCAACATGTTCAGATTCTGAACAATGTTCAAACTTTGATAAAGAGTAAACACACCAGCGGAATATAAAATTCAAAAGTAAATGCAAACAACACACAAAAATTATCCTGGTTCCTCTCCTCAACTGAGAGTAGTTTATACCTCTTGCCTCAACAAAATATTTCCACTATAACCAAATTAATTATAAATTCTCAAGCCAATGCTCAAGACTTCCTGCTCAATCAACTATAAATAAGACTTCCTTGCTTAAGCCATTGCTAAAACCTTCCTGCTTAAACCCTCTGGTTCAAGACTTCCTTGCTTAAACCCTCTAGTTTAAGACATCCTTGCTCAATCTACCTAGAGTGAGACTTCCTACTTAAACCCTCAGTTCAAGACTTCCTTGCTCAAGCATGTAGGCGAGAGACTTCTTCTATGTTAAACAAACTATTTAGTAGATAAGATAACTACAATACTGTAGTACACTATCAAAAGTATAACAGTTGTGCAAAAATCATAATTTTTTTCAACCTTTCTAAGATTTATAAGATATATCTAAGATAATAAATCTTAAGATCTTATGCTATAACAGTTACAAATAACAACTCAGAGTTATGCTAAGATCTTTGTATATGTTTTGATGTTGTAACCTTTCTTTGAGTCTTCAGCTTCCTTTTATAGAGATAGAAAAAGATTTGTTTGAGGTTTTAACAACAACAACAACCTTAGTGAAGAAGTATGCCATGAAAGACATTGGAGAGTTTCTTCTAGTCTGCAGCTTTATCCACTAAATAATAGTGTTGCTCTCAGAATCTTTCATCATACTAAGTATCTACCAAAAGGTAGATTGGTCTGAAGATGTAACTTCCACTTTTCTTGAGCCTTGCAAAGCTAAAACCCTAGTTAACTTTGTCCAAAAGTTTGGGGCTTTGATTAGACAAGAATTTTTTAGATCAGTGTACGGATAAACTGCTCTTCACACCTTCAGAGTCTGAGTTGTCATCAGAAGTTAAGTCATGAGGCTAGAGTCTGATGCCTTCAGAGGCGATGAACAAGTTCACATTCTGATCAATCAGAATCTGACTTTACGTTACTTCTTCATATATGGTAACAATCAGGATTAGTTCTTATGCTTGTGATCCTGCACACTTAAACAAAATGTTAGCAAAATATTTTGTTCTTTAACTACTTTGTGATAATCAAAACCTTTTAAGGGGATGAACAAATCTTGTTCTAACAATCTCCCTTTTTTTTTATGATGACAAACAAATTTATCTAAGAACAATGGTTGATGATTTAATTAACACGGTCTAACACAGAGTCTGAGGTTTGTAAGCTCCCTCTTAGTTAAAAAGTACCTTAAGGTGAGGTTTGTAAGCCCCCCTAAGTTCTTAAGATGAGGTTTGTAAGCTCCCCCTAAGTCTGGTAATTTTTTTAAGGTTAGGTTTGTAAGCTCCCCTTAAATTCCTCATTCATGTTAATTTAATCTTAAATTTAATTACTGTAGTCTGACATCAGAGTCTGAGGTTTGTAAGCTCCCCCTCATTCTGACAGTCCATTAAGACGAGGTTTATAAGCCCTCCTTAAGTCCTTTCTTAGTAAATTAGATTTATCTTTTTAGCTCAGTGAATATTGTTGAATGAATAGGATTCAGGATTAATTGAAAGCACTAAGAAATACTTTTAACCTTCTTAAATAATTCTATGATTTTCTCCCTCTTTTGTCATTAGCAAAAAGTATTTAATAATGTAAAAGAATGTATGGGAAGGATTAATCATGGTAAAAACATATTATGAGCATCCTTTACACTTCCCAATACAGAGAAATGGCTAAAATGGTTAAATTGTTTTTATGTGTTTCTCAAGATGTTACATGTCATTCAAGAATGTCAACTATCATAAGTCGTCATTGCAAGCATCAAAAGCTCAAACGTTTCACCTTACCATTGCAATGTTCAAGACATTTAACCTCACTATAAAAGCAGAAAATCAGAACCGTTATTCTCATATTTTCATTTCAACCCTTTTCTCCTTAAGCACAGTGAGTTCTCCAAGCAACGTGGAAACAAGCACCACTCTCGTTGAAGTTCTAGTTCCACCACCGCAGAAACCGGAGGAAGAAGCCCGACCATTTGGGTTGGTCATCTCACAGGAAGCATTATAGGTGAGGAGGAGAAAGAAGAAGAATAATAGAATAAAAGAGGAGTTCTAGAAGAATGTACTTATGCGACTCTAATGAGGGGAGTGAGGAGCGGGTGCCTAACTGGGAAGAGTCTGTAGCAACTAGAGGTTATTGTTTTAATTTGTAAAAATTAATGTAAACCCCTGACTATTGTAAATATCCCAGTCCATTAATGAAAATTTTCTCCCCTTTTTGACAAATACATATAGTTTGCATGTTTTGATTCTTCTTTTATTTTATTCAAACATCAAGACAATAGCAAAAAAAACATCCATAAGATAACCATACAAGGTCATTAACAAACACTTATTAGAAGAACAATCATAATTACCACCTAAATATAGTTTAATATGACAAACATAAGCAAGATAACAAGACATGCAAAAATAGATTAAGAAAAAGAGATAAGATTTCATAAGAGAAACATTTTAATTACAAAAGAAAAAAAATAGTTCAGATCCTAAGGCTAGGGTTTCTTCAAAAGGTCCAAATTAGCCCTTAAGTGTACATCCATGATGTCTTTCCTGGAAACCATAGATTTCATCTACGTATCCATTTCAATTTGTTTGAAAACCATGGCTATTTGGCCATTACAGATAGAAGCCATGTTTTCCTCTAAAAGATCTTGCTTAAAACAAGATGAGGTAACAAATTTTGAAGTGACCTCCTTCATATTCTGAATAACTTATGCAAGAAATGTCTTGAGAAAATCCGACCTAGTAGCATAAGCGACTGGGTTGGATGTTAATGGTCTCTCATCGATCAGAATCTGCATTTTATCCAAGAGAATGTTTCTGATTACACCCTTATTAGTTTGAACGGTTTGAGAGATGGATGAGTTATTTGAATGGAACAGTTCGGGTTCAGATGTCTAGTTTGGAAAATGAGGTAGATTTAAAGAGAGATTTCAGGGTGAAGTAGGTCAAAATGAATTTGTTCAGACTCAATTGTAGATTCAAAAGAAATTTGTACTAGAGATAGATCATGAACAACTTGTTAAGTTCTAATATTTAGTTTAGATGCAACTTGTTCTAGAGGTTGACTCGGAGAAGGACTGGTTATTTTGGGAGGGGACAAATGAACAAGCTCAGAGTGTTGAGATGGTTGTTAGGTTTCAGAGAACATAGTGATTTCTGGTTGGACAGGAATTACATGTTCTGGTTCAAAAGTAGAACAAGTTTGGTTAGAGGGTTGAGGTGAAGGAGGAAATACTTGGATAAGAATAGTTGTGATATGACTGATATCAGGTGAGAATTGTGAATATTTGAGGTCAAGTGAGCTTCAAATCCAACTGCAACATATTCTGACTCACATATAGAAGAAATGTCTTTCTCACTAGAAATATCTATGGGGTGTTCAAGCATAGTGTTTATGAGGGATGGTTATTCAAAAGTTGGGATTTCAACTAGCTAATTCTGAACACTAGTGGGTTCATTTTTAGGGAAATATGTGTGTTTAGATGAGGAAACTACTGGGGGGTTGGTGATACATGATTAAGAGAGGTGTAATCAAAATCATCCTCAAAAATTGAATTTAGATTGATACATGTTTCACTGGAGATTAGAACCTCTGAAGAAACAGTTGTCGGGGTAACTTTAGAAAATGCCTCTACAACTTTTAGACCAGTCATAACATCAGCAGCCTGAATCTCAGCGTGATCCAAAGTACCAACAATAGTTTATTGATCCTGAGACACTGATGCTTCTAGGTGCTTCTCAAGATGATCCAAGATAGCGGATGATAAGAGTTGAGCAATCTTGAGAGGATCCTTAATTGCTTTCTTCTTAACATAGTTATCTTCACTTTTCTTCTTTCTGAATAAGGATACAATTTCTTCCTCTTCTTATTCCTAAATCTCAGATAAATTATTTATCCTTTTCTTTCTTAAAGGTGCTTCTGAGATGACAGACAAAGAAGCAGCCTTCTCGAGAGACATCTCACTTCTGGTCTTGGAAGGCATCATTACAGTGCTAGCAGCCACTTCTTCAACTTCCTTTTCAATAGCTCTTTCCTTAGAAAATTTCTGAACATATTTCAGAACAACTGAGGCTTCTTTTTTCCTCTTCTTAGAAGAATAAACATCAGTTGACTTGTTAGGAATATATTTAAGTCGGATGTTATTCCCTTTCTTGAAGGATTATATGATGAAAGTTCTTATTACTTCAGGGTCATCCATATTAGTGATGACAGGATATTCCTTAAGGTAATCAGAGTTAATACATCTAACAAAAAGTGGATTTTTTAAAGTAAGAATTTCACATTTATTCTTCATCTTCATGTTAGCCAAAACAGAAGATGATATGATATTTCCATAAATATCCTCTAGATCTTCATTACCAACCAAGCTTTTAAGGGCATCAATTAGACGACTCTGAAAGAATGATTTTGAAAAAAAACTAGAATAGGGCACATCTTCTTCTAAAGCTTTATGATATCCTTTATATCTTTACACAAATGATTGAAGATGTAAGCTGACAGATTGATCTTGTCCTCATTCTTCAGATGGAAAATGAAATGTTTGTGATTCCAAGAAATCTGATAAGTGCTTCCTTCCATTGGAATTAGGCAATTAATTATAATTTTGAACAAAAGCCTGAAATCATCCTTCATGTTCCTTGTAACAACACAATTTTTAGTATTATACTATTATTACTTATGTGGAGTGTTAATTAATTATTTAGTTGATATGAGATATCATGAATAATTTAATTAGTTAACTTGGTGGATATATGGTGTTAGTTAATTTATTTGAATTAAATAGAGATATTTAAATATTAGGTCTTATTGGGCCTATTAATTAAATTAAAAGTATAATGACTTAAGCCCAAATAGAATACTATTATAAATAGTAAGAGGTGAGGAGAGTGAGAATTAGGATTCATTTGATCATTGAAGGCAATAGAGAAAGAGGAGAGGAAAAGTAAAGAGAAGAGCTAGGGTTTCCAGAAAATTGAAGAGGTAAGGGGGGAATCCTTATTGTTATGGGTTAGTATGATTGGATCAATGGGTAGATGTATGTTTAGGTTAAAATCCCTAATTTGCATGATTTTAGGATTGTTAGGTTTTGATGAGTATTCTTGATTTGTGATGATTTAATTGTGTTAAAACTGCAAATTAATGTTATATACTTAGAGTATTGTATGAGTTATAATTTTCTGAACGTGTAGCTTTTTATGGAATTGAAATCGGAGGTCCGGAAGTCCTCCAACGATGAAAACCGCAGAAAATTTTGCATGTTGTTCGTCACACTCGCGGCTTTTTTTTATGTTTTATTGTCGAAATCGTTTTGGTCATAACTTTTGATCCGTAAGTCCAAATTGAGTGCCGTTTGAAGCGTTGGATAGCTGAAACAGAGGGCTATAACTTTGTTTTAGGAATAAAATAATTTTGGAGATTATTTCATGGATGTTTTGGGGGTTGAAGAAGATGAAAGTTATGTTGGATAATTTAGAAAACAACAACTTTTTAGTAACGCCTTCGTGCACGGTTTTATTCATAACTTTTAACTCGTGAATCATTTTGGGTTGGGGTTTAAAGCATTAGAAAGGTGACTCTAATAGATATTATGTGAATGGTGTATTTGTTATGAATGTTAAGATGGTAGAGATGATCTTAATTGCATATTATGTGAATGGTGTATTTGTTATGAATGTTAAGATGGTAGAGATGATCTTAATTGCATATTATGTGAATGGTGTATTTGTTATGAATGTGTATATGTATCATTGGTGGATTGTGAATGATTTATTGTTATGAATGTGTATATGTACCATTGGTGGATTGTGAATGATATATTGTTATGAACGTGTATATGTACCATTGGTGGAGTGTGAATGATATATTGTTATGAATGTGTATATGTACCATTGGTGGATTTGTGAGGGATATATTGTTATGAATGTGTATATGTACCATTGGTGGATTGTGAATGATATATATTGTTATGAATGTGTTTATGTGCCATTGGTGGATTGTGAATGATATATTATTATGAAAGTGTATATGTACCATTGGTGGATAATTCATAGAGTTGAATTATGGTGATATCTGGAATGTTAAGATGGTAGAGATGATATTAATTGCATATGTATTGGTATTTGTACATTCATTCATGGCATGCATGGTCGGCTTCATGGTGGAAGCGGTGAAACTGTGGGTTCACATGGTAAATAGACGTTGATCCTTAATTGGAAATAGGCGTAGCAGACGTTGATCCTTAATTGGAAACAGGCGTGGTAAATAGACGTTGATCCTTAATTGGAAATAGGCGTAGCAGACGTTGATCCTTAATTGGAAACAGGCGTGGTAAATAGACGTTGATCCTTAATTGGAAATAGGCGTAGCAGACGTTGATCCTTAATTGGAAACAGGCGTGGTAAATAGACGTTGATCCTTAATTAGAAATAGGCGTAGCAGACGTTGATCCTTAATTGGAAACAGGCGTGGTAAATAGACGTTGATCCTTAATTGGAAATAGGCGTAGCAGACGTTGATCCTTAATTGGAAATAGGCGTAGCAGACGTTGATCCTTAATTGGAAATAGACGTGGTGGCTTGGATTCTAGATATTGAATCGGAAAGCGGTGAAACGTTGGGTTCACATTGGTACCACATGCATAGAGTCACATGTCTTGCATTGAGTCACATTAGAGTTATGTGATAGTTGAATGTTTGCATTGATGTGATTGTGATGTGTGTATGAGATATGGTAATTGAATTTGATGATGTTTGGATACATAACTTGACTGAATATGTGATTATGTGATAATTGTAGTTATGTGTATAATTGAGAATATAATATCGGATTTGAATATTATACTCCTTGAGTTGTTATGTGTGCTTGAAACATGTGAAATAAATGTTGGTTAATATTATTTACATGGTTATATGAAGTGTGATGAATTTCTTTAATTGTTGATTTAATCATTGTGCTTGATTAATACTTCTTCATAATGATTTGAATTCTCACCATTTCTGTTTGAATGTTACCTTTACATGGGTATCGTGCAGCTACTCAAGAGTAGTATTGCTGAAGTAAGTGAACGGTAGCACTTGAGGTTAGCTGGAGAGCTTCGGTGCTTTATTTTAGAGACTAAGTAGTGAGTCAATGCTCTGGTCATGTAACACTGGGTAGATTGGTAGTATTGAACTCATATCTTATTTGGATATGCATGATGTTATTACTTGTTTTATTTTATCTTGAAGAGATTATTGAGAGATGATCATGGTATGGGACATGGATCATTTTATGAAATGCATGAGTATTCATTCTTTTCCACTGCGAACGCATATGCTTGAATATTCATGATAAATGAGATGTGTTATTTAAAATGACCATGTGTATTGTATATTGATGATGGATGATGTTGGTTTTTGAAAGCTTTTAGTTTTTGAAAACGTTGATGTGACGCCCTTGAGTTTATATGCGTGCTTATTTACTCTGATTATATGTTAAGTATTTTGGGGTAGAAAAAGGGGTGTTACATTCCTGACCTTTCCAATGTCAGAGGAACAAAAATGTTCACACTCTTAAAACAAATATTGTTTGATTGCATCAACTTCAAGACTATTGTCTTTGGTTCCGACAAATATCTACAAGTGTTTGGAGCTCTTAAAAGTTTGACAATTGTCTTTTGATTGATGACCACATCAACACGCATTTTTGTTAATCTAATTTCAATCTCTTCAAACTCTTTTAATACTGCTTTTTTCCTTGTTTTACCTTTCAAAGAGTTGTCCCTATTAACTATAAGTCTCAATTCTTCATGTGCAACAGATTCATCAAAAACTTCTTCCCTTACCCAGAAATATTTCACAAGATAAGGATAGGTTGGTCCATTCAACATATCAAAGAATGATGGTCATTCTTGACCTTTGAAGAATCTCCAAAGATCATACCCATTTTGGCTAAAAGAGTCAAAGACGACAATGTGTTCCACCAGAAGCTTTAGATCACCCTTACTCAAATTCATGGTCTTGGCTTGATTGTCACACTTTTTCCAGAGTTGAAGATCATGTGTGTAGTTTGATCTTTTGAGGATGATGCCATTGAAGAAAAGGGTTTTAGGGTTTCTTTTGAAAAAAAGGGTTTTCTAGAGAAGGTTAGAAAATGCAAAAGTGTAGGTAGTGAAGTAGTGAGATGTTTGATTTTTGTATAATCAAAGTGTTTTTAAGTGTAAAAGAAGTTTTAAACATAAAACACACATAAATGTAATGAGAGACACAAAGAATAAGCAAATTACAACAAAAAGAAGGAAGTATTTACCCAATAAATTCACTCCATGCGTCAGGAGCCGTTCCACATTAATGACATATAGCAAAATAGGTAGTTACCGCGATGCGACCTATTTGAAAATACTGTTCAAATTTAGTATCAGATGATGTGACGCTTCAGAGTCTATTTTTTCAACAAAACCTCTTAAGGAGCTTCTGATCAATGTGATTTCTAAGCATCATCTGATTCAAGAAGAAAAATTTATTTCCAACAATGCTTCTTTTTGCGAATCATCATAAGTCTGTTTAGACTTCTAATAGAAAATGGGTAAACTTCAGACACATAAATCGAAATATGAAGCACTGGATCATAATAGAATACTTTAGTCTTCCCAGTACCAGTAAACTCGTCTTACTGGTTTATTCAAGATTCCACATCTCTTTCCTCCTTTAGAGTTAGGATTTGGGATGCAAGCCTTCTTCTTGTTGAAAATTGCAAGCGACCATTGTCCTGGAGCAGTTGTTGCATTGTTCTTTCTTGTAGCAAAAATAATCTCATTCTTTGGTACCCATACTTTTATGAGTCCTCTGAGGTTAGATTTATAGCGCATATTCTTGCTTTGTGCCTTAACTTTATAGTAAGATTTTGACTTCTTCTAGACAAATTGTCTAGGAAAAGTCTTAACCTTGACTTCTAAACCTTTAGGAACTTTAGATATAATAACTTTAGATTCTGAATCTTTCAGAATTCGTGAGCTATTTATCCTGAGTTCTGATTGGTTCATAGTTTTAACCTTTTCAGCAGCAGATAAAAAGTACGCATTCAACCCTTTTTCAGTAGTGCTTGAAGAAGAAGGATGGGATGGTTTCACTAAGATATTAAACCTTGAAGTGTAAGGTTTCTGATGATAACCAAGTCCTTTCCCTTTGCTCTTACTTACTCCATAAATTATGGAAGCAAGTTTGGTTCTACCATTACCATATATAATGAAATCTCGAAGAGAAGTTTCATTTTTATCCTGAGATTTATCAGACATATTTTTCATTGAAGCAAGTTGTTCTTCATACCTTCAGAGTCTGAGTTGTCATCAGAAGCTGGATCATGAGGCCAGAGTCTGATGCCTTTAGAGACGATGAATAAGTTTAGATTCTGATCAATCAGAATCAGAATTTACATTACTTCTTCATATATGCTAACAATCAGGATTAGTTCTTATGCTTGTGATCCTGCTGTAGCGGGGTATTCGTTACCTTTAGATTTATTTACTAAATCAAAAGTAAGCACACAATTCGAGTCGCCACCGCACTTCTATTTATCCAAAGGAAAGGTTAGAAAGAGAACAAAAACCGAGAAGTTTTATCAAATCAAAAACTAATAAAAATGTCAGAGATTTGGGTAAGGGGGTTGGTTATGCAATGGGAAGGTTTTAAGCACCCAAAACATCGTTAGTACTCTAAGGGAGCCCTTTTTGAAAAGTTGTATGGTAGGTTGGTATTTGTGAAAAATATTTGTGCAAACATGATTAGGGAGATGAGAAAAGAATATACAAATTATTTACAATTTTGTTGTTTGAATGGATGAACCCATTGCCTGCGTACCATCACAAAGGTAGGATCAAAACCTCGTAGTTCGGGGTTAAAATCTCTAAATATTGGTGAATTGATTTGGTCAAAAGCCTTAAGGTTTTTTGTTATTAAAGGGAGAAAACTCAACCTAAACCAACAATCCACCATGTGAGGAGAGATTCAACATACTAGTGAGGGATCCACCCTATAATAAGTATGGAAGACCTATAGTCCAATCACTAAGGATAAGGTGAGGTTTACATCAACCACTATGATAACTTAAACCTATGGCTAATGTTTATGAAAAAAAGTTTTAATCAAAGGTGGTCATTGGAACCACAAAAATCACTTGAAGTGAGTTGAATTTACAAATTAGAAGTATTCACAAAATGAGGTCAAAGCATGAATTAGAGTTCATTTACAATGAGTATTAGTGAAAAGAGTTTGAAAAATCAAAGGCATATGGCCTAAGTTTCTAGTTTTGAAAACAATGTCAATGTTTGCACAAAATGAGTTTGGCTTGGGGTTAGAGTGGAGAGAAGAAGAGAAGGGCTAGTCCTAAACATGCAAAGATGAGAGAAGAGATAAAACCCTTGGAGTTCTTTTCTTGAGATCATAAAGATGATTCAAGATGCTCCTTTCCTTTGGACTTAGCAAATAACTCAAGCAATCAAACAAATATTCATTCAAGCTCATAGGATGTCCATTTGGCTTGTCTCTCATAACTTGGCTATCCATGACAATGGTCTTTCTTACTATCTCAAGTTTGGAATCCCTATCACACAAGAACAAACAATCAAAAAGTTCACAATGCAATAAAAGGAATGGACAAAGAATGAGTTTAGGTTAGAGGTCCTTTCAAGTCAACTTTCAAGATTTAGCATTCTAAAGGCATGAGGTCTAGTTGCTCTTCAACAAGTTTAGCATTCTAAAGGCATGAGGCCTAGTTTCTCTTGAACTCCATTAAGCATAGGTAAGGTCCTAATTCTAAGTCCTTTCTCCTTTTTGCATTGGGTTCACACAAACAAAGACAAAACAAGCACAAAGCCACAATATATTTATTCACAATAATGAGCTCAAGTGAGCAAAGGGAAAAGGCAATATGAATAAATGAGCAAGAAATTAAATTGCATTAAAGTAAATTGCAAGAATTAAAAGCTTGAATTAAAAGTTAATAATTAGTAGTTAGTGTTAGTGTGCCATAAGGAAATTTAGCGTTATGTTAAGCAATCGTAAGTGGACTAATGTAGTAGTCACACCTATCTGAGGTCGGCCAATAAAACTATAGGCAAACAAACACAAGTTAGAGATCATGACTAGTAAGCCAAGCTCCTACAACTTGTCATGACAAAATAAAAGAAGGAAAGACCTTGTATGGATTTTAAGTTTTTTGCTTGACCAAGAAGCAACCTATCTTGGACACAAAGCAATTCACTTGATCTTTGATCAAGTGAAATTTGATTTAGATCAAAGAAGATTAAGCCTCTCATATGTCAAGGCTAACTACAAATCATTAACTCATTGGCCAAAAGGAAAAGAAGAAGAAGAAGAGAGACGAAGATGAAATGTACAAAATGAAAATTCAAATGACATAAACAAAACACAATGATCAAATGTGAATGAAATCAACATCAATCAATGGTAAACAGAAATGAAATGAAGATTAGAAGTCAATAAAGGTCAAACATATTTTTGGTATTTTTTGGAATTAAAATAAAACATAAAATAAAATGAATAAAGTATGATCAAACTTCAAATTCAATTCAAATCAACTTGGATAAGTCCAATTGAATCATCATAAGTCTAACATGGTTAAACAAAGTTTGACAAATTTTCTCAACATTTTTTGAAAGCAGAAACTATTTTGAAATCAATTAAAAGCACTAAAATATAACACAAATGAATTAAAATATCAAATAAATCACAAATCAATTAAGAAATTGATGAGAATATTTTCATAAACTTATCATGATCCAAATGTGTTAAGAAAATATTTTTGGAATTTTTTGATATCAAAAAGTATTTAAAATGAGTTAAAAACTATTAAAAACAAAATAATTCACAAAAAATATTAAATGGAATCACAAAAGTAATTAAAAATCCGATTATGAAACTAGATTTTAAAAGAAAAATTTTGCAATTGGTCTCATATTTTTGTGATTTCAAATAAAAGAGTTATGAATTTTTGAAAATAAATGGAATAAAAGAAAATAAAACACAAATTAGAAAAATCTGGAAAATCCACAGCGCTTGGATCCACTTTCATTAATTGACGTGGACAATCCAATGGCTTAGAAAAATCTGGAAAATCCACAGCGCTTGGATCAGTATATTCAATGGGTTTGATCAACCTGCATAATGATTTTGAATGTAAAAGAGATTTCAGAATTCAAGCAAGGCAAATCATTATGCAGATGAAAAGATTTCTCTTTTTAGGGTTTTTTAGTGATCACCAATTTCATGCAAAAAGCAAAAAGGGAAAATAATTCGGAAAAAACAAACATTTAACATGTAATTTTTGAATGAATATCATTGTATTAATGTGCCAACAATGTCTTCACTTCTCCTTTTGACATGGGAGAAGGGTTTTTAAACAAAAGTGAACACATTACGTGGACTTATGGATAACTCTTGGAACATCAACAGCGACCCAGTTATTGCAGATTCCTCCAAGAATGACAAAGTTGCCCAGATCTTCCTCTGCATCATCTTCCACTATAGCAGCAGCCTCTTGGTCTTCAACAGTGTGGATGAAACCACCACTCTGGAACAAACCGCGCTCATTAGAAATGCCTGAAGAATACCCTATGCCAGCCCGTGATTTATTCTCTTCCAGCTTTATCATTTGTCCTAAACCAATAGTTGCGCCATGCTCAATGGCCAACTTCGCATCATTGTAGGAAGCAAATGAAGAAGGACTTTTTCTTGAAGGCTCAACAACAGATAAGGCTTGGAACGGTGTCCCAACCTCATCCTCAGCGTCTATATAAGAAAAGGAAGACAAATGGCTTACCAAGAGAGCCTTCTCTCCCCCTATCACCACCAACTTCTTGTTCTTGACGAACTTCAACTTTTGGTGTAGGGTGGATGTCACGGCGCCTGCCTCGTGAATCCATGGTCTACCAAGTAAACAACTATATGATGGGTGTATATCCATGACCTGGAAAGTGATCTGGAAATCACTAGGTCCAATCTTGATTGGGAGTTCAACTTCGCCAATCACAGTTTTCCTCGATCCATCAAAAGCTTTGACTACCACTCCACTCTGCCTCATGGGAGGCCCCTGATAAGAAAGTTTGGCCAGAGTGGACTTTGGCAACACATTTAGCGATGAGCCTGTGTCTACCAACATATTAGACAAGGCATCATCCTTGCAATTCATGGAAATGTGTAGAGCCAAATTGTGGTCTTTTCCCTCCTCGGGAAGATCAGCATCGCAAAAGCTCAAATTGTTACAAGCAGTTATGTTTGCAACAATGATATCAAATTGTTCAATTGTGATATCGTGATCCACGTGTGCCACGTCCAACACCCTCTGCAAGGCTTCGCGGTGTGGCTCAGAATTCATCAGCAAAGATACAACAGATATCTTTGATGGAGTTTGAAGCAGCTGATCAACAACATTATACTCGCTCCTTTTGATGAGCCTCAGCATCTCATCATAGTCCTCTTTCGAAATGCCATGCTGGCCAATAGGGACATGAGCTTTAACAACAACAGCAGGGTCTACACCCTTTACAACAAGTGTCAGATTCAGAGAAGAAGAAGTCCCCACAGGACCGGCAAGATTAACAACAGTAGCTCTTCTCATGTCAACTTGGGGTTTCGGCAGCGCCGAGAAAGCCCGACCACTGCGGGTCACACCCCTGACATCTGATATACTTACAACAGAAGTGGAGGGCAAAGGCACTTCCTTCCCATCTTCTAACGCGATTGTGTTATATCTGTAGGGAACACCTTTATCAGAAGAATACGGGGCAGGGCCCGCTGGCTTGATTATAAGAGATGGAGAAACCTTCTTCTTGCTGCCATCATATCTGACGACAACAGGCTCTGGTATTCTGAATACAGGCGAAATAACATCAACTTCATCCTTATTGCGATTCTGAAGTATCTCGATCATACCCTGATCCAGCATCTCTTGGATGTCCTTCCTGACTTGGCAGCATCCTCTCTCGTTGATAGTGCACACCTAGCATCGGTCATGGTCATGCTCATAATGACTGTATCCATATAACAGTCTATGCATCTCGACCAAAGATTGCCTGATGTGACTGACATACAAGACTTTATATTTGCTAGGGCAACCTTGGACCATATTCATAGCAGCTTTCCCATGCTTGGGCAATGGGTTCTTCTTGACATTCGGACCTACGTCCTCAAAAAACAAAATCCCACTTCTAACAAGGTCTTGAACCTTGGTCTTCAAGGGATAACAGTTCTCCACATCATGTCCAGGAGTACCGAAATAATATACGCAATGAAGCTCTGGCTTGTACCACCACTGAGGGTTGGTCGATACAGCAGGTGGGTCATGTGGAGTGATTAGCTTTCTATCAATCAAAGACAATAAAGTTCAGCATAGGTCATTGGAATTGGATCAAAAGTGACCCTCTTCTTATCGTAGTTGGTGCTGGTATTGGTGTTGTTTCGAGGCTGGTAGGCCTGATGTTGTGGACAATGTTGTTGTTGATATTGTTGATGTTGTTATTGTTGATGTTGATAATGTTGAGCTTCCCTGAAGGCAGGTGCTATATGAGCCACCTGGTGCTGGTTACTAGCAGGGCGGACAGTCTTCCTCTTCACAGAGGGTCTTCGTTTGATATGGGAAGACACAACATGTGCCTCTCCCTCTTTCTTCTTTGCAAAACCCCCATACCGTTTTGCAGAAGAGCCTTCATCCCTGGTCAGACGTCCTTCCCAGACTCCTTCCTCTAGCCTCATTCCCATGTTCACCATTTCAGTGAAGTCCGAGGGAGCACTAGCTATCATCCTCTTATAATAAAATGAACTCAAGGTCTTCAAAAAGATCTTGGTCATTTCCTTCTCTTCGAGGAGTGGGACAATCTGTGCAGCCAACTCACGCCATCTCTGGGCGTACTCCTTAAACATTTCCTTCTCTTTCTGGGACATTGCCCTCAGTTGGTCCCTATCGGGAGCCATATCAACATTATACTTATATTTCTTGACGAAAGCTTCGCCAAGATCATTGAAGGAGCGGATGTTTGCGCTGTCCAGACCCATGTACCATCTGAGAGCAGCACCGGACAGGCTGCCCTAGAAATAGTTTATGAGGAGTTGATCATTCTCTGCCTGTGTTGACATCTTGCGTGCGTACATCACAAGATGGATGAGAGGGCAAGTGTTTCCCTTATACTTTTCAAAGTCAGGCTCTTTGAACTTTATAGGGATTTTGACGTTGGGCACAAGGCACAACTCAGTAGTAGATTTACCGAACAGGTCCTTCCCTCTTAGAGTCTTCAGTTCCTTGCGCAGCTCAAGGAATTGGTCATTCATAGCGTCCATTTTCTCATAAACTTCTGGGCCCTCCGATGGCTCAGAATGATAAATGATGTCTTTGACTCTCGGTAACGTGTGCACAACGGCAGATGGCACAGCAAGGACCGGGCTAGATGCCGGCAGAGAAGCGAAGGTCGGAGCAAGACCCTCGGGCACGAAGTTCGCGGGCATCCCCCGCGGGAACCCAGTTGGCATAGTCAGAGCGAAATGAGTGGTGGCGGCAGGCATAATTGAGGAAGCTACCTCTGAAATAACCGTCCTCGCGGGAGGAGTTATGGGTGTTGGAGATGACTGGCTCTAAGCAGCCAACACTGACTCCATCATGGCAGTCAGTCTAGCTACTTCCTCTTTCAACTCTCTGTTCTCTTGTTCAAGATGATCCATCTTCTTTGGAAGATTTGCCCTAGTGTTATACCGGTGCGTCAGCTTGTCTTCAAAATAAATGAAGAACAAAGAGTTAGACCACTGATCAAGAAGCTCTGAACAAAACCTGCTTATACATATGATGCATGCAATGTTTGTGCATATGATTTGTTTTTTTTATCAAAGGAACTTAGTAGAGATCTATTTACAAATATTTGAAAATATTACTCTTTCTAGACATATAATGGAATACTCATATCAATAATATTTGGAAAAAGTTTTTTACACCAATCGTATCAAATCTTACACTTGAACGACCTTCGCACTACGTCCTAAAATAGGCCAAGATGGGCTAGGTAATCTAAGGTCCTTGGCTTCTAAGGTATATATTGGAAAGATTAATGCCTAACCACGACTACTCGTGTGACATTATTGATCCCAATAAGACCTCCACCAAGCGAATGGGCTTGCAAGTCAACTTGCTAAGGAATAACCCCACACAAGTCAACAAGACTATGCCATTCTCCTATCATAAGTGCACTCGAGTTTGGGTATAGAACTCATCTCACAAGAGACCACTAAGCACACAAACAATTTTGATATATCAAGCAATTCATACATTACAAACAATATAGTCATCCCAAATTTGCACAAAAAATATGTCACAAATAAATATAAACATACAATACAACAAAGGCAAAAAGTAGGCTAAACCCACTAGGAAGATAGCTTCCCCAGCAGAGTCGCCATTTTTCTGTAGCGAGGTATTCGTTACCTTTAGATTTATTGACTAAATCAAAGTAAGCACACAATTCGAGTCGCCACCGCACTTCTATTTATCCAAAGAAAAGGTTAGAAAGAGAACAAAAATTGAGAAGTTTTATCAAATCAAAACCTAATAAAAATGCCAGAGATCTGGGTAAGGGGGTTGGTTATGCAATGGGATGGTTTTAGGCACCCAAAACATCCTTAGTACTCTAAGGGAGCCCTTTTTGCAAAGTTGTATGGTAGGTTGGTATTTGTGAAAAATATTTGTGCAAACATGATTTGGGAGATGAGAAAAGAATATACAAATTATTTACAATTTTGTTGTTTGAATGGATGAACCCATTGCCTACGTACCATCACAAAGGTATGATCAAAACCTCGTAGTTCAGGGTAAAAATCTCTAAATATTGGTGAATTGATTTGATCAAAAGCCTTAAGCTCTTTTGTTATCAAAGGGAGAAAACTCAACCTAAACCAAAAATCCACCATGTGATGAGAGCTTCAACATACTAGTGAGGGATCCACCCTATAATAAGTATGGAAGACTTATAGTCCAATCACTAAGGATAAGGTGAGGTTTACATCAACCACTATGATAACTCAAACCTATGGCTAATGTTTATGAAAAAAAGTTTTAACCAAAGGTGGTCGTTGGAACCACAAAAATCACTTGAAGTGAGTTGAATTTACAAATTAGAAGTATTCACAAAATGAGGTCAAAGTATGAATTAGAGTTCATTTACAATGAGTATTAGTGAAAAGAGTTTGAAAAATCAAAGGCATATGGCCTAAGTTTCTAGTTTTGAAAACAATGTCAATGTTTGCACAAAATGAGTTTGGCTTGGGGTTAGAGTGGAGAGGAGAAGAGAAAGGCTAGTCCTAAACATGCAAAGATGAGAGAAGAGATAAATTCCTTGGAGTTCTTTTCTTGAGATCATAAAGATGATTCAAGATGCTCCTTTCCTTTGGACTTAGCAAATAACTCAAGCAATCAAACAAATATTCATTTAAGCTCCTAGGATGTCCATTTGGCTTGTCTCTCATAACTTGGCTATCCATGACAATGGTCCTTCTTACTATCTCAAGTTTGGAATCCCTATCAGACAAGAACAAACAATCAAAAAGTTCACAATGCAATAAGAGGAATGGACAAATAATGAGTTTAGATTAGAGGTCCTTTCAAGTCAACTTTCAAGATTTAGCATTCTAAAGGCATGAGGCCTAGTTGCTCTTCAACAAGTTTAGCATTCTAAAGGCATGAGGCCTAGTTTCTCTTGAACTCCATTAAGCATAGGTAAGGTCCTAATTCTAAGTTCTTTCTCCTTTTTGCATTGGGTTCACACAAACAAAGACAAAACAAGCACAAAGCCACAATATATTTATTCACAATAATGAGCTCAAGTGAGCAAAAGGAAAATAGCATAAACATAAAATATGAGCTCAAGTGAGCAAAGGAAAAAGGCAATATGAATAAATGAGCAAGAAATTAAATTGCATTAAAGTAAATTGCAAGAATTAAATGCTTGAATTAAAAGTTAGTAATTAGTAGTTAGTGTTAGTGTGCCATAAGGCAATTTAGCGTTATGTTAAGCAATCGTAAGTGGACTAATGTAGTAGTCACACCTATCTGAGGCCGGTCGATAAAACTATAGGCAAACAAACACATGTTAGAGATCATGACTAGTAAGCCAAACTCCTACAACTTGTCATGCCAAAAGAAAAGATGGAAAGGCCTTGTATGGATTTTAAGTTTTTTGCTTGACCAAGAAGCAACCTATCTTGGACACAAAGCAATTCACTTGATCTTTGATCAAGTTGAATTTGATTTGGATTAGAAGGTTAAGCCTCTCATTAAGGCTAACTACAAATCATCAAATCATTGGCCAAAAGGAAAAGAAAAAGAAGAGAGATGAAGATGAAATGTACAAAATGAAAATTCAAATGACATAAACAAAACACAATGATCAAATGTGAATGAAATCAACATCAATCAATGGTAAACAGAAATGAAATGAAGATTAGAAGTCAATAAAGGTCAAACATATTTTTGGTATTTTTTGGAATTAAAATAAAACATAAAATAAAATGAATAAAGTATGATCAAACTTCAAATTCAATTCAAATCAACTTGGATAAGTCCAATTGAATCATCATAAGTCTAACATGGTCAAACAAAGTTTGACAAATTTTCTCAACATTTTTTGAAAGCAGAAACTATTTTAAAATCAATTAAAAGCACTAAAATATAACACAAATGAATTAAAATATCAAATAAATCTCAAATCAATTAAGAAATTGATGAGAATATTTTCATAAACTTATCATGATCCAAATGTGTTAAAAAAAATTTTTTGGAATTTTTGGATATCAAAAAGTATTTAAAATGAATTAAAAACTATTAAAAACAAAATAATTCACAAAAAATATTAAATGGAATCACAAAAATAATTAAAAATCAGATTATGAAACTAGATTTTAAAACAAACTTTTTGCAATTGGTCTCATATTTTTGTGATTCCAAATAAAAGAGTTATGAATTTTTAAAAATAAATGGAATAAAAGAAAATAAAACAGAAATTAGAAAAATCTGGAAAATCCACAGTGCTTGGATCCACTTTCATTAATTGACGTGGACAATCCAATGGCTCAGAGGCGCGCACGCATTGTGGTCATTAATCAAACGCGAAGCAAATTGGATTAAAAAAAGTCAAATGAAGCAAAGGCCAAGATTAGATCCTATGATCCAGATCTGAAGGCTATGGATGTTCCACGTGGGGACGGTGGTGGAAACCACCGTCTTCTTCGGTGAGCCAACAAAAATTGGCCACCAGTTGCAGGTTTTGCAACCTCAGCCAAATTGCATGATCCTTATACCAAATCAAAGCTGAGGTGATGTACATCACCTCTATAACCTTGGATTTCTCTCAAGATCTCTATGGAATGAGAAATCTGAGATGGAAAATCTAGGTGTTCAATCTGAAATGCATCAATTCACAAAATCAAAGCCACCATTGGCTTGCCTCTCACACGAGGACTTCAGAGAACCAAATGAGCACAAGCAAAGCATAATATATGATGAGATATGGATCAAAACAGTTGAGCAATGAACCTATGAAGTGCAGCTTTAAATAGTACGATCCAACCAATCTCTTGCTTCCAACTTGATCTTGAGGTGTGATATGAGTGCAAGGCTAAGGAATTAGTATTGAAGATCAACTGATTTTGTTGAAATTCAAACTTGAAATGAGAAATGAAAAATGAGAATTCCTTTGGTATGGTTGGGTTTCCTATTCTGCAGAGCTTCAGGTTGATTCCGGGATCAAATTTGAATGAGGCAAGGCATGTATTTATAGCTGCAGCTGCAAGCAAAGTGTGTCAAACTCGTGTGCATGAAGCTTTGGGTCCTCCATGCATGGGCCTGTACAGACGCATGTGAGGCCCAAAAGCTGATGGAAATGAATGCTGAACACATGCCAAATGGAAATGGACGTGTGATTTGAATGGTATTTGCTTGTGCATGAAGATTCCATGTGAAATGCATAAATGGTCACAAATGTTCCCCTCTTCGAAAGTCCCATATGGAAAATCCAAACATAGACATGTGAGTAATGATTGGAAAGGTTTTGACAGAAGGAACAAAAGCTATGTTGGAAAAAATCCATTTGGAGTTTGGAAAATTATGAAAACTGGTCATGAAGTTTGAGGTACAAAACATGCCTTTGAAAAATTTGCCACAAATGACCAACTTCAAGCCCTTCTGTTTCAATGATGCAAGCCTCAAATGGAAAAATCTCCAACATCAAAGTTGTATATATTTTCCATATGATCAATTTGGACTTAAACTTTGCATAATTTGGATTTTTGAGTAGAAAGTTATGAGCACTTGAAGTTGGACTTTTTCAAGATTCAATGGCTTTGGTCCAAAGTGACCTATAATGTTTTGTATTATCACATGTGTTTCTTTTAGGATTATGAAATTTTGTCCAACATAACATTTGAAGTATACATCTTAATATTTCCAATGAAATTGGTCTCACCTCAAAATCATAAAAAATGAAGGAGGTAGGTCCTTGGGAAGTTGACCCAAAATTAGGGTTTCAATCAAAATGACCTATAATGTCTTGAAATTAATGATGATCTTCCAAGTTTCAAATGAAATTTTTATGAACATGAAAGTTGTTCATAAGGTTATTAAGAACATTTTTTCTCTTGGGGTCATCTTCATTTGACAAACACATCAAAAGTTAGGTTTCAGTGGATCTCAAAATAGTCAGATGACTTGACTGGTCAACTTCTCAAGTCCAAACTTCAAATCTTGATGAATGAATGATTTAAGACACTCACATAGGCTCATATATGCATAAAATGATGAATGAACTAACTTCCCTTGATCGAATTTGATCATAGGTTGAGGTTGCTTCATGAGCAAGGCACAGTCAATGCACAGTTGAATTAGGGTTTCCTTGGGAAACAATCCTCAAGCCCTTTGGTTTATCTTGATCAAATCGGAAAATTGAGAAACTTGGGAGACATATATGATGATTGAGAGCTTTGGGAACCATTGTCATGCTTGCTTTCATCTTCATCTAGCCATTTTGTTTAGCATAGGGGCCTCATAGGAGCAAAGGATCTCATGATTGCTTAAGCTTCAAAACAAAAGAGGTTAGTGACATATTTTTGTACTTTTGGTTAGTAAACAAAATAAGAAAAGCAATAATATACAATTCAAGCATGCTTGGTGGTCTCAAACCAACTCACACAAGTCCCAACCCAAGGGTTAAGGAGCCAAGATGCTATGATCTTTGAGGCAAATGCAATGAGCAATGATATGATGCCATGAGGGATCTTAGGGTCAAAATTAGGGTCTTACACCTGCACACTTAAATAAAATGTTAGCAAACTCTTTTGTTCTTTAAATATTTTATTATCGTCAAAACATTTTAAAGGGATGAACAAATATTGTTCTAACAGTCCTTATCATCAAGTTTCATCTTGATATTTTTTTAGTCTTTAATCTTGATAAATTTTATCAATTGCTCCAGAACAGATTTATTCTCCACCATGCAATGAGTAGGTTTGTTGTTTCATAATAAAAAATTGAACCAAGGTATTGGTCGTATAAAATTATTCATGTTTAGTCCACATGTCCTTTGTGGTTTTCTCCTTCTCAAATTCCCTTAGAAGTTTATTTTTATGGCACTGGATAATGGCACTCATGGCTTTATCCACCATCTCAGTCTATCCTGCTTGTGTTAGATTTTTATGCATCAATGTCTTATCTTTCATTGCTTTTATATTTTTTTAATTAAGATTACTTTCATCTTCACTTTTCACAAATCAGAATTGTTGTCTCCAAAAAAATCTTCGATATCACATTTAAAATCTATGATGCTCACTTATAAACTTAACTCATTTACCCCTAGATAGAAATCACTTATTGTGAATTCGAAAGATTTAAACACACTGAAAATCTTGATGTATAGGACAAAGAACAATAACAATAAAAATAAATGACACCAAACCAATATTAATGTCAATTGTGTAAGCAAAATCATAAAAATATGAATAAAATAAATGACGAGTACACTCATAAATTATTTACCTAGTTCGATCTAATCTAATCTAACTATTTAAGGAAAGAGAATTACTCTCTAATCAATTATACTTCTAAGAGTTATTATAAGAAATTATAAAATGAACTAAAAAAAAATAACTTTCAAAATTGATAAGGTTTACTATGCGGCTTTCTAATTCAACTCTTATCCAAGAAAATAATTTTTACCAAAAAAATATAATATAATAAAATTCATGCTTATTCTATCATATAAATTAGCAGGGGTGTTTCAAACGATATAGATATAGAGATTATTTTATAATTATGAAAATTGAATTTCTAATAAAAAAAATAAAAGAATTTAAAAGTCTTTACTTAATTTGTAAATAACATTAATAACATGCATCATTTTAAATAAATTAAAAATAAT
Organism: Lathyrus oleraceus; assembly: GCF_024323335.1. Classification (NCBI taxonomy): domain Eukaryota; kingdom Viridiplantae; phylum Streptophyta; class Magnoliopsida; order Fabales; family Fabaceae; genus Lathyrus; species Lathyrus oleraceus. Next base: position 320,842,019 of record NC_066585.1, on the reverse strand, counting down.
TATATTTAACTAAACATTTGAGTTCGAGTGGCAAATGAATTTCTTCTAAAAGAACGAAGATTTAAAAAATATCGAATTTGATTCTAAGTAATCAAGTATTTTTCTTATACCATTTTTTTACTGTACCCAACATTCCCATTCAAATATTCAAGTTAACTCATTTCTAACCCAAATTCCAATATATCCAACATTAAAAAACAAAAACAAAACTATCAAAGCAATTGACGCTTTCATCCAATTTAAATAGAGCACGTCAAATTGCATGAGTGTCATATTTTACAGCACATATTTTATTTTTTGTGGATATTTCTGCGGAAAGTTTATTCCTACAGAATTTCTTACAGAAACATATTTCTACAGAATTTCCTACCGATTTTTTATGGAATTTTGTGTAAATTTAACAAAATCCTTATTTTGTAAAACATATATTTGGAAATTCCGTATGAAAATCCATAAAAAAAGATTATGTAAGAAAATCCGTAAAAAAACTTAAATGTATGTTATAAAACTTGGATACTTGACATTCTCCAATTAAATTCGGCACCCTCACATACTTTTATATTGTCAAAAGTGTCTTGATTGTATTTTAAATGAAATTTATGTTTGAAATTTTTAGTAGGATAAAATAAAATTTTCGATACGAACAAAATTTTCGGTAGTGTATTTTAAATTTTCAGTATACCAAAAATCTCAAAATTTCCGGTATGTTCCAAATAATTTTGAAATTTTGAAATTTACGAGGTTATATAGAAAATTTCAACCAAAATGAAATTTTCGATAGGGTTATTCGTGTGAAATTTGTGTGGTCCAGAGTAAGTGCAAAGTTGTATAAATAGGGGGTGACATGTTGTTTGATAAAAACATCTCAAAAAATGTCTCTTTCTCAATTTTTGATCAAGGCAGATGTGTACTTCAACGGAGCTTCACCTCCCATAGAGTTCCGACTTCCGGATGGCACGACATCTCTCGCCGGCCTGATGTCCAAGTTGAATGAATTGTTGGCCGATACCAAAAACAGAAAGGTGGGGAAGATTGAGTTTCGTGAAGATTGGATTGACACTGACGGGAGGATGAAATACAACCTTATTGAGTTGAAGACATGTGAAAATGTGAAGGATATTTGGAGATCATTTCCCCGTAGGATAACAAATGGATCGATAGAGTTAGATGCTAAGATTTCAAGGTCTATCGATGACATAATGAAGAGGATGAGACGTCTAGAATCATCTGGTAGTGCCTGGATTTTCTTATTTATCACAATTTTTTAAAGTTATGTTTAAGTTATGTAATCCTTTATCAAATGTTAGTTTATGTTGATGTAACATGAATGGAAAATAAAAAATATTATGTAATAAAAAAGTTTTTGATGAAGATGTTTGAACAATATACAAATAATACATAATATATAAAAGATCTCTAAATAGGCCCCATATGGACTATGTGTGCATCCCGATCTAATCCAGTATAAACCTCATCATCTAGGTTCACCAAAACCATGAGGTTATCCATAATAACTGCAAGCATCTGGAGGCATTGCTGGTCATCCACATCAGTTGTAGGAGGATGCGACGACACGTCATCAACAGGTACCCCAGCATGAGAAGGCTCAACATCATTCAGATCCTCAACAGATGGAATGATGTGAGGGTATGATACAATGAGGTACAACTCTAAGTAACCATCCTCACACTGCGAGGGATGCTGAATAGTAACTGCTCGATCTCAAATTTCATGACCGAAGCTGATGAAGTTACTCTAAAACCATCAATCAATGCTCGCAGATGGTATATCCGAAATTGGTCGTGTGATACTCTGAACATAACCATATTGTCACAGATACATCTCAGGAAAGTTCCTAGCAACCATGATATCCCACCGCATATAACCTGAATATAATAAAAACTCCTCGAACTCACGGTGGACTCTATGATCATTGTATGGTATCTAGATAACATTAACAGTCAGCGTATTACGGTCGGAATCTTCGGGAAGTCCTTCAACTTTGAACCGTGCAAAGTCACCTTCAGTGTGGGATGGTCCTATGACAAACAAATATAATAAAAAAACATTTGCAGTTAGCTTTCATGGTACAATAATAAAAAAATCAAAGTTAAACATAAAATACATATACCTCTATGTGTCATAGTCGTAACGTCACATGGTATGCATACTCAGTAAGCACCGACCGAATAACGGGTCCTCCAGGAAATCCTTCGTCAGTGTGTACAAAGGGCTCAGTCGAATGAGTTTGCAACAGTAACATATGGGACTAGATCAACAACAACAACATATGACTGGACCTTGTAACAACCCAATTTTTAGTATTCATTTCTTATATTATTATTATTATTATTTTATTTTATTTATTTAGGGTGTTAATTAATTAATTGGTTGTTAGGTAGTATAATAATTGATTATATTAATTAACTTGGTGTGTATATTATGTTAGTTTAATTTATTTGAATTAAATAGAGATATTATAATACTATGTCTTATTGGGCCTAATAATTAAATTAGAGGTATCATTTCTTAAGCCCAAATATAATACTAGGATAGTAGGAGGTGAGGAGAGTGAGAGGTAGCACTCATTTGGTCATTTTCAAGGCAACAGAGAAAGAAAGAGGAAAAAGTAAGGAGAAGAGGAGAAGAACAAGGGAGAAGTTAGGGTTTCCAGAAATTGAAGAGGTAAGGGGGAGAATCCTTATTATTATGGGTTAGTATAATTGGGTCAATGGGTAGAAATATGTTTAGGTTGAATCCCTAATTTTTATGGTTTTGGAATTGTTAGGTTTTGATGAGTAATCTTTGATTTGTGATGATTAATTGCGTTTGGAATGGATATATGGATGAAATTGAGGGATAGATTGAAAAAACCACTCAGTTTATTAAATTTCATTACAGTAATGGTACTGTTAAGAAAAATTCCAGTTTTAAACTGAGTAACGGGTTACCCAAAATGCGTTAACGGGTTACTTAGTTAAAAATCTGCCCAGGAATTGAATTTTGTTTTTGTGTTAACGGGTTACCCAAGTTACTTAGTTAAAAATCTTCCCAGGAATTGAGTTTTGTTTTCCTGTTAACGGGTTACCCAAAATGCGTTAACCGGTTACTTAGTTAAAAATCTGCCCAGGAATTGAATTTTGTTTTCGTGTTAACGGGTCACCCAAAATGCGTTAATCGGTTACTTGCTGTTGAAAAAGGGAAAATCGAGGATTTTAAATGATGTAATCATTTTGAAATGAAATCTAAGTGTGCGTATTTGATAATTAGTGTATATATGTGAATGGTGTATTTGTTATGAATGTGTATATGTACCATTGGTGGATAATTCATAGAGTTGAATTATGGTGATATGTGGAATGATTAAGATGGTAGAGATGATCTTAATTGCATATATTATTGGTATGTGTATATTCATTCATGGCATGGTCGGCTTTATGGTGGAAGCGGTGAAACTGTGGGTTCACATGGTAATAGACGTTAATCCTTAATTTGAAATAGGCGTAGCAGACGTTGATCCTTAATTGGAAATAGGCGTAGTGGTTTGGATTCTAGATATTGAATCGGAAAGCGGTGAAACTGTGGGTTCACATGGTAATAGACGTTGATCCTTGATTGGAAATAGGCGTAACAAACGTTGATCCTTAATTGGAAATAGACGTAGTGGCTTGGATTCTAGATGCTGAATCGGAAAGCGGTGAAACTATGGGTTCACATGGTAATAGACGTTGATCCTCAATTGGAAATAGGCGTAGCAGACGTTGATCCTTAATTGGAAATAGACGTAGTGGCTTGGATTCTAGATATTGAATCGGAAAGCGGTGAAACTGTAGGTTCACATGGTGATAGACGTTGATCCTTGAATGGAAATAGGTGTAGCAGACATTGATCCTTAATTGGAAATAGACGTAGTGGCTTTGATCTTGTCTGGATCGGAAGCGTGGCTTGGATTCTAGATATTGAATCGGAAAGCGGTGAAACGTGGGGTTCACATGGTAATACCACATGCGTAGAGTCACATGTCTTGCATTGAGTCACATTAGAGTTATGTGATAATTGAATATATGCATTTATGTGATTGTTATGTGTGTATGAGAGATGGTAATTGAATTTGGTGATGTTTGGATACATAACATGTTAAAATGTGTGGTTATGTGATAATTGAATATATGCATTGATGTGATTGTTATGTGTGTAGGAGATATGGTAATTGAATTTGGTGATGGTTGGATACATAACTTGGCAAATTATATGTGATTATGTGATAATTGTAGTTACGTGTATATTTGAGTATATAGTATTGGATTTTAATATTATACTCCTTGAGCTTTGATGGATGTTTGAAACCTGTGAAATAAATGTTGGTTAGTATTATTTACATGGTTATACAAGGTGTGATGAATTCCTTTAATTGTTGATTTAATCATTGTGCTTTATTATACTTCTTCATAATGATTTGAATTCTCACCATTCTGTTTGAATGTTGCCTTTACATGGGCATCGTGTAGATACTCAAGAGTAGTATTGCTGAAGTAAGTGGACGGTAGCTCACTCGAGATTTAGCCGGAGAGTTTCCGTGTTTTGGTTTAGAGACTAGGTAGTGAGTCAATGCTCTGGTCATGTAACACGGGGTAGATTAGTAGTATTGAACTCATGTCTTATTTGGATATGTATTATGTTATTACTTGTGAAAATGTTTAATTGCATTTGCTGTTTGAGAGGCCATAGTGCCAAATATTCTGGATATGGTTTTATTTTATCTTGAGGAGATTATTGAGAGATGATCATGGTATGAGACATGAATCATTTTATGAAATACATGAGTATACATTATTTTCCGCTGCGAACGCATATTCTTGTATATTCATGATATTTGAAATGTGTTATTTTAAATGACCAGGTGTATTGTATATTGATGATGAATGATGTTTGGTTTTTGAAAGCTTTTAGTTTTTGGAAACGTCGATGTGACGCCCTTTTGTTTATATGCGTGCTTATTCACTCTGATTATATGTGAAGTATTTTGGGGTATAAAAAGGGGTGTTACAGACCTGCTCAGCAACGACCTCATCAACAACCACCCCAGCAACCTCTCCAACAGCCTCCCCACCAACATCTTCAACAACCTCTCCAACAGCATCCTCACCAACATCTCTAGCTCCAACAACCTCCCCAACAACATCTCCAACAACCTCCGCAGTAACCTCTCTAACAAAATCTCCAGCAACAACCTCATCTTCCACCTCCTCCACTGTAACAACCCATTTTTTTTAGTATTTATTTCTTATATTATTATTTTATTTTATTTTATTTATTTGGAGTGTTAATTAATTAATTGGTTGTTAGGTAGTATAATAACTGATTGAATTAATTGACTTGGTGTGTATACTGTGTTGGTTTAATTTAATTGAACTAATTAGAGATAATATAATGTTATGTCTTATTAGGCATATTAATTAAATTAGAGGTATAATTTCTTAAGCCCAAACATAATACTAGAATAGTAAGAGGTGAGGAGAGTGAGAGGTAGCACTCATTTTGGTCATTTTCAAGGCAACAGAGAAAGAAAGAGGAAAAGTAAGGAGAAGAGGGGAAGAACAAGGGAGAAGCTAGGGTTCCAGAAATTGAAGAGGTAAGGGGGAGAATCCTTATTATTATGGGTTAGTATAATTGGGTCAATGGATAGAAATATGTTTAGGTTAAAATCCCTAATTTTTATGGTTTTGAAATTGTTAGGTTTTGATGAGTAATCTTTGATTTGTGACGATAAATTGCGTTTGGAATGGATATATGGGTGAAATTGAGGGATAGATTGAGAAGCCACTTAGTTTATTAAATTTTATTACAATAATGGTAACGTTAAGAAAAATTCCAGTTTTAAACTGAGTAACGGGTTACCCCAAATGCGTTAACGGGTTACTTAGTTAAAAATTTGTCGAGGAATTGAATTATGTTTTCGTGTTAATGGGTTACCCAAAATGCATTAATCGGTTACTTAGTTAAAAATCTGCCCAGGAATTGAATTCTGTTTTTGTGTTAACGGGTTACCAAAAATACGTTAACCGGTTACTTAGTTAAAAATCTGCCCAGGAATTGAATTCTGTTTTTGTGTTAACGGGTTACCCAAAATGCGTTAACCGGTTACTTGCTGTTGAAAAAGGGAAAATCGAGGACTTTAAATGTTGTAATAATTTTGAAATGAAATCTAAGTGTGCGTATTTGATAATTAGCGTATATATGTGAATGGTGTATTTGTTATGAATGTGTATATGTACCATTGGTGGATAATTCATAGAGTTGAATTATGGTGATATGTGGAATGATTAAGATGGTTGAGATGATCTTAATTGCATATATTATTGGTATGTGTAATTTCATTCATGGCATGTTCAACTTTATGGTGGAAGCGGTGAAACTGTGGGTTCACATGGTAATAGACGTTGATCCTTAATTGGAAATAGGCGTAGCAGACGTTGATCCTTAATTGGAAATAGACGTAGTGGCTTGGATTCTAGATATTGACTCGGAAAGCGGTGAAACTGTGGGTTCACATGGTAATAGACGTTGATCCTTAATTGGAAATAGGCGTAGCAGACGTTGATCCTTAATTGGAAATAGACGTAGTGGCTTGGATTCTAGATATTGAATCGGAAAGCGGTGAAACCGTGGGTTCATATGGTGATAGACGTTGATCCTTGAATGGAAATATGCGTAGCAGACGTTGATCCTTAATTGGAAATAGACGTAGTGGCTTTGATCTTGTCCGGATCGGAAGCGTGGCTTGGATTCTAGATATTGAATCGGAAAGCGGTGAAACATTGGGTTCACATTGCGGTACCACATGCATTGAGTCACATGTCTTGCATTGAGTCACATTAGAGTTATGTGATAATTGAATATATGCATTGATGTGATTCTTATGTGTGTATGAGAGATGGTAATTGAATTTGGTGATGTTTGGATACATAACGTGGTAAAATGTGTGGTTATGTGATAATTGAATATATGCATTGATGTGATTGTTATGTGTGTAGGAGATATGGTAATTGAATTTGGTGATGGTTGGATACATAACTTGGAAAAATATGTGATTATGTGATAATTGTAGTTATGTGTATATTTGGGAATATAGTATTGGATTTTAATATTATACTCCTTGAGCTTTGATGGATGTTTGAAACATGTGAAATAAATGTTGGTTAGTATTATTTACATGGTTATACAAGGTGTGATGAATTCCTTTAATTGTTGATTTAATCATTGTGCTTTATTATACTTCTTCATAATGATTCGAATTCTCACCCTTTTGTTTGAATGTTGCCTTTACATGGGCATCGTGCAGATACTCAAGAGTAGTATTGCTGAAGTAAGTGGACGGTAGCTCACTCGAGATTTAGCCGGAGAGTTTCCGTGTTTTGGTTTAGAGACTAGGTAGTGAGTCAATGCTCTGGTCATGTAACACGGGGTAGGATAGTAGTATTGAACTCATGTCTTATTTGGATATGTATTATGTTATTACTTGTGAACATGTTTAATTGCATTTGCTGTTTGAGAGGCCATAGTGCCAAATATTCTGGATATGGTTTTATTTTATCTTGATGAGATTATTGAGAGATGATCATGGTATGGGACATGGATCATTTTATGAAATACATGAGTATTCATTACTTTCCGCTGCGAACGCATATTCTTGAATATTCATGATAATTGAAATGTGTTATTTTAAATGACCAGTTGTATTGTATATTGATGATGAATGATGTTGATTTTTGAAAGCTTTTAGTTTTTGAAAACGTCGATGTGACGCCCTTTTGTTTATATACGTGTTTTATTCACTCTGATTATATGTTAAGTATTTTGGGGTATAAAAAGGGGTGTTACAGTAGTGGTATCAGAGCAGGTCGGTCCGTCCGACGATGTTGTTTAATTAGGTTTGTTCCCTAGTATGCGATAGGTGTGTGACAACACTGTCGATGCTTGTTTTATTCTCCATTGCATGTTGGGAATGAAATAAGTGGGGGGAGCGTCTGCCTATCTTGGATGTTCCAATTGTATCGATCTTGGAGATTATGTTGTTACATGCAAGAGTGTAGTGGGCCAGTTAACCTGTTTTGAGAATGTTATGCTTTTCTTGAACCCAAAGAGAGGTCGGATTTGAGGATGGCATTGGTTAGAATTTAATCGGGTGTATATCCACTGTTTTGAGAAGACAGTTATTTTTCTTGAGGTTGGTGCTAAGGAAGATTGGTTTGTGTCTGCTAAGCAAGTTGATAAATCGGTGCAAGGTGGTGCCGAGTTATTTATGTTATTGGCAACTTTGGATATTCGGGAGAGGATGACGATTGAAGAATTGCCAATAGTTTGTGAGTTTGCGGAGGTATTTCCTGAAGATATAAGTGATTTACCGCCGGAACGTGAGGTTGAGTTTTCGATTGATTTAGTTCCTGGAACTAGTCCTGTATCGATGGCTCCCTATAGAATGTTTGCTTCTGAGTTGAAAGAGTTGAAGAGTCAACTTGAAGACTTGCTTGAGAAGAGGTTTATTCGTCCTAGTGTGTCGTCGTGGGGTGCACTTGTTCTGTTGGTCAAGAAGAAAGAAGGTTCTATGAGATTATGTGTTGATTATAGACAACTGAACAAAGTGACGATTAAGAACAAGTATCCACTTCCGAGGATTGACGATCTGATGGGTCAGCTGGTTGGGGCTTGTGTGTTTAGAAAGATTGATTTGAGGTCTGGGTATCATCAGATTCGTGTAAAGGCTGAGGATATTCGAAAGACTGTTTTTTGGACAAGGTATGGTCACTACGAGTACTCCGTGATGCCTTTTGGTGTGACGAATGCACCTGGTGTATTTATGGAGTATATGAATAGAACTTTTCATGATTATCTGGATAAGTTGTTATTGTGTTCATCGATGATATATTGATTTATTCTAAGAGTGAAGAGGATCATGTCGAGCATTTGAAGGTTGTGTTATCGGTGTTGAAAGAGAAGAAGTTATTTGCTAAACTCTCTAAATGCGAGTTTTGGTTAAGTGAAGTAAGTTTTCTTGGGAATGTGATTTCGAGTGGTGGTATTTCTGTGGATCCTACGAAGATTGAAGTTGTATCTCAATGGGAAGCTCCTAAGTATGTTGTTGAGATTAGAAGTTTCCTTGGTTTGGCTGGTTATTATAGGAAGTTCATTGAAGGATTTTCTAAGTTGTCGTTACCGTTGACGCAGTTGACTAGGAAAGGTCAAGCTTTCATTTGGACTTCGCAGTGTGAAGCGAATTTTCAAGAGCTTAAGAGAAGATTGACTACGACTCCTATTTTGATTATACCGGATCCGTTAGAACTTTTCGTTGTGTATTGTGATGCTTCTTTGTTGGGTTTAGGAGGTGTTTTGATGCAAAAAGGGCAAGTGGTAGCTTATGCTTCAAGGCAACTTAAAGTTCATGAGAGGAATTATCCGACGCATGATTTAGAGTTGGCCGCCGTTGTGTTTGTGTTGAAGCTTTGGAGACATTATTTGTTTGGATCGAGATTTGATGTGTTTAGTGATCACAAGAGTTTGAAGTACTTGTTCGATCAGAAAGAATTGAATATGAGGCAAAGAAGATGGTTGGAATTCTTGAAAGATTATGATTTTGGTTTGAATTACCATCCTGGAAAGGCGAATGTTGTAGCCGATGCATTGAGTAGGAAGTCGTTGCACATGTCTATGTTGATGATTCGGGAGTTTGAATTGTTGGAGCAATTTAGAGATTTGAGCTTGGTTTGTGAAGCGACGCCTTCGTGTGTTAAGCTTGGTATGTTGAAGCTTACGTGTGGCATTCTTGACGAGATTAGAGAAGGTCAGAAGTCAGATTTGAAATTAGTCGATGTTATGACATTGATTAATCAAGAGAAAGGTGGTGACTTTCGGATTGATGAGAATGGTATCATGAGGTGTCGTGATCGAGTTTGTGTTCCGGATGTTGCGGATTTGAGAAAGAGGATTATTGAGGAAGGGCATAGAAGTGGTCTGAGTATTCATCCTGGTGCTACTAAAATGTATCAAGACTTGAGGAAGATGTTTTGGTGGCAAGGTATGAAGAAGGATGTAGCGGAATTTGTGTATTCATGTTTGACTTGTCAAAAGTCAAAGATTGAACATCAAAAGTCGTCTAGTTTGATGCAACCGTTATCTATTCCCGAGTGGAAGTGGGATAGTATCTCTATGGATTTTGTTTCGGGTTTGCCGAGAACATCGAGTAATTGTGAGGTGATTTAGGTCGTTGTGGACAGGTTGACGAAATATGCTCATTTTATTCCGATGAGGATGGATTATTCGATGGAGAGGCTTGCTAAGTTGTACATCGAGAGGATTGTGTGTTTGCATGGTATTCCGTCGAGAATTGTTTCGGATAGAGATCCGAGGTTCACTTCGAGATTTTGGGAAGGTTTGCAAAGTGCTTTGGGTACGAAGTTACGTTTGAGTTCGGCATATCATCCGCAAACTGATGGTCAAACGGAGAGGACTATTCAGTCACTTGAAGATCTTTTGAGGTCTGGTGTTTTGAAACAAGAAGGAAATTGGGATAGTTTCTTGCCTTTGATCGAGTTTACGTATAACAACAGTTTCCATTCGAGTATTGGAATGGCACCTTTTGAGGCTCTTTATGGTAGAAGGTGTAGAACTCCTTTGTGTTGGTACGAATCGGGAGAGAGTGTTATGGTTGGACCCAAGTTGATTCAAGAGACTACGGATAAGATTAAGATGATTCAAGAGAAGCTGAAGGCTTCTCAGAGTCGTCAAAAGAGTTATCATGATAAGAGGAGGAAGGCTCTTGAGTTTGAGAAAGATGAGCATGTGTTTCTTCGAGTTACGCCAATAACGGGTGTTGGTAGAGCTTTGAAGTCGCGTAAGTTAACGCCGCGTTTCATTGGTCCTTATCAGATTTCCGAGAGGGTAGGTGAAGTGGCATATCGGATTGCATTGCCACCGTCACTTTCTAATCTTCATGATGTGTTCCATGTGTCTCAATTGAGGAGGTACATTGCGGATCCATCGCATGTTGTTCCATTAGATGATGTTCAAGTGAGGGATAATTTGACGGTTGATACATCACCTATGCGAATTGAAGATCGAGAAGTGAAGAAGCTTCGTGGTAAGGAGATTGCTTTGGTGAAAGTGATATGGGGCGGAACCACCAATGGCAATATCACTTGGGAACTCGAGGATAAGATGAAGGAATCGTATCCGGAGTTGTTCGTTTGAGGTAATTTTCGAGGCCGAAAATCTTTTAAGTGGGGGAGAGTTGTAACAACCCATTTTTTTTTAGTATTTATTTCTTATATTATTATTATATTTTATTTTATTTATTTGGAGTGTTAGTTAATTAATTGGTTGTTAGGTAATATAATAACTGATTGAATTAATTGACTTGGTGTGTATACTGTGTTGGTTTAATTTAATTGAACTAATTAGAGATAATATAATGCTATGTCTTATTGGGCCTATTAATTAAATTAGAGGTATAATTTCTTAAGCCCAAACATAATACTAGAATAGTAAGAGGTGAGGAGAGTGAGAGGTAGCACTCATTTTGGTCATTTTCAAGGCAACAGAGAAAGAAAGAGGAAAAGTAAGGAGAAGAGGGGAAGAACAAGGGAGAAGCTAGGGTTCCAGAAATTGAAGAGGTAAGGGGGAGAATCCTTATTATTATGGGTTAGTATAATTGGGTCAATAGGTAGAAATATGTTTAGGTTAAAATCCCTAATTTTTATGGTTTTGAAATTGTTAGGTTTTGATGAGTAATCTTTGATTTTTGACGATTAATTGCGTTTGGAATGGATATATGGGTGAAATTGAGGGATAGATTGAGAAGCCACTTAGTTTATTAAATTTCATTACAGTAATGGTAACGTTAAGAAAAATTCCAGTTTTAAACTGAGTAACGGGTTACCCCAAATGCGTTAACGGGTTACTTAGTTAAAAATCTGCCGAGGAATTGAATTTTGTTTTCGTGTTAACGGGTTACCCATAATGCGTTAACCGGTTACTTAGTTAAAAATCTGCCCAGGAATTGAATTTTGTTTTCGTGTTAACGGGTTACCCAAAATGTGTTAACCGGTTACTTAGTTATAAATCTGCCCAGGAATTGAATTCTGTTTTTGTGTTAACGGGTTACCCAAAATGCGTTAACCGGTTACTTGCTGTTGAAAAAGGGAAAATCGAGGATTTTAAATGCTGTAATTATTTTGAAATGAAATCTAAGTGTGCGTATTTGATAATTAGCATATATATGTGAATGGTGTATTTGTTATGAATGTGTATATGTATCATTGGGGGATAATTCATAGAGTCGAATTATGGTGATATGTGGAATGATTAAGATGGTAGAGATGATCTTAATTGCATATATCATTGGTATGTGTACATTCATTCATGGCATGGTCGGCTTTATGGTGGAAGCGGTGAAATTGTGGGTTCACATGGTAATAGACGTTGATCCTTAATTGGAAATAGACGTAGCAGACGTTGATCCTTAATTGGAAATAGACGCAGTGGCTTGGATTCTAGATATTGAATCGGAAAGCGGTGAAACTGTGGGTTCACATGGTAATAGACGTTGATCCTTAATTGGAAATAGGCGTAGCAGACGTTGATCCTTAATTGGAAATAGACGTAGTGGCTTGGATTCTAGATATTGAATCGGAAAACGGTGAAACTGTGGGTTCACATGGTGATAGACGTTGATCCTTGAATGGAAATAGACGTAGCAGACGTTGATCCTTAATTGGAAATAGACGTAGTGGCTTGGATTCTAGATATTGAATCGGAAAACGGTGAAACTGTGGGTTCACATGGTGATAGACGTTGATCCTTGAATGGAAATAGACGTAGCAAACGTTGATCCTTAATTGGAAATAGACGTAGTGGCTTTGATCTTGTCCGAATCGGAAGCGTGGCTTGGATTCTAGATATTGAATCGGAAAGTGGTGAAACATTGGGTTCACATTGCGGTACCACATGCATAGAGTCACATGTCTTGCATTGAGTCACATCAGAGATATTTTATAATTGAATATATGCATTGATGTGATTGTTATGTGTGTATGAGAGATGGTAATTGAATTTGGTGATGTTTGGATACATAACGTGGTAAAATGTGTGGTTATCTGATAATTGAATATATGCATTGATGTGATTGTTATGTGTGTAGGAGATATGGTAATTGAATTTGGTGATGGTTGGATACATAACTTGGCAAAATATGTGATTATGTGATAATTGTAGTTATGTGTACATTTGGGAATATAGTATTGGATTTTAATATTATACTCCTTGAGCTTTGATGGATGTTTGAAACATGTGAAATAAATGTTGGTTAGTATTATTTACATGGTTATACAAGGTGTGATGAATTCCTTTAATTGTTGATTTAATCATTGTGCTTTATTATACTTCTTCATAATGATTCGAATTCTCACCCTTCTGTTTGAATGTTGCCTTTACATGGGCATCATGCAGATACTCAAGAGTAGTATTGCTGAAGTAAGTGGACGGTAGCTCACTCGAGATTTAGCCGGAGAGTTTCTGTGTTTTGGTTTAGAGACTAGGTAGTGAGTCAATGCTCTGGTCATGTAACACGGGGTAGGATAGTAGTATTGAACTCATGTCTTATTTGGATATGTATTATGTTATTACTTGTGAACATGTTTAATTGCATTTGCTGTTTGAGAGGCCATAGTGCCAAATATTCTGGATATGGTTTTATTTTATCTTGAGAAGATTATTGAGAGATGATCATGGTATGGGACATGGATCATTTTATGAAATACATGAGTATTCATTATTTTCCGCTGCGAACGCATATTCTTGAATATTCATGATAATTGAAATCTGTTATTTTAAATGACCAGGTGTATTGTATATTGATGATGAATGATGTTGGTTTTTGAAAGCTTTTAGTTTTTGAAAATGTCGAGTGACGCCCTTTTGTTTATATGCGTGTTTTATTCACTCTGATTATATGTTAAGTATTTTGGGGTATAAAAAGGGGTGTTACACCACCTCATCTCTGGGTCACTCAACTGATCGTATCTGGCGGCGTCGAGTGCTACGAGGTGCGCGAAATCCACCCTGCTCAATCAATTGTTTCCGATGTGAACCTGTTGAAACCACTCGTTCAACCTGTATCCGAGAAGACTCAACCTCAGCAACTCTAGCTTGGTATATCGCTCTATCACTAGCTCTACCTGCAATAGTGTCGTCCATGCCTCTATATTTCACTGCAAAATAAGAAAAATTTAAAAATATCAGAAATTTCAAAATTTCCGATAAAAAACAATTTTTGTATCCATACCGGAAATTTCAAATTTTCCGATAAAAAACAAAGTGTTTATAACTGTCGGAAATTCTGAAATTTCTGGAAAAACAAAAATTTTGAAATTTCTAATAAGATGAAAAGAATTAATAACAGAAAATTTGGAATTTTCAATATAAAATCCCGAAATTTTTTAATTTTTAATGTATGTTTTTTGAAATTTCCGATAGTGTTTCGAAATTTCCAATATTGTCTTAGAATTTTCAAAAATCCGCTTGAATACTGTAAATTTAGAAAATGGATGAATTGATTTTGCAAAAATAATATTGTTTTTTCATACGCAGCAGGGTGTCAGTTTTAATTGGAAGATGGTAGGAAGAATTTTTATTTATTTATTATTATTAGTTTAAAAGTTGGATATTTTTGTTAAAAGCTTGATTACTTTGTGCATTTGGATGAGAATGTTGGTTAGCTTAGTAAAAAAAATTCACATAGTGGATTAGACCATAAATTTAAGGTACAGATAACAAAGAGGAGGTGCATGAATCTATTGTGTTTCAAGTTCGACACGAGTGACAAAAAAATCATGACTTAGAAATCAATTTTCATCACAAATGAATCCACTTTGCTAAGAACCTATGTATTTCATTTTTACTCTATGGTACACCATGCACAGACAGCATTTGAAACATCCTGACTCAAACGTGTCCTACATTCTGTGCTTCTGAATGAGGCCCCCCATGACAGAGTTGTCTCAGACCTCCCACACGTGCATGCAGTCCGTGCTATGTAAATAAATACACTGTAAAAAGATAAACAATGTCAATCACTCACTTCATCCATAATGCATGCAGGTACCTCAACTCCATTACATATAAAATATTTAATTGAATCACATAATTATATATTACTCCTCTTATTTTATTTAATACTACATATAACTAAGTCAATCTTCACATTTTAATTTAATTTTTTAAAGTATTTTAATTACTAGTACTCATTACTTGGGAAACAATTTTGATTTGTTTGGTGAGGTTAGTGAATATTGGTTCACAAGTTTGAATATTTTGGAACTAGGTAACCCTATAGAGTGCTAGAACAATGACAACAAATAGAAGGAGTCAAAGTAATGGTAATGATTTGTTGGTGTTGACACTTTTGAAAGCAATTTTACAGTCCTTTGCCTTCATTGACAAGTTACCATTTATATATATATATATATATATATATATATTATATATATATATATTATATATATATATATATATATATATATATATATATATATATATATATATATATATATATATGTTTGTTGTCTGCTATCTCACGTTAATCTTTCTGATATGACATCCCTTCATATACTGCATTTTCATGATCACATATATGTCTTTTTGTGCCTTCATTTTTACTGTGTCAGAAACAAAAGTAAGAGAATCCTCTTTTGAATTCTGAGGGAATCCATTCCTTTTCAACTCTGACTCTTATTCTTTCTATAACAATTTGTTTATTCAAAATCATATCTTTTTCACAATCTCAACTAGATTTTGCAGGTCAAACATTACAAATTTATTCAGACAAATTATTTATAGGTTTGTAATTTTGTATGAATCTTTCAAGATTTCATTTTGGGACAGACATGGTATAAAAATACATTTGGTTCAAGTATTGATTTGATTGAGATGGGATAAAACTAAAATGATAGATTAGAATCTCATAATATATATGATGTTTGTTATTATTATTATTTTGTTAAAATAATATTTTTGGGAATTGTATTAGGACTAAACAATAATTTGTGAATGGTTGGGTAGGTCAACTAGTATTTGTTAATTAAATTAAAGAATATAATTAATATCAATTTTTTTTATTTAATTTAATGTTTTGTTTTAATTAATTAAAAAAACTTTACAAATTAATCTTTTAACTTTACTTTCGTGATTATATTTGATCTCTTCCGTCAATTTTTTTAAAAAATATTTAATTTTATTTGTCGTGCCGTGACAAGAAGGTCATTTTTACAAATCTAAGTTAATATATTTAGTTAAAAATTGATACATTATTTTAACTAAATATGATAATTCAGATTTGTATTAATGACCTTATTGTCATACCAAGTTACCAGAATTTATGATTTTTGTCATAAATGGATGGAATAGACCAAATAAGATAATAAAATTGAAGTTAAAAAACCAATTTATAATATTTTTATTTAAAGAGATTAAAATGGAATATTAAATTAGGAACTAAAATATATATTAAATGAGTGTCAACCGTTAATTTAAAATTCAATTTTTAATAATAGAATTTTTTGTATTCTCGTAAATCAACGATTTAAAAAAAAAAAAATAATTAGTGTTCATTTATTGTAAATTAGTGAATAAAATTTTTAAATTGTAACCTATGAGTCAAAATATCTCTATATATCACTGGATCAATTTAATATGAGTAATATAATAATAGAAAATAGAAAAATTATAATAGGAGCTTGAATCCTACTATTTAAAATTATTATTGAAAATCGGTTATTCTATTCACAGAACAGACATAGATTATTGTTGAGCTACTTTTAACTAATACATGTTATTTCAGTTTCTATTTTATTGAGGTATACTGTTGAAAGTAAAACTACCAACTCTTAGAAAACTTAATAGGCTTTGGTTTAATTAGATTTCTATTTGAAACTTCAAAATCATGATATAAACAAAAATGACTAGTAATAAAAACAAAACTTCAAAATTTTCCAAATGAAAATCCAAACATGTCCATTGCTATGAATCCGTGGAATCAACTAGTATAGGAATCCAACCCTAACATAGGCCAAAAACAATATTGTAAAAGATTTTAGTCAAACATGTTTTGCATAGGATGTGATATTTCCTCCAAACACAAAAAAAGAAAGGAACAATATACATGATGATATAGGAGGATTATCCTTGACAGTTGACTTAGATGAAATGATTTTTTTGTCCTCTAACTATAAATAATAATAATAATAATAATAATAATAATAATAATAATAATAATAATAATAATAATAATAATAATAATGTTGTTCATTCAATTTTTCTATAAATTCAGTGTAGCATGTGTGGGTGATATTAGATTTTTATAAAACTTACAAAATTGTATGAGATTTTACCGGATTTTATGAAATATCCTGTATAAAGGAAAGCAATCACGAAAATTTACAAAAATTCGATAAAAAATTCAATAGAATTTTATTTATTTATTAATAGTTTTAATTATTTGCTTTTTTTAATTAGAAATATATGTATATTACTTGAAACTAATTAGATATTAACTTGACATAAAAATAACATAATTTGGCATAAATCTAAAATAATATCGCATTATATTATTGCGAGTTGTATTGAGACATTTCAACATTTTCATAATTTCGACTATTAATCTTGTAAATGTTGCATTTACCTCAATATGACTCTTAGTTTCTTAATAATGAAATATACTCTACATTGCTCATACATCTTTCTCGGTATAGAGCTCAAACATATTGAATCTTATCATCCCATCAACGTCAATATTAGGGAAGTAATAATCAATTTAAACCATTTTCAATTGTCGTTATGGTTTAAGAGATTCTTGAGTTTGGACTTTATATCTACAGGGATGGTGGTCTCAATAACCCTAAATTCAAACGGAGGACTCATATCATTAAAGTGTTGGTGCAATTAGTCCATACAAAAGCATACACTACGCCAAATAAGGGAAAAGAGGGCGCTTTTTTTGGCCTATAACAGCGCTTTAAAGCGCCCTCTAATCTGGCGTTGGCATAGGTAAAGACAGCGCTTTTTTTCCTGGTGAAAGCGCTGTCTAAAGTGGCTCTTTAAGCCCTTTAAGGGCCACTTTAGAGGGCGCTTTTTAAAGAAAGCGCCCTCTAAAGTGGAAACATTTAAGGGTTTAGAGGGCGCTTTTACTGGAAAGCGCCCTCTAAAGTGGAAACTTTTAAGGGTTTAGAGGGCGCTTTTACTGGAAAACGCCCTCTAAAGTGGAAATTTAAAGGGTTTAGAGGGCGCTTATTTTGGGAAGCGCCCTCTAAAGTGGGTGGTTATTTAAATTTTTTTTTTTAAAAAGCGCTATATTTTTTATTTTATTTTAGACAACCTGTATATTGAAGCAGTACACCCAAAACTGTATAATTTGAAGCCCTTTTTCACACATTGCATTCAACAAGCCTTATATACAACAATCCATACATATACAACAATCCACTGATATATAATCGTTTAACTTCTAAAGATTCTAAATATACAACCAATTCATAACTTAAAAAGAAATAAAACTAAGTAGCAAAAGCATCTCTGAGATGTATGTTTTTTTTGCTAGCAGCAGTCTTCTTAGCAACAACCTCTTTTTGTTCAATATCAATAGCATGAACCTAAAATATCATAAAATTAGTTAGGTGATGTATAAGATCAAGAATTAACATTTTCTATGCATAAATATCATATAATTGTGTTTATACCTTTTTTTTTTATGCAACTGACTCGATTTGCTGCGTAATCCCCTTATATTTTTGGTCCCTTATCTTTTGAAGATAGAATTGATATTTGTTTAGATGGACATGTTCCATTGTCGTAGAGGGATACTTTCAAATATCCAACATCATCATCTACGCGAATGAGGCTTGACGACAATGGAACATCTCCATCTAAACAAATATCAATTGATACTTTCAAGTATCCCTTGCCCCTTGCACGAATGATTGACTTCATAATAGCCATTTTACCTGTAATAAAGAAAACAATTAAAATCAGATGACAAATGTAAAAACAATTAAAATCATAAAAGTCATTTTACCTGTAATAAAGAAAACAATTAAAATCATTTGACCTGTACCTTTTTCACTAAGTTCTCTTTCTTTTCTTGGTTGGAATATGTTCTACATGTCTCTTAACAACACGGACGGTTGGATTGATCCAAATACCCTCATTATGATCATTTCTAATATATGAATCATTTGATATAATATTCTCATCTTGATCATTTCTGGTAAACGATTCAATCTCAACATCAATATCACCTTGATCTCCAGTGTTTTCATCAATTACTTTGTTGGAAAAAAGAACTATAGACCATTTCGTACTTTTCGGATCATTGACATAGAACACTTGTCTAGCTTGAGAGGCTAGAATAAAAGACTCATCTTTGTATCCCACCCTATTAAGATCCACTTGCAAAAATCCTGACTTATCCATTCGAATGCCGTTATTATTTTCAACCCACTTGCAACCAAATATAGGAATCTGAAACTTCTCATAATCAAACACCCAAATGCGCTCGATAACACCAAAATACGACAGATTTGCAAATTTGGGGTTTAAGTCCTTCACACTTGATATGTGCATTGCTTCAGCTACCACGGTGACACCACTATTCTGCATAGTACTTTTATCATCTTGTTCTTTGGTATAAAATGTGTATCCATTAATCGCGTATGCGCTATAAGAAAAAACATGGAAACTTGGACCATATGCTAAGCATCTCAACCTTTCTGTTATTGAAGCGGGATCTGAATAATACTTTGAATAAATATGATCCTTAAACCAAGGTATAAAACATTGATTGTGCTCTCGTACTATCCAATTTTCATTTCTATTGGGATTTAAACCTCGGAGAACATCCTTGTGAATTTCAACATACGGCTCAACCTCATTCTCATTGTGCAGAACATACAAATGCACTTGATCCCGTTCGACCCTTGATACTGCCACAATTTTATTTCCAATTAGATTTTTTCCTTCTTTCTTTTCGACAAGCTGAGACTTGGGGAGTCCGATTGACTGAACATTAGACAAATATTCAGTACAAAACTCAATCGCTTCTTCAATAATGTATCTTTCAACCATACAACCTTCTGGTCGACTTCGGTTCTTCACGTACCCTTTTAATATTTTCATATAACGTTCAACAGGGTACATCCATCTCATATAAGCTGGTCCACACAATTGTGTCTCTTTCACAAGATGAACAACTAGATGTATCATTATGTCAAAAAATGATGGAGGAAAAAACATTTCAAGCTCACACAAAGTAATAACGATTTCTTTTTGCAACATTGGTAAGATCGCAGGATTGATCACCTTACTGCAAATTGACTTGAAGAAAGAACACAACTTATTTATAGAGCTTCTTACTTTTTCTAGAAGAATAGAACGTATACCTATTGGGAGAAAATGTTCCATTATAACATGGCAATCATGGGTCTTTAAACTCTTTAACTTGAGGTCTTTCATAGACACAAGTCTTCTAATATCTGAAGAGTACCCTTCTGGAACTTTAACTTCACTTAGAAACTTAAACAATGTTTTTTTCTCCTTTCTAGATAGAGTATAAGCAGCAGGCGGTAGATATGTTCGTTTTCCTTTCTTCAAGGGTCCTAATTCAGTTCTTATTCTCATCGCTATCAAGTCCTTTCTTGCCTTAAGGCCATCCTTAGACTTTCCTTGTATATTGAGTAACGTGCCAATAACACTTTCAAATACATTTTTTTCAATATGCATAACATCAAGAAAATGTCTCACATACAAGGACTTCCAATACGGCAATTCAAAAAAAATTGACCTCTTCTTCCACCCACTTTTGACAAGTGTGTGGGCAAAAGGCTTGCCAAACTGAGTATCCAAATCTTTCACCTTTTCAAAAATTTGATCACCCGTCAATATAGGTGGAGCTCTGCCTTGTTCTGTCTCTCCATTGAACGCCTTTCTCCATCCACGGTAGTGATGATTTGAATTTAAGAATCTCCGATGACCGAGAAAGACATTCTTCTGACCAAACTCCAAGCGCTTCCAATCTGTTTTATCTTCACAAATAGGACACGCACATTGACCTTTTATGCTATACCCTGATAGATTTCCGTATGCTGGAAAATCATTAATTGTGCCAAACAACATCGCCCTCAAGTTGAAACTTTCTTTCCTACATCCATCATAAACCTCCACACCGGTCTCCCACAAAATCTTTAAATCTTCGATTAAGGGCTTCAAGTACACGTCTATGTCATTCCCTGGTTGTTTAGGTCCAGAAATCAACATAGACAACATCATGTACTTACGCTTCATACATAGCCATGAAGGTAGGTTATAAATCATAATAATCACAGGCCATGTACTGTGTGAGATACTCTGGATACCGTGTGGGTTCATTCCATCAGTAGATAATGCCAAGCGAAGGTTTCTTGATTCTTCTCCAAATTCAGGATAATCATTATCAATTTTCAACCACTGTGGTGAATCTGCCGGATGTCGATACTTTCCATCTATAATTCTTTCATCTGCATGCCAGGTCAAGTGTCTTGAATCGGTTTCACTATGAAACATGCGTCTAAATCTCGGAATAACAGGAAAATACCACAAGACTTTTGCTGGAGACAACTTGTTCTTATATCGCGAGACACCGCATTTAGGACACTCATTTAACGATGCATACTCATTTCGAAACAAAACGCAATCATTTGGACATGCATGTATCTTATCATAGCTCATGCCAATAGAGCACAACATCTTTTTGGTCTCATATGTTCGATTGGGAAGAACATTATCCTCAGGAAGCATATCTTTCAAAAGGGCTAATAACTCTGTGAAACTTTTATCCGACCATCCATTGCCCGCCTTTAAGTTGTACAACTTTAATACCGCATACAATCTTGTGAATTTAGTGCAACCATCATACAAAGGTTTCTCTGCATCACTTACCAACCTCTCAAACATTTCGGGACAATCCTTAAGATCTCCTTCAAGTGCTTCTGCAATCTCTTCAACTCGATCACAATCGTATGTATCTGCGCCACTATAGTTTGAGGCATAGGTCGTACTATCCCCCGGTTCAACATTCTCGTTACTTTTCTCACCATGCAAATTCCAACATGTATAACTTCGATCAATTCCATGCCTCATTAGATGCGATGTCAACTGAACTGCGTCAACCCGTTTCCCATAACAACAACCCAAGCAAGGACATATCATTCTACTAGGGTCTTCGGCGTGCGCAACGGCAAACTTAACGAATTCTGATACCCCATTCTCGTACTCTCTCGACAATCGATTGGAAGACATCCATGTATTATCCATTACTAATTAGAATAAACAAAAAACAATTTCAGAAGAGAAACCAATTTCAGAAGATACTCTGTGCAGGGCATTCATGTCTCCATTTACTCTATCAAATAACATCCATACCTAAACTTCTTAAGTTACTAGCTACGCTATGTACTGGTTGGCTGTTAATGAAGAATTCAAACACATTCGGACCTAGGTTTCTAATGATACTGGTGTTGACACAAAATCAGATGTTCATAGGTCGTATAACCCTAACTACTGGGTAATGTAGTCCCATTGCATGCGCTATCATGGTCACTAAAAACCAATCGTCAATTGCCTAATAAACCCAAACTATTTAAATGACTATGAATATTGAAACTTTACAGGTCGAAACAAACGTAGCATAGACAACAATAACATAAAACTGAAATGGGGCAAAGCTAAAACAAAGCAATAGTGCAAGTAATAATGTATGCATCGTGTACCTTTGATTGGTAGAAGGAGGAAACGTCGTAGATCTAACAGAGGTGGAAGGAGAACGCCTTAGAACCCTAACGTGAAAAAGAACGAAAATAACAGAGAGTGAAATAACAAAACGCGCAGTATGTTATAATTTTAATGTTTACTAAAGGGGACCTTAGAGGGCGCTTGTGGAAAAAAAGCGCCCTCTAAAGGGGGCCTAAGAGGGCGCTTATGGAAGCGCTCTCTAAGGCTTTCCAGAAGCGCTTTATAAGCTGGAAATGCACATGGACTTATAATAGCGCTTTATTAAAAGCGCCCTCTAAGGGTAACCTTAGAGGGCGCTTTCTAAAAAGCGCCATGTATTGTTGTCCCTCTATCTCCTCCTTATTTTTTCGCTTCACCTTAGAGGGCGCTTTATTACAAAAGCGCCCTCTAAAGTGCGCTGTCTATTGCTCCTTATTTTTTCGCTTCACTTTAGAGAGAGCTTTTGTAATAAAGCGCCCTCTAAGGTGCGCTGTCTATTCCAGTTTTTGGCGTAGTGATATTTATATGAAATTCAAAGCAATGTAGTCCATACAAAAGGGACTGTGCAATGTAGTCCATACAAAAGTATCAGTGCAATCTTGATCATACAAAAATGTTGGTTTAATCTCGACCATACAAAAGTGTGGGTGCAATGTAGTCCATACAAAAATACTAATCATCATCAAGTTCAACTATTGGTTAATGTGGATCTATATGTTGCCTCTTTGGTGCATATACTCCGACTTTGTGTTCCCAATATCTTATGTGACCCACATATGTTGTTTCTCATTCTCTTGCACTCTCACTATATTTCTCTCTTCAACAGTTAATGACCGAAGACAATTGCAATCTCCCATCAATTTCAACTGAACCTAATGGAACTTGTTGACAAAATCAACTGCAATAAATTTGTATCTACATGAAGACATAGCTCGAGATAACATAAGTGGAAATAAGGTGATGTTATGGTTAGGTAACAAATATAATATTATATCTAAAAGAAATAAGATAACTCATATTAGGAATGTCATCCACTTCTCACTCCCCTGAACATCCAATCTAGATATTGTTAATGAATTCCTAACATTTGAAACTGAATTGTAGAACAGTTTGAAATATCCACCACTTTTGTAAAAAACTTGACCATTTACGCCTGAATCAATGATCAATACTCATCGCCTTATCCAATCAAACTACCAATAGCACGGAAACCACAATTTCCATCAGACCTTGTATCTATAGTATCTTCAACGTAATCATACAAAAATGTAAGAAACTATGACAAATGTGTCTTAAAGACATAATAGACGAATGAATTATGAGAAGTTTTCGGATGATCTACGAGACGATTGACTTTTTTTATCATTGTGAGGCATCAAGATGCTCCAAATACAAAGGATCATAATGTGCACTACCCTATTTCCCCCTTTTACTCTTCCTAACCATCTTTTGGACTTAAACATTATAGGTGACGGACACATACAATTTGTAAAATGATATGTAAGTTCACCCATCTTTTCTTCAAGACCCTCTGAGAAACAATATCTAAGTTACTGAAGTAATTTTTTAAATATTCACATTCCCCTTTTAAATTCAGTTGTGTCTCACTTTCTTCATAATAACTTCGTAGTCTTCAATATATAATTTTCTCCAAAATGTATGAATGACATACAATGGAATAAGTTCCCCTTATACTTAAAGAGATGCAATATTTCATGTACAAGAGGAAACCATGAGTGATCTTAATGAAGCACCCACATGCAACCTTGTTAAGATCAACTTATTCCACTCTTTCAAACATTTTTGCAATGTGGTGTTTACACTGTCTTGAAACAAAACCATGTGATCTTGTATAAAAAAGAGTATTGTGTTAATCCTAAATATTAATGATATTTTTTTGAAATGATATTTTGATTGCACCAAATTGCCGCTTTAATTTGGAATTGATTGTGTCCCAACTTTTTGCAAAGATCGCCTCTTCTGGTATGTAACATGGTTTTTTAAGTCTCCAATAAGCTAACTCAGTCTTATGAAATATTACAACATTACTATGTTAAAAAGTAACATTTTTTTACTTAATAATTGTAAACTCATATTAAATGTTGTACCTAATTGTTATCGTATTCTCTAAGTAATTTACTTTGTTGATCCACACAACAACAAATTTTTCTTTGTAGGATGACAACTAGGTTTATTTAATATATCAACAAAGTAAGGGATACCAACATATATTAGCTCAAACTGTTGCAAGTGTTACACATGCTTAATCATCCTCTTTGAATGTATCTTATTCTATAATTCCATCACATGCTCTTGTTTATTCTCCTTGATAAGTGTAACACCATAATTTCTATGACTCTTTAATTAAACAAAATCACACGAATAATTTAATCCAAAAAGGTGTTGCACATTTTCATCTATCATTTGTCTCATAAAAACATTTATTAGGCAACAGAATAAACTTCAAAATCTCAAATAAATTATTTATTTGTATCAACATCAAAAGCTCGATGATAATAACTCAAATATCTCAGAAACCATAAAATATAACAAAATTAACTCGTCATCGATGTTACATATCATAGAAACTCCAAAACTAATTAACGAGAAAATGGTAAAATA
The DNA here is from genome assembly GCF_024323335.1 of Lathyrus oleraceus. NCBI lineage: Eukaryota > Viridiplantae > Streptophyta > Magnoliopsida > Fabales > Fabaceae > Lathyrus > Lathyrus oleraceus. Next base: position 320,816,552 of record NC_066585.1, on the reverse strand, counting down.
AATGAAGAAAATCTTCAATTCTAACTCACAACAGTTATTGTTTCTCCTAAGTATTTGTACCATAATAATCAGGACACCACAAAACAAATAAAAGAGTGGTGAGAACTCATTCTACAAATTCATGGCACATAAACTTTAACGATAGTACAGCCAACATGAATATTCACACATAATGTTCATCTATAACACATTATACAAAATCAAATATCACTCACAAACCATAAACATTCACATATGCAAGAATGAATGCAATGTAGTCATTACCTCTACTTCAACATGCATGTGGTACCAAAGTTATTTGGAAGTCAGAGATATGTTATGTAACTATCCACTCGTCACTGGACCGAAGTCTTACTCGTCATTGGACCAAAGTCCTACTCGTCATTGGTCTGAAGTCCTACTCGTCAATGGACCGAAGTCTGACCTATCTCCAATATATATGATGTATGAATGAAAACAAAACACATAATATACATCTCTACCTCCATCATCATTACTGGTCACTGATTCCTCTTGAACGTAAACTCAACATAATAGTCATCAATGTAAGGCCACAAAAAATGGTTCCACCGAACCAAATCAATCTCAACATAACTCGACATAATCATCACAATCATACAGTTTCTCAATAATACTCATCATTATAACATTCATATAACCACTAAGAGCATCCCAGCATCACAAATCAACACATAGTTTCCATCAATTCATGATTGTCCAATAATTATCTCATAAGACTTATCACAAGTAAGCATAATATTCACATTTTCAAGTACATGTTTTAACCTATGAATCATTATTATAACGTAGTATGAAGTGTCAATTGTCCAACGCTTTGAACCGCACCTCAAATGGAGTCACAAAACTCAAGGTATGATAAAAACAATATTTTGACCCAATTTGGATTCATGATTCGAATCAAGTTTAAACTATGGTTCAAATAAAATCAGTCTGAATTACTTTTCTGCATAATTTGAATCAAAAGTCATAATGTAAACCCCCGATTCGAATCAAATCAGTTTGAATTACTTTTCTGCATAATTTTCACGGGAATTTCACTCATAAGTTCATTTGTTTTCAACCGAGACTTATCCCAACTTCAATTTTGAACATGAGTAACCACACCAACTCATATAACGTTCAACACATCGATTACGACATAGATTTGACATATTAACATCGATTTATCACATTAATTCGTCATGATGTTTATCAACACATATCATTAACACATGAACATCATCATCATCATAAAATCTCTCATGACAATTTATCATGCAATTTCACATCTAAGTAGCACATAATATATTTTCAAAATCAATTATGGAAATTTATCATAGCATATTTCACATCAATCAATTATGGAGGTTTTATACAAACCTCGCATAATTCACAAAACCCTCGTTAATGGAGTACAAGGGAGAAAGGGAAAAAGATAGGGGTAAGAATCCCCCTCTATCCTACAAAAATAAGCACCATTATCATGAAAAGTTCCTCCCTTACCTCAATTACGCGATAAAACTTTCAACTTTGACAATGAAATCTCCCTCTTCTTACTCTGACTCTGCTAGAGCTTTTTCTCCTCTCTGCTCACTTTTCTCCCAATTTCATGTATCTGAGTTTTTCTATCCCTTTTTTTCACTTATAATAATAATCTTTTTTTTATTCTAAATAGCCGCATACTCCCCTCATCATCCCTAATATCACACTCACCCCCTACTTCACTCAAACTCCAAATTACTATCCCAACTCATATTTCTTATTTTTCTATGCTTTTAAATAATTAGCTAAAATACTAATTTCTCCCACTCCTATCAAATGACTAAATAAATCAAATAAATTATAAACACGCCAAACACACATAAAACAAATTAAAATTCAATTAAATAATTAATTGTAAATTTAGGGCGTTACAATAAGCATTTTGCATTTTGCTCCAACATTTTTTACATCAAGAAAACTACATAAAAAAGATAGATTGAGGTTGGAAAAACAACTTCAATGAGATCTATCAAAGAAAATTCTCGATTAGTCACCATAATCTTAAAAAACAACTTCTCAGATGTGAATAATTCATTTATCTTCTCTGAAGTCCATATGAAATTGTCTTCCATTTCATGTTTCAAGTATGCAAACTCAAATGAAAGCGTCAATTCAGTTGACGTAACACCAATAATCTCAAGTAGTTGTAGTCGGTATTTGTTGATTTTATATGTGAAGTTAAAGATGAGAACCATATAAAACATATTTCTAAATTTCACTGAATCAAGATGCGTCCAATAAGGGTGGACAAAAAAACACCATCCGACATAATTTATTCCAAACTGTGGATTTTTTTAATCAACGAGGCAATTTGGATGGACGGATAAACCAAAAGGATAATGGCGATTTAATTTGGTCGGGTTCAATTTTTATTTTTAGACCAACTTTAAAATTTTAAATGTATCAAAGCAGTATAGTTTTTAAGTAAAAATCATCAAATATGTAAAATGGGCTTAAAAATTTAAACTAGGCTAGACCCTATTACTAATTGAAATAACCAAATACATATGAACAAAAAATATATAGATATTTTTGGATTACATTGGCCTTTGATTCTCACCCGTGGACTGGGCCGATTAGGATCGTTGTCCCAAACATAATTGAACCCGATCGACTGTTCACTTTAGTGTCTAGAATATATCAACCACAACATTAAAGTACTCGATGTTTCTTTTCCAATACATATACCTCTTATCACGGAGTAAACTCATCAAATATTGTATTTGAGTATATGGACCTTTAATGACTTACTTCCTCCGTCTCATAAAAAATGTTATATTTGAATAATTCACGGTTTTTAAGGAAATAATTAGATGTGTTATTTTTGGTGATAAATTAATACTATTTACTAGAAATCCCTATTAATTGTAGTTAAAATAGTGATTGAATAAAGTGAAAGTTAATAAATAGGGATATGATATTGGAAAAATAATAACAAATGTTGCATTGATATTGTAAAATGACAATTATTCTAATACAGAAAAAAAAAAAAGTGGAAATGTGACACTTTTTATAAGACGGATGAAGTATATGTAACTCTTGCTTTGTACAATTGTGTGACATTCTCAAATTTTTAGAATTTTAATCTTTCAATGCATTTATTATGAAACTCAGCGCCATAAAATACTCGGTCGCGCCATAAAATACTGTCTTATCGTTCATCAAGTCTCCTTTAAACCCGTCTCATTTAGACTCGTCCCACAAAAGTTCACAAAAATAAAGGATAGAGAGGGCTTTGTTAAGGGTGCAGGCCTAAAACCTTGTCCCGCCAAAAAAAAAGTGCTAGGCGAAACGGACCCGCGGTCGTTACATCTTTTAAGTTTAAAATTGTAAATTTTCATGTTAATACCCGCGTCCGCAAAAGCTCACAGAAAAACGGAGCGAGACAGATTAGACATACTAGAGGATATTAATCCGTCCCAAAAAAAAATACGGACAAAACGGACAGCCCAACAAACCGAAATTGGTTTGTCATCCAATCATGAGAGTATTTTTAGAGAGTAAGTTAAATCGACTATTCTTACCGCTCCTCTATATATTAATCTTTGTAGATGTTCATCCAATGCAGATGAGTATGGTATTAGGCCCTCTAACACTACTGAAGTTTCAGTTTATTATATGGGTATACCAGACACGTGAAATGACATTTAATGCAGATAAATATGGATTAGAAATACTCCCTCCGTTCCTTTTTAAGTGTCCATTTCTTTAACCCTAGATAATTATTACATAGAAAGAAAAAGTAAAATGAATGTAATAAATAATTAAGGGTATTATAGGTAAAACAAAAATTATTATTTGAAAAGTAACAATAATGATTAACTTTCTTGATATGTATAAAAAATCAAAAAATAACACTTAAAAAGGAACAGAGAAAGTAGTAATCCAAATCAATTTCTCAATCATAAGTTAAAGTTAACTTAGTACGTCAATTATTTTATTTTTTAAATCTTATTCAACTGCTCTGTGAACGCCGATAATTTAAAATAACAATTTTGCTAGTTAAAAATCATACACTTTTTATTGGATAAACTCTCATTTCTAAAGAATCATATTAATCCAAACTACATGCCTAATTTTAAAAAGACAATCCCATACATGTTCGGTAGACCTCAACTTGATGATGCAGTTGCCAACCATTATGCGAATGCTTTCAAGTTCTGGCAAAATACATCATTGCCACACTCAAACTTCAACGGCAGAAAGATCGGAATCCAGCTAGTGATCCTGATAAAAGATGAGTCATATAAAGGTGAACACTAAGACAAAACGTCTAACCGGACCACTGTTCTTAAACCAACTCTCGATATCATGATATTTTAACATCTCGAAGAATCCTTGCAGCCATTGAGCCATACCTTCTGGCCTCCCACTCACTAAGGTTTGCATTTGGGGGAATTGAATTACTATGATCCTCAGTGTTTTCTTCAATAAGACCAGCTCCTTCTACTACAGTACTCTCCTCGGTGTTTTTATCTTTAACACCAGTTTCAACATCAACTTTTTCAGCAGCAGCTTGACCTGAGTTCTCTGCTGAATGTTTTAATCCCAGAATATATAGTTGAATGCTTGGATGTTGAAATGTTTCATCCATCTGCACAAAGTGAAGTAGAAGCTTGATAAGTATCTAAGCACTTACCGAACTTACTCTTAAAAGCTAGTTATCAAAGGGGTGCACAAAGTGAGGATTAAGTGATGTTTCATGTAGGAACTTGATAAGTATCTAGGCACTTAGGAAACCTACCCTTAAAAGCTAGCTATAAAGGGGAAGAACCAAGCTATTTAATTACTACATCGAGCATCCCATACTACTTGGTGTGGGACTTTAGCACCCTGTAATACCAAGTCACTAACATAGCACTGCCTTTGAGAGCTGACGTCTCTGCGGCTGCACTCTATGATGCTTTACTTGACCTTTCAGTGAACCCTCTGTAGGTAGCTCTTTCTGAGCCACCAGCAACCAAGTCTGATGCCAATTGATAAGTATTTAAGCACTCATAACCCATCCTTAAAAGCTAGCAAGCAAGGTAGAAGAATTGGCCCACTTAAATACTAAACCGAGCATCTTATACCACTAGATGTGGGCTTGGACACTCCGTAATACCCAAGTCTCTATCAGAACCAAACTCACCTATTTGTTAATATGTTAGAAAACAATGTTACTAGTCCAGGGCATGTATATGATGTTGAAAGAACATATAGCATACCTTTGATTTTGAAACAGTCTTCACGTTAAAGTGTTTTTTCCACATCTGAAGCATCTTCTCGTGGACACTGGTGGAACGGATCTCATAACCCAACTTCGTATACAATTTCAAAACAAATAAAACAAATCAGTATATCCAATTCAACTATACAAAGGAAGGGCATAATTTAAGTATAAAAAGTTGAATCACATACCACAATAGTAGTCCTAGGTCCAGATAAAGCAAGTATTGTCTGCAACAGAGGCTCCAATAGATGTTCTGCATAAACCTTCAAGGAAATAAAGTAAAACAAAAAGTAGGATGATGTTCCACTTAGAACAGAATAACATATAAATGACAATTTATAATTTGTCAGGTGAGTTAGTTTATTAACTCTACTTTTCAACACTTACAACGTCAGTGCCAATAATGTAATCAAATGGAGGACCAACATCCTTAATGTGACTCTCATCTCCCCATTGAAGCACCGAAACCTTGATTGAACCAAATGAATCTAGAAGCAGAAGATTTTTGAGTGAGATACTAATACTGCCATAACTCAAATCCACAAAACACAATCACAAATGAATAAACACAATGGCAAGTTTCAACAACATTCAATTGAAATACTTCAACATAAATAAATGAGTAGCAAGTCCATATGCTAAAAAGGATGGTTTATAAGTTTAAAACTAAACCAGGATTCTTTTGCATGACCCTTGAAGTATTACGATCGACGTTTCTTTGTAACAATGGCAAAACCTCCTCTTGGTCTGTCACTGTAACATTGCAACCGAGTAAAGCCATGCCTGCAAAGAGAGTAATAAAATAGGGTATGTATAGCTCAGATCAAGTTTGACCAATGAGTGCATTTAGGCACAGTTGACTAATTTAATACACAATTTTATAGTAAGGATTCGAAAAAACACACCAAACCCAGAAACACCACAACCAGCCCCTAGTTCTATTACACGTTTTCCTTTAAGTTTGGCGGGGGAAAACCTTCCTTTTCTGCAATTCCGTTCCTAAAGGATATAAGATGCACTATAAGGAATAACAATAATATGAGGTTAAAAAATTACAAGGTAATATAAAGTCAATGAAATATCTAAGGAACTTCATGACCTAACCCAGTTTCAAAGGATCTAACCCAAAGAAGAGAGAGTGTGTGTTTTCTTTTAGGTTTCAATTCAGGTCATATAACTTACCACTTTTCTCAATGCACTCTGTGCTTCTTGGAAGCACAAAAACTATGGGTGATAAAAGGTGTATATACTTTTTAATAAATTTTATTCATGTACACTATCCAAAATAAGTCCAAGGCTTATCTATATTGTGACTATAGTCACCTGGTTAGCAGTTCTCTTTGGTACATGGTACAAGTCGGTACATTATTTGGGTTTGGGTTACATGGTACAAATAGGTACATTATTTGGGTTTGTGGAACATGGTACAAGTTGGTACACTATTTGGCTTTGTGGTACATTATAAAATTTTAAGCAGTATGTTATTAATGTTTTTTTCATTTAGTCTAGTTAAAAACAATAAAGTGCATACTGTAAAATATTAAATCTCAATATAAATAAACTTGAAATATTAAAAGACAAAAATAAGAGTCTAAACATGAAGATATAATTAAAGAAATTGACTAAATTTGAAGTTTATTACACATTGCTTAATCAATTATGCTGATATTAAAGGAATTATTACTAATTTATTATCAATTTAACAATTATCATAAAATATAAAATAAACTAAACACAACAGCTAACAACAATGGGATAAGAATAGTTCCACATGCACTGAAAATGTTGACAGCTTAACAGAAGTCCTTCTAGCTTAAGCTGTCAACCCAACAAGCTAGCATAATCCAACTTCTAAAGTTTGTGAGCAATAGGAGCAAGATTATCTATAAAAGAGCAGCATAAAAGAAACAGCAACGTGCTTTGGATATGGATATATACTTATATAGTGCTATTACAAATTATTAGTGTGGCGTCCTTTACCCAGTTAAGTGGTTTTGAGACCGGTTTTTTTCCGAGCTATTTCCATGCTTTGTGAATTGTGTACAAATTTGGACAAACCAATTCGCAAAAGTACCGCGAACAAGTTCTTGCAAATCAATTCGCGGCTCTCTGGTCACAGTAGCAAATTCTGTGATTATTATATGGACATCTAGGTTTTTAACTTTATCACTTTACTTCATCTTCATGTACACCTCAAAATTATAAGGCATGCATTATATATGCTTTAATAATTGATAATCTAAAGAGTAAACCAAATAAACTATATCATTATGTAAAAAAGCAACTTAAGATCTAACAAATTCATTCATGAAAAAATGTCAAGACTTTCCCGAGCATTTGAGGAAGATATTCAACTTACAAGAAACTTGGCAAAAACAAGTGATGCATCCCATACTGTAGTTCCGTGGTGCTTAGAATTGGGGTCCTATTCAAAATAAAACTGTCAGACTTTATAGGAAGTTATTAAATTAAATTAAAAAATACCGGTCTTCTATAAAATCATATATCATCTGAATGCCTATAAGTTGAAGCAATGACAGAACAAGGCACATGTCTTTTGGTCAATCATGATTTCAAAAAATTTCAGTACTCCTAATATTCCCAAAGATTTTTAAAACACTTTCTAATTAAGCAGAAACTTAAAGTCTTCACTGCACATTGAAAGCCTTTGTGCACCTGTGAATATATTGTCATCCAACTCAAATTATCCCCTCATTATTATGCAATAAGATTTTGGATACAACCTTTCGGTAAATTGAGAGGAGCATCTCCTATTAGTTATAAATAAACTGACTCCCAGTAGTGTTTCATCTGAAACTAAATACTCCCTTGGATTACATGAAGTAGGTGAATAAGTTGACATTTTCATTACTTAGGCCCGGTTTAGACAAGTCAATTCAAACAAACTCTTAAAGGAAGCCATACCTATACAACATTAACTCAGCGTTATTCTACTAGCTGTGCACTAATTTGTTTGCATTAAAATTGCAGCATTCAAGTTCCATTGACCTATAGCAGAAAAGAACACTTTCCACAAAGCAATGTCCACTCTCGAATTAACAGTTTAAAAAACATTACAATACCTGAGCAAATTGCAATTCGTGACCAAACACCTCCAATGGCATCTCAAAGGTGGTTGGGGTATTTAATCTGGTAAGACATTCATGAGCATTATGAAAGGAATGTTTATATAACACAACAAATTAGAGCATAAAAAAAAGAAAATCATTCAATTCTCTTAACCACTATGGGTTCAGTTCAGCTCGTGCGATTGTGATAGTACAACTAACTTTCCACTAAATACCAAAACATGTTTAATCCATTGTTTTGTGAACACTATAGAGCTATAGTATAGCGGATTTTGAACAAATCATTATTGTTCCACAATACACTAATTAATACAAAATATTATCAAATAACTATTATCTTAATGAATGATCAGTTATAACCTCTTTAGCACTGACACCTCTGAAAAAAAGTGCGTGTGTCAGTGTCCGAAACCGACACCGACACATGCGATTATCTTTAATTTTTCAAATCATTGCCGGTGTGACGTGTCAGTGTTGGTGTCGTGTTTCCGGTTTCGTGCTTCATAGGTTATAGCACTCAAATTCACAGTGACAGTATGAACGATAAAACATTCTGATGCACATATGCTAATGCTAATGTGACAGACATAAGTATAGCTGGTTTTGAAGAATACCTGTCAGCCTCCATGAGATCCCAAGTTTGCTATACAAATTCCCAATACGAAATACCAAATGCGAATCTAGAAATTCTATTTTCTGCTGAATCACTGAAAGAAAAACCTAAAAACAAAAAATATATATTAATGCCACAAACAAAATTGAGCTTTAATCATAGGAATTTGTTCCCAAACGGAACCCTAACATTAATAGAACTTGAATTTCATTGTTTTAAGTAGATTATAACAAATTCAAAATATGCATCGGATAAATTGTTTAAGAAAACGAAAACATATAAAAATGGTACAAAAAGAACGAAATTATATACGTGTATAACGAGGTGGAAGATTGAACGATGAGGATTGACGAGAACTCAGGCTCAGAGGAATGTGAAGAGATTGAGAAGGAAGCTTTAGGGTTTGAACTTAGCAGGCACAGTAAAGACCCTTGTGGAGTAGAACTTCAGCTTCAGAAGAATTATGATTTGTTCAGAGTTCTTTTGAGCTCGTGCGTTTTGATTACTTTTTCTTCGGTCCTCTATATACATTTTCGATTTTATGTTTGGTTTTAGCGATATTAGTTGAAACCATTTTGGTGGTTTTCTTTTACCGAGATAACCCAGTTTTTTGAAAAAATTCTTAAAATACACCATGTTTCAAAAAAAATTTCAATCTATCCCACTTTTAGGAGGTGTCGCCAATTGAATTGGCGACTCCGAGGCGCCAATTGGATTGGCTAGGGCAGGTGCCCTAGTCAATCCAATTGGCGCCTATGTGTAATTTTAAGAGGAGGCGCCAATTCAATTGGCGACTCCCTTAAAAAAACTTCAAATGGCAAAACCTCCAACATGAAAGTTGTAGATCATTCCATGACAATGAATTTGGACATAAATTTTGCATCATTTGGATTTTTTATGACACATCAACTCATGCCTGTCTTGCATGACAGACACATCATCTCATGACTAGCTAGCATGCTTGACACATCAACTCACACTGTCTTGCATGACAGACACATCATCTCATGACTAGCTAGCATGCTTGACACATCAACTCACACTGTCTTGCATGACAGACACATCATCTCAGAACTGGCTTGCATGCTTGACACATTATCTCAGACTAGCTTCAATGTCCGACACATCATCTCAAAACTAGCTAGCATGTGAGACACTGATACCATCTATTTAAGTGTCTTACTATCAACATCCAAGACATTTCACTCACATTCATCTGCACTTGCAAAATAGTTTTCATCTCCAAAATGTCATCTTCATCATTATACAGTGTCAACGTTCACTGCAACGGTGAAACTTTTGAGTCTGAGCTTCATGGTTTTTGTTTTAGAAACACTGATACCATTAGAATCACGATCAAGAGAAATGCAATCTTTTTGCATTTGAAAAAAAGAATACAATCCTTTATAGGACCAGGTATTGTGTCAAAGATCATATATCAAAATCCTATATTTTTTGAGAATGGTCAATGCAAGTTTTTCCCCCTTAAGGTACGAGACGATGAAGATGTTGAAAACCTGTTTCTTAGTCATGAACATTCAGGCATGGATTGTATCGAGTTGTACATTACTCTACAACCATGTATACTGTCTCAACAGTCTCAACTAACCGATCAGGATGCAGCTGGTGAAGATGCTGCAGATGATGCACAATGGCTAGATGAACTCAACCCAGAAGCAGAAGTAGAAGTCGACGTTGTTGATGAAGAAGAAGAGGAGACCGAGATACAAGTTGATCACATCCTGAACAACGACGATGAAGATGATGCTCAACCACCACCAATACCTCCTAGTCATGCCTACAATCCTCCTCAACATATGACAAATATGGATCTTCACGACGATGAAACATCCGACAGTGTCTTCTATAATCCGTATCCGAGACCAGTAGGCGAATTAAAGGTGGGAGACATGTTTCGTACCAAAGAAGAATGTGTCTTGGCAATCAAAAAATTCCACATGAACAATTTTGCTGACTTTACAGTGAAACGCACTGATTCTAGAAGGTATGTTATCGAATGTCGTAACATGCTTTGTAAGTTTCGTTTGGCTACATCTTACAAGAAGAAAAATGACTCTTGGGAGATCGCTTCAATAGACCCACCGCACAGTTGCGTTGCAACTAACGTTGAACAAGATCACCGTAAACTGAGCACAACTTTGATATGTCAAGACATTCTGCCATTGGTAAATAAAGACCCATCAGTGAAGGTGAGTATAATTATATCCCATATCCGAACAACATATAATTATACTCCATCTTACAAGAAATCATGGATTGCGAGGACAAAGTCTGTTGAACAGGTTTTCGGCAACTGGGAGGATTCATTCAAGGAATTACCACGGTTTTTATGGGCACTAAAAACTTATGTCCCAGGAACTGTGGCAATTATGGAGACAGTGCCAGCAATGATGCCAGACGGAACCTGTGCTACAGGTAATAGAATATTTCACCGTCTCTTTTGGGCATTTGACCCGTGCATCAAAGGTTTCGCTTTCTGCAAACCTCTCTTGCAAATTGATGGCACTTGGTTATACGGAAAATACAAGGGTACTTTGCTCATAGCAGTTGCACAAGACGGTAACAACAATGTATTTCCCATTGCCTTTGCTCTTGTTGAAGGTGAAACGGCTGGTGGATGGGGTTTCTTTCTTCGACATCTCAGAACGCATGTCGCTCCACAAGCCAATCTATGTTTGATTTCTGATAGACATGCTGCCATTGAGAGTGCCTACAACAACCATGACAACGGATGGCATGATCCTCCTTCTACACATGTCTACTATATCAGACACATTGCACAAAACTTCATGCGTGCTATAAAAGATAAGAATCTTCGCAAGAAGGTTGTGAATGCTGGGTATGCTTTAACTCAACCGTCATTTCAATATTATCGTGATGAAATTCGACTGTCTAATGAAGACGTGGGGAGATGGATAAATAACATCCCAGTAGAGCAGTGGACAAGAGCATTTGACGGTGATTGTCGATGAGGCCACATGACAACAAACATTGTGGAATGCATGAATGAGGTTTTCAAAGGAATTCGAAATCTGCCGATAACCGCCTTGGTAAGATCAACCTATTATAGGTTGGCTTCTATGTTGGCAACCAGAGGTGAAAGATGGAGTGCAGTGTTAATGTCCGGACAAGTATTTAGTGAGTGTTGCATGAAGGTCATGAAAGAGGAGAGCATCAAAGCTATGACACACGCTGTAACAGTCTTTGACCGTCATAGACAAAATTTCAGCGTCCAGGAAACAATGGGCAACAACGAGGGGAGACCAAATTTAGCCTACGCTGTTAGACTACACAGAAGTTGGTGCGATTGTGGAAAATTGCAGGCCTTCCGCATACCTTGCTCCCATGTCATTGCAGCATGCGCTTATACTCGTCAAGACGCTTACACCCATTTATCTGATGTGTACAAGGCCAACACCATCATGAATGTATATAGTCAAAGCTTTTCAGTACTACCAATGGAGGATTACTGGCCTCCATATGAAGGAGATATTGTTTGGCACAATGAAGAGATGCGTAGAAAGAAGAAAGAAAGGCCAAACAGCACACGTATCAGAACAGAGATGGATTCCACAGATAAAATGATAAGATTATGTAGTATCTGTCGTCAACCAGGACACAACAAAAACAACTGTCCCGATCAAGGAGCATCATCTAGATCTTAAGCTTTTTGTAAAATTGTATCTAGATCTTAAGCTTTTTGTAACATTGTATTTCTGTAACAATCAATCATTATATATCATTAAGTTCTTGTTACAACGAGTTTCATAACAAACATCAGTACAAAACATCTGAAAACATAAATAATTCTAACTGATTACAACAATCAAATTAATGTCGTCTCGACCGAACATCATTTCCCTAGCATCCTTATCAGTCTTCATTCGCACCCAACCAAAGATACTGTCAAGTCTCTCAATACTTCTGATTTTTTCCCCGTCTGGTATTTTCCCGTCTAACCATCGAACCAGCTCCCTCTTCAGTTGATCTAACGTGGTGATGTTCCAAAACAACATCAGCAATTGAGGTTTGTCTCTCGCATAAATCACCTTACCGTATTGGTGACGAACACCAAACATGATAGCCAAATGATTATATGAGTTGTGAAACAATTGGTCACACAACGCATCTATTTATAAGACAAAAAAAGCATTTTATGAGGGAGTCGCCAATTGAGTTGGCGCCTCCTCTTAAAACCTACACATAGGCGCCAGTTGGATTGGCTAGGGCACCTGCCCTAGCCAATACAATTGGCGCCTCCATTCAAGTTTTAACAATAGTCGCCATATGAACAACTTTCATGTTCATCAAAAATCCATTTGAAACTTGGAAGCTCATCATTCATTTCAAAACATTATAGGTCATTTTGACAGAAACCCTAATTTTGGGTCAAGTTCGCAGGGACCTAACTCACTCATTTTTAATTATTTTGAGGTGGGACAAAGTGCATTGCAAAATTTGAGATGTCTACTTCAAATGTTATGTTGGACAAAATTTCATATTTCTAAAAGAAACACATGCGATAATGCAAGACATTATAGGTCAGATAATAGTTGAAAAACTCAGAAGTCCAACTTCAACTGCCCATAACTTTCTCATAAAAATTCCAAATGATGCAAAATTTATGTCCAAATTAAATTTTCTTGAAAAGATATACAACTTTCATGTTGGAGGTTTTGCCATTTGAGCCTTTTTTAAGGGTGTCGCCAATTGAATTGGCGACTCCTCTTAAAAATTACACATAGGCGCCAATTGGATTGGCTAGGGCACCTGCCCTAGCCAATCCAATTGGCGCCTCCTTGCAATTTTTAAGAGGAGTCGCCAATTCAATTGGCGACACCTCCTAAATGTGGGGTAGATTGGGAATTTTGCTGAAAACTGGGTTATTTTGGGAATTTTTTCGAAAAACTGGGTTATCTCGGTAAAAAAACCCATTTTGGTCGCTATATTTTACATCGAAATTACACAAAAATCTTTTAAATATTTTTTATCGTTGATCCTTTAAGTTTTTCTTTCTTACAAGTTTGTCTTTTATATTTATAGTCTATTTTTTAAAGATTTGATTTCAAAAATGATTATGTGGTATTAATGTAGGTGAGGTTGTATTAAGGGTGGTGACATGAAGTGAAACAGTTAATCCAAAATGGTCTCTCTCTAATAAAATTGTGACACATAATTTTTGAAAAGAGAGAAAAAATAGGTAAATTCTAAATTTCCACTTATGTTTGATTATTCTTTTTTCTCATTGTTCTTCCACAATGACTTTAGAACTTTACAAATCATATGAAACATTTCATTACATCCTTCATCAATCTATAACTTATACACCACCTTAATCGCACTTCAATTCCAATTAGATCTAGGGTTTCGGTTTCAATTCAAATTGATCCACGAAGATGCAAATCAAACCAATGCAGTCCTCATTTCAAGAGATTGAAAAAAATTAGTATCATCAGCCTCTAATGGAACCACCACTAGCACTCTATCTCTAATGAAATCAATACTAGCACTGGTGAGCAAAGAGAGGTTGTCACGACGGATCTGGCGAGTAAGGGGGTTCTGCGTTTGTGATTTTGAATAACTGGTGAAGATATTAACTTATTATAGCTATTGTTAATTACAACGAAGAACTTTGCATTTTTTTAAGTTGCAACGATGAATAGATCAAAACATACTCAAAAAAGATTTGGAGGAACATAAACGCTAAAAAAAACTTAAATTTGTTAGGTGTTAATCACCTCGCAAACGTCAAAATCACTTCGCAAACGTCAAAATCACCCCGCAACGTATGAAATCCATGAGTTTCTCTCACTTCGCTAAAACGTTAGTCGTAACTTTTTTGCTGAGAGAAAATCACATTGCGCATTGCTAGGGGAAAATCATTTCGCAAGTTGCTATGTGAATATCACTTCGCAACTTACTTTCCCAAGCAGACAACGCATGCGTGTAGAGAACAGGGGGACATAATATGTGGGCAAAGCAGTGTGCATAGCGCAGGTTTTGCTATGTGCAATTCACCTCACAAATCATTAGTTTGCTGGATGAAAATCACTTGGCAACGTTTCATGCAATTGCTAGATGAAATCACTTGGCAGATTTTAAATGTATTTAATAAAAAAATATTCTTATATATTTATATTATACAAATTGAATTATATAATAATATAATATAATATAATAGTTTTCATTAAATAATAAAATATTCTTATATATTTATATTTTACAAATTTAATTATAATAAATTTGTAATAATATAGTATAATATAATATTTTTATTAAATAATATTTAAATTCAGAATTTATTAAAAATTAAAATTTGGTAAATACTTAAAAATAATTTAAAATATTACAATTTTTTGTTTGCATGATTTAGCCGAGTGAAAATTACCTCGCAAATCATGCATTTGTCAAATGTAAATCACCTAGCAATAATATTCCTAGTTGTAAAATTCTAAAATTAAAATTCATTCATCCTCATTTTCGTATCACCTAGGAACAATTAAAATTCTTCACCATCTTTTTCTTCTTCCTCATTTTCGTTTACGACTTCAGCATCTTCTTGTTATTCCTCATTCTCATTTACCACTTGGCCACCAACCGATCCAAATCCACCAACCCCTCCATATCCACTGAAATCTTGAGTTTCACTCATAGAACCATAAGTTGGATTCCTTTGTGAGAGCAACATAAATTCTTGCATTTGTTGTTGTGTAGCTCTTATTTGCTCTTGTGAAACTCTCAAGGATTCTTGCAACTTCAATTGTGTTCTTCTCATTTCTTCCATTTCAGTCTTTTATGCAATTTTGAGTGTTATTGCTTCACGTGTTGCTGCTGCTTCACGTGCTGCCTCACCTTGAGCTAATTGTCTTATGGTTTTTGCCATTTCATAGGTTAATGTCGGGGGACATGACGATCATTCACCATTTGTAATTCTTGTGAATAAACTTTTATTTTCGATTGTATAGTTGGCGGCTAAAGATCTAACACCATAAAGTTTCCCATTTCTTCTCTTTCCGCCAACTGTATCTATCCAAACATAAACATCAAGAGCTTGATCAATAGGATGTGGACCCCTAGGAACAACTACTGAGGATGTTGAGATTGAATTGTTTCTACTCGTCTACGATACTCCTTCTACACATAAGTAGAAACTTAAATTAAATAATATAGTTTATACAATTTAGTTAAATGAAAGAATTAAATAAAATATTTAAATATTGATATCAATTTACCTGAGTATTTCTAGCACACTCGTTGTTATACTCCCCATCTCTTCCTGTATAAGCCCTTTCATGAACCTTGCTCAATAATAGGGTTATTCCCTTCTGAATAGCCTAAAAAATATAATTAACTTTAATTAAATAAATACAATAAATAAGAATATAATTAAAAAAAGTAGTTGAAATAAAAATATAATTATCATATTTTGAGCAAGTTAGGTGATACTAATACTTCCAGCTCTATGATCGGGGGCTCCATTTTCCGATACTCTACGTTGTTTTACTTTTGTAGATTTCGCCTTAAACTCATCTGAATTTCAATAAGCAAGCATTTCATTAAAGACATCATGGTCTATCCATGGAGGGCAGATTTCTTTTTATTCCCAACCAACTCTAGCACGCCTAAGCATGTCAGAAAGTCGGGTTGATGTTCTCTCCCTAAAATTACGTTCAATCTTTGGCTCATCAATTATTTCCCATGTGCACTTCTCCTGCAATATTGGGGAAAAAATAACAATTAAAACAACATAGAAAATTAAAAAATAATTACTTAAGATGAACGGTTACTTAAAAAACATACTCGAAATTTATCAAACCAAGTTTTATACAAGTTACTATCCTTCTGATAAAGTTGTCCAAAAGTATTCCAAGCATGTTTATATAACTCATGAATGACCTCTCTTATGCTTACTACATCACGCCTACTCGGCAAGAAACTAAATAACAATAACTTGAATAAGTATTAAATTTAAAAAATGATAACATGTAAATATACTTAAAATATAAGAAAGAAACTTATGAGCTTCCTTTAGGCACAATAAGCCATCTATCATCAATCTTCGTATAATGAACTTCTATCACAGACACATCCACCTCATCAATGTCCTCTAACTCCACCTCTTCCTCTTTCTCCTCCTCCTCAGGCTGATGGAACATTGGTACATGTGAGGGATGAGGGGTGCGGGGGTACGGGTTCCCCCGGGCTGATGGGACGTGGATACATGTGAGGGATGGGGGTGCGAGATCCCCCAAGCTGAAGGGGCATGGGTACATGTGAGGGAAATGGAAAACTAGATCCATCTGGATGCATGTATGATGGGGGTACATGTGACAGAAATGGAAAATTAGATCCATCTAGCTGCATATATGGTGTGGTGCATATGAGGGAAATGGAATACTAGATCCGCCTAGCTGCATGTATGGTGGGGTAGCATGTGATTGTATGTATGGTGGGGGTACTTGATGGAATGATGCAGTTGGTATAAAACTTGGTGGATAATCTTGTGTGGTGAATAATAAAGTTAAAGATGTGGGAGAAGTGCTCGTAGCCGGCTGAGCCCCCTGACTAGACTGAGGGAAAGAACAATACGTAGAAGAAGGAGGCATCTCACGTACAGTAACCCTCGTGTGGCGGGCCTTATCCCTACCTTTATCAGAATGGGATGGGATTATGTCTAATTAAAAGAAAATAATATAAAATATTTGATAAATCAACACAATAATATATATTATAAGTAAAAATATCATTTTATTTGAGCATACTAATGGTATGATATACACAATAAATTTAAAAAATGATCTACTCAGATTTTGTATCCTCGTAATCTGATTCAACATTCTCTTCGATTTAAAACTCTTGGTTATCATAATCCACATTATTTGCTGACAACAAAACAAACGGATCTACTTGTTGACCCTCAACCACGTTATCACACAAACTTGTAACTTGAAAACATGGCAATCATGACTTTTTATTCCGTGCAACTTCCTAGTGTTGGTGTCAGCACACCTTGCCAAGTTAGAAGCATAACCATCAGGTATTCTCAATTCATTAAACCATCGGCGCACCGCTTTAGCTTCTTGGGGAGTTAGACTATAATTAGCCTTGGGTTTAAAAAATTTCCATTTGGTTGAATCTTCAACTCCAAGTCTTTTCGGTTACACAAAATTTCCATATCCATTATAGTATTCTCGTTATCTTTTGTGTTTCCATTTACATCCATCACTGTGTTAAAAATATTATCAAAAAAATTCTTCTCAATGTGCATAACATCAAGATTATGCCGCAACAAATTATCTTTCCAATATGGGAGGTCCCCAAAAATGCTTCTTATTTCTCCAAGTAAGAGAGAGTGATTTTACTTAAATAACAACAAAAAATAAATAATAAAATAACATCAGAAAGAAAAAGAAAAAAAAGGGTTGTAGCAAAAGTTGGAAGTTGATCCAGGACCGCACCGACCAAGAAAGAGAGATCTAAAAGAGATGAGTAAAGCGCACAAGCACGTATTGAAAAAGGGCAATTCCTCTTTGAATTCATCTTCATAAAAAAATTGAGTATGTTCCTCCAATAACATGTCTTTATTTCTAGGGATTTGATGGAGAAGAAAGTGACTTTGTTTAATTACTTACAGTTAAATAAAAAATAATTACATGTCATCAATGATATAGCCAACCCAACAACGTTAATACCACATAATCATTTTTGGAATGGAATCTTTAAAAAAGGGCAACAGTGTAGACCTTACGTAACTTAAAGGACTTACTTGTAGCAAAAAATACTTAAAGGACCAACCTGTTACAATTAAATAACTTAAAGGATCCATGGTGTAATTTTGCCCTATTTTAAATTCAAAGAGTTTTATTCTCCTCTCACATTTTTTCATTGAAAATCTAAGAGATATTCGTTTTTTTACTTATATTTTTATCTATAAATTTCAACAATATTTTTATATACGATGATTTGTCATGTTTCACTAGTAACTTGTCATCTAAAAAATAAAACATCGTTAATTTTAAATGAAAAATTATGAGAGGGGGCTAAAACTGTTTAAATTTAAAATAAGAGGACCAAAACTGTTTAAATTTAAATAGGGGGACCAATTTCGTGAATTAGATAAAATAGAAAATCAAAATTGTAATTAAACCTAATTATAATTAATATATTACATATTGAAACCAAAAAATAATTTATTACAATTTATTTATATAAAAAAAATTATAATTTATAAACTCATATCGAGAAAATAGGTTTGTTTTATCATTTCAACAAAATAATTATTATTTTTTGATAATTTTTTCATCTATTTATAGTTTACTTTTATTAGTTTTATAGTTTTTTTAATAAACTATAATTGTTAAACTGGAAGGTTGTTCAATTCATCAGCTAATAGTTTGATTTTATTTTTATTGTGATTACGTTGAAAAAAGAAATTTGTCTCTCAATCGTGAATTATTTAACTACTATAGAGTGTTAAGGATTAGGAATGGACAATAGGCGGATTCAAGCGGTTTCGGGTTCAAAATACTGAACCGGACGAAACTGTGGTTGACATATAGGAGTCTGATTCCATCCATTTTCTTTATTCAGTTTAGATGGGTTAACGATTTTGCGGACGAAATGTTTCGGGTAACAATCAGTATCATTGAATCTTAAGAATTTCTTCTCAACACAATAATCAAATACTAAAATCAGATTTTCATACAACAAATCATGATAAGGAGGATAGAAAGAAGAAAAGATGACAAAGAAAAAGAAAGCAGCAGAGGAGGAATGTACAGTTTCATCATGCTTCATTATCTTATTTCACTACACAAAAGAAAATAAGAAAAAATCATAGTTTTATTTCCCAACTTCGCAGAAGAAAGAAGGAGAGAGATTAAATATAATGCTAGTGCAACAAGAAATATGCCGAAAGATACGAAGGTGTGAAAAACACAAGAAATTGGGGGGAGGGGGGTTAAATTGGATTTTAAAAACAATAGCTTTTTACCAACTCAAAAACTGCAACAATCAAAAGAACAAAGAGAGAAAGGCACAAGGATTTTTATCCTGGTTCACTTGAGATCAAAGTACTCCAGTCCATCCACCAAAGTAATTTTGCCTTATACACAAGGACTTAATCCATTATAATCAAACAGATTACAAAAATCACAAATAATAACTTTCTTTATCTTCTCAAGGATCTGACTACAACTTAGTCTCCTTAAGGAAATCACAAAGAACATTTTTTTTGTCTTCTCAAGGATCTGACTATAACTTAGTCTCCATAAGGAAATCACAAAGAACAACTTTCTTTGTCTTCTAAAGGATCCGACTACAACTTAGTCTCCTTAAGGAAATCACAAAGAACAACTTTCTTTGTCTTCTCAAGGATCCAACTATAACTTAGTCTCCTTAAGTAAATCAAATAAACAAGTTTGAATACATATTTTGTGTTACAAGTTGCTTCTACACAAGCAGATTTTACACAAATGAAATACAATCACTTAAAGAAAAGTATGCATACCTTTAAGAGCTTTTCACGTAGAAATAATCTTGTAAAATATTGTAGCAGCCACTACGCCAAAAACTGGAATAGACAGCGCCCCTTAGAGGGCGCTTTATTACAAAAGCGCACTCTAAAGTGAAGAGAAAAAATAAGGAGCATACTACTAGAATAGACAGCGCACTTTAGAGGGCGCTTTTGTAACAAAGCGCACTCTAAAGTGAAGCGAAAAAATAATGAGGAAATGAAGGGACACCAATAGAGGACGCTTTATTGAAAGCGCCCTCTAAGGGTAACCTTAGAGGGCGCTTCTAAAAAAGCGCTCTCTATGTCCATGTACATTTCCAGTTTATAAGGCGCTTTTGGAAAGCCTTAGAGAGTGCTTTTATAAGCGCCCTCTTAGACCCCCTTTAGAGGGCGCTTTTGTAACAAAGCGCCCTCTAAAGTGAAGCCAAAAAAAAAATGGAGGGACAACAATAGAGGGCGCTTTTGTGAAAGCGCCCTCTAAGGTTACCCTTAGAGGGCGCTTTTGAAAAAGCGCTCTCTAAGTCCATGTACATTTCCAGTTTAGAAGGCGCTTTTGGAAAGCCTTAGAGAGCGCTTTCAGAAGCGCCCTCTTAGGTCCCCTTTAGTAAACATTAAAATTATAACATATACTGCATGTCTCTTTATTTTCCCTCTCCATAAGCTATTTCGTTTACGTAACTGGGTTTTCTCTCTACTGCGTCCACCGTCTACTGCGATTACTCTCGTCATCCGTTCGTTCTCCCTCCCTCACCGTCATCGTCGCCGTTCGTTCTCCCTCCCTCACCGTTCACGTTCACTGCGTTATCCTCTTCCACCGTCACTGTTCACTTTCTTCTCCATCGTTACCGTCACCTTTAAGGTATTTCTCTTCTCTATCGTTACCGTTCACTTTCTTCATGTGTTTGATTAGGGCATTTTCTAAACTTAGTTTTTCATTTTGTGCATTATGTTGATTAATGTTGTTTAGGGCAAACTGAGTTTTTTATTTCTGATTGAAAACTGATATATTTGAAGTGTGTTTGAGCTTGTGCTTGGAAGAGTTTAGATTGTTGAAGTGTGTTTGAGCTTGTGCTTGGAAGAGTTTAGATTGTTGAAGTGTGTTTGAGCTTGTGCTTGGAAGAGTTTAGATTGTTGAAGTGTGTTTGAGCTTGTGCTTGGAAGAGTTTAGTTTGCATTGGTCTTTTGCATGCAGTAGGTGTGTGTGAGTTTGTATTCAATAATGATAAAAAAAAAGAGTTTAGATTGTTGCATGCATTGGTATATGAATGTGTTCACGTATTGAATCATTGTCTTACTTGGGTCTTATTGAATCATTTCTATATTACAGATAAAATGGCTAACCAAGACGATACCAATGCCGCGAATGAATCACGTAATAATGTTGAAAAAGAAATCAAACGAGGATTGACTGTTATGAAGTCAATCATTCGTGCAAGAGACAAGGGTGTAAAATTTGAAGTACATTGGAGTGCTGAAGACCAACTAATTGAGGCTAACGGTTCAATGTTGGCAAGTTACATTGGTTTCCTTGTTCGCCAACATATTCCGATTACATGTGATAATTGGAGAAGTCCGGACTTGAAGGTTGGCAAGGAAAAAATATGGTCGGAGATAAAGGTACTTACCATATATTGTTATATGTTTTTTTTGTTGACTATTTGTTAACCATATATTGTTATAATATTACTTTATAATAACACACTCCATTTGTATGTTTTTTAGAGATCCTTTCACATCGATGAAAGCCGGCAAAAATATTGTATTCAATTGGCCGGAAAAAGACTCCGAGGATTTCGATCCTTTTTGTGCAACAAATTTCTCAAGGATGAGGAAGGAAAATTTGTTGAAGGAGAACGGCCAATGAAGTATGCCGCGATTATTTCAGCCGATGAATGGGATAACTTTGTCGCCAAACGAAGAAACGAAAAATTCCATGTAATGTCTATTAATTATGCTATTATACAATTGTTAAGTTACTTGGTTCTAATATGCCTTAAACTTTTTTATCCAGGAAGTAAGCGACATAAATAGGAAAAGGGCATCAAACCCGCGTATCCGTACAAAAAAGGGCGTACGGGTTATGCACGGTTACAACAAAGAATTGTGAGTATATTCAAATGCTATGAGCTTATACATTGTCACAATATGTTATAATTGATGATCTTATAATCTAATTCAATGTGTAGCTAGCCGAGGAGAAAAGTGACGCAACATCTCTTCCGGAGCACGTATTATGGAAGGCTGCTCGGGTTGGGAAGGATGGGGCTGTCGTTGAAGCGGTCCAAAATGTTTATGACGAATGTGTAAGTATATGAAACATTATTTCTTTAATTATATCGAAAATTTTGTTAGACATATAATTCATTTTTAATCTCCTCTAATAATATTTCAGGAGACTTTATCCCAAACCGTACCTTCAACCGAGGTCCAGGATTGCAGGAGCGTACTTAGTCGAGTACTAAATGTTCCTGAGTATTCCGGTCGTGTGAGGGGTAAGGGTTTTGGTGTGACTCCGTCGTCATTTTATAAAAAAACAAAAACAAAAAATCCTACCAACAAAGAGGTGATGGAGACCTTGGCGGAGTTAAGGGCACAAGTACTCCAACTGCAAAACGAGAATGCAAGGTATAGAGAGGAAAGATGCGCTTCCGAGGCAAAAGATACTAGTGACCGAGCTAGTATCAATCATCAACCGAAATTTCCCGAGGTAATTATATATGTTATTATGAAATTAAAATAGCACTTTTTTACTTGACACATATACAAGTTAACAATAACATTTATTATTGGTTTAGGGCATTTCACCTTGTCAGCTGTATCTATCGTCACCAACTTATCGCATGGTTGGCAAGGGAAAAGTGCACAATACTTCGGGTGAATTACTTCACCATAATCCCCTCCCGGTGGGATTTATGAAAGTTTCGGTTGACCTCGTATTCGATACGGACGCCCGTCTACCATTACCTGACGTTGTTTCAGAGACAACGTTGATGCAAGATGCAGTCGGATCCTTTATTGGTTGGCCGTCAGATCTAATTTTCCCTGATGCCGAGGTATATATGTTCTAAATGATTATGAATATTTAGTATTCACATTTCAATTCAGCTACAATTATGATATTTAATCAATCCTTATTACATGGTAATGTTAGACTCCTACAAGACCCACCCCTAAAGCTGGTAAAGGGATTTCAAGACGCATCGAGTCGGTTGCATCTCAAAAAGAGGTACAAATATATATACCCATTGAATTATATACACAACGATTTTGTTGCATCACAAAAAGTCATGATTTAATTTATATGAATTTTTAGGTTCCCGGTCGAAAGTTGAAAAAAGCTGGTAAGGATATTCCAACGAAGGATATTCCTACGAAGGATATTCCAACGAAGGATATTCCAACGACGTCCGGGACAAAATCTCAAATTTTGATGCGTCTTGAGAAAATGGTGGAGGAGTCCGATATTATGCATGAGGGGGCCATTCGTACTATAAATTTTGATGAAGGTGTTTTCGGAGCTGCTCATTTCGAAATAATTGGAAAGGAGGACTTCCAACAACTTTTTGAACACACCGAATTGGGCATCGCTGTCATTCATACATACATATGGTACTCCGATCAATCTATAATTTACTTAGTTGAACAATTTATTTACACATTTCAATGAGTAGTCTAATGTTTATTATGTTTCTATTTAAGGTATATGTATGTAACATTGATGCGGGGAACTGAATTGTGTAACCGTTTCAAGTTTATTGCTGCTTCCCGTTTCAATGCAACGTTAATAACGAATAATCCAACATCCGTAAAGAATGATCTAGTCGAGAGATTCATGGCGGCCGATGATAATACACCCAATTTGTATTTTATACCGTTTAATTCTGGCAACGGGTTAGATTTTCTTCCTAATAATTTCATTCTAATCTATGTATATCTTTTACGTAGAAAATTTTCAATTATCTAAATTTTTGTTTTATTTTACAGTGGTCACTGGGTGTTGGTTGCTATGGATCTTTCGAGACTAATAGTGTATTATCTCGATTCTTTATCGGGTGATTGGACGAAATATCCGAATATGAAGAAGACGGTTGACGCGTAAGTGAAATTCCCTTAAATATTCGTGTGTATTTGTATATTTAATTATGTCTGTCAGATTGATCTCAATATACGTTTTTATTTTGTTAGGGCAATACTAAAATTTAGATTGAAAAAGAAATACCGCAATAGGAAGGACATTACCTGGATCAGAGTTCAGGTATATATTAAGTATCTTATTTTTGCTTATAATAGTGTTTGTTTTTTTGCTTATAATAGTGTTTGTAAGAAATTAACTATATATTATATATTGTTTGTTTTTCTGTGTAGTGTCCTCAGCAAAATAATTCGGTCGATTGCAGATTTTTTGTAATGAGATTTATGAGAGACATCATTGCGTTGAATCGTATAGACATCCCAAAAATGGTATGGAATAATAACTTAGGGTTTATTTTAATACTATCGGATATTTCATCTAATTTGTTACTAAATCATGAATTTTTTTATTCTCTTAATTGTAGTACTTTGAGGAATACAAGACATACTCAAGAGCTCATTTGGATGAAATCAAGGATGAATTGTGTCAATTCATTGTTGATCAAAGAATCATATAGCTAGGTTGTATATTGTTGTACATATATGTATGGAATGTTGTTGTTGTATGTTGTTGTTGTATATATGTTGTATATTGTTGTTGTAATTTTACTAAATCATGATGTTGTTGTATATTGTTGATCAAAGAATCATATATTAATGTTGTATATATGGAGGATTAATGTTGTATATAAATGGATTCATGTTGTATATATCAATGGATTAATGGTGTATAACATTGGATTAAAGGATGAAATCAATATGAATTTTACACTTTTGCAGCATGCGCTTTACAGGTTACAGGTTACCAATATGAATTACAACACTTTTGCGCTTTACAGGTTACCAATTAAATATCCACTGTTTTTCAAACAATTTTTTTAAAATAACTAACACTTTAGAGGGCGCTTTGTCCAGAAAGCGCCCTCTAAACACTTTACATTGACAACTTTAGAGGGCGCTTTTCCTGAAAGCGCCCTCTAAACACTTTACATTGTCAACTTTAGATGGCGCTTTGTCCAGAAAGCGCCCTCTAAACACTTTACATTGACAACTTTAGAGGGCGCTTTTTCCTGAAAGCGCCCTCTAAACACTTTACATTGAAAACTTTAGAGGGCGCTTTTTCCTGAAAGCGCCCTCTAAACACTTTACATTGACAACTTTAGAGGGCGCTTTTTCCAGAAAGCGCCCTCTAAGGTGTCCCTTTATGGACCACTCCAGAGGGCGCTTTTTTCTGGAAGCGCACTATAATGTGGCCACTTTAGACAGCGCTTTCTCCAAGAAAACAAAGCGCTGTCTTTACCTATGCCAGCGCCAGATTAGAGGGCGCTTAAAAGCGCTGTTATAGGCCAAAAAAAGCGCCCTCTTTTCCCTTATTTGGCGTAGTGAGCATTAAAATTTTCTTCAAGTCTCTAAGTCCTACTTATATAGCATAATAAAGAGACCATTGGAAGGAAAGTCAGCGATACCGAAAGAGCAGTTGTCCACTAACGGATTAGTGACAGGTGTGATGAATAGTAATGTCCTTCACCCATGTCTTCAGGAGTGGGAGAAATATTTTTTATTTGAATTATATATTATTTGATCACGTATCCACTTTGATCTTATCTTCAAATTCGTTGGCTTTTGATGAAAAGTTGATGAAGCATGAAGAGAAGAAACACAAAACTAAAATCAGAATCTTCAGTCAGAACCTTGACCACGTCAGCGCATGGCTTGAGATCTTCAGAGTCTTCAGCTAAGTAACAAAACTTCAAAATCTTCAGTCAGAACCTTGACAACGTCTGTGTCTGGCTTGAGATCTTCAAAGTCTTCATCTAAGTAACAAAACTTCATAAGCTTGCCATTCTTCAGAAGATTGATAATCAGAGCCACATACAGAAGCAGAAGCAGAGAGATCATTGCAGCAACAACATAACGTCTTTCCAGAACTTCTCAGGAGTGAATCAGCGTATAGAAGTTCACAAGGCCAATAGAAGTTCACAAGGTTAAACAAATTAAAAATGCAATTAAATGAAATAAAAATGCATTAAAGGTATTTTTACAATGGAAAATCCACAAAGTCCTAAAAAACACCAAATAAATGGCCAAGAAAATTATGGAAGGTTGGAAATAAAATGAGAAACATATAATAAAATTTTCAGAATTTTAAAATGAAGAAAAGTATTTTTAAACCAATTAAAACAAAGGAGAAAAGAGAAAATTCATGAAAAATAGAAAATCAATGAAATAAAATGCTAAAAAATAAAATTCAGATGAAGAAAAATGAAAGGGAATTTTAGAAATTATTTTGAGATTTTTTGGATAAAAAATGAAATCACTACGATTTTTTTAAAGAAAAAGAAACTTAAAATAATAAAAGAAAAAGAATTAAAATCAGAAAAAACCAGGAGCGTTGGTTCACACCTCATTAATTGACGTGGCAGATCCAACACTCCAAATGATGAGAGACACGATGGAATGCGCTGCAAGCCAAACACAGGATCTAATTTGCATTTGACCAATCAAAACATTTCAAAATGCCAACGTGTCTAGTTCAAACTCAGACCACCTGAGAAATACTCCAGTCATCTTCTCCGGTGAGCTATCACCGGAGTTTCATTGTTTGGTAACTTCAAGAAACGAGACCACCACCATTGTGATCATCTCCTCATCCCGAATTCAACCTTATGCTTCAAACTCATTTATGTGAACTTAGCAAAGAGAATTTTAAAGAAGTTTCAGAAACAAGCAAAACACGAAAAGTAAAATTAAATGATGAACACAATCAATCAAAACCAGATAAGTTAGGGGAAAGCATTAGAGAGTGAATGACTACATTGTGGTAACTTGTTTGAGTTCAAATGATGCTTAAAACTACATTGTCCAGATGGTGATCAGAAGTTGATGAAGCTCGATTTGGTTGGAGCAATTCAGAAGGTCTTAGGGCTAGGGAATTGTGGCAAAAGCTTTAGAGGATGCCCGATGGAGCCAATAGAATCAAGAAAATGAATTGAAACAAGCTAAAACTCAAAACACGATAGTTGAATTTTCTGGAGAAACTTCAAGTTGTAGCAGGGGTTTCTTAGCTCTCCAAAGTTTGCAAATGAAGGCAAAAGCTTCCTCTATTTATAGGCAATGTAATTGGATCCAAATACATGTGGAATAATGTTAAATTCGTGCAAAAAGAATTTGATCAAAGTGTATGAAAAGTGTGACTTGAAACTCATCAAAACCCAACCAAATGATGCATTTTAATTGTCAATGAACTTCTAGAGGTTTTATTAAACATGTTTAGGACCAAAACACTTGCTAATTTGGCTTGGAATTGAGTTTAGTCATGATCATGTTTCGGGAAATGGTGATTTCTTCAGTTTCAAGTCACCATGTTCAACTCAATGGGGCATCTTACTCAAGAGGCTTTTTGATCCCATTCTTTTTGCAATGTGTTAGCATCATGGTCAAGATTACAATGAGCAAAGAAAGGTTTCATTTGTATGCTTGAGCACAAAGTTATGATATGTTGAAGTTGGCATAAAATACTAGTTCCGTAACTTAGAAAATTTTGAGTGTTTCATGGCTGAAAATGACCTATAATGTCCCAATGGATTCCATGGCTTTCCAAGCATAATTTGAGCTTGGTCCTTGAAGACAACTTGTAGAGGGTATCACCAATGACATTATACAAAAAGAATCAGCTTCATATGTTGAAAATTGAAGAAGTTATAATGTTTTAAAGTTGGCGAAAAGTCACTTGAAAATAGGTCAAATTTCACTAAGTCCACAAATGATCTATAATGTATCCAAACTTTTGATGATCCTCCAAGAATAATTGGATCTTGTCATGTAAAGAGAAGTTATAGAGGATGTTGAGAAGAATAATATGCAAAAAGGGACATTCAAAAATGTGGAAAATTGAAGTAGTTGTGATCCTTGGACCTTTGACTTCAAATATTGACTTTTAGGTCAAACCACTTGGAACAAGCTTGTGCACTTGAACTTTCCTTGCACTTAAAAGCACACGGGTGATCATATGAACTCATGATAATATGTCCTTTATTGACTCTTAATTAAATATCTCAAATCTTGGAGTTGCTTCTTGAAGAAGACATGTAAATAAACACATGAACCTTTGACTTTCTTGAGAAGTAAGCCAATAAACTTTGGGATGATTTTGACTTGAGAAGCCCTATATTGCACAATAAACTTAAGAGAAACAAGACATATTTTTGATATTTTGATTAATAGTTAGATAAGTAATGAATTAAATAAACACAAAGGTAAAACAAAGAGGTGCTTGGTGATTCCTGCAAGAAGCAAACCCAAAGATGAATAGGGGAAAGGCCAAAATGTGACTTTGCTTATATGCAAAAGAGAAAATGAAATGTGGAATCTTAGGGTTAAAAGTTAGGGTATGACAGATGCCCGTATTTAAGTTTCTCCAATTTGGAGATATGAAGGTTGGAATCTTCGTCTTGACAAGATTGGAGAGACTTAAATATTAAAGACCAAATTTTTGTCCCTAAGATACCACAAGATGTTTATGATATGATATGAATGCAAACAAGAATATTTGTGGGGAAAAGACAAAGAACTGTTAGAGAAAAGAGGAGACTGAAATCCCGAAGGGGAAAGACAGATTCCAAAAGGGGGAACTCCGCTGGGAACACACAAAGTTTCGTAGGGGGAAATGGAGAGTTCAAAAATAACTGATGCATAGTTTAGAAAACAAACTAAAGACCCTATGGGGAAGACTTAACAAGGTAAGACTTTGTCGGGAAGATTATCTTAAACATAGGTACAATATCCAGAGGTTGATCTTCTATCTGTGATTGAACCTGCCTAATCAGCATCGATGAAGATAGACATATTTTCTTCACAACTCTTCTTAAAAAATAATCCTTTTCCAGGATTTCCCTTCAAATATCTCAGTATCCTATAGACCGCCTCAAGATGTTCCTCGAAAGGAGAATGCATAAACTGACTCACTACACTAACTGAGAAAGCAATATCAGGTTAGGTGTGTGACAAATAAATAGGTTTCCCAACCAATCTCTAATATATTCCAGTATCAACAGAAACATTACCTTCTCCCCAAAGTTTAGCATTAGGATCCATAAGGGTATCTGTAGGACAACCTCTACTCATTCCTGTTTCTTTCAACAAGTCTAGAATGTATTTCTGCTGTGAAACCACAATACCATTCTTTAACCGAGCAACCTCCATACCTAGAAAATATCTCATGAATCCCAGATCCTTGATTTCAAATCCTACTCTTTTACTCTTTCCATTTCCACTGTATCGTCTCTAGTAAGGATAATATCATCAATATAAACAATAAGGACAACAACTTTCCCATTGTGGGGGAACTTTGTGAACAAGGTGTGGTCATCCTGTCCTTGGATGTACCCTTGTTTCTTCATGGACTGAGTGAATTTTTCAAACCAAGCTCTAGGGGATTGCTTTAATCCACACAAAGACTTATTTAGTTTGCACACATTTGATCCAAATTTATTTTCAAAGCCAGGAGGAATGTCCATATATACTTCTTCTTTTAGATCTCCATTAAGAAAGGCATTCTTAACATCTAACTGATGCAAAGACCAATCCATGTTAGTAGTAAGAACAAAAGAATTATGATAGCGTTCAATTTTGCAACAGGAGCAAATGTCTATGAGTAATCTATATCATAAGTCTGAGTAAAACTTTTAGCTCCCAAGCGAGCCTTGTACCTTTTAGTCGACCCATCTGAATTATACTTCATAGTAAACACTCATTTTCATCCAACTGTCTTCTTGCCATCTGGTAGTGACGTAACACTCCAAGTTTTGTTCTTTTCAAGAGCTTTCATCTCCTCAAGTACAACTTCCCTCCACTTTGTAATTTCTAGAGCAACCTGTACACTTTTTGGAATTTCTACACTAGAAAGTTTTGAGGTGAAGGCAGACATAAATGAAGACAAATTTGAATATGATATAACATTGGACATGGGATGTTTAGTGAAAGATCTGACAGGTTTTCTAATGGAAATATGATCATCTATATAAGGATACAAAATACGACTCTCAGAAACATAGATATACTTACCTTTCCTTTTGTTATGAATTTGATCATTCCCCGATTCAGATTCCTAGAAGTGTTGAGATGTGGACGGGTCTTTTCCTTTATGGTGTTTTTTTCCACAAAAAACCTTTCCTTTCCAAGTCCTGTTTCCTAATTCAAAATTATTTTGTTGAAGTGACTCATTATTTTGTGGAATTTCAATTAGATCATCATTATCATCATTTTCAGGATTCTTATTGTTTTCTACAAGAGAAAATGTAGGCTCGGATTCACAAGGTTCTTTACTCATAACAGGAGTAGGATCAGATAAAAAATCATGATCATTTTCTGTTGGTGCATGTGTAAAAATCTCATAATTTTGTGATACTGGCAAATATAAGTTATTTAAAAAACTCACGTCCTCAATTTGAAATGAGTCTTCGTTTATCTCCCCATTTGAAGATGAGTGTCATAAAAAAAGGTTCATTTTCAAAGAATGTAACATCCATAGTGACAAACATTTTCTTATTTTTTGGATCAAAATATTTATATCCTTTTTTCGGTTGGGGAGTATCCAACAAAGACACATTTTATAGCACGTGGCTCAAGTTTTATAACATTTTTATGTTCATGAACAAAGGCTGTACAACCAAAGATTTTTAATGTCAAATAAGTTACAACACGAGTACTAAGAAGACATTCTTTGAAGACATTAATTGGAGTTTGAAAATTGAGGATTTTGGAGGGCATTTTGTTAATTAAATACGCAGCTGTTAAAATAGCTTTGTCTCACAAATAATTTGATGCTTTATTCGAAAAAGTAGAGCTCTAGCAACCTCTAGTAAATGTTTATTTTTCCTTTCGGCCACTCCATTTTGTTAAGGAGTATTAGGACATGAACTTTGATGTACAATCCCATTTTTTAGAAAAAAATCGTCTAGAATAGTGTTAAAATATTCTTTGCCATCATAACTTCTAAAGACTTGAATATTTGTTTGAAATTGGTTCTGCACCATTGGAAAAAAAATCTTTATAGCCTGTCAAACATCTTATTTCCCCTTAACAAGTACACACAACATACTCTTGTATGGTCATCTATAAATGCGATAAACCATTTTTTGAGAGAGTGTACTTGTACGGTTAGGGACCCAAACATCACTGTGAATAATAAAAAAAGTGTTGATGGTTTATAAGACTGTATTGAAAACTAGGAACGATGATGCTTTGCAAACTCACATGCTTCACATTTAAACGAAGAAAAGTTCTTATTGTGAAATATCTTAGGAAAAAAAGTGTTTTAAGTAACGAAAACTAGGATAACCTAATATTAAATGCCATACAATAATGTTGTCATCTTTATTATTCAAAATAGAAAAAGACTCAAAGCATAAACTTATTGTTTTTTAAGGTAGTTGTGATGCATATCCAATGTCAAGGTAGTAGAGTCCTCCACTCTCCTTAGAATTGTCAATGATCTTCCCCGAGTTCAAATCCTGAAAGACACAGTGAGATCGGAAAAAATTAGTTTGACAATTTATATCTTGGGCTAATTTACTTACGAACATAAAAGTACAAGATAAATTTGGAACATGAAGGACAATTTTAAGAGTTAACATTGGAGACAACAAAACTAACCCTTTACCTGCAATGGCTGAAAAAGAGCCATATGCGATTTTTATTTTCTGATTACTTGCACATGGACTATACGAAAAGAACAAAGTAGATGCACCTGTCATGTGATCGGAGACACCTGAATCTACTTTCCAAGTATGACTGGGACTAACACTAAGAAATGCAGAATTACCTTTTGTTGCTATAGAGCAAGAAGAGGTTGGAGACTAGAGGATTTTGTACAGTATGTCTAGTTGCTCCGTAGTGAGTGGAAACTGAGACGGAGGGGATTGCTGCCCTTGATCAGAATTACTAGCCTGAAATTCATGACCACTTTTCTTCTTTCAGTTAGGAGATTTGCATTTAAGCTTCCAACAAGTTTCACGTGTATGTCATTTGCGCTTGCAATGATCACAACAAGGAACTTTGTCTGACCTTCTTCCTTCGTCAAGGTTCCTAGTAGGCAGAACTGAGCCTTCAGATTCAGAGCTCGTGGTGTCTTGCCCATCATAATTCCTTGTCGTGCCTCCTCCCTTCTTATTTATGCAAAAGTTTCACGAAGAGTTGGCAATGGTACTTTTCCTAAAACTCTACCTCTTATCTCATCAAGGTCTTTATTGAGCCAAGCGAGAAACATGAATACACGATCATTTTCTTGCCTTTTGAGAAACAAAATATATCTTTTGTACACCTCTAATTATCATCATAAAAGAGATCTAACTCTTGCCACAATGTCAACAACTCATTGTAATAAGCAGTTACACTCCTGTCACCTTGTTTCGCATGCCATAACTTTGATTTTTAAGCAAAAATTTGAGAGGAGTTTTGAATATTAGAGTATGTTTCCTTAACGGCTTCTCGCACATCCTTTGCGGAAGGTAAAAACATGTAAGGCTTACGTATTCCGGTTTCCTTAGAGCTTATCAGCCACGCAATAATCAAGAAGTTTTCCGACTTCCATTGTTTGTAACAAGGGACTCCTGTTGCCGGTTCAGCTACTGCTCCTGTTAAGAAATCAAATTTCCCTTTGCTATCCAATACCAACCGAACGGTTTGAGCTCATTCATTATAGTTATTCCCATCATTTTAAGGATAAGCTTTTAAGGATAAGTTGAAAGTTGTGAAAAAGACTACTCTCACCAAAAAGAATCCTCCCATGTTTAAAATTTTTAAACTTTTAGAGTAACACACACATATATATATATATATATATATATATATTATATATATATAATATATTATATATATATATATATATATATATATATATATATATATATTATATATAATTGTTATGCTATTAGCAAAATAAATTTACAATTAGGAAGAAGATTAGTTTGTTAGAACTATCTAAAAGGTTGTTATAACAACCATGCGTTAAGCTGTAACTCAGTTGTAACTAACTCAGTTCAGACACAAACTCCCTATAAATAGCAACTAGCTATTCATTGTATTGATAATTTCATTTTCTGATAATTTTCATAATAGACTTACAAAACAGAAGTGTCTCTTCTCTAAATTCTAATATCTTTAATATGAAGAAATCTTCATCCTGTCTACTTTTCTAATACATTCATTTAATATGAAGAAATCTTCACATGATTCTATGATTAAATGCTTGTTTCGTTAAGTTTCCCTTGCATCCATTTAACCAACATCTGAAGTGCAACTTTTGGTTGATCCATAGGAACCATATGTCCAGCTGCATTCACCTATTGCACAACACATAAATATAACTAACCAAAAATGACATCAACAATGTCACACTCAAGAAAACTACACTTATAGTTCTTAATATTAACCTTTAGAAAAGAAAGAGGTCCATAGCTTTTCAACAATCCTGCTTCTAGACCGTCAACCGAAAATTGAAGTGTTTTGGATGTCGCAAACTGGTTTTGACCTGACCACTCTATGGCATGAACCCAATTTGAATTCCCTGCCCGAATGATAATGAGTAATGAGTAAATCGCCGATTTTTTCTAATTGTAAAACAATTTGGTTACAAAAGAATCAAGTAGACTGACTCACTCACTCACCAAGCCAATTGCAAATAAGATCAAATTCTCCAGCATATATAAGAACCTTGATTCCATCCTCAAGAAGTGAAGGAATATCTACTTCAAGGTTTCTCATCCAATCTTGATGCATAGCCTCATATACTACTTTGCTGCATATATCAAACTTCAACTCCCCGACACCTAAAGCATCTCGAACTATCTTCTCATTTAGAAGTGTCTCGACGTTTGAGAAGTCATAACACAATGATCCCTCGCATGTCTTTCTGATGTCAAAGAACTGTCGTTTACAATTTATCATTTAATTAAACACTAACTGAAATATTATAAAAATAAAATACAAAATAAGCTTCATTTAGTCTTGGTTACTAACGTTAATGTTGCCAGCAATGACTAGGATACGATTGACTATGTCTTCACAATGATCAAAGGCTAACGAGCAACTTTCTCTATCTCCTCCACTCTCTGAGAAATCATACACAAATTAACGAACATCACAAAGAGAAACAATATAGAGATGTAAGTAACCAGTGCGATAAATAAATTAGGAGAAAGTAGCATCATCAATCACTTATTGTAGAAAATAACAGTTTGTTCAAATTCAACTAAATAGCGTACAACAAAACAATTTCTTCAAATTCTGCTAAGCTATAGCCGCTATTGACTGTAATAGTAAAAAGACGATAATAAGAGTCTAAAAGAGATCTTGTACCACAAATTTTTGTAGCATCCTCACAGGGCCGGAGCAACTTGTTGATATTGTCTTGATCTTCCTTTGTAATCAATTTCATATCAAATGCATACTGCGTGTATGCTGAGTACTGAATTATCGGGTTGGTCATTCCATTCCCAATAGCAAAACCCTAGTATTGTATTGGGATCAAGTCAAACAAAACATGTAATACAACACAACTAACAAACCTTTCAAAATCATAAACAAGGGTTTAAATTAAATTGGCTCCCCAATCTGGTTCACATTACGATCCTCCATTTTGCCAAGAATCTTAGTTACATACTAAAACTTCGTATTGAAGTCATGTATGATGTTCGATTTTCTAACTTACTATCGGTGCCTACATGTCAATATCACTGTTGTATAATGTGTTATGCGTTGATTCCGTGCTTCATATATTCATGATATAAAGTTAACAGAAAATAGTCTAAGACCTTGAGGTTTATAATAATTCCTTTGTTGTCTTTATTTCCTTTGTGAACTCGGGATGCAAGAGCTGGAACATAGTGTCCAGCATACGATTCTCCAGTAATGTAAAAGTCGTTCTTAACGAACTCAGGATGGTCACTGAAAAATTGCTGTGATTAATTATAAACGTTATTTAATCGCATATAAAATATAATTCAAGCACAAAACGTGCTTCATCTGGATGCAATTCTAGATATACCTGCAAGAAGTCGTACAAATCATTGCTAACACCGCTTTCATCGTGTGGAATATCACTATCATCAGAAGTGTAGCTGAACCCTGTCCCAATGGGTTGGTCAACAAAAATAATATTTGATGCCTACAAAATGAGAAACCATAAAGGTTTGCATAATAACCACAACTGTGACCGCAATCGCTATTTCGAACCATCGAACACATTTCATATGAATTTACTTCTATTACCTTATCCCATCCGTATTCACTCCATACAATAGACAAGTTATTGGCAATTTGAAAAGGACCATTCTCATAAAATATAGCTAGCTCACTGCTGCAACCTGGACCTCCAGCCAACCATATCACAACTGGGTCATCATTAGTACTATTTCGCGATTTAAAGAAAAAATAGAACATCCTACAATTCAATAAAGGAGCAAAAAAAATCTAAAGTCACCGCGCGGAAACAATAAGGTTATTAATTTGGGGAAGGTATCGCTTAATACAACTGCAATATTGTGGATGCGATAGTGTCAACAAACACACCAGCATTAAAAAAATCTATGTCGCAGCGTGGATACAATAAGGATATTAATTTAATTACCTTGCAGCTTTGGAACGAGGAAGCGAATAGTATCCAACATGGTGACCGAGATTTTCACCAAAAAAGGAGAACTTCTTCTCGACGATCTTTCCCGGGACAAAATCAAAAGAGTGATTGTGTATTATATTCACTGTATCCTTTGGAAATAAATTAAGGCTTCTTATGAGCCTTTCTGCTCGTTGGTTTGGCGGAAAGGTTGTTGTTCGTTGAAGATGTGTCATGCGAGAAGTTAAATATGAGGAAGAAAATAAAATGAACAAAAACAAAAGAGACATGGAGGTTTTGGAGAATTCCATGATGTTATTTGGTTTTGTTTGTTAAAGAAGTGAGGCAATGGCAAAGTTTGTATAGCATTGGTTATGCAAAGTAGCTCTTAGAGAGTATTGAAAGGTTTAAGAATAACTTAATTTGGTTTTATAATTATATACTTTGATCAATAATATTTAAACTTAATTTAATATTCATCACTAAGATGATCCCTGAACTCAAAGGCTAAAAAATAGATTCAGTTAAAGCCCAAGAATCAAATAATAATGGAAATCCTTGAGGATTGAAAAACCTTGAGAGCACAACATTTGCAATGCATTAACATTTTCATAGCAGTAGAAATAATCATTAAATTAGCGCATGAAGATGAAATAAGAAATGACATAATCCATATGAAAAAAATCAATAAAAAAGAAAGGAAAATAGCGTACCTTATTAGGAATAAGAAGAATCATGGAAGAAGAAGAAGCGTATCAAATAATGATGATTTATAACATTGCAAAACCTGCAACTAATTTTCCTATGGGTTTTGGTTTTAATGCTCAAAAGAGAGAGGGGCAAGAAAAACTGGGCACATACATTTGTAGTGGAAGAAGGGGATGAGTTTTAGCTGACAATTTTGGCGGAACTTTGTAGGACTTAGGAGTAAGAGTGGAGGGAGAAACGTTTGTCAACATCATTTTAATCACAATAGAGATGATCTAATCTCTAAGATATATAGTCACTGCAGTCAGTAAATTTTTTTTATCTCCATCTTTTCCTATATTCACTCATTTTGAACTTTGTAATTCACTTAAACATTGGAATACTAATTTTGCATGTCCATCCAACGTCATCATATCAAAGATCAACTTTATCGATTCTATAGTTCTACGTTATCAATCAACACCAACTTTGATTACAATACAGAACATTTGTGTCGTTTGTAGAAATTGATTTTTAACTCTGGCGAAATTTCACAGATACATCATCCTTGATTCAAAGTCAAATCTCTACCAAAACTATTGAGAGATGGAGATACTAACCTCCGATGCCGCACCAAAGAATTTTGTTGAACTCTTCGATACTATTCCACCTCAATCATCGATCATCGATGAGATCCATGTGAAAGCAACATTTGGTGGAGATCTACCACCAGAGAACCTTATCCAAGCAACCAATTACACTAGAACACATAGTAAAGACATATCGATGCTAAGATATCAAGATCGAGAAAAAGGTAATTTACACGGAAGTTACTCATAGTGATTGTTGGTGTAACAGTCATTGTAGCGGATCACATGATACTAGGAACCTTCATATACAACAGAAGTTCGTGTAATGTCCTCTACAGTGACACACTCAAGTAATTAGGGCTCCATCAGTTAGATTTAAGTCCAGATAGAGGTAGAGATCTTTTGTCCTTCAACGATTCAGTAATTCGCCCATGTGGAATGATAGGTCTGACACTTTCGTTTGGAGAAGGAAAAATCATAAAAAAATGTAACCCTTAGCTTCCTGGTAGTTTCGTGTAACGGTGTCGTAAGTGGTATCTGTTGGAAATAAACCCCTTTTTGTGTTTAGGGAAAGTGTGTGGGAATATTAGAGGCTTGAATAGAAACTTGATAGGTAGGAGAATTATTTATGGAAGAGAGAACTTTATATTTTTACTTGATACAAAAGTGTAGGATTATATCTCTATTTATAGTACTCTAAGGAGAACTCTAGACACACTAATTCTAGAGAGTTCTCAACTCTAGACATTCAAAGAGTATTCTAAAAAATATTACAATCCTAAGAAATATCTAGACACTCCAAATACTACAAGACTTTTCTAGAAACATTACCCAAAATAAACTAAGCCCAAAATAACTAAGCCCAAAAATCAAATAATAAGGTTAGGCCCAAATCTAGTTTAATATTTCAACCCCCCCGCCCCCTAAACTTGATTTGTGACTCCAAGCACATTCCTTAGCTTCACGAAAGTTTCCAACTTAAGTGGCTTGGTAAAAATGTCGGTAGATTGATCTTGAGACAATACATACTTCAACTTCACCTTGTACACTCATCTTACTCCGATTTCTTTATGTCCTCGTAGAAGTGTAGTAAGCTCCCATGTTTCATTCTTTGTGATTGACTTGATTTCTTCTTCCATGGCGTCTCTCCATTTTACGTTTTCAACTGCTTCTTGACAGCTTAGAGGCTCACAATTACCCAAAAGACAAAAAAGATTAATGTCCTTTATATTTTCGGTTACCTCATAAAGCTCTTCAATACTCCTTAGTCGTGGTGTCCTCTCACTTGAGCTTGTTTCATCCAACCTTGGTATCGGTGATGCCGGTGGTGTAATATGTTCCTCTATCATTGGTTGTTCCATTTCGTCTTCTTCTTCAAAGTAAGGAAGAAACTCGTACATGTCTTCTTGAACACTTCAATCCCAACAATCTTCTTCTTCGAACTCCACGTCACGGCTTATGACTATCTTTCCACTATTTGGATTATAGAGCTTGTATCCTTTGGAGCTTGAGTCATACCCCACGAATACATACTTCTCACTTTTATCATCGAGCTTTGTTCTCCTTTCATCTGGAATATGGGTATACGCAATGCTTCCAAACACTTTGAGGTGAGAGATCCCAGACTTCCTTCCACTCTATGCTTCTTGTGGTGTCTTCTCATGCACGCTTCTTGTTGGGGAACGATTTTTCAGGTAAACCGCACATGCCACTGCTTCGGCTCAAAACTCTTTAGGCATCTTCTTCCTCTTAAGCATGCTTCGCACCATGTTAAGTATGGTCCGGTTCTTTCTCTCTGTTACACCATTTTATTGTGGTGATCTTGGTACTGTTAGTGGGCGGCGTATTCCATGGTCTTCACAATATTTTTGGAACTCATTTGAAATGAACTCTCCTCCTCAGTCAGATCTCATGGCCTTAATGGAAAGACCACTTTCTTTCTCCACAAGGGCTTTGAACTTCTTAAAGTTTTCAAACACTTCTGACTTCTCCTTCAAGAAATAAACCCATGTTTTTCTAGAATAATCATCATCAAAGAGGAGAAAGTATTTACTCTTACCAAGGGAGTTTGGATTGATTGGTCCACAGACATCGGTGTGTATGAGCTCTAGCGGTTTTGTCGCTCTTGACATTAATTCCTTTGGAAAGCTTTTCCGGAATTGCTTCCCAACTAGACATCCTTCACATAGTTGGTCTAGATGGTTTATACTAGTCAAGCCTCTCACCATCTCATTCTTTGACAAACATTTTAGAATGTCAAAGTTGAGATGTCTGAATCGTAGATGCCAAAGTCACGAAGAGTCGGTATAGCAAGTCTTGAGACACTTTGCAACATCATTTTGAATATTCAAGAGGAACATTCTATTCTTTGACATAAGCACCTTAACAATCAAGTTATGTCTACAATCTCTTAAGAAAAGACTATGTTCTTTCAAGTGGATGTCATAGCCTTTCTCTAATAATTCTCCCAAGCTCAAAATATTATTCTTCATGTTAGAAACATAATAGACATTGGATATGAATCGGTGACTCCCATTCTTTAAGCGTATAAGAATTTTAACTTTTCCTTTGACAGGTATCTTTGAGTCATCTCCAAATGAGACATTTCCAGTTGTCGCTTCATTGGTTTCTACGAACATGCTTCGATCGCCGCACATGTGATTGCTTGCGCCGGTGTCAAGGTACCATTTGTTTCTTTTCTCTTCAACTTGGTTTTGGCATGCGAGTAACAAAGTTTCTTCTTCTCCGTCTTTTTCTTCTACAAAGTTAGCTTTCTCCGCAACCTTCTTCGAGAATCTACACTCAGATGCATAGTGACTGATCTTGTTGCAGTTGAAGCACTTGATTTGTGATTTGTCACACCTTGACCATGAATTTCCTCTTCCACAACCTCTTGTTGCTTGTGGAATCCAACTTCTTTCTTCATTGTTAGAGTATTTGTTGTAACTGCCTCTTCCTTCTCCTCCATGTCCTCGTCCATGCCCACGATCTTGGCCACGAACTCGTCCTCTTTGTTTCCTTTACATTGAGTTATAATAGTTGCTCCATAGCCTCATTTTGTTTAATTTTTCTCTCTTTTTTTTCTTTCGTATGCTTGTAAGGAACCCATGAGTTTCTCAATAGTCATGGTCTTTAAATCCCTGTTTTCTTCAATGTTGGTAACAATGTAGTCAAAACTTAGATTTAAAATGCAAAGTATTTTCTCCATGACTTTCACCTCATCAACATCTTCGCCATTTCTTTTAAGTTGATTAACTACGACCAATACTCGAGAAAAATAATTAAAAATTGACTCGACCTCTTCCATAAATAAACATTCAAAATCACCTCTAAGAGTTTGAAGACAGATCTTTTTCACCTGTTCCACTCCTTTGTCGCAAGTTTGAAGTTTGTCTCATGCTTCTTTGGCCGTCGTTGCGTTAGAGATCTTCTCAAATGTATCTTCATCCACCGATTGATAAATAAGGAAGAGATCATTCTTGTCTCTTTTTCTTGACTCCTTCAATGTCTCCTTTACACCTTGGCTTAGCAAGGGTGTATCTTTCTCCTTGAAGCCTTTCTCAATAATATCCCACACATCTTAAGCTCCTAGTAGCGCCTTCATCTTGATACTCCAATTGTCATAGTTGTTCTTTGTGAGCATCAACATTTGGAAAGGGAAACCTCCATTCGTCATTTTTTAGGACCTTGAAGCTCCGATGCCACTTTGTTGGAAATAAACCCTTTTTGTGTTTAGGGAAAGTGTGTGGTAATATTAGAGGCTTGAATATAAACTTGATAGGTAGGAGAATTATTTATGGAAGAGAGAACTTTGTATTTTTGCTTGATACAAAAGTGTAAAATTACATCTCTATTTATAGTACTCTAAGGAGAACTCTAGACACACTAATTCTAGAGAGTTCTCAACTCTAGACATTCAAAGAGTATTCTAAAAAATATTACAATCCTAAGAAATATCTAGACACTCCAAATACTACAAGACTTTTCTAAAAGCACTACCCAAAATAAACTAAGCCCAAAATAACTAAGCCCAAAAATCAAATAATAAGGTTAGGCCCAAATCTAGTTTAATATTTCAACTGCATCTTGGGTAGATTCTTTTTTGAAAAAGTTAGATATCGTGACTTCTTCAATCCACCTTAAAATATTATATCGTAGTAACAATGGGAAACTAGTTGTGACAAACACTGACTTGAAAGCAGAAAGGCTTAACATGTCCGACCTAGACGAGCATGAAGAAGAAGTTAGATCAATTTCAAACGGTGACTCCAAAATGGTTCAACTTGAGCATGATCTAACCAAATCCTTAAAGATAGGACATGAGTTCCCTTCCGAAGTAAATAGCACACTGATTAGATGACTTTGGGTAAACACATATCTCTTTGCCATTTATCCATATAAAAAGCACGACATTGACTCTAACATATTATGCATTCAGTAGAATATCATTTTCCGGAGATGTTTCAGCTTACATTCCTACTAATGTCATTTCCATTACAGATGGTCAAATATTCTTATCTGCCAATTTATTCAATGCTGGAATCAGAATGTTCGACGCGGACTACGACAGAGAAGTAATCTCCAAAAAAGTCGTAGTTTCCACCAACATGTTAGAAATACTATTAGACGCCTACTTCATTTCCAATGTGAAACACACAGGAGGGATCTTCGATGTTATACTAGGCAAGCGGATAAACAAATTAATCGACCGCGTGTCGTTGCTGGTTATGAGCATTTATTCTCGAGGAGACCAAGCATATTTTCCTATACCGTATAGAGAGAAATATAATCCATGGTCGGGTAAACAAATCACAAATAGTCTGACGGCAGGGTTATACCCTTCAAATGAGGGTATGCGAACGAGGCATACCAAAAGATGATAGAAGAGGGCAGTGACATACCAAGACTCACATTGTTTCGAAGATAAACCAGTCATCAGTCGGTCAAACATGAGCTTCCAAGATTTTGGGAGTCAATTGGTCGGGGAGACACACATTTGTAATCTTGGATTACATAGTTGACGTGGGAAGAAGTTGAAAAGAAGTTTCTCATGCCTTACTTGTAGTTCCTTCAATTAGATAAGTAATTCTCGAAGCTCTTCGTAATTTGAATTAATTAATCTTTTAACTATAAAAAGTACTATATGAAAAAAATACTATTATAATATTTGGAAATACAACATATATTGTGTTCATGAAGAATCCCTCCTCCCCCCACTTGGCGAAACACACATAAAGCAGAATTAGTGCACCCCTCTTAGTAACTAACCACTCATGAGCATTGGCGGCGGAGTCTTGGAGATATTCACCTTGAACCAGGAAAAAACTTACTGCAGGGACATGAACACCACCTTTGGTCGGGAATAGTTCCTAGTGACGCCGAAAAATAGTATATATTTTTCTCGATTAGAACTAGTAAGGATTAAACTTAGTTGTTATACTGACTCGCACCTATCAGGACTATCGAATTCAGCAAGCACGCTGAATCTAATTAGTAGAAGAGCTGATATATGCTTTTTAAAACCAAGAGAAGATGGCACCATTGGGATAAACCCCACTTACAAAGTGGTCAGTTTTGGTCATAACAAGAGCAGGGACCAACAAGTTGGTTCCAAGCTTAGAAACCAAGTCGGCTACGACCTAGTTGATAAAGCGACATTACCGGGAGAAAAAATTA
This sequence comes from Lathyrus oleraceus, assembly GCF_024323335.1. Lineage (NCBI taxonomy): Eukaryota > Viridiplantae > Streptophyta > Magnoliopsida > Fabales > Fabaceae > Lathyrus > Lathyrus oleraceus. Next base: position 320,773,365 of record NC_066585.1, on the reverse strand, counting down.
AATAAGTCATGTCATAGATGAAAAACCTCAAATAAAAAGGTAAATAAATAAATATCATTATTCGTGTAGGTAAAAAGGAAACATAAGGGTACAACACCCTGTTAACGACCTTGAACATGTCAAGTTGTGAGCAAGGAACAAATATATTCGAACAGAGGGATGCCACCTGGTCGACCTCCTGATTGAAGGGTCTATACACAGTCTTAAGAGTTTGTTAAAGGGATTTATCAAACTTTTTCCTTAGTCGAACCACCCAATCACAATGGACATTGCGGTCCTTAGATTATGATTCCTTCTCATATTGTAAAGATCTCAAAGCCTCGCTGGCACAAGACTTTATCTCTGCGGAAGAAGTGGATGTGTCCATATTGGACTTCTTATCCGTCTCTAGGGAGGATTCAATCTCAGAGATCTTAGAAGCTAAGGAAGAAGGAGACCCATGAGTTTTTGCCTCCTTCTAAAGAGCCTCCGCATAACTAGCCTTCTCTTGAAGCACTGCCATTTTGCCCTGAAGCTTGGACCATTTTAGTTCCATAGATTCATACTTTATCTTCTAGGTATCCCTATCTTTTTAAGTATTACCCATGTCCAAAACATCCCCAACCAACAATAACCAGGGAGAACAAAGAAGCAGTCCAATAAGAGTATACTGTGGCTTCAAAGAAAAGTTATATCTTTTCTGCTTCAGGAAGATTCTAAAGGTAAGCGAGATCCTTCTTAGATATCACAACAACAACCTCTTGTGGAGTGCGATAAATCAGAGAAGACATAATAACCGATAACTTAAGAAGAGGGGTGTGTCGCATCACGCGAAAAACCGGCGGGAAAACAAGAACAACAGAGCCGCCACCGTGCGTTATTTATCCCAAAAGAGGGAAAGGAAACGCTCGAAGTAAACCTGGAAAGAACATGGTCTCGCGACCAAAGAGAATGGGATCGGGAGTCGGTTATGCGAAGGGAAGGTATTAGCACCCCTACGCATCCGTCGTACTCGACGGGATCCACGCACAATAGGAAGGAAAATGGTTGCTAAAACGCTGCTCACACACACACACACACACTGGCTGAAGGAGACACAAGAAAACAGACAAGACTGACTCGGCAGGATGTCGCATCCTGGGCCTACTTAGTCTATCAGGCATAGACATCAGAGTCGAAGTAGTTCGGACTGGGGAAACGACACATGCTCGCTAGGATGTCGCATCCTATGCATACGTATCTTCTTGGACGAAGAAGAATCAGAGCATTCGTAGCTCGGCTGACACGCACGCAAACAAACAAAGGCAAAGGCAAACGTGGAGCCCGAATGCCAATCACTGGGCTTACATCAGCATCCGAACCAACAAACCCACACTGGAACCCAAATGCCACTCGATGGACTTACATCAGCTTCCAAGCACACAACAAGACAAAACAAAGACACAGGCGCCCGGAGAGATCTGCTCATCTCCTGCCTACGTACCTCATCTGGTATGAGGATCAGGGCGACGTAGTTCCCCTACGCAGGGATAAAGGACTAGCCTAACCAGATAACAGAGGGAGACACAACACTAGGGAGACTACGACTCGAGCCTAGATGTTGTCATGCAAATTCATCCCTAAGTTAAGGTTTCTAGCTAACTTGCACAGGAAGCAAGCCTATCCTAAACATGACTTGCACAGGAAGCAAGCCACACACACACTTAACTTGCACAGGAAGCAAGCCAAGCAAAACCTAACTTGCACAGGAAGCAAGTCTAAACTAACCCTAACTTGCACAGGAAGCAAGTCAAACAAACATACAAGCACAAGTAGCACACACTATATGCAAGCAAGGGGCTCAAACAAGGCTAGGTTTTAGTCGAGGGGTCATATCAACCTCAACAAACAAACCTCTGGAACTGGGTGAATGTTGCTCTTAACCTTGCCATTGAGGGACTAAGGTGAAGCAGATGAAAGGTGAGTGAAGATAAGACTTCACAGCTCTTATCCCTGGCCTGGGAGAGCTTAAGACAAGAATGTGTGGGTTCAGAAAGGGGAACCCTTCTACACATTTGACACTGACTCAACTGTACAATTGTACAAGATCTTGGGTTTGTATCTGCAATGCATCAACACAGTGGTGTGAGCAAAGCAGATGACACACAGAATAGCAGGGGATAGGTTGCTTATCCCTTGGGTTCTGCCAATTGCCTCTTCACTTAGGAGGTCTTTGACTATGTACAAGGACAAATTAAACAATCACAAACATTGCCTCTTAAGGAGGACTTCAGACAGTTGCCTGGCCAAGTAACAGGCCAGGTCTTCCAGACTACATGAAGATTAGAAATATACCTCAATGCAAATTGCTTATATAAGCAAAGCAAAGCAAAAGTTCACAAGGAACTAAGCAACTAAAAGCACCTGAAATAGTCAAGCAGATGTTAGTATGCAACTCAAATCAAAGCAAAAGGAAACAGACATTAACAGTTAGTCAGAAGCAAATGAATGTGCAAGGCACAAGGCTTAAGGCTTAAGAGCCAAGCCACCTACAAAACAAGAGGTTAGCTCATGATAATCAAATGAACTCAATCAAGTTGTAATGATCTCTTTGAAGCATTTGTAGCTTAACCTGAAAACATGAACTCAAACATAAGCCACAGGACCACTAGGACAAGCCTAGGGTCAAAAATGAATGAGAAAGTCAAAACAGCAAGCAATGTCCAATCAAGATCAAATTCAAACATTTAGGAAGCAAACCCAATTGGTTTCATGTTTATATCATGCATCATCATCATTTCATAAGCAAAAGAAGTCAAAGCATAGCAAATGAGAGCTCATAGAAGTCAACAGCAAGACTTAGCTCAAAAGCAATCTTAAACATTTCCAAAAATCACCAAATAAATCATGACCAATCACAACCCACAGCATGGTAAGCATGTCAAATTTCATCTCATTTGGACAAGTGGAAGGCAGTCAATAAAAATCAGAAAGGCAAAGCAATTTTGAACATGCTTAAGGAAGTCAACCAAACATGCATCAACTTGAAAAATTCATAAATCAGTGATGGTGTATGATAAATGAATGGGACTAAAACCATGGCAAAGATGAGGATGTCTAGTTATCTCATGTAAAATTTCAAGTCCATCTAATAAAGTATGAGAATTTCACAAATGAAATGGCAACATGTATCACACAAAGTCAACATTTGGGTCAAACAGGGGAGAAAACCTCAAACAATTAGGAAATGCCTCAAATAATTCCAGGAAAATTCACATGTAAACTAGACATACAAGAGTACATTCATGCAAAAATTCAAACCAATTTGAGTTCAAGAAGCATGGTAATGAAAATCATGAAGTTGGACATCAATGGTGTGACACAAATTGTCACACCCTAATTCAAAAAATCATAACTCACAAACCAGCAATGATAAATTCACAAACTCTACACCAAAATCACCATGAATGTGTCTAGTTTAAGCACAAAAATTTGGGAGCCATTGGATAAAGTATCACAATTTCACAAATGTTTTGGCAAAGTGTACAAAATATGAGCACATGTCACAAACCCTAATACCAATTAAAATCCATTGATCACAAAATTCTGGGAAAATCATGATAAAAAAGTAGAGATCATGATGAAGATAATGCAAAAATTCCCACTAAATTTGGATTTGAAATGAATGAAATATGAATTTTGCAAGATTGATGATCAAATGAAATGAAAATAAGAAAAATAAATGATTTAATTTGGATTAATTAATGACCGGATGGCAAAGTTGTAATATTGAACTTCATTAAACCAAACGATGTCGTTTAGGCGTGGCCAGGGAAATGTTTTAATTGGTGCATGCATCTACAGTGAACATGCACACGTATAATTCCAAATTTCTGGGCATGGATGAAGATTAATTAGGGTTTGCAAGAACAGTATGAATGTTCATCACTTCCAAATCGAGTTTTCGAGAATTTTCCCAGAAATCCAAATTGAGTACACACAAATGATCAGCGCGGCATGGTAAACACGAATTCATCATCAATTTTCAGTAAAACATCACACACATCATGAATCGAGCACAAACAAGTTTTATCACCAAACTTCAAAACGACATAACTTCAGAAATAAGCAGCCATTTTCAAAAATAAAACATCACGAAGCTCAGCATGGAGAGATCTTTCTAAAGCATGTATCTATTTTAAGAAACAAGGAGGTCGAAATTTTACCAAAGTGGAAGAACAGCTGTGGTGCAGTTGTTGTCTGGTGGTAAATGCTTGAAACAGATGTGCCAATAGCTTCCAAAAGATGAATGGTTGAAGGATTTTGGTTCAACAACCCTTGAAATGGCTTAACTCAAAATCTGCCATTGATGGAGCTTAGCAAAACAGTGCTACTTTCCTTGCTTCCAGTTGTGATTTAAAGCTTCCAATGAGCTCAAGAATGATGGTATGTGATGTAGCAGCAAAAGCCAGATCGAGTGCTTTGAGTTTTTTGACAGAAAGTTCACAAATGGAAGAATGAGCAAAATGAGAGAAATGGATTTTTCTGTCTTGAATGTGTGGCTGCTGCTAGGGTTTTTCTCAGCAGAAAAAAGATGAATATATACTATGTTTAATGGTACTGAGCAAGCTTCATGAAAATATGGAATGGAGTTGGTAAAAGTGTACTTTTGTCCAATTTTCAAGCAAGTTGGCATGGGTGTATGTACTGCACGAATTTGGGCTTTCAAACATGACACAAACCACATTTCTGAACTATTTCAATTGGCCAAATGGTTTAAAAATGATTATTCTGAAAAGTCAAAATTCAACTCACTTGAAATTAATTAAGGCAAGTTCAAAAAGGCCATTTTGCATGGTGATGTTTTGGTGAATGATGATGACATATTTGGAAAGAGAGGATCAAATGTGACTTGTAGGAAAAAACCCCACCCAAATTGGCCAAATGGTTTGAGAGATATGGCCTTTTGAAGTTCAAGAATTTTTGAAAATGAATTGATCATAACTTGCCAACCATGCATGGGAATTGAGTGTTCTTGGACTTTTTGGAAATGGGAGAACAAGATCTTCAACTTTCATGTTGGGCAAAAATTCATTTGAAGCTTGTATCATGATGTAAGTTTGAGGATCAAGACTTTCCATTTTGGGCAGGTTTCAATTACAGGTCCAATTTCCATTTTTGGAAATTTCTGATCTGGCTTCAAATTCTTCCATGATGGTGTTTGACATGATATATGAGGCCTATATGGACATGAATAAGCTCTCTCAAACCAAATCCAACCCTCAAAACCATAAAATCAGACACAGTTGACTAAGTTTGACTTTTTAGGGTTTCTGACTGACTGTGCATTGACTGATGACTTCTGAACATCCAATCTTTGACCTAAACACTTCAAATGGATCCCCAAGTCATGTGAACATGTTGGACCAACCCTAGGGCCTTGGCTCCTTGAGAATTGTGCTTGCTTGCTTGACTGACTGATCTCCTGACCAGTTTGACCTAATTTCTTGATTGGCTTGCACTTGAGGCAAATGGGACAATGCAATGCTATGCAGTGGACCATGTTATGCTATGACCTAATATGAGAATGTATGTACAATGATAGGTGAAAATTTGAGGTGCTACAGCTGCCCCTATTCAATCAGCTGGGAACCCGAATGGATGAGAGCAACGGCTGTCAGACTTTCAGGGTAAACAGGGATTGAATACCAAGAACCGTAGAAATTTGCACTCTGCCGGATATGATACGAGAAGAACCACGTCATTTACTGATGACGCCTGCCATTGACAACTTCAGAAAGGCGAAACCATTTACCGATGGTTAGAAACTGGTAACTTGATATTTACCGATATCAACTTCAGCAAGACCATTTACCGATGGCTGCTGGGAAACAATTTCTAAAGTAAAAGGAAGCAAAACCATTTGCCGATGGTGGCTTCAAAGAAACTTGACATTTACCGATATCAACTTCAACTCGACCCTTTACCGATGGCTACTGCAACTGGGGATCCGATATTTACCGATATCGAAGAAAACGGGGCCATTTACCGATGGCGGATAAAACTGGGCATTCAATATTTACCGATATCGAAGCATACGGGGCCATTTACCGATGGCGTCTCCACTTGAGGAGGAACAAAATCTTTGTGGTGTAATCAGACAAGACGTTTACCGACGACTTCTGGGGATCTTGATTTTATCAACAAGGAAACAAAGCATGACCAGACATTTACCGATGACTGGGATGAGACTCGACGTTTACCGACATCGAAAGATGATGTTTACCGACATCCAAAAACGACCAGACATTTACCGATGACTGGGATGAGACTCGACGTTTACCGACATCGAAAGATGATGTTTACCGACACCCAAAAACGACCAGACATTTACCGATGACTGGGATGAGACTCGATGTTTACCGACATCGAAAGATGATGTTTACCGACATCCAAAACAAACGACCAGACATTTACCGATGACTGGGGAACACTTCACTAAGGGAAAAAACAATATTGCAACGGAAACCAGATAGGACATTTACCGATGACTCTACTGGGATCTCTAGCTGGGGATTATCAGACATTTACCGATGACTGCAGAAAAGACTCGATGTTTACCGACATCGAAAGATGATGCTTGCCGACATCAAAAAATGACCAGACATTTACCGATGACTGGGGAGAAAACCCGATGTTTACAGACACCGAAACAATGGTGTTTACCGACACCAAAAATGATGACCAGACATTTACTGATGACTGGGGAGAATACCCGATGTTTACAGACACCGAAACAATGGTGTTTACCGACACCAAACAAAGAAACACACGCGGGTGCTAGTATGACACTTACTGGTATCACAAGAACGACTTTTTAGATATGTCAGGGCAAGGTTGACCACTTGCTGGGGGTCTCACTGGGGAGAAACAAACTTTCTGTCACCAACGGGTGAGGTAATAAACCTCTGTGGGGATATCAATCCTGAATGCTGTCAAGAGCAACTGTAGCAGACTTGCTGTGCTGATGTTGAATGAAATGATCCGCCTCTGCCGGGGATACGGTCTGGTGAGGTTAACACATGAATGCATATGTTTGAATTTTTCTATGGCGTAATGCTCCATATTGAATGGGAATGCTACGCAGTTTGAGGATGCAATGATCACTAAAATGCAAAAATGCAAAAATGATGAAAAACTCCGGCTGGGGAGCCAAAACTGATCGGGTACTCCAACTCTGCGGGGAGACTCTGTAGGGAGAGCAACGACTTCTCACTCATGTTGGAGAATAGCACTGCTGCTGGGGAAGGTAAACTCCGCTGGGGATATCCTTCAGTCCACAGATAGGATAAATGTTGGAGATAAATTTCAATGAACCTGCCTCACTCGGGGAGGAAATCGGCAAATACAGGCCTGCTGGGGATAGGCAATCCTTAGATCTGTTGGGGAATAGAAGGCACTATCCACAGACGTCTCCGCAGGGGAACATAGCTCTGATAGCTTCCAAACTTGCTTGGGGAAAATATCTGCTGAGGAAACGTCCTCACAGATGCCAATCTGAAAAACAGCACAACAAAATGCCCCCAGGGGATACATGGACAAGATACGCTCAAGTGTCCTCAACATTCAAAATGATTTTCAAATGTTTTCTTTCTGCACATTATTGTGTAGCCTTCATGTTCTTATATGCAATGCTTATCAAAAATTCGGACATTTTTGCAAACAAAACAGTAAAAGTAAAAACCAAAGAGCTATTTATCTGAATAACGACTTTTATTGATTGAAAATGTGCCTGAAAAGGCAAATACATTGGGAAGCAATTCCTAGAAGAGGTAATTGCGCACAAAAGGAAAAATCTATCCTAATGGCAATGTGAACACGGCATCCACTATTTCCCAATTCTGTTATAACTCACAGATCATCAGTTTTCCTCCCAACTCCTCGCTTTCTGAGAAGAATGACTGGACGGATCACATCTTTCGAGATGGCAGACGACAAAGCTTGATGAAGTACAGACAACTCAGACTGTAGTCTTCGCTTTAATCCCTCTTTTGCCTGGATCGCCCTTTCGGGTTTTCAATCCACCGGGATACCCATTTTTGCCTAAGCCGCCCTTGCGGGTTTTCGACTTACCGGGTGTACAAATTCTTTTCATTTTATCTCTAATTTTTGCCCGAACCTTTTCTTTCTTTTTTTGGTTCGCCGGGATGCCCATTTTTGCCTGGACTCTTTTTTTTTTCTTGTCCAGCGGGTCAATTTATGCGAAGTATTTTTTGACTACATCTGAGTTAACAGGAGACGGAAAGTCTTCACCATCCATAGTTGTAAGCATCAAGGCTCCACCGGAGAATACCTTTTTCACAACATATGGACCTTCATAATTAGGAGGCCACTTGCCCCTGTTATCTGCACCGGGAGGGAGGATCCTCTTCAAAACTAGATCACCTATCTGATAGCTTCGAGGACGCACTTTCTGATCAAAGGCTCGCTTCATCCTTCGCTGATACAACTGTCCATGGCATACAGCTGCTAGCCGTCTCTCTTCGATAAGGCTCAACTCGTTAAACCTTGTTCGAATCCACTCGGCTTCGTCCAGCTTGACATCCAATAAAACTCTCAGAGAAGGAATCTCCACTTCAACAGGTAGGACAGCTTCCATACCATACACAAGGGAGTAAGGGGTTGCCCCGGTCGACGTACGTACTGAGGTACGGTACCCATGCAAAGCGAAAGGCAGCATCTCATGCCAATCCTTGTACGTAACGACCATCTTCTGCACAATCTTCTTGATATTCTTGTTCGCCGCTTCTACAGCACCATTCATCTTCGGTCTGTAAGGAGAAGAATTGTGATGTTCAATCTTGAAATCTTTACAAAGCTCTTTCATCATCTTGTTATTGAGATTCGAACCATTGTCAGTGATGATTCTCTCCGGAACTCCATAACGACAGATGATTTCTTTCTTGATGAACCGGGTAACCACTTGTTTGGTAACGTTAGCATAGGAAGCTGCTTCCACCCATTTGGTGAAATAGTCAATCGCTACCAAAATGAAGCGATGTCCATTCGAAGCAGTAGGCTCAATCTTCCCAATCATATCAATGCCCCACATGGCAAACGGCCAAGGCGAATTCATGACATTCAGAGGGCTTGGTGGTACATGCACCTTATCAGCATAATTTGACACTTATGGCACTTCCGAGCATACTTGAAACAATCGGATTCCATAGTCATCCAGTAATAACCCGCTCTCAACAATTTCTTAGCCATTGCATGTCCGCCGGCATGAGTACCGAAGGAACCTTCATGAACTTCCTGCATTAACATGTCCGCCTCGGGTCTGTCCACGCATCTGAGCAAGACCATGTCAAAGTTTCTCTTATACAGCACATCATCCTGATTCAAATAGAAGCTTCCAGCTAGCCTTCTCAGGGTTTTCTTGTCATTCTTCGACGCACCTTCAGGATACTCCTGAGTCTTGAGGAAGTTCTTGATGTCATAATACCACGGCTTCTCATCAATCACAACAGACTCGGCTGCAAACACATACGCAGGCCTCTCGAGTCGATTCACCGCAACATGTGGCACATGATTCCACCAATGAACTTTGATCATAGACGACAAAGTAGCCAAGGCATCAGCCATTTGATTCTCATCCCGGGGGACATGATACAACTTCACCTTCTTGAAGAACGTCAGTATTCTTCTGGTGTAATCTCTATACGGAATCAAATGCGGCTGATTCGTATTCCAATCTCCATTGACTTGATTGACCACTAGAGCGGAATCTCCAAATATATCAAGAGTTTTGATCCTCAGATCAATGGCTTCTTCTATCCCCATGATACAAGCCTCATACTCAGCTTCGTTGTTGGTGACGTCAAACGTCAATCTGGCAGAAAAAGGTATATGAGCACCTTTAGGATTGATCAATACTGCCCCAACACCGTTACCATTCATATTCACAGCCCCATCAAACATCAGTGTCCATTTGTCATCCGGATCCGGTCCTTCCTCGACAAGAGGCTCTTCGCAATCTTTCATCTTAAGATACATGATGTCTTCATCAGGGAATTCAAACATCATAGGCTGATAATCTTCAATCGGTTGCTCGGCGAGGTAGTCTGACAGAATACTACCTTTGATGGCCTTTTGTGACGTGTACTGAATATCATATTCTGTTAGAATCATCTGCCAACGAGCAACGCGTCCGGTGAGAGCCGGTTTCTCAAAGATGTACTTCACTGGATCCATCTTAGAAATCAATAAGGTAGTATGGTTCAACATATACTGCCTCAGTCGGCGAGCAGCCCAGGCCAAAGCACAGCAAGTTTTCTCGAGCAGTGAATATCTTGTTTCACAGTCGGTAAACTTTTTGCTAAGGTAGTATATGGCATGCTCTTTTCGACCAGACTCGTCATGCTGTCCCAATACACACCCCATCGAGTTCTCAGTCACTGACAGGTACATTATCAGAGGTCTCCCTGGAACTGGAGGTATAAGGATTGGAGGTTTCTGTAAATACTCTTTAATCTTGTCAAAAGCTTTCTGACAATCATCATTCCACTTGATCGCCTGATTCTTTCTGAGCAGTTTGAAAATTGGTTCACACGTGGCAGTTAGGTGAGATATGAACCTTGCAATGTAGTTCAATCTCCCTAAAAACCCACGGACTTGCTTCTCCGTTTTCGGTTCAGGCATCTCTTGAATAGCTTTGACTTTTGCTGGATCAACCTCAATCCCTTTCTCACTGACAATGAAGCCTAAAAGCTTCCCTGATCTCACCCCAAACGTACACTTGTTCGGATTCAACCTCAGCTTGAACTTTCTCAACCGGTCAAACAGCTTCTGCAAATTAACCAGGTGCTCCTCTTCTGTCTGCGACTTCGCAATCATATCATCTACGTACACTTCAATTTCTTTGTGCATCATGTCATGAAAAAGAGTCGTCATTGCCCTCTGATAGGTAGCACCAGCATTCTTTAGCCCAAATGGCATCACCTTATAGCAGAACGTGCCCCAAGGTGTAATGAATGTCGTCTTTTCCATGTCCTCTGGCGCCATCTTGATCTGATTATATCCAGAGAAACCATCCATGAAAGAGAATACCGAGGATTGAGCCGTATTATCAACCAATACATCAATGTGAGGTAATGGGAAATCATCTTTCGGACTCGCTCTATTCAAATCCCGGTAATCGACACACATTCTGACTTTGCCATCCTTCTTCGGCACAGGAACGATGTTGGCCACCCATGGGGGATAACTTGTAACAGCCAAAAAACCCGCATCCCACTGCTTCTGAACCTCTTCCTTGATCTTAGTTGCCATGTCAGGACTCGTTCTACGAAGCTTCTGCTTGACCGAAGGACATCCTTCTCTAAGAGGTAATCGATGCACCACAATGTCTGTATCTAACCCAGGCATATCTTGATATGACCAGGCGAATATCTCCACATATTCTCTCAGCATCTCAATCAGCCTCCTCTTGACAGAGTCCTCTAAAGCAGCCCCAATCTTGATTTCTCTTTTGGCGTCCTCAGTACCCAAATTAACAACCTCCAACTCCTCCTGATGAGGTTGGATGACCCTTTCCTCCTGCCTCAGCAATCTGACCAATTCTGCAGGGAGTTCACAGTCTTCCTCACTCTCCTCTTCAGCTTGGTAGATGGGATTGTCGAAATCATACTGAGCCATAACAGAACTGTTCATAGTGAATGCCATAAGATCGCTTCTGCATGTTTAATGCTTTGTTTTAGAAAAAGAGTTCAATAAAGTCACAAAAAAAAAAACATTGCCATTTTTATTGTTTTTGAAAAAGGATGAAAACAAAAATAGAAAGACAGGGATCACAAAGTTTGATTTCAAAAAATGTCCTTCATTAATGATAATCATTAAAACATGATGAGGCCCTACAATGAATCACTACGCCTTGGGCAGATCGTAGGATTTTCATGCAAAATGAAAAAACAACAGAAAATTACTCTGTCAGAAGAGTAACTTGAACCACTTCTTCAGCCGTCCAGTTGTTGATAGACCCCCCTGGTGCACACGGGCGAACCCAGTTGTCCAAATCACAATCACTGTCACAGTCTTCACTACCGGTTGCAGAGACGTCGCCATGATTCATCAGCCCAGCGCTGGTAAAGGTACTCGGACCCGCTTGACCATTCTGCTCTGCTTGGAGAGGCTCATAACCAACGCCAAATTTGTCTTCTTTGACAGGCAAGTCCACCATCTTGCCCCAGCCTTCAGCTTTGCCAGAATCAACAACCTCCTTAGCCTGCTTGTAAGAAGTAATTGAAGCACCTGGCTTCCTCTGCTCAGCGTACGCCACTTTCTCAAGAGCCACAGTCTCAAACGCCTGGCATAAGGTTTCGTGGATCTCGCCATCCACCTCAACATACTTGAACGAGGATAGATGACTCACCAGAATCTCTTCTTCACCGCACACAGTCACAATCTGACCGTTCCAGACATACTTGAGCTTTTGATGGAGAGTCGACGAGACTGCCCCTGCTGCATGAATCCATGGACGCCCCAATAAACAACTATAGGCGGGCTGGATGTCCATAACATAGAAGATGATATCGAATACCTCAGGACCTATCTTCACAGGCAAGGTAACTTCCCCACACACAGAACGTTTGGAGCCGTCGAAAGCACGAACGATCAGGTCACTGGGAGTAAGCACAAACCCTTCCACATCAATCTTCTTCAGAATCTGCTTAGGCAGCACATTCAGCGACGACCCGGTGTCTACCAATACGTGAGACAACACTGCCCCCTTGCACTCCATGGTGATGTGCAAGGCTTTGTTATGGTTTCGCCCTTCAGGCGGTAAGTCCAGGTTGGTGAATCCTACACCATGCCTGGTGCTCACATTGGCCATCACACCCTCCAGTTGATTGACAGAAATCTCCTGAGGCACGTAAGCCAGATTCAACATCTTCAGCAAGGCATTACGGTGTGCCTCAGAGCACAACAACAGTGAAAGTATAGAAATCTTGGACGGAGTTTGATTCAACTGATCTACAATCTTGTAGTCACTCTTCTTGATTATCTTCATAAACTCCTCCACGTCCTTCTCAAATGACCCCTCGGGCGCTTCCTTCTGGACAGGTTCTTCCTCAACCACAGCTTGCTTACCCTTTGCTTTGGCGAGAGCCTCAGCATTATTGTCCCTCAAAGGCTGCGGTGCGAACAGACGACCGCTTCTGGTAAAACCTCCTGGACCCCCTACATTATCCACAGCCGGACCAACAGTTGCAGGAACTCTATTCGGTAAACCAATTGTCACTGGAGTTTGATTCACTGGTCTCGTCTGACTTTCAGCCCTTCTGTTACTGCGGTGAGCATTATCATACTTCCACGGCACGGCTCTACTATTCTCAACAGCCCTTCTTCCAGACGCGGCGATAGTAGTTGGAGCACTGATGGTTACAGGCACGGAAATGGTAACTGGGGTACCATTTGTTGCAGGTGCACTAACGACCCTTTGTCCACGTCCTTCAGACGGTTTAAAGTAAATGGTGATAGTTGACACTGTTCCACGATCTTTTACAGCCCTACTGAATTGCAAACAACCCTCATCCATCATACCCTGGATACCGGCCCTTAACTGGTCGCAACCATTCTCAGATTCTGCACAGCCCAAACAATCCTCATCACAGCCCGAGTAGACACCCCCATTCAGCAGACGGCCCTTCACAACTAGCAGAGAAGTCTGAACATCATCAACATTAACAACCAGATCTTCAGCTTCTTTCCCCTCAATATTGTTCACTCTATGCCCACCATGCTGAGGCATAGGGTTGTTTACGACGTTAGGCACTGGAGCGAAGTTGATCGCCTTGGCATCGATCAAATCTTGGACCTTGTGCTGGAGAGCCCGACACTTCTCAGTATGATGCCCTGGTGCCCCAGAGTGAAAGTCACAACGGACGTTGGCGTCGTACCCAGGAGGCAATACTGTAGGCGGAGCCATTGTACGCAACTCAACCATCCCCAACCTGAGTAGTTCGGGCAGCAGTTCGGCGTACGACATGGGTAGCGAATCAAAACGTCGATCAGGCATCCTTTGTCTGGGCTGATACGGACGTTGCTGTTGTTGTTGTTGTTGCGGTTGTTGAACTCTTTGTTGTTGTTGTTGACGAGGTTGAGGTGCCGGAATGGTCACTGCAGCAACCTGACAGCGTTGACTTCTGTTCTGATCTCTGCGGTGTTGAACAGCATTAGTTTCACCCTCTCTTCGACGAGGTGCCCCAGCAAACGGCTTCTTAGAAGAAGAGGAACCAGCATCTTGGATCTTCCCAGTTTTAATCAAGCTCTCAGTCCTCTCTCCACAAATGACAACATCAGAAAAACTACCGAATGGGCAGCTCCCCATCCGGTCCATAAACACACCCTGAAGAGTACCGATAAACATATCTGTCAACTCCCTCTCCAGCATAGGGGGTTGAACTCTAGCAGCCAGTTCACGCCACCTCTGGGCGTACTCCTTGAAGCTCTTTCCGGATTTCTGACATAGACTCTGCAGCTGAGTCCGGCTAGGCGCCATGTCCATGTTATGTTTATATTGCCTCAAGAAGGCCTCACCCAGATCCCTCCAGCATCGGATCGAATCTCTCTTTAATTCCATGTACCAGTCCAAAGAAGCCCCAGATAGACTATCTTGGAAAAAATACATCCACATCTTTTCATCATCGGTATACGCAGAGATTTTTCGATAATAAGCCTGCACATGGGTGCGAGGGCAAGAAGTACCGTTGTATTTATCGAAGGACGGTGCTTTGAACTTGTAAGGGATTCTCAAACCTTCCACCAACCCCATATTGGTAACATCAAAACCGAGAGAATTCTGACATTCCATAGCTCTAATTTTCTCAGCAAGGGCATCAACTTTACGATCCCTCTCATCAACCCTTCCCAGAACGTCTTCGTCTTCACTGAGCAGAGTGAACATATCCTCTTGTCTGTCAACAATCGGAGCAGGATTACGGGCCGGGGCACGGACTGCTCTGGCATTAGCGGCATCTGGAGCAATAGGTTGACCGTTGATTCGAATTCCCCCAACTCATCACCTACAGCATAGTTGTTGATGGGTACAGCAGCAGCAACATTATTATCATTGACCGGGCCTCCCTCTGGCGGAGCATGGTTGACCGGTGGAATTGCAGCCTCTTGTCTCTGAACCATGGCTCGAAGTTCTTCTTGACCTTGTGCAACCCCTTGCATCATATTCATAAACTGGGCCATGTTAGCCTTCATCTCAGCCAACTCAGCTTGAACTTGATCCATACCTCTCTGTTGATTCAGTCTTGTTGAGTAGCGGTGCGGACGTTGATCAGCTATCCTGCCTGAACAGGAACCAAGAGTGAGAAGTCACGACCAAGAACACCTGTTATGCAAAATGATATGAGTATGGTGCTAATGATGCGTATGATGCACATGATATGTTCATTTCTCAGGCATTCAAAGAGCCTGAGTCATCCTCAAAAGATGGCAACCTGCAGCAAGAACAACACAGAAGCACAGAAACAACATACACAAGAGTGATGAGTACAAGGTGAAACCAACAACCCATCTATATGAGTAACAGGATCATACAACAAAGTCGACAAAGAAAATCCAAACAATCGGAGTACAACAATGAATCCCATCCAACAAGCCTGGAGGTGATTCTCAACATACATATCAAAGATACAAGCTAAGACAAACGGCCTCCCGGAATGAGAGTCTTCAAGTACTGACACTGGTCTATCAACAGGTCACATTCTGAACATTCTGGCAAAAGAGTGATCTTCTCCTTCAGTTGTCGTCTAAGCTCTACCACTTCTCCTCCAAGGTGGTTCTCTGATGCCTGTCTCAAGTCTACTTCCTTCTTCAACTGGATGTCTTTATCTCTGAGTTGCTTCTCCAAGTCTCTGATCTTCTTCTGATAGCTGGCCTCAACCCTCTGCAGCCTCAAGCACTCCCGGTGTTCTGCATCTAACATGCTCTCCATCTCCTCGTAGGATCTCTTCTTGCTTCTCAGTCTGCTAGCATCTTCTTCTCGCACTCCTCTGAGTTGATGAGCCAAATTCAACCTATCAGCTTTGGCTTTGTACAGCTCCATCTGGGTATCTTGCTCCTTCTCTCTCAAACGGCGATTCTCCATCAAGGCTTGCTTGTAGTGCTCCGCAGGCACACTCTCAGCAAGGATCAAAGGTGGTTGCTCCTGCAACGGCTCCATCCTATCGTAGGGTAACAACAAAATTTCTACTCTCTCCTTGACCCAATCAGTGTAATCAGGCATAGCAACGGCAAACTTCTTCCCTAAGACAGATCCATCCTTCACACCAATAGACTTCCAAGCTCTCCCTATCTGCTCCAATCTAGCCGGGTCACTCTGCTTCTCAAAATACACACTTTCTGCTACCTCAGCCTCAAGTGGTCTTCCCTTCATCACAAACCCCAACTGGCGGAGAGAAAGAACCGGGTTGTAATTGATGCAACCCCTAGTCCCTACGAGTGGCACATTACGGAATCCTCCACAGCTCATAATGACGTTACGCACATCCATCCGGTAAGATTGCCACCTGATATCATAGGAGGTAAGAGACATAACCCTCTGAGTCCACTTATGCGTGCTCTGAGCATCCACAAAAGGTCCACTGACTGGCAGGAGAGACAAGAACCATCTGAGCAAAAGCGGGAGACAACACCTGATAGCCCCACCCTTACCATGCCTACTGTGAATAGCATAGTAAGTGTCAGCCAACAGAGTAGGAACTGGATTTCCTCCAATGAAAATACTGACTGCAGCATAGTCAACAAAATTGGCATACTCGGAAACAGGACGATCCCATAGATCATGACGGCCAACTGAGCATGAAAGGCTTCCCAACTTCCCTTCTCTGCTTCTTCTCTAGCTACCCTCAACAGAAACTTCAAAGGCAATCCTACAACATCCCCACTGGACTTCCAACTATCACTGACTTCCTTGATACCCAAATGGAGAGCTCTGGCAACAACTCTGAAATCAACCTCCTTGGGCACATCCAAGAAAGGAACCTGATACCGGACCGGGACACTCAGCAGAATGGAGTACTCCTCAAGAGTAGGCGCCAACTGATAATCTTGAAAGGTGAAACAATGAAGCTCTGGGTCGTAGAACTGTAGAAGAGTCTGCAACAGCACCGGATCGACTACCATCTTCAACAGTGTCAGAATATCTCCATACTGGTCAACAAACCCCTTCTGGTTACCACTGGTCATAAGGTTGCTCAACTCAATCAGAGACGTCAAAGGTTCACGGTGAAAGCTGTAGGAACAAGTCTTCCGCTTCAACTCTGGGACTGTTGCCATCTCTATCAGTGAACAAGCTCTGGAATGTACCTGAGAAATGATATGCATGCAGGGATTAGTTTTTTTTTCTTTTCTTTTTTTTTCTCTTTTTTTTTGTATCTTTTTTATTGCGTTTCTTTTGAAAAATAAATATGCTATGATGCAAATGATGCAGACTGGACTGGTTGGCTGTGTCTCTCAGAACACAGGATCAAAGCTTCGGCTTGAACTCGGAACCACAAATTCATCTGAAACCCAAAGTCATCTGAGTCCCCAAAATTCTGAACCAATAGTCACCAACAGGATCACAAGTCACCAACAAGTCACCAACAAGTCACCAACTGGTACCTGTAATAATGATCATTCCCTCCCCACTCACGGGTGTCATCTAGGCCAGGGTAAGGTCGAGAGAAACGCAGAACATCATCATATACACACCCGAAGTATGTAACGATAATATCCCACCAGGGTCTGAACTGCTCGTGATATCAATGTTCCGCTAAGTGGCGCAATACCACCCGCTTCCCATGAATCACTCTATTCCTAAGTATCCTAGATTTCACTCATGGCCTGGGTATTGGGCCTTTTACCTCATGTAACTCCCACCCCAACAGAGAGAAACAGACAACCAGCCAGGTGAACAGATGAATATGAATGCAAACATTAATGCAAACAATAAATGCAAACAGTAAATGCAAATATATACAAATGAATGCAATAAATAACAGCACAAAGCAACCAAAGCCCTAACCTAGAGAGCGCTAGGAGAGACTCGCTTAGGGAAGATGGACCAGCATAGGTCAACTTCTATTAATTCCCCAGCAGAGTCGCCAGCTGTCGCATCACGCGAAAAACCGGCGGGAAAACAAGAACAACAGAGCCGCCACCGTGCGTTATTTATCCCAAAAGAGGGAAAGGAAACGCTCGAAGTAAACCTGGAAAGAACATGGTCTCGCGACCAAAGAGAATGGGATCGGGAGTCGGTTATGCGAAGGGAAGGTATTAGCACCCCTACGCATCCGTCGTACTCGACGGGATCCACGCACAATAGGAAGGAAAATGGTTGCTAAAACGCTGCTCACACACACACACACACTGGCTGAAGGAGACACAAGAAAACAGACAAGACTGACTCGGCAGGATGTCGCATCCTGGGCCTACTTAGTCTATCAGGCATAGACATCAGAGTCGAAGTAGTTCGGACTGGGGAAACGACACATGCTCGCTAGGATGTCGCATCCTATGCATACATATCTTCTTGGACGAAGAAGAATCAGAGCATTCGTAGCTCGGCTGACACGCACGCAAACAAACAAAGGCAAAGGCAAACGTGGAGCCCGAATGCCAATCACTGGGCTTACATCAGCATCCGAACCAACAAACCCACACTGGAACCCAAATGCCACTCGATGAACTTACATCAGCTTCCAAGCATACAACAAGACAAAACAAAGACACAGGCGCCCGGAGAGATCTGCTCATCTCCTGCCTACGTACCTCATCTGGTATGAGGATCAGGGCGACGTAGTTCCCCTACGCAGGGATAAAGGACTAGCCTAACCAGATAACAGAGGGAGACACAACACTAGGGAGACTACGACTCGAGCCTAGATGTTGTCATGCAAATTCATCCCTAAGTTAAGGTTTCTAGCTAACTTGCACAGGAAGCAAGCCTATCCTAAACATGACTTGCACAGGAAGCAAGCCACACACACACTTAACTTGCACAGGAAGCAAGCCAAGCAAAACCTAACTTGCACAGGAAGCAAGTCTAAACTAACCCTAACTTGCACAGGAAGCAAGTCAAACAAACATACAAGCACAAGTAGCACACACTATATGCAAGCAAGGGGCTCAAACAAGGCTAGGTTTTAGTCGAGGGGTCATATCAACCTCAACAAACAAACCTCTGGAACTGGGTGAATGTTGCTCTTAACCTTGCCATTGAGGGGCTAAGGTGAAGCAGATGAAAGGTGAGTGAAGATAAGACTTCACAGCTCTTATCCCTGGCCTGGGAGAGCTTAAGACAAGAATGTGTGGGTTCAGAAAGGGGGAACCCTTCTACACATTTGACACTGACTCAACTGTACAATTGTACAAGATCTTGGGTTTGTATCTGCAATGCATCAACACAGTGGTGTGAGCAAAGCAGATGACACACAGAATAGCAGGGGATAGGTTGCTTATCCCTTGGGTTCTGCCAATTGCCTCTTCACTTAGGAGGTCTTTGACTATGTACAAGGACAAATTAAACAATCACAAACATTGCCTCTTAAGGAGGACTTCAGACAGTTGCCTGGCCAAGTAACAGGCCAGGTCTTCCAGACTACATGAAGATTAGAAATATACCTCAATGCAAATTGCTTATATAAGCAAAGCAAAGCAAAAGTTCACAAGGAACTAAGCAACTAAAAGCACCTGAAATAGTCAAGCAGATGTTAGTATGCAACTCAAATCAAAGCAAAAGGAAACAGACATTAACAGTTAGTCAGAAGCAAATGAATGTGCAAGGCACAAGGCTTAAGGCTTAAGAGCCAAGCCACCTACAAAACAAAGAGGTTAGCTCATGATAATCAAATGAACTCAATCAAGTTGTAATGATCTCTTTGAAGCATTTGTAGCTTAACCTGAAAACATGAACTCAAACATAAGCCATAGGACCACTAGGACAAGCCTAGGGTCAAAAATGAATGAGAAAGTCAAAACAGCAAGCAATGTCCAATCAAGATCAAATTCAAACATTTAGGAAGCAAACCCAATTGGTTTCATGTTTATATCATGCATCATCATCATTTCATAAGCAAAAGAAGTCAAAGCATAGCAAATGAGAGCTCATAGAAGTCAACAGCAAGACTTAGCTCAAAAGCAATCTTAAACATTTCCAAAAATCACCAAATAAATCATGACCAATCACAACCCACAGCATGGTAAGCATGTCAAATTTCATCTCATTTGGACAAGTGGAAGGCAGTCAATAAAAATCAGAAAGGCAAAGCAATTTTGAACATGCTTAAGGAAGTCAACCAAACATGCATCAACTTGAAAAATTCATAAATCAGTGATGGTGTATGATAAATGAATGGGACTAAAACCATGGCAAAGATGAGGATGTCTAGTTATCTCATGTAAAATTTCAAGTCCATCTAATAAAGTATGAGAATTTCACAAATGAAATGGCAACATGTATCACACAAAGTCAACATTTTGGTCAAACAGGGGAGAAAACCTCAAACAATTAGGAAATGCCTCAAATAATTCCAGGAAAATTCACATGTAAACTAGACATACAAGAGTACATTCATGCAAAAATTCAAACCAATTTGAGTTCAAGAAGCATGGTAATGAAAATCATGAAGTTGGACATCAATGGTGTGACACAAATTGTCACACCCTAATTCAAAAAATCATAACTCACAAACCAGCAATGATAAATTCACAAACTCTACACCAAAATCACCATGAATGTGTCTAGTTTAAGCACAAAAAATTTGGGAGCCATTGGATAAAGTATCACAATTTCACAAATGTTTTGGCAAAGTGTACAAAATATGAGCACATGTCACAAACCCTAATACCAATTAAAATCCATTGATCACAAAATTCTGGGAAAATCATGATAAAAAAGTAGAGATCATGATGAAGATAATGCAAAAATTCCCACTAAATTTGGATTTGAAATGAATGAAATATGAATTTTGCAAGATTGATGATCAAATGAAATGAAAATAAGAAAAATAAATGAATTAATTTGGATTAATTAATGACCGGATGGCAAAGTTGTAATATTGAACTTCATTAAACCAAACGATGTCGTTTAGGCGCGGCCAGGGAAATGTTTTAATTGGTGCATGCATCTACAGTGAACATGCACACGTATAATTCCAAATTTCTGGGCATGGATGAAGATTAATTAGGGTTTGCAAGAACAGTATGAATGTTCATCACTTCCAAATCGAGTTTTCGAGAATTTTCCCAGAAATCCAAATTGAGTACACACAAATGATCAGCACGGCATGGTAAACACGAATTCATCATCAATTTTCAGTAAAACATCACACACATCATGAATCGAGCACAAACAAGTTTTATCACCAAACTTCAAAACGACATAACTTCAGAAATAAGCAGCCATTTTCAAAAATAAAAACATCACGAAGCTCAGCATGGAGAGATCTTTCTAAAGCATGTATCTATTTTAAGAAACAAGGAGGTCGAAATTTTACCAAAGTGGAAGAACAGCTGTGGTGCAGTTGTTGTCTGGTGGTAAATGCTTGAAACAGATGTGCCAATAGCTTCCAAAAGATGAATGGTTGAAGGATTTTGGTTCAACAACCCTTGAAATGGCTTAACTCAAAATCTGCCATTGATGGAGCTTAGCAAAACAGTGCTACTTTCCTTGCTTCCAGTTGTGATTTAAAGCTTCCAATGAGCTCAAGAATGATGGTATGTGATGTAGCAGCAAAAGCCAGATCGAGTGCTTTGAGTTTTTTGACAGAAAGTTCACAAATGGAAGAATGAGCAAAATGAGAGAAATGGATTTTTCTGTCTTGAATGTGTGGCTGCTGCTAGGGTTTTTCTCAGCAGAAAAAAGATGAATATATACTATGTTTAATGGTACTGAGCAAGCTTCATGAAAATATGGAATGGAGTTGGTAAAAGTGTACTTTTGTCCAATTTTCAAGCAAGTTGGCATGGGTGTATGTACTGCACGAATTTGGGCTTTCAAACATGACACAAACCACATTTCTGAACTATTTCAATTGGCCAAATGGTTTAAAAATGATTATTCTGAAAAGTCAAAATTCAACTCACTTGAAATTAATTAAGGCAAGTTCAAAAAGGCCATTTTGCATGGTGATGTTTTGGTGAATGATGATGACATATTTGGAAAGAGAGGATCAAATGTGACTTGTAGGAAAAAACCCCACCCAAATTGGCCAAATGGTTTGAGAGATATGGCCTTTTGAAGTTCAAGAATTTTTGAAAATGAATTGATCATAACTTGCCAACCATGCATGGGAATTGAGTGTTCTTGGACTTTTTGGAAATGGGAGAACAAGATCTTCAACTTTCATGTTGGGCAAAAATTCATTTGAAGCTTGTATCATGATGTAAGTTTGAGGATCAAGACTTTCCATTTTGGGCAGGTTTCAATTACAGGTCTAGTTTCCATTTTTGGAAATTTCTGATCTGGCTTCAAATTCTTCCATGATGGTGTTTGACATGATATATGAGGCCTATATGGACATGAATAAGCTCTCTCAAACCAAATCCAACCCTCAAAACCATAAAATCAGACACAGTTGACTAAGTTTGACTTTTTAGGGTTTCTGACTGACTGTGCATTGACTGATGACTTCTGAACATCCAATCTTTGACCTAAACACTTCAAATGGATCCCCAAGTCATGTGAACATGTTGGACCAACCCTAGGGCCTTGGCTCCTTGAGAATTGTGCTTGCTTGCTTGACTGACTGATCTCCTGACCAGTTTGACCTAATTTCTTGATTGGCTTGCACTTGAGGCAAATGGGACAATGCAATGCTATGCAGTGGACCATGTTATGCTATGACCTAATATGAGAATGTATGTACAATGATAGGTGCAAATTTGAGGTGCTACAGGGTGGTCGACCCTGAAGTAGTACCCCGAGATAACATGGTCCCTTTTTTTTTACTCTTCCTCCAGAAGAGGACTTTGATCTTGGTCCATGTCCTTTTTTGTTTTGGTAGTAAGGTATCGAGAATGATCCTAAAAAATCATGGGAGCATCCCGAAAAGGCTGGCCAAGTCCAGGAGTGATCGAGGAAGCCTCAACGGTAATATGCATTGTAGGACCAACGAGAGGAGGAATGACGACCCGGGTCGGAGGAGCAAATTTAACACCCTGAACCTCCCGATGTTTGGAAATAAAATAAAACTTATGTAGAGCATCAATTATATTTAAAAATATTAAATACCCATGTTAAAAAAGATGGAATGACTCCACCTTCACCAAAAGTCTCTTTCCTATCTAGGCTACTGACTACCTCCACAATGATGTAGGTATCAATATTCTGCTTTCTCTAAAGGGAAGACTTCACTTCAGTAGGGAAAACCCCCTTCTCATAGCCAAGACCCTAGGAATGAGTCTCCAAATCTCTCTTCATCATAACGTCTTCAGGGATAAGGGAATCCAATTGGACGACAGAAAAATAAGGTTTACGATGGAAATAGACCCAAGCCTAATATTCCTCCCCAATGTATCTCCTTATCCACGTATGCCCTAGGGATTCAACTGGTTCTTCATTTTATTCCTTATCTGAATTCATTTTTGTTTCAGGTTGAACTCCCAGATTATGTGCTCAATTGTCTAGCCTCAGCGCGCTCATCAGAATATTTACTTAAAAATAAGCAACAAACACATCAAAACTACAAGAGAGAGCACATATTGTGTTATAAGCTGAAACTTGGAGAAACATATATAATACAATAAAACATAAATAAAATGATAAATCTACTAGATTTAAATAAGAGATTAGGCTGTATAATAACTCACAAAATGTGGGTTATCACACTCCCAACTTGAATCATTACTTGTCCTCAGGTGATGCGATAGATAACGACATAAATACTAAACCATCCAACAACCACCCTTACTAATAGTCTTAACTCATAATTAACTCAGATTTCAACTCAGAGGGTTGTTTTCAAAAATTGGCACAACTCATCGTTGTTGCCAATCTAGAGTGTGTGTATGCTGTGTTGTACTGATGTTACCAGTCATGCCACTACTCTTCAATTAAGATAGCTAACCTAAATTAAACTTTGGTTTCCTGATCCTATGGTTCAAGAGTTTATCTTTCATCTTTAGAAGAGGGGGTTTTTAACTGCCCTATTCTAGACTTTTTTGTTCACTGAATATTTAGGATTACACATGCATTTATTTTTTATTCATAATTTTGCTAGATGCTCCACCTTTTTAGCTGGTGAAGACATCTATTGTTTCTCCAGTTTTGGCCACAAGAACTTGTTCCTCCAGTTTCTGGCACAAGAACTTATTTTGAAGTGCTCATTGGCTTACTCCATTTACACACTTTGGTGTGTTTATTGGAATATGTAGTGTATTCTATGTGCTAAGTCTTTAAACAACATTGTGAGCCCCCCCCCCCCTAAGTAAATCCTATAATGAGCTCTTATTCCATATTTTAAAGAAATTCAAATTTTTCAAAAGGCTATCTACTTTTTTGACTACTAGAGGTGTGACATGGGTTATTAGTAACACAAAGAGGTGCATTGATCAACAATCAAGACCTTATTTCCAACATTGTCACAGTCCAAATGATCTTATTCTAAGTCTTTACAATTCATTGTTATTTACAAGGGTTATGGTTAGTTATGTTTTTTTAACAACATAAAACAAGTTACTCTACTAAAAATAAACAAAACCATAATTTCATTAATTTCAAGGAAATGGGACTAACAAACTAATATACTGACAGAAAAAAGGAAAAAAACATAAACATAACTAAGACCTAAAGATGATTAGATGATAGTGAATTTTTGGTAAACAAAAGTCATGACAGTGGCTGCCAGACCGCAAAATATAGAGTAAGGACAGGGTCCTCACTGTCATTTGGTGAGCAATGGCATGCCACGACTTGTCAACCAGTAGGGACAAGAGAAAATACCCGCTAGGCTATAAGCCTATTGCTTTTCCCCACTGCTTGATCTTTCTTCTTCTTTTTCCTTGCCTCTTTCTTTTGGTCAACATCCTACATAATTGTTTTTACTATAGCTTTGGGTGCCTCTGTGACATCTTATGTCCTTACATATGTCATCACCTCGTTCTACTTTGCAGGGCTTCCTTTGAATATCGACTTGTGCTTTGCATGAGTCTTTTGCTACTGGGTTGATTTGGTTGGCACAAATGAGCACTTATATGGTTTCAATTTTTTCTAGAGCGACCACAGGGGTCATGTCAACACTTGCCTCAGTTTTAAATTCTGCATCAGACTCATATTTGTGTGAGTCTTTAGCAAAATCCTCAGCCTCATCAGCCAATACCTATTCTTGGATGCTTTTCTACTCGGTCTCTACCTCATTGTTGACATTTTCACTTTATCAGCATCTAGTTGATCTTCTTCAACAGCTTCCTTCTTGTCCATGGATGCTTGTTTTATCAACTCATTCAGGGTTCTTTCGTCCTCATCAGACATCTCTTCTTCAACTTTTTATTTGGGTCCACACTTTTATCAACATTGTCTTTTAGGGACACTTAGTAGTCATCACTTTCTTATGCTTTTTGTCCTTCCTAGTCTTCTCCTTGGGTTTTTCTTGGCTGTCATCTTTGGGCATGCCATAAGATGACGCTACATGCTTCC
Source organism: Lathyrus oleraceus (assembly GCF_024323335.1). Lineage (NCBI taxonomy): Eukaryota > Viridiplantae > Streptophyta > Magnoliopsida > Fabales > Fabaceae > Lathyrus > Lathyrus oleraceus. The sequence goes on along the minus strand of NC_066585.1, from coordinate 320,747,717 downwards.
CAGATTCCATTGTCTTCTTTTTCTTTTTATACTTCTTTTTCTCACTCTTCTTCCCTTCATCATCCTTAATCTTTTCCTCATTTTCTACTTCTAATTCCCCTATAATGTGATATGGGAAACATGCATTTCCATCTCCTCTCCATAACTCCAGTCATTAATCTTCTTCTGCCATTCAAACTTGGCCTTAGACTTGTAAAAATCATGTTGATTCCTTTTCATTTGCAATAACACTCTCCATAATACTTGGTCTGTTTCAAAACTTTCTCCTTCTCCTGTCGACTCGTGTCTTGCCTCTGGTTTCATTTTCCTGCCTTTTGGTTTCATTAAAGTTTTTATGGCTACTTTGTCAAAAGAAACCCGAGGATGGAAGACCTCATCAGTAACCTTTTGAGGCACACAATGCCTCTTGCAGAGAGCGGTTATCAGACAAGGGAATTATACCACCCCTTCCTTCTTCTTAGAGAAAGCTTGTATCTCATGGACTATTATCTTAACCACATTTACTTCATTGAATGAACTGATGCAGTGGAGTAATACCAACCTAGCTTTTCTAAAAGTCTCATTATACACAGTAGGGCACATAAAGTGCTTGGCAAACTGATACACACCTTGCATTCAGAATGCATATCTATTCTCCTAATTATCTTCTCGCCACCAACTTCAACCCACTTAGTTCCAGAGTTACACAAAGACTCCATGTAAACATTGAAATCTTGGTCATCATACTTCTCCAATAGGTTATGGTAGGTGTGTTCAGCATTTCTTAATCCAAACACTAAACTTAGTGTCGCTTCAGAGTAAGACACCTTCACTCCATGCACCCTCACTTCTACTTTCTTGTTGGTTGTATCAGTTAGGTTGGCATGGAATTCCTTCATGAGTTGGATGTTACTGGGTTATGACTGCTTACAGAATTTCATCCACTTCATCTCCTTGATAAGGCGCCCTATGTCTCCTGGTAACCCTAAACACTCATCCTCCATATCAAACAAGAAACCCCTTTGTGGGTGCATACTCATTCCAGAAAAGTAATAAAAAAATCTTTGATGTGCATAACTATTGATGAAAACCTCCACATCAGAGTCTTCCTTATTAGAAAAGGCTACCACAGGCGTGGCATTCTTACGAGCATATATCTTGTATCTTCCACCGGTATTCGAGGGTTCCATTGTGAAATTAGGGTTAGGTTTGAGATGAAAGCTTTAATTTTTCTGAGGGAAAATGGTGAACGAATAAAATGATGGACGAAGGGCTTTGAGATGGTTTTGGAAGAGAGAGATTATGCTTTTTGAAATTGTAGAAAATGATGGGGGGAAGTTGGTGAGTTTGCATGTTTTTAAAGGAGAGAGAGTGGAACTAAAAGGATTAAAATTTCAAAATTTCTAAGTGAGGGAGAGGTAACCATTTAGGTTTTCAGAAGTGGTGGTTACTTATGGTAGTGGAGATAATCATGAACAGTGGCAGACAAGTCATTAATTGACCTGTCCACGCTGACGTCACGCACAAGGCTCCAAGCGCAGTCTGTGCGTGTGGTAGATTCTCTCTCATGCTTTTCCCCTTTTCTCTTTATTTTCATATTTTCCTTTTTCAGTATGCTGCCAATTTATATATCTCTCCATTATTTTGTGAAGTACCCATTGCTTCCTTCCACATGTAAGATTCCCATATGCTGGAATGACATCTCGTGACAGTAACGTTACCAAACTTTATCAATTCATCAATCATCATCTGAAAACACATTTATCTAAAAATAAATAAGAAAGTTAATCTGGGATGCCTCCCAATAATGCTATTTTATAATCTTATAGCCTGACTTCAACACCATTAAGATGATTCATTTAAATCCAAAGTGACCATTGTGTTGTGAAAGGGTTCACCTAAATAAGACTTCACTCTTTAGCCATTTAATTTAAATCCTTCTCTTGTTCTTTCATTCAACAAGCCTACTGCCCCATGAGGATAAACCTTTACTAACTTAAAGGGACCAGACCATTTAGACTTGAGTTTTCCTGGAAAAATTAAAGCCTAGAATTGAACAAAAGAACCTTTTGACCTTCAACTAACTCACTTTTCTGGAACTTCCTGTCGTGCCATCTTTTTGTCTTTTCCTTGTACAATTCAACATTTTCATAAGAGAACAACATATGTTCCTCAAGCTCATTGAGTTGGAGCACTCTAGCTTGACTAACAATAATCAAATTGAAATTCAAGTTTTTTATGGTCCAAAATGCTTTATGTTCCAACTCATTTGGTAAGTGACACGCCTTTTCATAGACAAGTCTATAGGGAGACATGCCTATAAGAGTTTCGTAAGCTATTCTGTAAGCCCACAAGGCATCATCCAAGTGCTTTGACCAATCCTTCCTAGATGGGTTGACTACTTTCTCTAATATTCTGTCTATTTGACACCTTAGATTTCCCACTACTTTGTGTATGATAGGTCGTAGAAACCTTATGTTTGACTCCATATTTTTCCATCAGATTTCAAACAATTTATTTCAAAAATGAGTGCCCTCATCACTAATGATGGCTTTAGGCGTGCCATGTCTAGAAAAAATATTTTTCATCTAGAATTTAGTCACAACCTTTGTATCATTAGTGCGAGTTTCTACTACCTCTATCCATTTAGACATAATCAACTGCAACCAGTATGTATAAATTTCCAAAAGGTTGAGGGAATGATCCCATGAAGTCTATGCCTTCCACATCAAATAATTATATTTCAAGGATGTTGGTGAGAGGCATTTCTTACCTCATGGAGATATTCCCCATCGTTTAATATCTATCAATACTCTTAACTAGATCACGAGCATCTTTAAAAAGAGATGGCAAAAAATAACCTGATTGAAGAACTTTTGCAGCAGTATCCGTACACCCGCATTTCTAATAAAAATAATCGACTAATTATAATTTTTCATATCATTTAAATTTTTTTTAAACAACATTAATACAATCAAGGATTTCATTGATTAGTTAATAAACAAATAAACATTTATATTAAAATGCGTATATGTTTAATAGCGAAGTATTCAATAAAATTGATTAATTAATATGTATAAATAATAATAAAAATAAAAATATAAAAATATATATTATGCGAGTATGAGACATGGTGGATATTAAGATACTTGTATCCGCGCTCGTACCGGCTTATTTAATGGATAATTGACGAGTTTTTATCCTATTTATTATGAGTATTTTTTTGCAGGTTTCCACCAGAAACATGTCTAATTTCCATCCCTAAGTATGAAGAATGTTTATATGCATAAAAATTAATAATCGAATGTATATAGACGGAGTAAATAATGTTAGGAAGTTTATTATTATTAAAATATTAGCTGTAATTTGTTTGCTTAGCAATTCCTAGTTTTTAGGAAAGACCTATTCTTTAGGAAGAATAAGGCCGGTTTCTTTTTTGATTATTACCACGTTTCAAGTTTGTTAGCAGTAGATTCTGTTTTGCTCGTAAGGCTATTTATAAGCCTTATTCTCTTAATGAATAATTATCCCTTCCAGCTATTTGTTATTCTAAAACTAACATTTGGTGTAGGTGTTTAATTGGCTGCATTATATGGTAAAACACTAGCTGGATTCTAATGTCTTGACTGATGTCATGACATGGTGTGTATGGGTGACTGCATTGTAGGTTAGAATATCTAACTGTACTCTAATGTCTTGACTGATGTCATGACACACTTGAGTAGTTACTGCAGGATTAGCTAATACAGGATTTATTGAATGTCAAACTGGAGACTGTGACATTCATCCCTGTCAGCAGCTACTGAGGAATAGAACAGTTGGTGTTCTGTTAGAGCTCAGTATTCATTTGCAGTCTGGTTATCAAGGAAGAACCAGACCTGGCATAAGGCCTACTGTATGAATGTCAAACTGGATGTTATGACATTCATCATGGACAGTATATACTGAATAATAGACAGAGTGGGGTTCTGCTACACTTCAGTATGTTTCTTAGTTTGTTCTCCAAGAGGATAACAGAACTGACTTAAGGCTAAATGTGTAAATGTCAAATTGGATGCGTTGACATGTATTAATGTAAGCTGTTACTATAGAATGGACAGTTTGGTCCTGTACAGTTCAGCAAACTTGTACAGTCTGTTTTCAGGAAAAACAGACTTAGCATATGGTCCTTGATGTCAAGCTGAATGTTGTAACATTCATTCCTGACAGCATATGCTAGATTGTAGGTTGTTTAGTTTTTCTGTTTCAGCATTTTTCTCAGGCTAAAATCCAGGAAACCAACAACCAAGCTACAATTAAGGAACCTAACAAATAGTCTATTTGTTAGCACACTAATATGTGGAAATTAGTTAGAATCCTATGTGGCATTATTTGTGGAGGTCTTGAGATATTTTAGGAACTAAATATGGAGATATTTTAGGAACTAAATATGGAGATATTTTAGGAACTAAATATGGAGATATTTTAGGAACTAAAAGATTGAAGACCTTGTTTGTAGCAGAAAGTTTCTGCTGATATTGTAACAGCAAAGGAGAAGTTTGCTGCGATTTCTGAAGGCCCAAATCCACTTGGGTGATTAGGTTATAAATAGCTGATTGTAATCTGGTCTTTGTAAGCCTCCTAGAATGAAAATTTAGGGGTGTGTGTAAGGTAAACCTCCCAACCTGTGGGATGGTTACCATGTGTTTCTCAGTGGTAAAAGCTGAGAGTTTTTGTAACTCAAGCCTGTAGGCAAGAGTGATTATGTGCTTGAACGAAGTTGTGAAGCAAGTTCAAGTTGGTTAGCATTACATTGTGATTGTAGTGATAGGAATGGAAACTGGAGGTTTCTATCTAGGAGTTCCTAGGTATAGATTGCATTGGGTAAGGATTAAGTGAAGAGTTGTAAACGGGTGAGTTTAACTCTGAATTAATACTGCTGATAGTGGATCTTCTTCCTGGCTTGGTATGCCCCCAGACGTAGGTGATGTTGCACCGAACTAGGTTAACAATTACTTGTGTTTTTACCTTTTGCATGTTATAATTTTGTCTGTTATAAAATAAGGTAAACCTGTAATGCTGTAACAGATGATGTTCAAATCAATGTTGAGACATCATGCTGATAACTGTGCAGGCTCAACAGAAGTAAGTGCTATGTTTGATCTCTGCTGTGCCTTTGTACCAGATGGACAGAACTGGGTGTTCTTCCATTCTATGGGGATATAGTAGCAGATGTCGTGACATCTGTGAATGTGTGCATATCAGTACTAGGTTGTAATTTGGATAACTATCTTGTTGTATTAGTTATAATGTTAGATCAGATGTCATTACTTGGAGTAGAACATCTAAACTCTGACTACACCAGAATTTCAATTGGTATCAGAGCAGGCATCATGTTCTGTTTCTGGATGAGATCCATGGGTGATACTTTCTGGTATCTTGCAAGGAGTTATGTTAGTATTGATGCTGGAACCTGTGGAAGGTTCTGTGATTACCCTGAATGGTCCCTTGAAGTAGGTGGATGGACTATTCATGACAGGAATGGTGTGTACCTGTCTCTGGAGGGTGGCAATTGGCCTGTGTGTGGGACAACTGTGCCAGTATTGAATCACATTCAAACTTGGTATGGTCTTGGAGGCTGATTTGGTGAAGTGTGTGTTCATAGGTTGAGTTGTATTATGATTTCCGCTGCATAATACCTGGCAAACTCAAACTCTGATGTTGTTTCCCCTCATGTGGATGAAAGGCTGCTGTATTCAAGATCTCATTATAATCTACTGAAGATGTCAAAGATACTTGAGTCCCCTCAAGTCCACTCATCATGACGTTCTCACTTCAGGATGGTAAGAATCACTTAATCACTGATTCTTTTACTCACTTGAGTAGGGTGTATGAAGACCTTGAAGACCTTCAAGGAAGGTTTGTTCCAAGGAGGTGGAACTAATGTTCTATGCGATGTTAGAACATGTTGTTCAACAAGTATGCAGCTACTGGTTGAAGAGCAGATGTTTTTAGGTATCAAACAAAGGGATACTTCTGTTTGGAACCTACTCCTGACCTGGAAGAGGAGACATCTGTGTGTGCTAAGTTGACAAGGGTAGGGTCAACTGTGTGTGTGCTCAAGAAGGTCACCTTTAGAAGTCTGATCTCTAGAAGTTGAGCTGGTTGAGATGTGACATTGTGCAATCTCCTGCTGTTTGGCATATTCCTGTTGATTGATCAGGGTTGGATAGCTGTTCCCTGAAGTACTATGTTGTGTTGGAAGACAAGTCCCCAGGTTGTTAGTAGTCAATAATGGGATAACCTGATTGCTATACCACTTAAGAAGATTGGAACCATGAATCTTGTTATTCAAACACCACGTTTCAGAAGTGGCAGTTCTTTCGAGGAGTGAGAATATGAAGATTCAGAGGTTAGTTGAGGTAGTATGCTCTAGCAATGCATATTTACCATTGACTGGTGCTGTTTTGTATCACTAGTACTTATGGTCAGCTGGAGTCTGATTGGTGTGATTGGAGTATGTATAGGTATAACTCATAGAGTTAGTTGCCACTGGTAGGGATGGTGTATGTCAGGTTGAGACATTTATATACAATGCATGGTTATTGGTGTGGAGTTTCCATGATTGTTAAGTTGAGGGGGAGTTTTGGTTAACCTCCTCAAGTCTGGTCAGCCTAGGGTCTGGTTGGCTGTTGACCTGTGTCACATGGGTTATGGTGGTTGTGTGACACATTTGCAAGGAAGAATTCATCTCTCTCATTCCTAAGGGTGAATTTAATCTGGGAAGACTTTCAAAATTGTCTGGGTGCTTGCAAGCAGAAGATGTTGACACAAGAAGAGTACTTTCAAAGTATTCTTATGGTGGAAGTATCTGAAAGGATAATTGGGAAAGGATTTAAGATCAATGTCTACTTGTGCCAAGTACAAGTGTTTAATTGATTATCCTTGGAGCTCAAGATAACTGATGTTCTTAAAGATGTTGGAACATCACTTCTTCAAGACCCTGTGCAGAATCACAGGAAGGATAGTACATTGGCTTATGATCTATCTCTTTGGTGGCAGCAAAAGCATATGATCTCTGAAAAGGTTTCCTGGCAAGAAACATGTTCAGCCTTGGTATGTACAAGAAGAAGAAGACATCATAGTCTTGATGGTGGTTACTTGGATCAGTTTATTTCTGATCTAGGTAAGAAAGTGCATTAGCTTATGCACACTGTGGAGTCAAGAACAAGTGGCAGCAGTCTTGACATCATGGAAACAGCCTTGCCTTAGGATGTGGAATCCTTGGTAGAGCTGAAGGGTTAGTTTCTAACTGGTCCTTCTGAAGACTCATACATCAGAGTGTCTGATGTCTTTGGAGAAGAAGCAGGGATTCATCAAGGTGTGAGCTTGGATGACTTAACTGCAAACCTGCAGGATGGAGGTTGTTTACTCAAACTTGGTTCCACAATCAAGTCTATGAGAACATTGAACTCTTGTTCTGTGAAGGGAGGAAGTTCTTTCAAGTGGCAGAAGAAGGAGCTGAATTCAACAACTAGATGTCAAAACACAATGCTGTGACATTTGGTTCAACATCAGATTCTTAGTTGGTGAAGTGGCACATCAACTCAAGATAGAAAGGTCTACAGGGTTGTAGATTGGATACTTCAAAAAGCTTGAAGTTCAAGTCTCACTTGGAAGGTCAGAATATCTTTGGGAGAAGTCTGATAAACTTGGGGAGGTCAAAAAGCAGCATTTGACCTTTTCATATGAGGATTCATGAAGGAGGTAATCAACCAGTGGCATTTGGTCTATCTCAGAAGTGAGTTCGAAGAATCAAGATAATCCACATATGGCAGCTGATTATTCTTGAGGAAAGTCTGAGACAAATTGCTTTTGGGCAGAAAAGTAGTAAGTTGAAGACAAAAGGAGGTGTTTTCTATTCATCTCTTGGAGCTTGTGGTAGAAGTTCTAAGCCATCTATGGAAGATTATCTCTTGTAATGGGATGAAAATGTATATGTCCCAAGGTATGTCTGGGTTCTTCTTGATCAACCCGGTGACTCAGTGATATCTGAAGACTATCAGATGGTGTGTCTTGTCTTGTTATGAAGGATGTCCCAGCTGATGTTAGAACATCTTGTGAAGTGGTCTTCTGTTCTGGTTAGAAGAGAGATTGACACAGAGTGTGAATGTGTTCAGCTAAGAGGGTTGAACAGAGGGTGTGCTCTTGAAGACATGAAGATGCGTCTTATGTTTTCCATTCATCAAGTGGTTTGGATTCTCTTTGAATCAGGAAGTATGTGAAGGTCCAATCTTGGGATGTTGGATATGATCATGTGTGATCTCCCAGTTTTAAGAGGAGAGTGGGGTGTTCATGACAGGGGGAGAAGAAGTACCCTTGTGCATTGTACATTTGTGTGTCTTACTAGTTGCATCCATAACTAGTAATTCTGATTGTTGCAAAGATTTAGGGGGAGGAGAAGTACCCTTGTGCACGTGTGTATTACTAGTAGCCATAACTAGTAATCATTTTTGCTTCTGTTGCTGATTAAACTACTATTATGTGGTTTAAACTGCTGATAGAACAAAAAGGACAGAGTATTCACAAGATGTCATATGAGATGTCTTAACATAAGATATCTTATGTGCCTGCTGGAGTTCAAGAAAGTGTTCATGCAGGAGTGGATCAAGATGTCAGACTCAAAGTCATGGAATCTGATATGGGTGTACCTACAGTAAAGCAAAAGTGGGTGATTACTTGATCAAAGCTGTGAAGCAAGATCAAGGGGGTGCTAACTTGGTTGAAACTGTGAAGTAAAACCAAGTCTGTAAGTCTGTCAGTTGTTTTCTGTTTATGTTGTTGTCTTTGGCAACATTTTTGACAAAAAGGGGGAGTAACAGGTGATACCCCAGACAACAGACAACAGATTGGTCTGTTAAAACAGACGTTCATGACATATTCGAAGATTCCCTCCCCTGCAGCTAATGTGTGTTGAAGTTTTGTATTTAACTTCTGCTCCTCTGTGAGTGTGCTGCCACTCTGAGTGTATTAGCTAGGTTTATTTCCTGCTAGATGTGTGATTCCGCTGCTATGAACTCTGTTATGGGGATCAAAGTGTTTTAGCCAAAAATTTGCCAAAGGGGGAGTTTGTAGGTGTTTAATTGGCTGCATTATATGGTAAAACACTAGCTGGATTCTAATGTCTTGACTGATGTCATGACATGGTGTGTATGGGTGACTGCATTGTAGGTTAGAATATCTAACTGTACTCTAATGTCTTGACTGATGTCATGACACACTTGAGTAGTTACTGCAGGATTAGCTAATACAGGATTTATTGAATGTCAAACTGGAGACTGTGACATTCATCCCTGTCAGCAGCTACTGAGGAATAGAACAGTTGGTGTTCTGTTAGAGCTCAGTATTCATTTGCAGTCTGGTTATCAAGGAAGAACCAGACCTGGCATAAGGCCTACTGTATGAATGTCAAACTGGATGTTATGACATTCATCATGGACAGTATATACTGAATAATAGACAGAGTGGGGTTCTGCTACACTTCAGTATGTTTCTTAGTTTGTTCTCCAAGAGGATAACAGAACTGACTTAAGGCTAAATGTGTAAATGTCAAATTGGATGCGTTGACATGTATTAATGTAAGCTGTTACTATAGAATGGACAGTTTGGTCCTGTACAGTTCAGCAAACTTGTACAGTCTGTTTTCAGGAAAAACAGACTTAGCATATGGTCCTTGATGTCAAGCTGAATGTTGTAACATTCATTCCTGACAGCATATGCTAGATTGTAGGTTGTTTAGTTTTTCTGTTTCAGCATTTTTCTCAGGCTAAAATCCAGGAAACCAACAACCAAGCTACAATTAAGGAACCTAACAAATAGCCTATTTGTTAGCACACTAATATGTGGAAATTAGTTAGAATCCTATGTGGCATTATTTGTGGAGGTCTTGAGATATTTTAGGAACTAAATATGGAGATATTTTAGGAACTAAATATGGAGATATTTTAGGAACTAAAAGATTGAAGACCTTGTTTGTAGCAGAAAGTTTCTGCTGATGTTGTAACAGCAAAGGAGAAGTTTGCTGCGATTTCTGAAGGCCCAAATCCACTTGGGTGATTAGGTTATAAATAGCTGATTGTAATATGGTCTTTGTAAGCCTCCTAGAATGAAAATTTAGGGGTGTGTGTAAGGTAAACCTCCCAACCTGTGGGATGGTTACCATGTGTTTCTCAGTGGTAAAAGCTGAGAGTTTTTGTAACTCAAGCCTGTAGGCAAGAGTGATTATGTGCTTGAACGAAGCTGTGAAGCAAGTTCAAGTTGGTTAGCATTACATTGTGATTGTAGTGATAGGAATGGAAACTGGAGGTTTCTATCTAGGAGTTCCTAGGTATAGATTGCATTGGGTAGGGATTAAGTGAAGAGTTGTAAACGGGTGAGTTTAACTCTGAATTAATACTGCTGATAGTGGATCTTCTTCCTGGCTTGGTATGCCCCCAGACGTAGGTGATGTTGCACCGAACTGGGTTAACAATTACTTGTGTTTTTACCTTTTGCATGTTATAATTTTGTCTGTTATAAAATAAGGTAAACCTGTAATGCTGTAACAGATGATGTTCAAATCAATGTTGAGACATCATGCTGATAACTGTGTAGGCTCAACAGAAGTAAGTGCTATGTTTGATCTCTGCTGTGCCTTTGTACCAGATGGACAGAACTGGGTGTTCTTCCATTCTATGGGGATATAGTAGCAGATGTCGTGACATCTGTGAATGTGTGCATATCAGTACTAGGTTGTAATTTGGATAACTATCTTGCTGTATTAGTTACAATGTTAGATCAGATGTCATTACTTGGAGTAGAACATCTAAACTCTGACTACACCAGAATTTCATTTGATATCAGAGTTGTGCAAGGGGCCAAATTAAAAGTGTGTGAGCAGAATGACAACTTCAGAAAAGTTTGTGCAATCGTCCATTCCCAAGTTCGATGGCCATTATGATTATTGGTCAATGATGATGGAGAACTTTCTAAGGAGTAAGGAAATGTGGAATCTTGTTGGTGAAGGAATCCCTGTAGCAGCAATTGGGACATCATCCGCAAGTGAGGCGCAGAGAAAGACGGTGGAAGAAGCCAAACTCAAAGATCTGAAGGTCAAGAATTTTCTGTTTCAGGCCATTGACAGAGAAGTTCTTGACATAATTCTTGACAAGGGAACCTCAAAAGCAATTTGGGACTCAATGAAGCGGAAATATCAAGGGTCTACAAAGGTGAAAAGAGCACAATTGCAGGCATTAAGGAGGGAGTTCGAGTTGCTGGCCATGAAAGAAGGAGAGAAAGTAAACACTTTCTTGGGGCGAACCTTGACCTTAGTGAACAAAATGAAGTCAAACGGTGAGACAATGGAGCAGAGTATGGTGGTGAGTAAGATACTTAGATCTTTAACTATCAAATTTAACTATGTTGTGTGTTCAATAGAGGAATCAAATGATCTAAGTACTTTGAGTATTGATGAATTACATGGAAGTTTACTAGTTCATGAACAAAGAATGCAAGGATACCAAGAGGAGGAACATGTGTTAAAAGTGGCTCATGATGATCGATCAAACAGAGGTAGAGGTTGAGGCATGTTCAGAGGAGGACATGACAGAGGTAGAGGGAGACAACCCATAAACAAAGCAGTCATTGAATGTTTCAAATGCCACAAATTAGGACATTTCCAATATGAATGTCCTGACTGGGAAAAGAAAGCTAACTATGCTGAATTAGAAGAAGAGGAACTTTTGTTGATGTCATAAGCAGAAGATGTGTTCTTCTAGGAGTGAGCGATGAATCAAAAGCATGGAGGCTTTATGATCCAATCTCAAAGAAAATTATTGTCAGCAAGGATGTTGTTTTTGAAGAAGAAAAAGGTTGGGATTGGGGCATATCTGTTGAAGAAATAAAGCAAGATATATTTGAGTGTGAAGATGAAGGAGATACGGTGGCGGATCAAAATGAAGAACTTGGTGAAACAAGCCCAAATAACTTGAGTGGCAGTCCTGGAATTTTCAGCAATTCCAACATCTCTAACAGCAGCTCCAACAAATCAAGTAGCCTGACAACTTCACCTTCAAATGAGCCAAATTCTGATGATAACGACCTAGTTGAAGGGAGGGGCATGCGAGTAAGAAGAGAACCAATATGGATGGAAGATTATGAAACAGGGGAAGGTCTCTCTGATGATGAAAATCTGAATGCAATGATGATGGTAACTGAGAATGACCCTACAACGTTTAAAGAAGCAGTACAATGCAAAAAATGGAGGGAAGCAATGTCATCGGAAATTGAATCCATTGAGAGGAACCAAACTTGGGAACTTACTGTGATTCCTAAAGATATCAAACCTATTGGAGTCAAGTGGGTATTTAAAACAAAGTTAAATGAAGATGGTACTGTGGAGAAGTTCAAAGCGAGGCTCGTAGCAAAAGGGTATGCACAACGCCATGGTATTGATTATACTGAGGTATTTGCTCCGGTGGCAAGACTCGACACTATCCGTGTAATTCTTGCAATAGCTGCACAATATAGTTGGGAGGTCTTTCAACTTGATGTAAAAAGCTCTTTTCTTCATGGTGAGTTGAAAGAAGAAGTCTATGTTGAGCAACCCGAGGGGTTTGTAAAGAAAGGAGAAGAAGAGAAAGTCTACAAACTAAAAAAGGCATTATATGGGCTCAAACAAGCACCGCGAGCTTGGTACAGCGGAATCGAATCTTATTTCTTACGAGAAGAATTCGAAAGATGTTCTAGCGAGCATACTCTATTTACAAAATCAAAAGGATGTAAACTCTTGATTGTAAGCCTTTATGTTGATGATTTAATTTTTACCGGGAATGATAGAAGCATGTGTGATGAGTTTAAAAATTCAATGATGTTGGAGTTTGATATGTCTAATTTGGGGAAAATGAAGCATTTTCTTGGAGTAGAAGTGAAGCAATGTGCAGGTGGAATATTCATTTGTCAAAGAAGATATGCAAAGGAGGTTTTAGCTAGATTTGGTATGGAGGACAGTAATGCTGTGAAAAATCCCATTGTATCGGGTACAAAATTACGCAAAGACGAGGGAGGTGTTACCGTTGATGAAACTCTGTATAAGCAAGTGGTTGGAAGCCTTATGTATTTGACTGTAACTAGACCTGACATGACGTTTGGTGTTAGTTTAATAAGCAGGTTCATGGCTAGGCCTACTATGGCACATTGGTTGGCAGCAAAGAGGATTTTAAGGTACCTAAAAGGTACAATTAATCTGGGTATCTTTTACAGGAAGCAAGAATACAATCTAAAACTGGTGGCCTTCACTGATAGTGATTATGCCGATGACTTAGACGATCGAAGAAGCACTTCCGGATTTGTGTTTAAATTGGGAGCGGGAGCTATTTCTTGGGCCTCAAAGAAACAGCCAGTTGTCGCTCTCTCCATCACGGAGGCGGAATACATGGCAGCAGCTTTATGTGCGTGTCAATGTGTTTGGCTTAGAAGAGTGTTGGAAAAGATTGAAGTCGAGGAAAAAACAGCAACTATGATTGTGCGACAATAGTTCTACTATACAACTATCCAAAAATCCTGTGTTTCACGGAAAAAAATTAAATTTCTTGCATACAAGTAAATACAAAACAAGAATTTGTGACCAAAAATATATAAAATTTCACCCTTCAAATATTAAACATAAAGTCATGCATACAACATAGTTATTTCTAATCACTGTCTATGTCAAAGGATGCTTTAATTTTGATCTAGAAATGATATAATCAATTAAAAAAAAATTAAATTTTTGTTCCGTTAAGTTTCCCTTCTATCCAGTTAACCAACATCTGAAGTGAAGCTTTTGGTTGATCCATAGGAACCATATGTCCAGCACCATTCACCTGTTACACAACACATACATATAACTAACCAAAAATGACATCAACAATGTCAATACCAAGTAAAATACAAACTATAAACTAACCTTTAGAAAAGAGAGAGCTCCATAGCTATTCAATGATCCCGCGTTTTTACCATCAACCATAAAAGGAACTGATTTGGAGGCCCCAAACTGTTTTTGACCCGACCACTTCATGGCATGAACCCATTGTGAATTCCCTGCCCCATGAAAACGTAATAGAAAAGTCCCGTTAGAAATCGAGCTTGAAATTTAGGCTATTCACAATTTCAAAATGGTTAAATGGCTAGGATAGGATCCCTCACCAAGCCAATTGCAAATAAGATCGAATTCTCCCGCATATATAAGAACTTTGATTCCATCCTCAAGAAGTGCTGGAATATCTTTTTCATAGTTTAACATCCAATCTTGAACCAAAGCAGCATGCACTTCACTGCTGCATGAAACAAACTCTATTTTCCCAACACCCAACGCATCCTTAACTTTATTGTTATTTAAAAATTTCTCCAAATTTGAGAAGTCATAACACAATTCTCCTTCACATTTCTTTCTGATGTCATAGTACTGCAGTTTTCAATATATCAATTTCGTTAAAATATAACTAGAAATTTATTTAAAATAAAATGAGTTTTGTTCAGTTACGATTACTTACATTAATGTTGCCAGCAATGGCTAAGATATTAGTAAATATCAGTTGACATTGTTGTAAGGCTGTTTCGCAACTTTCTCCACCTTTACTCACTACAATTCAAACATATACTATAACAAATTAATATCATTGAGAAAATATATTAATTCAGTAGTAAAGTTATTTGTAATTTCAAAAGACAATTTCACATGTAACACTTTGTACTAAATAGTATATTTCATAAAGATAGAGAATTGTTTTTCTTCAAATTCCACTCTGCTACTTGACAATGCTAGTAAAATGGATTGTGATTAGAGAGTGTAAGGGATTTTGTACCACAATTTTTTGCGGCACCTACACAAAATGGGATCAACTTGTTGATATCTGCTTGATCTTCCTTTGTGATCAGTTTGTTATCAACTGCAAACTGAGTATATGCTGGGTACTGAATTTCCGGGTTGGTCAATCCATTACCAATAGCAAAACCCTATAATTTTAATGAAATCAAAAGAATCAAAACATAAAAAAAAATACAACATATATTAAAGGTTGCATTAAGATCTTTCATTTGGGAGAGAATCACTGTCAAATGCAACATTAGGATATTGTAAGAGACCTTGAAATTTATAATAATTCCTTCTTTGTTTTTGTTTCCTTTGTGAACCCGGGATGCGAGAGCTGGAATATAGTGTCCAGCATATGATTCTCCGGTAATATAAAAGTCATTCTTAACCAATTGAGGGTGTTCCTTGAAAAATACCTGTAATAATTTAAAAAAAAAACTAAAGTTAATGTCATATCTTGATCACTTTCTGTAATGCTTATAGGAAAAATGATATTTTATATACCTGCAAAAAAGCGTACAAGTCATTGCTAACACCAGTTCCATCCGTAGGAATATCATTTTCATCAGAACTGTAGCTAAAACCTGTCCCAATAGGTTGATCAACAAAAATAATATTTGATCCCTGCAAAACCAGAAAACATCTTAGTAATGATGTTAATAAATAAATGAGAGGTATCAAAATTTTAATACATGCAATCATAATAACATCAGAGTTCCGTGGATTTAAACCTATACCGCATCCATGCAATCATATATCAGATTAATTTTTTGTCCAACTATCTGAGCTGATCTAACGAGACATCAATATATATATATATATATATGACTGGAGAATAAATATTTGTGGCGAAAGAGTAACCGCAATTTACAACCATCATAAACTCATGAGATAATCAAAATAAAGACATTTCATATGAATAAAATGTTAGTACCTTGTCCCAGCCATAGTCATTCCATACAAGAGACAAATCGTTGGCAATTTGGAAAGGACCGTTCTCATAAAACAAAGCTAGTTCACTGGAACAACCTGGACCCCCTGTCAACCATATCACAACTGGTGCATCCTTAGCACCATTTCTTGATTCAAAGAAAAAATAGAACAACCTGCAATTTATCCAATAAACAAAACAAAAATTACACTATATTTGTAAATCACAATGAAAATATGTAAAGCAAAAAAAGAGAGATACATTTAATAGTACCTTGCAGATTTGGAACGAGGAAGCGAATAGTATCCAGCATGGTGACCAAGATCTTGGACGGAAGTTCCATTAGAACTAGCGAGAAACGAAAATTTCTTCTCTACTATCTTTCCTGGTACGAAATCATCAATAGAGTATTCACCATGTATATTAGCTGAATGCTTTGGGAATAAGTTAAAGCTTCTTATAAGCTGTTCAGCTCGTCCATTTGATGAAAATTTTGTCGATGGAAATCGTTGTTGATGTGTAATGCGAGAAGTTGCATAAGATGAAGAAACTAAAATGAAGAACAAGAAAAGAGACATTGAGGTTTTGGAGAATTCCATGTTTGTTTGTGAGAAAAGTGAAGCATTCGCAACGTTTTTATAGTATAAAGTGTCAACTTTTATAATATTTTATTTTATCTTATTCCCTCTTTTTTTTCCACATTTAGGTCATTATTTCTACTAATTAGTAAAATATTTTTTAATTATCACTAATATAGAATATTGACATAAGAGTTAAAAATATTATTTTTTCCTAATATTATTTTGCCGATATGTGGTGGAGAATTCATTTTGGTTGTAATTAGAGATAGTATTTGATAATAGTATCGAGAATGGATATTAAAATACTAATAATGCCAATAAAGTAATTGGGTCAATGGGAATAAAAAAAAGACAATTGGGATTCACTCTCAAACAAAATTTCGATTTTTTTACCGAGATAACCCAGTTTTTCGAAAAAATTCCCAAAATATCCCAGGTTTTAAAAAAATTCTCAAACTACCCCACTTTTAGGAGGAGGCGCCAATTGAATTGGCGACTCCTCTTAAATCTTGAATGGAGGCGCCAATTGGATTGGCTAGGGCACCTTCCCTAGCCAATCCAATTGGCGCCTATGTGTAAGGTTTAAGAGGAGACGCCAATTCAATTGGCGACACTCTTAAAAAAGTCTCAAATGACAAAACCTCCAACATGAAAGTTGTAGATCTTTTCAATACAATGAATTTGGACATAACTTTTGCATCATTTGGATTTTTTATGAGAAAGTTATGGGCAGTTGAAGTTGGACTTCTGATTTTTTCAACTGTTATCTGACCTATAATGTTTTGTATTATCGCATGTGTTTCTTTTAGAGTTATTAAATTTTGTCCAACATAACAATTGAAGTAGACATCTCAAAGTTTCCAATTCACTTGGTCCCACCTCAAAATAATTAAAAATGAGTGAGTTAGGTCCTTGCGAAGTTGACCCAAAATTAGGGTTTTTGTCAAAACATGTGTATGTGAATTTTGCCAAAAGGGACCAACTTCAAGCCCTTCTGTTTGAATGATAAAACCCTCAAATGACAAAACCTTCAACATAAAAGTTGTAGATCTTTTCAAGACAATGAATTTGGACTAAAATTTTGCATCATTTGCATTTTTTTTGAGAAAGGTATGGGCACCTGAACTTGGACTCTTTGACATTTCAATTGTTATGTGGCCTATAATGTTTTGTATTATCACATGTGTTTATTTTTGAATTATGAAATTTTGTCCAACATAACAATTTAAGTAGACATCTCAAACTTTACAATGCACTTTGTCCCACCTCAAAATCATAAAAAATGAGTGAGTTAGGTTCTTGGATATTTGACCCAAAATTAGGGTTTCAGTCAAAACATGTGTAAGTGAATTTTGCCAAAATGGAGTTTAGACAAAGAAACCTAATGTTTGGAGTTTACACAAAGATAAATTTGATATAATACGACTTGATATTAATAAAATTTGGAGTTTACACAAAGAAACCTAATGGTGATGACCGGGATCACCTAACCGACCTCCGGTCCCACATCCCCTAGCTACCCTAACCCTTGGCCCTAACCCACGTTGACGATTCTGCACCGGTGTTTGTTCATCTGAGGGGCCAGGAGCGTCATTACCTCCTACAGGAGAAGATCCGTTGAGGTATTCAGCCAAGTCAGCATAGTCTTCAGTATTCAATGATGGTGTAGCGGCGTAGCTGAGCTCATGACCCATGTCAGAGAAGTTGGGATGTGGTTGACTCATGGATGGGCGACCGGGACGGTTGAAGGGAGACATGGGTGTGAATGATGCGTCTAGGAAAGGTTGGAAAGGTTGTTGGGGTGTTTGGAAAAGATATGATTGTGGGATGTTTTGGTTTTGTGATGTTTGGGCTTCTTGGCTACGGTAGGAGGAGGGGCGGTTAGTGTTTTGGCTAAGGCGACTTTGGTAGGGTGATGGTGTGGGTGCGAAGCGATGTTCGGTCTGAGGTTGATGGTCAATTTGTTGGTGGTGGTATGGGGTATGTTCTTGGTATTGGGGTTGGGTGAATGGCATGTTTTGGTTGTATGTTTGTGTGTTTGTGGAACTGAAAGTTTGACGGATAGGGGGTTGTGAGTAACCGGGCTGAGAATGTTGTTGGGGGTTAGATGTTGATCCTTCTTGTGTGTAACTTGTCTGGCGTGGGTCGTAGAGGTACATATCATCGGCGATGAATTGAAAACCAACCGATTTGTACCAAGCCATATAAGTACGACTTGGTTTTACCTCATTTGGCATGACTGCGTCAGTTAAGACATGGTCATGACGGTGCTCCCACTTGCGACACTCCGATCTTGCGAAGGTTTGCCAAGGGTTGAAGTTCCATTGGTCGTTCACTTTACGCATATGCCATTCTCCTAGGCTAGCTGGGGGATCTGGGATATTCTGGACCATACCGAACTGCAGCTTAACACGATCGGTGTTGTGCATCTCCACAGTTCTGAACCGTATTATCGGTGTGCATGCTGTCCATACGGCTGCGTCTTCAGCGTTGACCTCATGGTCATGATCCAGATTAAGGTATGGACGCCAAATGAACTGAAATGTTAAAGAAGATAGGATTATAATGAATGTAGAAAAAGTTAAGATAATATGACGAAATAATGAAGTTATTTAGCTTACATCTGTCAGTCGAAGGTGATCCAACAGGTTGCGATACTGAGTAATACAGTGTCTCGGACATCTGCTGTAACTCATACCACGTGCCGACCATCTACACCAAAAAGTTAAAAAAAAAATAGTTTGAGGTAATAAACTTTAAGGAAGTAAGTAAAGATATAGCAATTTAAACAACTTACTTTTTTGCATATGGAAAAGTGAAAGGGTTGTATTGACCGGTGCTAGAGACGGTAGTCTTGACCAACCCCATGCTTGTAGCAAAACAACACATCCAGAAAATGTAGATGTGTCTTTGTGGGAGTTTTTGCACAACGAACTATAGATATAGGCTAGACAAGCGGATCCCCAACTATAACTACCTATTCTATCTACATGTCTAAGTAGAGGTAAGTACATAATATGTCTGCTAGAACCATTACCTTCGGGAAATAAAAAGGATCCTATTAACAGCATAATGTAACACCTAGTTTTTATTATTCGAGCATCTTCGGTAGAATGCTCATCTAAATATAAACTATTATAATATGACTTAAGGCGTGAGAGTAGTATACCTTGACCTCTAGCATTATCATCTAACAAATCAGTTTCTAAAAGCTCCATGCAAATTGAATTTGCATAGTTGGTCTTACCATTAACAGCTTTGCCTTCAATTCGTAGTCCTAAAAGCATGTAGACGTCTTCTAACGTCACGGTACACTCACCGATTGGAAACCAAAATGTGTGTGTCTCTGGCCTCCATCTTTCGCATAAGGCTAGAATGAACTTGTTATCTATAGACCAAGACATAATCTTGCTAATATGACCAAAACCGGCTAGTTCAACATAAGGTTGAATCATCGGGTCCATTGGGACAAATTCGTGGACTCGAGTTCGAAACCTTGATACATCCTATAATAGAAATAATATAACACTTGACTAAGTTGGTATTCCAAAATAAAATGGGGTGGGTGAAGAAGAAAGATAAAAAGTTAACAAAAGAAAAAACTTACATATGTTGCGATGTTTGCAACTGTTCCTCTGTGTGCTTCGCTCATTGTGAGTAAAGACATATTATTGGGGAGTTGGTGTAGATGAAATTGGAAGATGTTGTTGAAGATGAAATTGTAAAAGAAGTATTGTAGAGGAAGTAGTGAGAATGTTGGTGTGGAAGAAGTGTTGAAGGAGTGGATGTATTTATAGGCAAATGGATGAGAGCATAAAAATTTGTGTTTGCATGGTGTCTCCACCTCATTTGGTGACCATGTACAATCCTAAAGAGGGGTCGCCATTCAAATTGGTGCCTCCATAGGGACATGCATGCAAGGCTAGGTCTGAATGCTTGGTTTCGAGGTCTGATTGCATGGGGTCGCCACTTGAATTGGCGACCATGTACAGGCATTAAGTGGAGGCGCCAAACCATTTGGCGGCACCATCTGCATGTCTGACACATGGCTGTCTTGTCTCCTGCATGCTGAATAAGTCACTTGTGGATGGCTTGCATGGTTGACACATCATCTCTGACTATCTTACATGTCTGACACGTGGCTGTCTTGTCTCCTGCATGCTGATGACTAACTTCTTGATAGCTTGCATGGTTGACACATCATCTCAGACTGTCTTGCATGACTGACACATCATCTCAGAACTAGCTTACATGTCAGACACGTGGCTGTCTTGTCTCCTGCATGCTGAAGAGTCACTTCTTGATAGCTTGCATGGTTGACAAATCAACTCACACTGTCTTGCATGACTGACACATCATCTCAGAACTAGCTTGCATGCTTGACACATCATCTCAGAGTAGCTTGAATGTCCGACACATCATCTCAGAACTAGCTAGCATGTGAGACACTGATACCATCTATTTAAGTGTCTTACTATCAACATCCAAGACACTTCACTCGCATTCATCAGTAGTAGGAAAATAGTTTTCATCTCCACAATGTCATCTTCATCATTATATAGTGTCAACGTTCACTGCAACGGTGAAACTTTTGAGTCTGAGCTTCATGGTTTTTGTTTTCGAAACACTGATACCATTAGAATCACGATGAAGAGAAATGCAACCTTTTTGCATTTGAAAAAAAGAATACAATCCTTTATAGGATCAGGTATTGTGTCAAAGATCACATATCAGAATCCAATATTTTTTGAGAATGGTCAATGCAAGTTTTTCCCCCTTAAGGTACGAGACGATGAAGATGTTGAAAACATGTTTGTTAGTCATGAACATTCAGGCAACAATTGTATCGAGTTGTACATTACTCTACAACCATGTATACCATCTCAACAGTCTCAGCTAACCGATCAAGATGAAGCTGGTGAAGATGATGCAGATGATGCACAATGGTCAGATGTACTCAACCCAGAAGCAGAAGTAGAAGTCGACGTTGTTGATGAAGAAGAAGAGGAGACCGAGATACAGGTTGATCACATGCTGAACAACGACGATGAAGATGATGTTCAACCACCACCAATACCTCCTAGTCATGTCTACAATCCGCCTCAACATATGACAAATATAGATCTTCACGACGATGAAACATCCGACAGTGTCTTCTATAATCCGTATCCGAGACCAGTAGGAGAATTAAAGGTGGGAGACATGTTTCGTACCAAAGAAGAATGTGTTTTGGCAATCAAAAAATTCCACATGAACAACTTTGCTGACTTTACAGTGAAACGCACTGATTCTAGAAGGTATGTTATCGAATGTCGTAACATGCTTTGTAAGTTTCGTTTGGCTGCATCTTACAAGAAGAAAAATGACTCTTGGGAGATCGCTTCAATAGACCCACCGCACAGTTGCGTTGCAACTAACGTTGAACAAGATCACCGTAAACTGAGCACAGCTTTGATATGTCAAGACATTCTGCCATTGGTAAATAAAGACCCATCAGTGAAGGTGAGTATAATTATATCCCATATTCGAACAACATATAATTATACTCCATCTTACAAGAAAGCATGGATTGCGAGGACAAAGGCTGTTGAACAGGTTTTCGGCAACTGGGAGGATTCATTCAAGGAATTGCCACGGTTTTTATGGGCACTAAAAACATATGTCCCAGGAACTGTGGCAATTATGGAGACAATGCCAACAATGATGCCAGACGGAACCTGTGCTACAAGTAATAGAATATTTCACCGTCTCTTTTGGGCATTTGACCCGTGCATCAAAGGTTTCGCTTTCTGCAAACCTATCTTGCAAATTGATGGCACTTGGTTATACGGAAAATACAAGGGTACTTTGCTCATGGCGGTTGCACAAGACGGTAACAACAATGTCTTTCCCATTGCCTTTGCTCTTGTTGAAGGTGAAACGGCTGGTGGATGGGGTTTCTTTCTTCGACATCTCAGAACGCATGTGGCTCCACAAGCCAACCTATGTTTGATTTATGATAGACATGCTGCCATTGAGAGTGCCTACAACAACCATGACAACGGATGGCATGATCCTCCTTCTACACATGTCTACTGTATAAGACACATTGCACAAAACTTCATGCGTGCTATAAAAGATAAGAATCTTCGCAAGAAGGTGGTGAATGCTGGGTATGCTTTAACTCAACCGTCATTTCAATATTATCGTGATGAAATTAGACTGTCTAATGAAGACGCAGGGAGATGGATAAATAACATACCAGTAGAGCAGTGGACAAGAGCATTTGACGGTGGTTGTCGATGGGGCCACATGACAACAAACATTGTGGAATGCATGAACGGGGTTTCAAAGGAATTCGAAATCTGCCGATAACCGCCTTGGTAAGATCAACCTATTATAGGTTGGCTTCTATGTTCGCAACCAGAGGTGAAAGATGGAGTGCAGTGTTAATGTCCGGACAAGTATTCAGTGAGTGTTGCATGAAGGTCATGAAAGAGGAGAGCATCAAAGCTACAACACACGCTGTAACAGTCTTTGACCGTCATAGAAAAAAATTCAGTGTCCAGGAAACAATGGGCAACAACGAGGGGAGACCAAATTTAGCCTACGCTGTTAGACTACACAGAAGTTGATTCGATTGTGGAAAATTTCAGGCCTTCCGCATACCTTGCTCCCATGTCATTGCAGCATGCGCTTATACTCGTCAAGATGCTTACAACCATTTATCTGATGTGTACAAGGCCAACACCATCATGAATGTATATAGTCAAAGCTTTTCAGTACTACCAATAGAGGATTACTGGCCTCCATATGAAGGTGATATTGTTTGGCACAATGAAGAGATGCGTAGAAAGAAGAAAGGAAGGCCAAACAGCACACGTATCAGAACAGAGATGGATTCCACAGATAAAGTGATAAGATTATGTAGTATCTGTCGTCAACCAGGACACAACAAAAACAACTGTCCCAATCAAGGAGCATCATCTAGATCTTAAGCTTTTTGTAACATTGTATTTCTGTAAAAATAAATCATTATATATCATTAAGTTCTTGTTACAAAGAATTTCATAACAAACATCAGTACAAAACATCTAAAAACATAAATATTTCTAACTGATTACAACAATCAAATTAATGTCGTCTCGACCGAACATCATTTCCCTAGCATCCTTATCAGTCTTCATTCGCACCCAACCAAAGATACTGTCAAGTCTCTCAATACTTCTGATTTTTTCCCCTTCTGGTATTTTCCCGTCTAACCATCGAACCAGCTCCCTCTTCAGTTGATCGAACGTGGTGAGGTTCCAAAACAGCATCAACAGTTGAGGTTTGTCTCTCGCATAAATCACCTTACCGTATCGGCGACGAACACCAAACATGATAGCCAAATGATTATATGAGCTGTGGAAAAATTGGTCACACAACGCATCTATTTATAAGACAAAAAAGACATTTCACGAGGGAGTCGCCAATTGAATTGGCGACTACTCTTAAAACCTACACATAGGCGCCAATTAGATTGGCTAGGGCACCTGCCCTAGCCAATCCAATTGGCGCCTCCATTCAAGTTTTAAGAAGAGTCACCATATGAACAACTTTCATGTTCATCAAAAATCCATTTGAAACTTGGAAGCTCATCATTCATTTCAAAACATTATAGGTCATTTTGACAGAAACCCTAATTTTGGGTCAACTTCGCAAGGACCTAACTCACTCATTTTAAATTATTTTGAGGTGGGACCAAGTGCATTGCAAAATTTGATATGTCTACTTTAATTGTTATGTTGCACAAAATTTCATAATTCTAAAAGAAATACATGGGATAATACAAAACATTATAGGTCAGATAATAGTTGAAAAACTCAGAAGTCCAACTTCAACTGCCCATAACTTTCTCATAAAAAATCCAAATGATGCAAAATGTATGTCCAAATTCATTGTCTTGAAAAGATCTACAACTTTCATGTTGGAGGTTTCGTCATTTGAGGCTTCTTTAAGGGAGTCGCCAATTGAATTGGCGCCTCCTCTTAAACCTTACACATAGGCGCAAATTGGATTGGCTAGGGCACCTGCCCTAGCCAATCCAATTGGCGCCTCCATTCAAGTTTTAAGAGGAGTCGCCAATTCAATTGGCGCCTCCTCCTAAAAGTGGGGTGGATTGGGAATTTTTCTGAAACCTGGGGTATTTTGGGAATTTTTTCGAAAAACTGGGTTATCTCGGTAAAAAAACCACAAAATGGAATAATTTGTTTATTTTCTTATTTTTATCTTAAAAAAAAGGAAACTTAGAAAGGTGCTTTATAAACTTATGTATAAAAAATATATATTTCACCTAGTTTCCTTATTCCCACTATAACCGATTATTGCAGCCTTTTACTAGCAAATTCTTCTTCAATCTCAATTGTAACTTATTAGAATGCATTCTTTCCCTCTCGTTCTATTTTATTTTTATAATATTGGAACATCCTTAATTTCATATTTATACCTGTTATTTTTATTGATTGTTAGATTAATATTTTTGTTGTTACATTAAATCGTCTTTATCTTATTGCGAGGCTCGTAGTTATATAATTTTGAGAGATTTTGGGACGGAAAAAGTCACACACTCTTGGCCCTTTGTCCTTACCAAATCGTCCTTGCACTAGTTTGAGCGTCCTTATACAGATGTATCTTCTAAGTCTCAAGTTTTCCTGTCTTTAACGTGCGGTTGCGTAGAATGTATATTAGGTCAACAAACATTACATATGAGATTTAACCACATTTGGGCTATAAATACATCAACGTCATCATATTGAAAGGAATAACCAATAACACCAAGAAATACACTCATACAACAACTTCTCACCTGAGGTGAGCTAGCTCTTAATACTCTAACAACCTTAAAGCCTCGGACAACTCTTATAAGATTTTTTAAAAATAACCAACTTTTTCAAAAATAATTTCAAAATATTTTTTTTTTCAATTTTTTTCCAAATTAACCACATTTAAAAGAGGTTGCGCCAGATGAATTGACACATCTCTTAAGATCAAGAGGAGGCGCCCAAGGCATTGGCGCCTCCATTGAGGCCTCATGAGGAGGCGCCAATGCCCTTGGCGCATGCATTGACCCTCATGAGGAGGCGCCAATGCCTCTGGCGCCTGCATGGTGCATGTGGTGTATGCGCCAATTCATCTGGCCAATACACCCTTGTATTATTTTTATTTTTTATTTTTATTTTTTATTTTTTTTATTTTTTATTTTTTTTATTTATCAAATAATAAAAAATAATGTAAAAAAATTAATTTTATTCATTATATAATAAATGTTACATGAGATTAACAAAAATTTAATGACCGACCCGATCGAAACGTCCCCCTGTTCCACAACCAGGTGCGTTAGTTTGTCTCCGAGGTCTCCCACGATTTTCTTGAGGTGTTTGGGGTCTTTGTATGCTGACCTGATCGAATGATGGCTGGTGTGAAGGTCCGACATAAGTTCCAGCGATATGTGACAGATGTGTCATCATTTGTTCCTAATATCCGGAGGGGCTCTGGCCAACGGCGCTTCCGTAATGGAGTTTGGTGCCCTGTCATCGTAGTTAGGTCGATGGGGCTGGGTGGATTATGGACGGTATAGTTGCCCAAATTGGGACATTGAATCGTTTTGGAAACGAAATAATGGTTCCTGGGGCGTACTATAGTTAAACAATGGTTATGTGTTTCGGTGATGTGATGTTTGAATGGTCATTGGTGGGGGGCTACGATGAAGTGATCCGTATGAATCATCTGGGCTATAGACGTTTGTGGTTACAGCATATGGTTGTTGGTGGGTAGGGTTTGATTCTTGGTTTTGTGGTTGGGTGGGTGACATGAATGCATTGCGACGTTGGGTGGTTGGTTGTTGGGTGGATGACATGAACGAGTTGCGAGGTTGGGAGTTTGGTTGTTGTGTGTATGTAGTAGGTTGATGTTGTGAGGTTGGATGTTGGGTTTGAGTGGTTTGACATTGGTGTTGAGCGGGGAATTATTGTGGGACGTACAATGACGAAGCTAGTTGGCGTGGATCCATCAAATATCGTGACTCAGACACAAATTATTGAGTTGTTACCGACCTAAACCATGCCATATATTGTTGAGTTGGTGTTGCACCATAGATGACTGGTTCGTTTAAGATGTGTTGTCGTTGATTCCTCCATTGATGACACATCTCTTTTGCAAAGTCTCTTCAGTCTGAATAATCTCATTGTGCATCAACTCTTTTTTGATGACAATTCCCCAAACACATGGGAGGTTCCGGAATCTGTTGTTGCATGCCAAACTGTAGTTTGACCCGGTCACTCTGGTGCATTTCCACAGTAGTGAACCGGATAATCGGTGTCTTTGCTGTCCAAACTGCAACATCGTCATGGTTCACATCATGATCAAGATCTAGATATGGCCTCTAGATAAACTGTAAAACAATATTTAACGATTAGATGATAAATAATTTGATAAATATTTTTAAATTAAAATATAGTTGTGTAGGAGTATTATATCGTCAAACGGGACGTGTCAAGTTGGAAACGTTGCAAAAAAAAAAATTTACATTATTTTTTATTATTTCATAAATAAAAATAATACAAGGGTGTATGCGCCAGATGAATTGGCGAATACACCACATGCACCTGTAGCGGTGTATTCGTCACCATTGGAAATATTAACTAAATCCAAGGTAAATCATACAAAGTCGAGTCGCCACCGCACTTCTATTTATCCAAAGGAATGGTTAGAAAGCGAACAAAATCCTATAAAGTTTTACAAACAAAACTAGTAAAAGAGGCTCAGAGATCTGGGTAAGGGGTTGGTTATGCAAAGGGAAGGTGTTAGGCACCCAATGCATCCTAGGTACTCCTAGGGAGCCCTTTTCACAACTTGTTGCAAAGGTTATTGTTTATGAAATTATTTTGTGCAAACATGATTGAAGAGATGAGAGAAGAATATACAAGTTTATTTACATTTTGTGTTTGGATGGATGAACCCATTGCCTACGTACCCTCTCATGAAAGATAAGGATCAAAACCCCGTAGTTCGGGTAACAAATTTCAAAGCAGTGAGTGGATTGATTTTAAACAAAAGCCTTAAGGTCTTTTGTTATCAAAGGGAGAAAACTCGACCTGAAAAACCACAAGTCCACCATGTGAGAATAGCTTCGACATGCTAGTGAGGGGTTAACCCTATAATAAGCATGGAAGTCGTACAATTCAATCACTAAGGACAAAAGGTGAGATTTACATCAACCACTAAGATAATTCAGATCTATGGCTAATGCATGAAAATTTTGATTAAGAAGTGGACAAGGGCCACAAAAGCAATTGAGTGGGTTGAATTAACCAATTAGAAGTATTCACAAAGATGGTCAAAGTTGACTTAAAGTTCAATTCAAAATGAGTATTATGAAAAGAAAGTTTGAAAATCAAAGGCATAAGGCCTAGGTTTCTAATGTTGAAAACAAGTCAAATGTTTGCACAAAAGTTTTTTGGTTTAGGGTTAAAGATGGAGAAAGGTTAACAAAAGGGTGAGGGTTAAGGGATGCAACCACAGATAGGAATTCCTTTCTCAAGATCATAGAGATGATCCAAGTAAGTTCCTTTGGAATTAGGCAACACAAGGTATAGACAATAAGCAAACCTCATAAGGGAACCACAGAAAGAGGAAACAGAATGCCAATCAATGGACTTACATCCAACTCCTAACAACAAAACTGGAAACAGAATGCCAATAAATGGGCTTACATCCAACTCCAACAACACACACAGGAAACAGAATGCCAATATATGGACTTGTATCTAACTCCACAAAACAACAGGAAACAGAATGCCAATATATGAACTTATATCTAACTCCTCAAAACAAATAGGAAACAAAATGCCAATAGTTGGACTTATATCTGACTCTTAGCAACAAAGATGCATGAAAACAAACACATATAAGCAAATGCATCAAAAGAAATCACATCAATCAATCATCACACTCTATATACAAACAAGAGTCTCAGACAAATGGTTGGGCTTTAGTCAAGAGGGGTCATATCAACCTCGACAAACAAGCCAAATTGTATCAGGTAATCTGTGAGCTCTTAACCACTAACATTGAGAGTTAGGGTGAAGCTGATGAAAGATGGAAAATGAGGATAAGACCTCATGCTCTTAACCCTGGCCTGGGTGACCTTATGACAAAAGAAAGTGTGGGGATCTAGAATGAGGGACCCTATTCCACTTGACTGACTCTATACAAAGATCTTGGGTTATGTTCAAGAGCATCAGCACGTAGTGCGAGCATAATGAACGACTCACTGAATAATAGGGGATTGATTGCTAATCCCTTCTATCTGTCAATTTACTCTTCACTTAGGAGGATTTATCAAGTAACATGCCTCATCTAGAGGTATTTAGCACAAATGTAAACAATCACAAACATGGCCTCATAAGGAGGACTTCAGCCAAATGCCTGCCAAAAAGGTGACAGCACTTCCAGACTACATGGAGTAAGAGGGCTAAACTACCTCAGTGGTGTATCAACCACACTCCAAAGCAAAGGCTAAGCAAAATCTAGCTAGCAACTAATGTACCTGTACAAAAGCCAAACAGTCAATATTGCATTCAGAAAAACCAACAGTCAACACAGTGGAACTTTTCAATATCTACACAATGTAAGTCACAAATGCAAGCACTCAAGTGAGTTCATCACATCAATGGACCTACAACACAACAAGAGTTAGTGATCAAAGCAAATGGCATCTCAAATAATGAGGCCACACCAACCATTAGTGCTAAATACCTGAAACATAAAACATAATTGGTGAGTACAAACCACTAGTACAAAGACTAGGGTCAAAGGCAAGTCAAATGACCAAAATAGAAGTCAATACTTCACATGAAGCACATTCAATCAAACAAGACAGAGTCCTCAAAAGGACCAAAACCAATTCATAAGGCAAAGCCATCAAATGATCAAGGTAAAGCTAAGGCAAACAATATGCACAAATTTGGACATCCAACTTAGAAAATCTAAATCAAAACAGAAACACATCCAATGATCATGAAATTTTTTATGTGAATTCAACATGTTAAGAACATACATCATGCAAAAAATTAAGTCCAGAAGAGCTCAAATGATAGGCAAATGAAAATGCACAAATGCTATGCTCAAAACGTGACACAAATTGTGACACCATATGTTCATGTGTCCAAAATAGTGATGGCATATGATAAAATACTCAAACCAAAGCCAAAAAATCATATCACATGTTAGGATTAAGCATGCCAAATTTCAAATCCATTGGATAAACCATGAGCATTTCAAAAAGCATATAGCACAACATGTCAATTTGGCATCATGTTCAAACACAAATTCACAATTTAAAATCCAGCAACAAACAAATCATGAAAATAACATCAAAAAATAATAGACATCAACACAAGCATGTGAAAAAAAGTTTGGATCAATTTGGACATGTCTTCTATTTTTTATGATTTTTTGAAATTGAATGAACAAAATGAAATAAATGTGAAAATAATATGGAAAATGAAATAAGATTGAAATTGGAATGTGCATAGCCAAGGCTCGAACCTACGCATGGAAGGTTAATGAGAATATTCACAAGCGAAATTCAGGAAAAAGCAATAGCGTGGAATCGAACACAGGTAAGGCAGGTCAAAGAGCGCTCAAAGGAAAATCAATTGAAAATCAGAAAAAATACATGCGCTAGGATCGAACTCGTGCGCACTTGGTCCATGAAGCGCGCAAAACGCAGCGTTTTGCCACAAACCCTAAGTGAAAACCAGACGGCGGTGGACGGCAGTTTCCACCGTCTTCTCCGACCGTGTACACGGCGGAGCTACAGGAATTTTTTCAGAAATTAACGAGGCTTATACCGTTGGAAAGGTCTTGCAACGAGGAGCATGAATATCACAATCATTTAGCCTAATACTTCATGAATCAACCGGATCGAGCGAAAACATTTTTGATGTCAAAACTTTAAATCAACATATCTTGAGCAATACTTAACCAAATCAAATTCTAAAGCTATCAGAATCATCAGCATCAAAAGATCTACAGGTTTATGTACATGAAAAGGCAAATAGTGAAGGTCGAATTTCAAGCTTACTTGAGGTGCAGTGTTCAAATTCGTGTATTCAAGCTTCCAGAACTTCCAGATCCACTCCAGTAATCTTGATTTGAAGCTTTGTGCACGAATTAACCGTTGAATTCACCTAGATCCAACTCATCTTCAAGCTTCCATTAATATGTGAATGTTCATGAACCTGCTCAAAGCTTGCTCAATTGCTACGAATGATGGATGAATCTTGCTCCAAATTCCACCAGGATCATGAATATGCCAAGAGATTCAAGCTTTGTGTGAAGAAATTTGAAATTCAAGGAGAGAGAAAAAATGGAGGGAATGTGAATTTTTAGATCTAGAATTGTTATTATGGCATATGCAGTTAGGCTTTAGTATTTATATGATGTGTTAATGATGCTGTAATCAAGATTAGGCTTTGGCTAATTGAAAATTAAGGAGATGTAAGGTGTAATGCCAAAAATGCAAGTGTGAGGTAGCATGGTAAATGTGTACGTGAACAGTGCCATGCAAGGTGCAAATCCACTCCAAATCAACCAATAAACATCATGGAATGGTTATTTGGCTTGTATGATTCACCAAATTTGAATTCTCCATTTTCCCTCCAAAATGCATATGCATGGACAAATGGTCATGAGAGCTTTTTTCATGCAAGGCAATGGTTGATTTGGAATCTCTTGGTCACAAGGAGCATTTTGCAAAAAGAGTGGACCAATTTGGAGTTTTGGATCAAAAGTTATGGCACTTTGAACTTCCATGCCTACTTTGTGATCATTTGTTCATAACTTCTCAACCAATTATCAGATGATCATGATATAGGACTTTTTAAAAAGAGGAGAGAAAGATCTTCAACTTTCATGTTGACCAAAAATCCATTTGGAGCTTATTTGATGTTGTAAAGTCAAGTTGAATATGGACCAAAAACTTGCCATTTTTGGAAACTTGAAATTACAGGTCACTTTCCATTTTGGGAAACTTTTGCAATGGCTTCAAAATCTTCAAGATGGATGTTTGACATGATGAATAGGCCTTGTTTGAACATGAATGGGATGTCTCAAATCATTTCCCACACCTCAAAGCCTTCAGCTGACTGCACAGTTGACCATTTGGTTCTCAGATGACCTTGATAATGCTTGATGAATTTGGGCCTTTGCCACTTGGGGAATTTGCTTCAAAATGCAACCATAGATTATATAAGCTCCATATAATATCATGTGATCCTCATCTCAAGAGAATACCTCAATTCAATGCACAAGGGAATTCCTTGAAAGCCTTGACCTGTGCTTGCCTAGACTGCAAAATAAATGTTAGATGACATATTTTTGGTGCTTTTGGTTAGTGATTAAAACAAGAAAAGAAAAGATATACAATGCAAGCATGCCTAGTGATCTCAAACACTCACAAGAGATCCCAACCCAAAGGGAAAGGAAGGCAAGATGCTCAAAGATCCTTGAGGCTATGTAATGAAATGATATGATGCCATGAGGGATCTTAGGGACAAAATTGGGGTCTTACAGATGCCCCTATTTAAGATCATTCTAGCCGGAGAAATGAAGGTTAAGATCTTCGTCTCGACGAGTTAGAATGGGCTTAAATAACAACAATGAGACAAATTTTGGTCCCTGAGAGACCTCATGATGCAAATGTATGTATGCAAAACAAACTATCTCCGTGGGGATATGGGTCCACAAAGAAGAAAAGAAATCAGGAGAAATGAAAATCCATAGGAGTAACATACTCAATGATGGAACAGAGACTCTAACAGGACTCTTATGGGGATAAGAAAGCAATAAAAAACGCGTGAGCAGGACACAACTTGAAACTGGAGACTTTACTGGGGAGTAAAGGACTGAAACTGCGTGAGCAAGTCACGACTCGACACTAGGAAAAGAATTCCGAAAGGAAACAAATCCGATGGAAAGACTCAAGCTGACTCAAAGATGCATGTGCTGGGGAATACACCAACACAGCAAAACTATCCACAATGGATACTTCGGATGAAAATTCGGACTCAGGCTGGGGAAAAGCTATCCAGACAACTCTGCCGGGAAAATGCATGTATTGGGGAGTACGCCAACACAGCAAAAAGCGAATCACAACAACAATTCCGCTGGGGAAATCTAAAAAGACTCTCCAGGGGAAGCAAAAGAATGAGGTGTTACCGGTTAGTGGGTAACAAGCTTAGGAAGAATGAATATCTAAGACCGGTATAAGGGTGAGAGATATCAATCAACCAAATCATCCGAGGAAGACCTAAAAAGGTATGTTTCAACTCAGGAAAATCTGACTCCACAGGGGACCGAGGTCATAATAGGGAGCAGAAAGGAAGGAACACCAGGGATACTGGTTACTGGGTATATAATAGGTGACCAATCAAAGCGTGAATTGGGGTTTACTTCCAAAACACTCATCATCCGAAAGGAGGGCTTGAAAAAGCAAATCGACTTACAAGATGGACATTCGACTCCGCAAAGGGAATACGAATCTTACTCGAATGGGGAAGGACAAAAGGCTTCAACCAAAGAGCGCATGAGATATATTATCCATTACCGTCAGAACGTGGATAATATACTCGCATGGAAGATTATCCACAACCGGTTACTGGGTTAATAAAGGATAAATCGACCGAAACGTGAGTTGGTTTGTGTGCCAAAACACTCATCATCCTAAAGAAAGTTGGAAAAGCAGACTTGTTTATAGGATGTACATTCGAATACGAATCTTACTCAATTGGGGAAGAACAACAAAAGACTTCAACCCAAGAGTGCATGATATATATTATCTATTACCGTCAGAACATGGATAATATACTCGAAAGGAAGGATCACCAGGGATACCAGTTACTGGGCATATAATAGGTGACCAACCAAAGGGAGAAACAATCATTATCAATAAAGGATAAATGAGAGATGGCTCGCTGGGGATAAATTGCAAGCATACGGCAATTATCCAAACAAATGGGGAGGATGAATATTCGATTCCGCAAAGGAACACGAATCTTACTCAACTGGGGAAACACAAACGGCTCCGACCGAAGAGTGCATGAGATATATTATCTATTACCGTCAAAACGTAGATAATATACTCGAATGGAAGATTATCCACAACCGGTTACTGGGTTAATGAAGAATAAATCATCCGAAAAGAAAGGCATCGGGATACCAAAATTCGGTATATAATGATGACCAATCAAAAGGGAGCAACAAACATTACCGGCAAACGGGGAATGAAAGAGGACCCGCTGGGGATAAATTGCTTACTCGGAGCAATTATCCGCAAGAAAAAGGGAATATCAATACCAAATACTTGAGTGACAACCAACAAAATAGGGGATTACATCTATCAAATACTGGGTAGAAAACCACGGAAGAGTAACCGTCATCGGTTAGGATGAACAACAAGGGTTAACTCTGCAAGGGGAGAAACATACTCAACTGGAGAAGAACCAAAGGACTCGACCAGAGAGTGCATGAGATATACTATCTATTACCGTCAAAACGTAGATAGTAAACTCGCATGGAAGATTATCCACAACCGACCACTGGGTTAATAAAGGTTAAATCATCCGAAACGGAGAAACAACTCGTCACCAACAACAACAGGGTAGACGAAAGATAACTCGCTGGGGATAAATTGCAAGCATACGGAAATTATCCAGGTAAAAGAGGGAACATCACCATCGAGAACTGGATGAAGATAACCATCAAGAAGGGAGATTACATCTACCGAATACTGGGTAGAAAACCACAAACTCGGTCGGGGATAAGATGAATGATTGCTGTTTACTGAGTAAATATTCATTTATACCGCGGGAAAGCACAAACTTCGATGGGGAGGGAAACAATAGGATTTACGACTACCGAATACTGGGTAGAAGACCACAAAATCCGCCAGCAACCAGAATGAACCACAAAGGTTACTTCTGCTAGGGGATGAAAAGTAGGATTTACAACTACCGGTTACTGGGTAGAAAACCAAAAAGATAGGACTTACAACTACCGGTTACTGGGTAGAAGCCCTAGAAATCCACTGAGGATAATGTGAAAAATATTGGCGACCTTACTGAGGAACACCAAAACAGTCTCGAAGGGCCAATTTAGGACCAAACCAAAAAGGCGAACTGAATCAAGACTCATCCTAATGAGGATATAACTCAATAAGGAGACCCATCCCAATATGTGTATTGGGAGGAAACGGAAGCAACCGTCATCCACGAGGATAGAACTCAGTGGGGAAATGGAATGAACGATAACACTCTCTGCTTAAGGGGCTGACTCTATATTGAAGGGATCAGACACACCCACATCTGCTTGGGGAAATGTATATTACCAACTAGCAGGAGATAACAAACAAAAGATATATGGCAAAATATGCAACATGAATATCTGAATGTTATAAGTATGCATGTATATGCGTAGTTTATGTATGATGAATGCTGACAAACAGACATATCTAACACAAACAGGTCCAGGACTCAAACATCCGGTACTACATCTCAAGAGATAAGGCCAGGAAATCCAATGGAGAGTATCCAATCTGCTGGAGATTCGAGATGCTAAGAAGCAAAGATCTTGCTGGAGAAACAGAGATATCACAGAAATCACAAAATCTCTGAGTGATGGATCATCAACCAATCCGGCTAGGGAAAGGAATCATCGCACAGGCAAAACAGCCACAGCAGCAACTCATGCTGGGGAGATCTAGATACTAAAAAAACAATAGTATCTCTGTTGGGGATAGATCAACATAGACAAAGCTCCTCACACCAACAACTCCGCTAGGGATTCATCCGAGGGAACGAATGAGATCTGGGGATCAACCACCAAATACCGAATCCACCAAGGAAAATCACACCTGACGAGGAGAACAGAATGCACGAGTAGAATTTTCCACACAAGCAACTCTACTAGGGGGATACTGCAGTAAATTTACTGGAGAATCCAGCTGCCACCCTACTGGGGAATCCACTGAGGGATACAAGAGGAAACTGGTGAAATAAACACCAAGTACCAAACTCAATAAGGAGATCACACCTACTGAGGAGAAAAGATCGTCACCCGGCTGCAGGGATAAATGATGAATACACCAACAAGCAAACTATTCCGGGCTGAACCATCCATCTCTCCTGGAGAAAAGATTCAATGCACGGGCAAAAACTGCCGCAACTGTAACTCTGTTGGGAAGGCAGTGAAATCACAAAAAATCTCCGCAGGGATGAATCATCACTCTCAGCTGGGGAGAAGTGCTTAATTGTGCAAGTAGAATCTGCCACAAAAGCAACTCTGATTGGGGAAACTGTTAACACAGGTAAGATCCACCATACCAACAACTCTGCTTGGGATGAATTATCACAGATAAAATCCATCACCAAAAACTCTGCTGCGGATCAGAGAAAAACAACGATATCTCTGAAGGGGATAACATCATCGTAGATATGCCAGGAAACAGCAATATCTCGGCAGGGAATCTATCTGCGGAAATGAAGGAACACTGGGGATCGACCACCAAATACTGAACCTTCAAAAAGGGTACATGTCTGCTGAAGAGAGAAGCACCACTGCTCTTCCTAGGGGAGGAATCAACGAACATTCCAACCGGAGATAGGAGTTAATATGAGACCACTTCTACCACACGAGCAACTCTACCGGAGAGTCTATCCGATGGATGAAGGGAAGAATACTGCTCCAACGACTTCGTTGAGGAAGAAAACAACAAATCCAATCTTCCAGAGAGAACACACCCGAGGGGAGAAAATTACTGCTCTGCTGGGAACCTGGAGCGTGAATAAATCGTCCCAAAACTCTGGCGAGGGAACGAAGCCAAGAAAGGCAACTTGCTCGAGAGAAAAACCACAAAAGGTTCCAGAGGAAAAGGATACAATCAAATGCCAGGGATATGAACAAATGTCTTACCCTGTTGGGAATCATACCACCCTTGGGAGAGCACCGAGAGTCTCCTAAGTATCTTTTGATCATTGTGAATGTATCACTTTGTTTAAAAACAATTTGTGAAAAGTTTGTTTATTTTGAAAACAATGATATTTTATCAATTAAAACATGCAAAACATTTGTTGAATTGAAACAAATAAGAGTGCAAATAATTGGATAAAGGCTCAAATTTATTTGATGGAATGGTAGCCTGCAAATGGCAAGACTCCATAGATCTTTACAAATTTGAAATTGGTGATATATATTGGAAGGGGCTACATTGAACATAATGACCATTTCTCCACCAATTCCGGATTCGATGTATTTGAAGCTTCAGTTGACGACGAACGAACAAGAATCTTTGACGGATGACAGATGTAGAACACAGTCTTGTCAGGATGCAGTTACTTGCCAAATCCCTATTTTTTGCCTAGATTGCCCCAGGATGAGGTACTCAATCTAGCGGGATGCAAATATTCGTTTTTTTTTTCATGTCTCTAATTTTTTCCTGGATCGCCCTTTCGGGTTTTCAATCCACCGAGACGCTCATTTTTGCCTAAGCCGCCCTTTCGGGTTTTCAATCCACCGAGACGCTCATTTTTGCCTAAGCCGCCCTTTCGGGTTTTCAACTTAGCGAGCTATTCTGTTTTTATTTTTAGGCGAACTAATTCTTGACTACATCTGAATTCACAGGACAAGTGAAATCCTCCCCATCCATAGTTGTTAGCATCAAAGCACCGCCTGAAAAGGCTCGCTTGACAACATATGGACCCTCGTAGTTTGGAGTCCACTTGCCCCTGGAATCGGGCGCGAAAGACAAGACTTTCTTGAGCACAAGGTCACCTTCTCGGAACACACGAGGCTTGACCTTCTTATCGAATGCTTTCTTCATTCTCTGCTGATATAACTGACCATGGCACATGGCAGCCAATCTCTTCTCTTCGATCAAATTCAGTTGGTCATAATGACTCTGAATCCATTCAGCATCAGTCAACTTGGCTTCCATCAAGACTCTCATTGATGGGATCTCCACCTCTACTGGGAGCACGGCCTCCATGCCATAAACAAGAGAGAAAGGGGTTGCCCCTGTTGAAGTGCGGACGGATGTACGATATCCATGCCAAGCAAATGGCAGCATCTCGTGCCAATCTTTGTACGTGACAACCATCTTCTGGATAATCTTCTTGATATTATTGTTAGCAGCTTCAACAGCCCCATTCATCTTGGGTCTGTAAGGAGAAGAATTATGATGTGCAATCTTGAACTCGCTACACAGCTCGTCCATCATCTTGTTGTTCAAGTTAGATCCATTGTCAGTAATGATCTTATTAGGCACACCATAACGGCATATGAGTTGATTTTTGATAAACTTCACAACCACCTTCCTGGTCACATTAGCATACGATGCAGCTTCAACCCATTTGGTGAAGTAATCAATTGCTAGGAGAATAAACCTGTGTCCGTTGGACGCTTTCGGTTCAATCATGCCAATCATGTCAATTCCCCACATGGAGAAAGGCCATGGTGATGAAATCACATTCAGAAGTGTCAGAGGGATATGAATCTTATCCGCATAAATCTGACACTTGTGGCATTTCTTCACGTATTTGCAGCAGTCAGACTCCATTGTCAGCCAATAGTAGCCTGCTCTCAACATCTTTCTAGCCATGGCATGTCCATTGGAATGAGTACCAAAGGAACCCTCATGGACCTCAGTCATCAACAGGTCTGCTTCGTGTCTATCCACGCATCTGAGCAGAACCATGTCAAAATTCCTCTTGTAAAGCACTTCACCGCTGAGGTAGAAACTGCCTGACAATCTTCTCAAAGTCTTCCTGTCTTTCACAGATGCCCCAGGCGGGTAGACCTGGTTCTGGAGGAAACACTTGATGTCATAATACCACGGCTTATCATCTTTTACTTCTTCAACTGCAAACACATGAGCTGGTCTATCCAAGTGCATCACGGTGATATTGGGAACTTCATTCCAATATTTGACCATAATCATTGAAGCAAGCGTAGCAAGAGCATCTGCCATCCGATTATCTTCTCGAGGAATATGATGAAAGTCAACTTCCGTAAAGAACGTTGAAATCCTCCTCGCATAATCTCTGTATGGAATAAGACCAGGCTGATTCGTCTCCCATTCACCCTTGATCTGATTAATAACGAGGGCCGAATCACCATATACATCAAGATGCTTGATCCTTAGATCAATACATTCCTCAAATCCCATAATACAGGCCTCGTACTCAGCCATATTATTCGTGCATTTGAAAGTTAGCCTTGCTGTAAAAGGAATATGTGTGCCCTGAGGAGTAATGATTACTGCCCCAATACCATTTCCGTACTGATTTACAGCACCATCAAATACCATACTCCATCTGGAACCAGGCTCTGGTCCTTCATCGAGTGTAGGCCCGTCACAATCTTTCATCTTCAAATACAGAATCTCCTCATCTGGGAAGTCGTATTGAACTGACTGATGATCTTCAATCGGCTGGTGTGCCAAGTGGTCAGCCAAGATACTACCTTTAATAGCCTTCTGAGCTCGATACTCAATGTCGTACTCAGATAACAACATCTGCCAACGGACAATCCTCCCGGTTAAAGTAGGATTCTCGAAGATGTACTTGATTGGATCCATTCTGGATATCAACCAAGTTGTATGATTTATCATGTACTGGCGTAGGCGCTTAGCAGACCAAGCCAAAGCACAACATGTCTTCTCAAGCATCGAGTATCGAGACTCATAATCAGTGAACTTCTTACTCAGGTAGTAGATAACACATTCTTTCTTCCCGAATTCGTCTTGCTGACCAAGGACACAACCCATGGAGTCTTCAAGAACAGTCAGATACATGATCAAAGGCCTTCCTTCTACAGGCGGAGACAAGATCGAAGGTTCAGACAAATACTCTTTGATACTGTCGAAAGCTTTCTGGCAATCCTCGGTCCAATCATGAGACTGATCTTTCCGGAGGAGCTTGAATATCGGCGCACATGTGGCAGTCATGTGGGATATAAATCTGGAAATATAATTCAAGCGGCCAAGAAAACCTCGGACTTGCTTCTCAGTTTTGGGCGCAGGCATCTCTTGTATTGCTTTGACCTTTGCAGGATCAACCTCAATACCTCTTTCGCTGACAACAAAGCCCAATAACTTGCCAGAACGGACTCCAAATGTATATTTGTTGGGATTCAGACGAAGTTTGAACTTCCTCAAACGCTGAAAAAGCTTCAACAAATGCTCTACATGTTCAACTTCCGTTCGACACTTAGCAATCATATCATCAACATAGACCTCGATCTCCTTGTGCATCATATCATGGAACAAGGTAGTCATAGCTCGTTGATACGTGGCTCCGGCGTTCTTCAAACCGAAAGGCATCACTCGATAACAGAATGTTCCCCATGGTGTGATGAATGTTGTCTTCTCCATATCCTCGGGTGCCATCTTGATCTGATTATATCCGGAAAATTCGTCCATGAATGAGAAGATATTGAATTTAGCTGTATTGTCTACCAACATATCAATGTGTGGTAGAGGGAAATCATCTTTCGGACTAGCTTTATTCAAATCACGGTAATCCACACACATCCGAACTTTTCCGTCTTTCTTAGGCACGAGCACAATATTGGCCACCTATTGAGGATACGTAGAAGTCACCAGAAACCGCGCATCAATTTGCTTCTGAACTTCCTCTTTGATCTTCACTGCCATATCAGGATGAGTTCTTTTGAGCTTCTGCTTCACAGGCACACACTCAGGCTTCAGAGGCAGGGAATGTTGCACAATATATGTATCTAGACCTGGCATGTCTTTGTACGACCAAGCAAAGATATCGGAGTATTCTCGTAGCAATTCGATAAACCCCTTCTTCACAGACTCTTCAAGGAGTGCCTCAATCTTCACTATTCGAACACAATCTTCAGACCCCAAGTTGACTGTTTCCAGATTCTCGAGATGCGGCTGAATGATCTTCTCTTCGTTCTCAAGAAGACGGGAATCTCATCAGGAATCTCTTCAACATCGTCTTCCTCTGTCTCGAATACAGGGAATTCAAAATTGGGAGATGGCGTTGGATCATTATGTTCAATGGGTTTGAGAATCAACCTGCATAATGATTTTGGATATGAAAAGCTTTTTAGAAATCAAACAAGGCAATCATTATGCAGATGAAAAGATTGATTTTATTCTTGTTTTTAGGGTTTTTTGTGATCACCAATTTCATGCAAAAAAGCGAAAAGTGAAAACAATTGGAAAAACAAACATTTAACATGAATTTATTGAATGAAAAATATCATTGTATAAATGTTGCCAACAATGTCATCACTTCTCCTTTTGGCATGAGAGAAGGGTTTTTAAACAAAGTGATTATTACTTTGATTTATGAATGACTGTAGGAACATCCACAGCGACCCAATTGTTGCAGATCCCACCAGGGATGACAAAATTGTCAGAATCCTCTGCATCCTCTTCCAGAACAGCAGCAGCTTCCTCACTCTGAGCAGTGTGGATGAAACCTCCACTCTTGAACAACCCTTTCTCGTTGAAGACCCCAGAAGAAAAGCCAATGCCAGCCCGGGACTTGTTGTCTTCAAGCTCGATCATTTTTCCTAGACCAGCAACTGCACCATATTCAATGGCCAGCTTCGCATCTCGATAGGAAGCAAATGAAGGAGTTCTCTTCTCAATAGGATCAACTATAGATAAAGCTTGGAAAGGCGTTCCAACTTCATCCTCAGCATCTATGTATGAGAAGGAAGACAAGTGGCTAACCAGGAGAGCCTTTTCTCCCCCTACCACAACCAGTTTCTTGTTCTTCACGAATTTCAGCTTCTGGTGTAGGGTGGATGTCACGGCGCCAGCCTCGTGAATCCATGGTCTACCAAGGAGACAACTATAAGATGGGTGGATATCCATAACCTGAAAGGTAATCTGGAAATCACTTGGTCCAATCTTGATTGGGAGATCAACTTCCCCAATCACAGTCTTACGCGACCCATCAAAAGCTTTCACAACAACTCCACTCTGCCTCATGGGAGGCCCTTGAAATGACAGTCTAGAGAGAGTGGATTTCGGCAATACGTTCAGGGATGACCCAGTGTCCACCAGTACGTTGGACATGGCGTCGTCTTTGTAATTCATAGAAATGTGTAATGCCAGGTTGTGGTCTCTTCCCTCCTCAGGGAGATCAGAGTCACATAAACTCAAAGTGTTACAAGCAGTAATGTTTGCAACAATGTTGTCAAACTGTTCTATAGTGACATCGTGATCCACATATGCCACATCCAAGACTTTCTGCAGAGCCTCTCTATGCGGTTATGAATTCAGAAGTAACGATAACACGGAGATCTTGGATGGTGTTTGTAGAAGCTGATCTACAACACTGTACTCACTCTTCTTGATGAGCTTCAGCCTCTCATCACAATCCTCTTTCAGATTGCCACTAGGGCCAACAGAAGCAGGAGTCTTTTGTACGGAGGAGGATTTAACAACAGGTGCCGGATTAGGAGAATTCACATCATTCCCAACCGGACGCTCAATAGAGTCAGCAACAGCCTGAGGCTTCGGGGGTGCAGAAAACACATGACCGCTACGGGTCAACCCACTGACATCAGGAATATTCACCACAGAGGGAGAAGGCAACGACACTTCTTTCCCATCTTCGACAGCAACAACATTATATCGGAATGGAATTGCCTTTTCGGAAGAATAAGGCACAGGACCTGCAGGCTTGATAATCAGGGAAGGAGAAACCTTCGGCTTGCTACCATCATACTTAATGATAACAGGCTCAGGGATCCTGAACACCGGAGAAATCACGTTAACCTCAGGTTCATCTTCATCAACATTCCTGTTTTGAAGGATCTCAATGATTCCCTCATCCAGCAATTCCTGAAGATCTTTGCGCACCTGGCGACAACCTAAATGGTTAACAAAGCAGATTCGGCATTTATCATGGTCGTGCTCCAAATGACTGTAATCACATAGCAAGCGGTGCAATTCAACAAGAGACTGTCGAATATGGCTAACATATTTGACCTTGTACTTGCCAAGGCAGCCCTGGACAATGTTAACGGATTTCCCATGCTCGGGCAATGGGTTCTTCTTAACATTAGGACCTGAGTCTTCAAAGCTCAAAATGCCGCACCTCATAAGGTCTTGAACCTTAGTCTTCAACGGAAAGCAGTTATCCACATCATGACCGGGAGCACCCGAATGATAGACACAGTGCAAATCAGGCTTATACCACCATTGAGGGTTAACAGGTATAGCTGGCGGGTCTCTCGGAGTAATCAGTTTCCTCTCTATCAAAGAGGGATACAGTTCTGCGTATGACATCGGAATCGGATCGAAAGTGATCTTCTTCCTCTCATAACTCGTACTGGCTTGATTATTGTTGTGAGGCTGGTAGGCCTGCTGTTGAGGACGATGTTGTTGCTGATACTGCTGAGACGGTTGTTGATTATTATGCTGATATTGCTGATTATCCCTGAAAACAGGTGCTATATGAGCCACCTGATACTGGTTGCTGGCTGAACGCACAGGCTTCCTCTTCACAGAGGGTCTTCTGGATTTCACATGGGATTGCACATCATGTGCCTCTCCATCTTTCTTCTTTGCAAACACCCCATATCGTTTGGTAGAAGAGCCTTCATCTTTGGTCAACCGCCCTTCACGGACTCCTTCCTCTAGTTGCATCCCCATGTTCACCATCTCGGTGAAGTCCGAAGGAGCGCTAGCAATCATCCGCTCATAATAGAATGAGCTCAAGGTCTTCAGAAAGATCTTGGTCATTTCTTTCTCTTCCAGCGGAGGCACAATCTGAGCTGCCAACTCTCGCCACCTCTGGGCGTACTCTTTGAACGTTTCCTTGTCCTTATGGGACATGGCCCTGAGCTGATCCCGATCGGGAGCCATATCCACGTTATACTTGTACTGCTTGACGAAGGCTTCGCCAAGATCATTGAAGGAATGAATGTTCGCACTGTCCAAACTCATATACCAACGCAGTGCAGCACCAGACAAATTGTCCTGGAAATAATGGATGAGTAGCTAATCATTATCCGTTTGAGTTGACATTTTCCTGGCATACATGACCAGGTGGCTGAGAGGGCAGGTGTTCCCCTTGTACTTCTCAAAGTCTGGGACTTTGAATTTCACAGGAATTTTAACACCGGGAACTAAACATAGCTCGACAGCAGATTTGCCAAAGAGATCCTTTCCTCGAAGATTTTTCAATTCCTTGCGCAGCTCAAGAAATTGGTCATTCATCGCGTCCATCTTCTCATGAACATCTGGGCCCTCAGATGACTCAGAATGATAGATGGTGTCGTCTACCCTAGGAACGGTATGCACGACAGGAGGAGGAACAGCGAGGACCGGGCTAGATGCCGGCATCGAAGCAAAGGTTAGAGAGGGAGTACCAGGCATAAAGCTGGGAGGCATCCCCCACGGAAACCCGGACGGCATGGCTGTTGGCACGAAGTGGGCAATGCCAGCAGGCACTGTTGAGGAAACAATCTC
Source organism: Lathyrus oleraceus (assembly GCF_024323335.1). Lineage (NCBI taxonomy): Eukaryota > Viridiplantae > Streptophyta > Magnoliopsida > Fabales > Fabaceae > Lathyrus > Lathyrus oleraceus. The sequence goes on along the minus strand of NC_066585.1, from coordinate 320,703,816 downwards.
AGAAATGACTGTCTTCTAGGGAGGACTTGAAGGCGTCGGAGAAGACTGGTTCTGAGCTGCCAGGAAAGATTCCATCAAAGCACTCAGTTTGGCGACTTCCTCCTTGAGCTCATGGTTCTCTTGCTCTAGATGATCCATCAATCTGGAAGACTTGGCTCTGGTGTAGTACCGGTGAGTCAGCTTGTCTTCAAAATAAATGAAGAGCACAGAGTTAGACCACAAGACCAGAGGCTGAGAACAACACCTGCTTATGCAAATGATGCATGCAATGCTCGTGCACATGATTTATTTTTGTTTCAGAGGAACTTTAGGGTATTATTTGCACATTTTGAAATATTAAGCATTTTATCGCATATGGAAATATCTCATCAAATATATTTGAGAAAAGAAGTACAACATTGTCAATCATTACAAGAGAAAAGGAAAATAATCATCCTATGGATCCCTAGAAGCTCGGGACACCGGAAGATAAGCTGCACGAAGCCTCTTAACCTCTCTCTCATAGGCTGCTTCCATATCCGCCTTCTCTTTGGCGAGTCTGTCATACCTCCTTTTCCAGAACTTGGAAGACTGAGGAAGTAGAGAAGTCCATGCATCATCAGGATCATCAATGACCTGATGCTCGAGGAACTCGATCAGAGCATCCTTCTCCTTAATCTGTTGAAGCAACTCTTCTCTTTCACAGATCCAGGCACGTGAAAGGTCTTCGTCTCTCAACTCCTCTACTCCTTGGTTAGGGAGGGTTGAAGGCCCAGCCACAACCAAAGGTGTAGGTCTCGGATAGCCGTAAGGCATGAGATACTCAGATGCTCTCTTCCTTACCCAAGCAGTATACGGCTCCAAAGCAATGCAGTTCTTAGGACCCAACTCATTCCTGCCTTTCTTATGGATCTTGCGCCAAACGCGAACCATTCTGCCCTTCAAGCCTTGGGGATCTTTACCCTCCTGAAAGAACACACCTTCTAATAGAATGTTATTAGGTTTATCCTTTAGGGGGAACCCAAGCTGACGACGTGCTAACACAGGGTTGTAGCTAATCCCACCACATGTACCAAGAAGAGGCACATTGGAGAATTCACCACAAGAGTCGATAATCTTCACACCATCATATACACATCATTAGTGAGAGACATAAGTCTCGTGGACCACCGTAGACATCCCTTGTTCTCCTTGAAGGCGAGCGTCTGAGGTAAGTGAGAAATAAACCACTTATACAACAGAGACAAACAACACACAATAGTGCCACTACCCTTTGAATTCCTCAGATGCAAAGAGAAATAGGTATCACCCAATAGAGTCGGAACGGGATTAAGAGCAGAGAAGATCCTAATAGCGTTCACATCCACAAATTTGTCGATGTTGGGGAATAATACCAATCCATAGATGAGAAGTACAAATATGGCTTCAAAGGCATCCTCACTCATGGCCTTCCCCATAAACGGTAGCTTGAGCAATGAGGAACTCAGAAGGGAGACCTTGAATTCCACCTTTGGTAGTTATATGAGCACGAATCAGAGATTCATCTATGTGCAACAGGTCAGCTATCTCTTGAGAAGTAGGAATACTCCCCAAGCCACTGAACGGCACCTGATCCAGAATCGGTATACCCACCAGATAAGCATACTCCTCAAGAGTAGGCAACAGCTAAAAGTCCGGAAAAGAGAAGCAATGATATAGAGGATCATAGAACTGCACCAACGTACTCATCAACCCTTCATCAACCTGAGTAGTCAGAAGAGGAAGAAGCTTCCCGAAGCGAGCTTTGAAACCCAAGGGATCTAGTACATAGGATGTCAGATTCCTTAACTCTTTCAGATCGGGTTGTCTGAAGTTGTACTTCTTTGTATGCCTTTTTTGTCTTTCCATATCTGAAAATTTTGCAAATAAACCCCTTAAGTTCCTTGAAAACTTTCTTTTTTATCTGATGATATGGATGCAGATGAATGCATGAATGCATGAATGCATGAATGCAGCAATCACACTCAAGGATCAAGCAAAGCACACCAAACAAAGGTCATGGGATGGCTCATATTATCCTTAATATCAATCATCCATTTTGGTGGATTATGGTTTACACCTTATCAACACCCAAGTTCCATTGATATTAACGATATACGAACGGTTCAACCCTCCTTAATATCAATCATCCGTTTTGGTGGATTATGGTTTACACCTTATCAACACCCAAGTTCCATTGATATTAAGGATGTATGAACGGATCACCATGAATCACGGGTTTGTTGCAAGTCACGAGCATGAAGTCTCGGTTAAGAACCACCCAAAGGGAGTGTATTAGGGTTTAAACCTTCCGAGCATGTTCTACCAGAGGTTCCCATAGTCATCATCCCATCTTTCGAATATTATCGGAGGAACGAATACTCGTATTCCAAAAATATTCTCTAGAGAGACTCTTATGAGTGTAGTATCGCGTAACGATCGCATCAAATCTTACATTTGAACGACCTCCGCACTACGTCCTGAAAATAGGCCAAGATGGGCTAGGTAAACTAAGGTCCTTGGCTTCTAAGGCACATATTGGAAAGAGTAATGTCTAACCACAAATGACTTGTGTGACATTATTATCCCAACATGACCTCCATCAAGTGAATGGACTCGCAAGTCAACTTGCTAAGGAATAACTCCACACAAGTCAACGAGACTACGCCATTCTCCTATCCTAAGTTGCACTCGAGTTCGGGTATAGAACTCATCTCACAGAGATCACCAAGCAAGAAAGCAATTGATATATCATGCAATTCAAACATTACAATCAATACAGTAACCCCAAATTGCACCAAAAATATGTCATAAACAAGTATAACACAACAAGTGTGAAAAGTTGGCAAAACCCACCAGGGAGATGTGTCCCCACCAGAGTCGCCACTTTTCTGTAGCGGTGTATTCGTCACCATTGGAAATATTAACTAAATCCAAGGTAAATCATACAAAGTCGAGTCGCCACCGCACTTCTATTTATCCAAAGGAATGGTTAGAAAGCGAACAAAAACCTATAAAGTTTTACAAACAAAACTAGTAAAAGAGGGTCAGAGATCTGGGTAAGGGGGTTGGTTATGCAAAGGGAAGGTGTTAGGCACCCAATGCATCCTAGGTACTCCTAGGGAGCCCTTTTCACAACTTGTTGCAAAGGTTATTGTTTATGAAATTATTTTGTGCAAACATGATTGAAGAGATGAGAGAAGAATATACAAGTTTATTTACATTTTGTGTTTGGATGGATGAACCCATTGCCTACGTACCCTCTCATGAAAGATAAGGATCAAAACCCCGTAGTTCGGGTAACAAATTTCAAACCAGTGAGTGGATTGATTTTAAACAAAAGCCTTAAGGTCTTTTGTTATCAAAGGGAGAAAACTCGACCTGAAAAACCACAAGTCCACCATGTGAGAATAGCTTCGACATGCTAGTGAGGGGTTAACACTATAATAAGCATGGAAGTCGTACAATTCAATCACTAAGGACAAAAGGTGAGATTTACATCAACCACTAAGATAATTCAGATCTATGGCTAATGCATGAAAATTTTGATTAAGAAGTGGACAAGGGCCACAAAAGCAATTGAGTGGGTTGAATTAACCAATTAGAAGTATTCACAAAGATGGTCAAAGTTGACTTAAAGTTCAATTCAAAATGAGTATTATGAAAAGAAAGTTTGAAAATCAAAGGCATAAGGCCTAGGTTTCTAATGTTGAAAACAAGTCAAATGTTTGCACAAAAGTTTTTTGGTTTAGGGTTAAAGATGGAGAAAGGTTAACAAAAGGGTGAGGGTTAAGGGATGCAACCACATATAGGAATTCCTTTCTCAAGATCATAGAGATGATCCAAGTAAGTTCCTTTGGAATTAGGCAACACAAGGTATAAACAATAAGCAAACCTCATAAGGGAACCACAGAAAGAGGAAACAGAATGCCAATCAATGGACTTACATGTTGGAGAATTGTCATCCAAGGCGCAGCGGAATTTAAAATTTTCTCCATTTAGTGATCCTTACGAATGGGCATGATCAGTGATAGAATCGTTACCTCTTGTGGCGATTCAAACCTTTGGTGCAGATCTCTGATAATGATCAAAACCTTTGATACAGATCCACGGGGCGATCACGAACGTTGATCGATGACAACGTCTCTACTCAGTCCACACGAACGGATTCCTTCAATCGCAGTGCTAGTTGTTATGAATGAAGGCTTTGAGTGAGAGAAAGAGGGAAACAAAATTCCAAGTCTCTACTTGAATTTCTGTCTGAGTGGGTTGGAGTGGAGTGACAATGCTTCTACCCAAGGGGTTCTATTTATAGAACCACTTGTGTGGGCTTCAAGCTAAAAAGCCCACTTAAGTGTATTTTGGCCCATATCTTATAATATGCCCAAAATCACTTAAGTATTTGGTACCTTACCATATTTCGTCTCCCACTTAAGTGCACCGTACCTTACGGTGTTCCTTAGTTGCTCTATCTCTCATCAATCCGTCCTTTGTGTGTGACCCTATAGGTTTTCGCGGCGTTGGCAATTATATTAAATCACGTATTTAACATAATAAACAGTGAGCGGTATCTAGCAACACATCACTGCTACCCAAGTCACGAAAATGTCATGTGATTTGACAAAACCTCCTGTGATAATAATTATGTGTATAATTACCCCTTTGCCCTTATGTCTATATTGAACACAAGGTATAGACCGTGTCACCCTTGTCCAGTTCAATATTGGGCCCATAGACATTTATCCTGTTACGCAGGATTGGCAAATTCCATCTAGGACACTTATGTCCCTCAGCATGCTTCGTGGAGTACCCATCAACTGTCTTTATGGTTATCCAGTTACGGACAACGTTAGATCAGCAACAAAGCACTCGACTCTACATCTAGGATCCATAGTGGTTTCAGGTCGAAGAGTGGTATACACTATTATCACCATGAGAATAACTTATGACACTTTGCATAACTTTCTATATAGTATTCTCATAGCGGGTCAATCCGGTATAAATATTACTCCTAATATTCATACCTATGTTTAAGACTTGATAACTCTTTATCCGTGATCCATGAGATGTGATCATCAGTCTACAAACATAATAGTCTTAATGCTTTAATGTTATCTCACATTAAAGCTCGACTACGGATACTTTAAGAATAGTGCCCTTATGTTTAATGTGTTCTCATGATTAAGTCACACTTAATACATTAAACGGACTATCTATTCTAGGGACTTTATTAATCAACCATAATAAAGAAAATTCCTTTAAATAATTCGATACAAGTACCAAAAGTATTGGCCTCTAGGGCTTACACCAACAATCTCCCACTAGCACTAGAGCCAATCAGGCATACCCCGTATGCCCATTGATCTAGTATGGCCATCATGCTTCTGCTGCGCAAGAGGCTTTGTCAGTGGGTCAACTATATTGTCAAGTGTAGGTACTTTACATATATATTTGCATAACGCCTAAGTATGTGTTTGGATCGTTGGTGAGATCTAGGCTCCTTAGCTTGTGCGATAACACCATTGTTATCATAATAGAGACCAATGGGATCCACAATGCTAGGGACTATGCCAAGTTTATTGATCCAAATAGCTTCCTTTGCTGCACTTAAGGCAGCAATATACTCGGCCTCAATTGTAGAATCAGCAACTGCATCTTGCGTTGAACCTTTCAAGCTCACAGTGCCACCATTTAAGCAAAACACATAACCAGATTGGAATCATTCATATTAAAGCGTCTCAGCACTTTGTCTATGTACTCTGACTTAGGCCAAGCATTTCATGATCTATTTCTATAGATTCTGATAGGCTGCTTCACCCAGGTCCTTCATAGAAAAGCATTTCCCCAACCAAGACTTTACTTGTTGCAGGGTAGGGATATCGATTCCAATGAGTAATATGTCATCTACATATAATACCAGGAATATGATCATGCTCCCACTAACCTTCTTGTAGACACAAGGCTCATCTTCGTTCTTGATGAATCCATACAGTTTTACTGTTTCATCAAGGCGAAGATTCCATGAGTAGGTCACAGGCTCATCTTGGTCCATGAGTAATACATCACCTTGATCAGATATCCATATATCTCAGGTAGGTGACGTATCCTGCCTGACCTACGCTGGTCTTGTTCTACTTGAGAAGGTTGCTCTTACACAACTACTTATGTTTCCTGCTCTAATTCCTCCATAGGTGTATCGATGCTTTGTGATTCTTGAATTTCTTCAAGCTCTACTTTCCTCCCACTGGTTCCTTTGGAATTAAAATCCTTTTCTAGGAAAACTCCAGTTCGAGCGACAAACACTTTGCCCTCTGAAGGATTGTAGAAGTAATATCCTCTTGTTTCTTTAGGATACCCCCACAAATAAGCATTGGTCAGATTTGGGCTTAAGCTTAGTTGAAATTTGTCGTTTCACATAAACTTCGCAACCCCAAATCTTCATGTAAGACATATGTGGTCTCTTACCACTCCATATCTCATATGGTATCTTTTCAACCTTTTGGATGGAACACGGTTAAGTGTGTATGCTGATGTCAATGGTGTATGTCCTCAAAAGGAGTTTGGAAGATTGGTGTGACTCATCATGGATCGGACCATGTCCAACAGGGTTCGATTTCTTCTCTCAGATACACCCTTCCATTGGGATGTTCCAGGAGGAGTAAGTTGGGATAGGATCCCACACTCTTTCAGATGGTCATCAAACTCTAGGATTAAATACTCATCACTTCGATCTGATCGAAGAGTTTTAATATTCTTACCTAGTTGGTTTTAACTCGTTAGGTTTCACCCTTTTGTATTAATGTTATTAATAGGCATTTCAAGATCAAGGACATATAGTCCATTGTTCATTTGTGCAGTAGCATAGAATATATCATTCAAAAAAATTGAGCAACAATTGTTCTTTATTATAAATGAAAAACCAAACTTGTCCAAACAAGCAATGGAAATAATATTCATGCTAATTGCAGGTACATAATAACAGTTCTCTAACTGAATTATTAAACCACTAGGTAAAGTCAATACAAAAGTTCCTACGGCTAAAGCAGCAACCTTTGCTCCATAGCCAACTCGTAGGTCGACTTCACCTTTTGCCAAATCTCTACTCCTTTTTAGTTCCTGCACATTTGTACAAATGTGAGAACCGCATCCAGTATCTAATACCCATGATGCAGAAGTAGATAAATTAATAACAAAAATACCTGAAGTTGAAGTCTCTACTCCATTCTTCTTATCTTCCAGGTACTTTGGGCAGTTCCTTTTCCAGTGTCCGGTCTTACCGCAATGGAAGCAGGTGCCTTCTTTTGCTATGCCTCCACTAGGCTTCAAAGCAGCAGTGGATCTGGGATTGACAACTTCCTTGCCCTTCCCCTTATCACTCTGCTTAGTGGGCCTTTTGTTCTGTCTCTTTCCATTTCCGATCATCAGAATGGACTTCCCTTTTGACTTCAGATTCTGCTCGGCAGTTCTTAACATGGCGAGCAGTTCAGGAAGAGATTTGTCCATATCAATCATATTGAAATTTAGGACAAACTGACTGAAATTATCTGGCAACGATTACAAGATCAAATCAGTTGCAAGTTCCTTTTCGAGGGGAAAACCCAATCTCTCAAGGTTTTCCACATACCCAATCATCTTGAGTACATGGGGACCTACAGGGGCTCCCTCAGCTAACTTGCTTTGAAAAAGGGCTTTTGAAACTTCAAACCTCTCATGCCTTGCTTGCTCTTGATAGAGCAACTTCAGGTGTTCGATCATATCGAACGCTGACATGTTCTCATGTTGCTTTTGCAATTCTGAGTTCATGGTAGCCAGCATGAGACAAGCAGTTTCATTGGCATCATCGACATGCTTCTTATAAGCATCTCTTTCTGCCTTAGGTGCAGAACTAGGAGGTTCCTCTTCAGGAACAGGTGTCTCTAAGACATACAGCTTTTTATCATGTTTGAGGATAATCCTCAGGTTTCGGTGCCAATCCAGAAAATTTGTCCCAGACAATTTTTCCTTATCAAGGATTGATCGCAGGATGTTGTTAGAGGTGTTTGCTGTCATGGTAATCTACATAAGGATTAATGAAAATATAAGTATCTTTGACATATTCAATTAGGCCTTTAATTAAATATGCTCCCACTATTTTATTCAAAACAAATGACCCTCATCATTTGATTCGGAAAATCCCGTTGGAAGATTTTCTAGTGGGTCGAGATCCATATTTCACTTCGTTCTAAGTCCGCGTAGGCGGATTACACAAAACTAGGTTATTTAGGTAGGAACTCCTTCCAATTGTATCTCATACAACTCTCGAAAATTTCAATTGGGTGAATAACTCCTTATTCCAATCCATCATATGGATTATTCCCAACTCTTGCTTCTAAACATATATAATAAAATTATAATTAAGTTTGAACCATTGTCTTAGCAATTGGATATTACATTTATCCCATCGCACCCTACTAATATAGAACATGCACCTCGCGTAGGCGAGACCTACATATCCTATACCAATCTTGATGAGTGCTAAAACTTGGAAAGCAAACACATATAATATTATTATAATTTGTTTAGTTAAGTTTGACCCATTGTTTTAACAGTTGGATATTACAACTATCCCATCGCACCTTACTAATATATAGATCATGCACCTCGCGTAGGCGAAACCTACATTATCCATTACTAGTCTTGATGAGTGTTAAAACTTGGAAAGCATAAACTTAATATTTAATTTGAGGGAATTGCAATTTTTCTGATCTCACCGGCTTGTTTATCATATAAACCGTCTCTCACATGCATCAACATACATTCACATGCATCAACATACATACAAACAAAATGAAACAGTTATGGCCCCTAGCGCAATTGTTCTCCCAAGCCAATGAGAGAACCTAAGCTAACCTACAACGATCTAAGCTTCTCCAAGCAAGATCTTCAAGGTTGTCCTCCTTTGGCACTGACTTCTTTGCTTTCTTCATATCATTACATTACAAAAGAAACTCGTTTTACATACGAGGGAGTGAGATGAGAAAAGAAGTTACATTTGGGAGATTAAGAGAGAGGCACGACACGCAGGTCGTATTTTAAAAACCCAAAACAAAACAAAGGAAAACTAAGGCCATAACCGATCACCACAAGGCAATAATAAACACTTTATTATTATTATTATTAATTCCTTTAATTAATTAAAATCAAATTAAATTTCGACGACCGATCACACTACGCAGAGTTAGCCGGGGGTCCGCTGCCCGGACAGCGGGAATGGGTGTTCCGCTGCCCGGTCAGCGAACGATGGTTCCTGAAAATAGGCCAAGATGGGCTTGGTAAACTAAGGTCCTTGGCTTCTAAGGCACATATTGGAAAGAGTAATGTCTAACCACAAATGACTTGTGTGACATTATTATCCCAACATGACCTCCACCAAGTGAATAGACTCGCAAGTCAACTTGCTAAGGAATAACTCCACACAAGTCGACGAGACTACGCCATTCTCCTATCCTAAGCTGCACTCGAGTTCGGGTATAGAACTCATCTCACAGAGATCACCAAGCAAGCAAGCAATTGATATATCATGCAATTCAAACATTACAATCAATACAGTAATCCCAAATTGCACCAAAAAATATGTCATAAACAAGTATAACACAACAAGTGTGAAAAGTTGGCAAAACCCACCAGGGAGATGTGTCCCCACCAGAGTCGCCACTTTTCTGTAGCGGTGTATTCGTCACCATTGGAAATATTAACTAAATCCAAGGTAAATCATACAAAGTCGAGTCGCCACCGCACTTCTATTTATCCAAAGGAATGGTTAGAAAGCGAACAAAAACCTATAAAGTTTTACAAACAAAACTAGTAAAAGAGGGTCAGAGATCTGGGTAAGGGGGTTGGTTATGCAAAGGGAAGGTGTTAGGCACCCAATGCATCCTAGGTACTCCTAGGGAGCCCTTTTCACAACTTGTTGCAAAGGTTATTGTTTATGAAATTATTTTGTGCAAACATGATTGAAGAGATGAGAGAAGAATATACAAGTTTATTTACATTTTGTGTTTGGATGGATGAACCCATTGCCTACGTACCCTCTCATGAAAGATAAGGATCAAAAACCCCGTAGTTCGGGTAACAAATTTCAAACCAGTGAGTGGATTGATTTTAAACAAAAGCCTTAAGGTCTTTTGTTATCAAAGGGAGAAAACTCGACCTGAAAAACCACAAGTCCACCATGTGAGAATAGCTTCGACATGCTAGTGAGGGGTTAACACTATAATAAGCATGGAAGTCGTACAATTCAATCACTAAGGACAAAAGGTGAGATTTACATCAACCACTAAGATAATTCAGATCTATGGCTAATGCATTAAAATTTTGATTAAGAAGTGGACAAGGGCCACAAAAGCAATTGAGTGGGTTGAATTAACCAATTAGAAGTATTCACAAAGATGGTCAAAGTTGACTTAAAGTTCAATTCAAAATGAGTATTATGAAAAGAAAGTTTGAAAATCAAAGGCATAAGGCCTAGGTTTCTAATGTTGAAAACAAGTCAAATGTTTGCACAAAAGTTTTTTGGTTTAGGGTTAAAGATGGAGAAAGGTTAACAAAAGGGTGAGGGTTAAGGGATGCAACCACATATAGGAATTCCTTTCTCAAGATCATAGAGATGATCCAAGTAAGTTCCTTTGGAATTAGGCAACACAAGGTATAAACAATAAGCAAACCTCATAAGGGAACCACAGAAAGAGGAAACAGAATGCCAATCAATGGACTTACATGTTGGAGAATTGCCATCCAAGGCGCAGCGGAATTTAAAATTTTCTCCATTTAGTGATCCTTACGAATGGGCATGATCAGTGATAGAATTGTTACCTCTTGTGGCGATTCAAACCTTTGGTGCAGATCTCTGATAATGATCAAAACCTTTGATACAGATCCACGGGGCGATCACGAACGTTGACCGATGACAACGTCTCTACTCAGTCCACACGAACGGATTCCTTCAATCGCAGTGCTAGCTGTTATGAATGAAGGCTTTGAGTGAGAGAAAGAGGGAAACAAAATTCGAAGTCTCTACTTGAATTTCTATCTGAGTGGGTTGGAGTGGAGTGACAATGCTTCTACCCAAGGGGTTCTATTTATAGAACCACTTGTGTGGGCTTCAAGCTAAAAAGCCCACTTAAGTGTATTTTGGCCCATATCTTATAATATGCCCAAAATCACTTAAGTATTTGGTACCTTACCATATTTCGTCTCCCACTTAAGTGCACCGTACCTTACGGTGTTCCTTAGTTGCTCTATCTCTCATCAATCCGTCCTTTGTGTGTGACCCTATAGGTTTTCGCGGCGTTGGCAATTATATTAAATCACGTTTTTAACATAATAAACAGTGAGCGGTATCTAGCAACACATCACTGCTACCCAAGTCACGAAAATGTCATGTGATCTGACAAAACCTCCTGTGATAATAATTATGTGTATAATTACCCCTTTGCCCTTATGTCTATATTGAACACAAGGTATAGACCGTGTCACCCTTGTCCAGTTCAATATTGGGCCCATAGACATTTATCCTGTTACGCAGGATTGACAAATTCCATCTAGGACACTCATGTCCCTCAGCATGCTTCGTGGAGTACCCATCAACTGTCTTTATGGTTATCCAGTTACGAACAACATTAGATCAGGAACAAAGCACTCGACTCTACATCTAGGATCCATAGTGGTTTCAGGTCGAAGAGTGGTATACACTATTATCACCATGAGAATAACTTATGACACTTTGCATAACTTTCTATATAGTATTCTCATAGCGGGTCAATCCGATATAAATATTACTCCTAATATTCATACCTATGTTTAAGACTTGATAACTCTTTATCCATGATCCATGAGATGTGATCATCAGTCTACAAACATAATAGTCTTAATGCTTTAATGTTATCCCACTTCACACTAAAGCTCGACTACGGATACTTTAAGAATAGTGCCCTTATGTTTAATGTGTTCTCATGATTAAGTCACACTTAATACATTAAACGGACTATCTATTCTAGGGACTTTATTAATCAACCATAATAAAGAAAATGCCTTTAAATAATTCGATACAAGTACCAAAAGTATTGGCCTCTAGGGCTTACACCAACATTACATCCAACTCCTAACAACAAAACTGGAAACAGAATGCCAATAAATGGGCTAACATCCAACTCCAACAACACACACAGGAAACAGAATTCCAATATATGGACTTATATCTAACTCCACAAAACAACAGGAAACAGAATGCCAATATATGGACTTATATCTAACTCCTCAAAACAAATAGGAAACAAAATGCCAATAGCTGGACTTATATCTGACTCCTAGCAACAAAGATGCATGAAAACAAACACATATAAGCAAATGCATCAAAAGCAATCACATCAATCAATCATCACACTCTATATACAAACAAGAGTCTCAGACAAATGGTTGGGCTTTAGTCAAGAGGGGTCATATCAACCTCGACAAACAAGCCAAACTGTATCAGGTAATCTGTGAGCTCTTAACCACTAACATTGAGAGTTAGGGTGAAGCTGATGAAAGATGGAAAATGAGGATAAGACCTCATGCTCTTAACCCTGGCCTGGGTGAGCTTATGACAAAAGAAAGTGTGGGGATCCAGAATGAGGGACCCTATTCCACTTGACTGACTCTATACAAAGATCTTGGGTTATGTTCAAGAGCATCAGCACATAGTGCGAGCATAATGAACGACTCACTGAATAAGAGGGTATTGATTGATAATCCCTTCTATCTGTCAATTGCCTCTTCACTTAGGAGGATTTATCAAGTAACATGCCTCATCTAGAGGTCTTTATCACAAATGTAAACAATCACAAACATGGTCTCATAAGGAGGACTTCAGCCAAATGCCTGCCAAAAAGGTGACAGGACTTCCAGACTACATGGAGTAAGAGGGATAAACTACCTCAGTGGTGTATCAACCACACTCCAAAGCAAAGGCTAATCAAAAGCTAGCTAGCAACTAATGTACCTGTACAAAAGCCAAACAGTCAATATTGCATTCAGAAAAACCAACAGTCAACACAGTGGAACTTTTCAATATCTACACAATGTAAGTCACAAATGCAAGCACTCAAGTGAGTTCATCACATCAATGGACCTACAACACAACAAGAGTTAGTGATCAAAGAAAATGGCATCTCAAATAATGAGGCCACACCAACCATTAGTGCTAAATACCTGAAACACAAAACATAATTGGTGAGTACAAACCACTAGTACAAAGACTAGGGTCAAAGGCAAGTCAAATGACCAAAACAGAAGTCAATACTTCACATGAAGCACATTCAATCAAACAAGATAGAGTCCTCAAAAGGACCAAAACCAATTCATAAGGCAAAGCCATCAAATGATCAAGGTAAAGCTAAGGCAAACAATATGCACAAATTTGGACATCCAAATTAGAAAATCCAAATCAAAACAGAAACACATCCAATGATCATGAATTTTTTTTATGTGAATTCAACATGTTATGAACATACATCATGCAAAAAATTAAGTCCAAAAGAGCTCAAATGATAGGCAAATGAAAATGCACAAATGCTATGCTCAAAATGTGACACAAATTGTCACACCATATGTTCATGTGTCCAAAACAGTGATGGCATATGATAAAATACTCAAACCAAAGCCAAAAAATCATATCACATGTTAGGATTAAGCATGCCAAATTTCAAATCCATTGGATAAACCATGAGCATTTCACAAAGCATATAGCACAACATGTCAATTTGGCATCATGTTCAAACACAAATTCACAATTTAAAATCCAGCAACAAACAAATCATGAAAATAACATCAAAATATAATAGACATCAACACAAGCATGTGAAAAAAAGTTTGGATCAATTTGGACATGTCTTCTATTTTTTATGATTTTTTTAAATTGAATGAACAAAATGAAATAAATGTGAAAATAATATGGAAAATGAAATAAGATTGAAATTGGAATGTGCATAGCCAAGGCTCGAACCTACGCATGGAAGGTTAATGAGAATATTCACAAGCGAAATTCAGGAAAAAGAAATAGCATGGAATCGAACACAGGTAAGGCAGGTCAAAGAGCGCTCAAAGGAAAATCAATTGGAAATCAAAAAAATACATGCGCTAGGATCGAACTCGTGCACACTTGGTCCATGAAGCGCGCAAAACGCAGCGTTTTGCCACAAACCCTAAGTGAAAACCAGACGGCGGTGGACGGCAGTTTCCACCATCTTCTCCGACCGTGTACACGACGGAGCTACAGGATTTTTTTTAGAAATTAATGAGGCTTATACCGTTGGAAAGGTCTTGCAACGAGGAGCATGAATATCACAATCATTTAGCCTAATACTTCATGAATCAACCGGATCGAGCGAAAACATTTTTGATGTCAAAACTTTAAATCAACATATCTTGAGCAATACTTAACCAAATCAAATTCTAAAGCTATCAGAATCATCAGCATCAAAAGATCTACAGGTTTATGTACATGAAAAGGCAAATAGTGAAGGTCGAATTTCAAGCTTACTTGAGGTGCAGTGCTCAAATTCGTGTATTCAAGCTTCCAGAACTTCCAGATCCACTCCAGTAAACTTGATTTGAAGCTTTGTGCACGAATTAACCGTTGAATTCACTTAGATCCAGCTCATCTTTAAGCTTCCATTAATATGTGAATGTTCATGAACCATCTCAAAGCTTGCTCAATTGCTACGAATGATGGATGAATCTTTTTCCAAATTCCACCAGGATCATGAATATGCCAAGAGATTCAAGCTTTGTGTGAAGAAATTTGAAATTCAAGGAGAGAGAAAAAATGGAGGGAATGTGAATTTTTAGATCTAGAATTGTTATTATGGCAAATGCAGTTAGGTTTTAGTATTCATATGATATGTTAATGATGCTGTAATCAAGATTAGGCTTTGGCTAATTGAAAATTAAGGAGATGTAAGGTGTAATGCCAAAAATGCAAGTGTGAGCTAGCATGGTAAATGTGTACGTGAACAGTGCCATGCAAGGTGCAAATCCACTCCAAATCAACCAATAAACATCATGGAATGGGTATTTGGCTTGTATGATTCACCAAATTTGAATTCTCCATTTTCCCTCCAAAATGCATATGCATGGACAAATGGTCATGAGAGCTTTTTTCATGCAAGGCAATGGTTGATTTGGAATCTCTTGGTCACAAGGAGCATTTTGCAAAAAGAGTGGACCAATTTGGAGTTTTGGATCAAAAGTTATGGCACTTTGAACTTCCATGCCTACTTTGTGATCATTTGTTTATAACTTCTCAACCAATTATCAGATGATCATGATATAGGACTTTTTGAAAAGAGGAGAGAAAGATCTTCAACTTTCATGTTGACCAAAAATCATTTGGAGCTTCTTTGATGTTGGAAAGTCAAGTTGAATGTGGACCAAAAACTTGCCATTTTTGGAAACTTGAAATTACAGGTCACTTTCCATTTTGGGAAACTTTTGCAATGGCTTCAAAATCTTCAAGATAGATGTTTGACATGATGAATAGGCCTTGTTTGAACATGAATGGGATGTCTCAAATCATTTCCCACACCTCAAAGCCTTCAGCTGACTGCACAGTTGACCATTTGGTTCTCAGATG
Source organism: Lathyrus oleraceus (assembly GCF_024323335.1). NCBI lineage: Eukaryota > Viridiplantae > Streptophyta > Magnoliopsida > Fabales > Fabaceae > Lathyrus > Lathyrus oleraceus. Next base: position 320,688,170 of record NC_066585.1, on the reverse strand, counting down.
ACCTTGATAATGCTTGATGAATTTGGGCCTTTGCCACTTGGGGAATTTGCTTCAAAATGCAACCATAGCTCATATAAGCTCCATATAATATCATGTGGTTCTCATCTCAAGATAATACCTCAATTCAATGCACAAGGGAATTCCTTGAAAGCCTTGACCTGTGCTTGCCTAGACTGCAAAATAAATGTTAGATGACATATTTTTGGTGCTTTTGGTTAGTGATTAAAACAAGAAAAGCAAAGATATATAATGCAAGCATGCCTGGTGATCTCAAACACTTACAAGAGATCCCAACCCAAAGGGAAAGGAAGGCAAGATGCTCAAAGATCCTTGAGGCTATGTAATGAAATGATATGATGCCATGAGGGATCTTAGGGACAAAATTGGGGTCTTACAGCACCATGCAGGCGCCAGAGGCATTGGCGCCTCCTCATGAGGGGCCCAATGCAGGCATTAATGCCTTGGGCGCCTCCTCTTGATCTTTAAGAGATGCGCCAGTTCATTTGGTGCATCCTCTTTTAAATGTGGTTATTTTGGAAAAAAAATTGAAAAAATTGTTATTTTGGAATTGTTTTTGAAAAAGTTGGTTATTTAAAAAAATCCCCTTATAAACTAGGGGTTTTTACACATATTATATTTTTATCCAGTACAATTGACGCACATTGTAAGCCCTGATCAAACTCTCTTGGGCCACCCTAACTGCATTAAACCAGAGTATTATCTTTGCGCTCATCCCACATCACGGTGAACAAGAAGACAACTACTCCGACCAGCGAAAATTTAAGTGTGAGGAAAGTGTCATAAGGTTCGGATATTAACGATCTTCATTGTTAGAATCAGTCTTTGGAAGATAACATTCATCATATCTAGCAGCGCCAACAAGGGACAAATATGGTGGATGAATTGGAGGAACTGGATCCCCAACCATTGAAAGATGAAATATGGGAGGTGCCCATCCTAGAGATCTTTAAGTCGTCATCGTCTATAATACCCTAATCATATAGGATCTAAAATATCATAATTGGGATATTATAATAAGTGGTACCGGTACATCAAATAGTACATAACTGACATAAGTACATGGAAAACACATATATTACATCCATGTGCATACATGTACAACATGTCTAAAGATAAAAAATCTAAGAACACACTATGAAAAAAAAAACATAAGGAAAGTCTTCAAGTGTTCCTCAAGTCATCTTGTCTTTCCCTTTATTAGTAACCTGACCATCTGAAACGATATTCGACAACATGGGGTGACATAATACTATCTCAATGAAGTCATACTAAAATTACAATTATAAAGCATGCAGATGTTAGCTAGAATTTCGACATTGGAGAATTATGTTATTGTTTTTCAACGAAAAAGTTGAGAAGGTGTAGTCGAAGATGTTATTTTGTCGAAGAAGGATTGGTCTGGGACTTATAAATATTCTTGGATTCAGATTCACTTTTTGACGAAGGTGTTCGTTTGAAGTTGTGTTCGACGAGCATGATTTCAAAATAAGGCTCATAAACCGTTTTTGGCCTTATCTGTTTTTTGAGAAGACGCGTGGAAGGCAGTAAGTGGAGAAGTCCATGCAAGTGAAAACGTGTCATTTTTTGGAGAAATGACCGTTGGTTACAGTTATTTTTTATTTATTATGAATAGGGATCTCGATAATTAGGTTTAAGGGTGTTCCATTTTGTTCAAAACCTCCTATATTACTCTAAGTATCGGTGTTGTTGAGAAATGAGTTCTTGAGTGCAATGTACGTGTGATCACCAATTTTACTTTTGTATCGAATCATTTATATTGTTGTTATTTACTTTCTTTCCAAAGTTACTTTAAAAGTTATTTACATTGTCATTTACATTTCTGTGTTTCTTTACAAACATCAACGTTATTTCCAAACGAAAAGAGCATTGTCGAAATGTTCATAAGTGATCAAATTTGTAGAGAATTAAAGCACATGTCCTAGGATCAATCTAGTTGATCCTGCAAGTAACAAAAAAATATAGAATGTGGAAGACTAGCGCTTGTTTACCAATTTTGACAGTAAACAAATTGGCATGCCCAGTGGGACTAGTGCTTGAATCTTTGAAGTATTTAAAAGTTCTTCATTTATAGTTTCTCTAACTTCGTTGCATGAGATTAAGAAGTGGTAAAGTAGCCACAAATACCGAAGCAATACAAAAAATGAGATATGTAAGAGGGATGGCGAATCCGCCAAATAATAATGGAGAAACTATGACCGTAATATCTGTGTCCGAAGCAATTCCATCCACGACGAGTACGACGACCATACCATCGAGTACGCAAAATGGACCAATTTTATCTCTTGTGAGGACACAGGGTCAACATGAAACCCCTCCTCCCGTAGGATCTAGCGTATCCAGACCCTATTTGATTGAATTTACGATGCCTTCGAACGGTCGTGAACAGCCATATGGCATGCCAACTTCGATGATGGAAAATTTGCACAATGCGACGTCAACACTAGCAGACCCATTGGTGAACATGTTCTCGCCCTTACAAGGGTCTGAGTCAGTTGTTAATAATATGGTTCGAATTAACCAACCCACAGGGGTGGGATTTCCTACCTAATAAATGCCCAATTTTACTACAAACTCTGTAGCAGCTTTAAGGCAGCAGATGGACGAAAGTAACAATGAGATGGTCCATATACTTGCCCAAAAAATGGGTAGACTATTCAATCCCTAGATTCAAAACATCACTCAAACAAACCAACAAATGACAGTGCAGATGACACGAGTTGCAGATTTCTTTGGAGTTCCACAAGAACCTAGACAACTTTGAAGGGAACAATTATTAGAAAACCAAGGAGCAATCCTCGAAGAAGACCCTACCATTAACCAAGCCCATCGAAATTCACCCCAGATAGACGTGGTAAATCAGGGGGTTAGAGTCGAACCCCCAGGAACGAATAACAAGTGCCAGGGGAAAGAGAACCAGGGGTGGCCATGGTTAACAGGAATCAAGACGCAGACGAAGTCTTACATCGAGTTCGACACGATGATAGGGCATGAGATAATAACTTGGATGCCATGGTCGAAAGGATTATGGCACGAAATAAGGTAAACATTGGCCTTCATATGCATAACTATATCTCTCCATTGTCGGAGTACATTTCGCATATCGAATTGTCTAGGGGATTGAAAGTCCTGAAATTCACGAAATTTTCTGGTGACACTTGTGAATCTACTGTTGAACATGTGGCAAGGTGTCTAACTGAGGTCGGGGACATATCCAATAATGAAAATCTGAAGAAAAATACTTCCCCAGTTCTCTCACTAAGAATGCCTTTACATGGTCACTACGCTCATGACGAATTCGATTCATGATTGGACTCGCCTAGAAAGATTTTTCCATGAACAATTTTACATGGGACAGTCGAAAATTAGTCTGAAAGAATTTTCTAGTATTAAGCAAAAATTTACTGAGCCAATAGACGATTATCTCAATAGGTTCCGTTTGCTGAAGGCAAGGTATTTCACACAAGTGTTTGAACACGAATTAGTCAAAATGGCCGCTGGTGGTTTAGATTATTCCATCAGGAAAAAAATTAGATACATAATACCTGAGGGATATAGCTCAGTTGGCTGACAGATTTCGACAGGTAGAACGCCTGAAGGCTGAAAAGGCCAAAGCAAGTAAGAATAATAGGAGAGAAAGGGTGGCATACGTCGAATTAGATGAAGATGATCAAATTATATATAATGATCCTTTAAGTTTTGATGAAAGTGAAATCGACTTGGGAGAACTAAAACAAGGGCCACCCTATTCGTGGAAGTTACTTACGCCTTCAAATGGGAAGAATCCGATCGAACCGGAAAAGAGCGACAAATTCCCTAAGAAAACATATACTTTCGACATTACCAAATGCGACAAAACTTTTGACTTACTAGTCAAAGATGGCCAAATGGTAGTTCCTCCTGACGCTAAAATGCCTCCATTAGAACAATGAAAGAAAATAGGTTTTTGCAAATATCACGATGTTTTAGGCCATAAAACCTCACAGTTTTTTCTTTTCAGGGATCTTATGCATAACACGATTAGGGATGGGACAAAACTAAGTCCCATATGAAGATATATTCAGACCCCCTGCAGGTGGCAGACGCCCACTACACTGAGCCTATCATTGTCAACATGGTCGAAGCGTCTGAAGGTCATGATGAGAGTACCATTATGATTGAAGCCACTAAGGGTTTCGATCAGGAAACCAACATAACTAAGGCCACTAAGGGCCTTAGAGTCAAACTGCAGAAGCTGGAAATTATTGATGGCACCGCCATGGAAGTTAACATGGTCGAGGTGAGAAAAGATACTAATATGGAGACTGACGAGGAAAGCACCCAGCAAAACAAAGAGCAAGAAAAGGTGGCTTACCCCAAAAGTGATGAAAGCTTAGCGGAGTTTCTCCATCATTGCCAGTGAAAGAAGTCTGAAGTAATATTGTGCCCTAGGTGAAGTTCCATCTTCGACAAAAAGGTTACAGAGAACATAGAAAGGGTTTGAGTGGCTAGCCATAGAAGGAACTATAGAGATACCCAAAATCACTACACCTTCAATAAAAGGGGAATCCCTCGAAGGAAGCAACAAGAAGGCCCAAGCCTCCAAGCTAACAGGGCATCTACCTTCAAAAGCAAGGAAAGAAGCTTTGGAGGCTTTGATTGAAAGCTTGGAGCAAGTTGATAGAGATAATGTTGGACAGGCCAAGGAAACAGAAGCCCAAATCTCTAGTGAGAGGCAGTTCTGGTTCTGAAGCTGATGAAGATGCAAGCTCCTCTGACTAGTTTTGTTGAAGTTGTCCCCCACTTTTCTGATGGTGTGTTGTGATGGATTTGGTGGTTCTTTTGGCAGTCATGTTCTGATGCCTTGATGTATTTTTTCTGGGTTCTTTGTGGTTTTTCTGGATTTTTATCTCAGCTTGTAAAGCTGTGTATGTTTGTGGATCTGTAACACCTAAACAATATGCTTTGACATTCTGTGTGACATTCTGTTTGACTAATAGACATTTATTTTGTCTCTTTGGTCTCTTTTGGCTAAAAAGGGAGAGAAGTAGCTAAAGTAGATATGCTATAAACAGATGACATATGATGTTGAAGAGAATGTATATTGGAGATAATATGTTTAGTACAGATATTGTTGAAGGAGATGTCAGATGGGGAGGTGTATGTAACAGGTGATTGTCGCAACTGATGCGAAAAAAAACAACCGGAGAAGGAAAAAGAACAGAAGAGTCGCCACCGTTCGTTATTTTTCCCAAAGGAGGGAAAGGAAACGATCGAAGAAAACCTGAAGAGAAGGAAAAGACAAGGTTGTAAGAACAAAAATTGTTCTACAACAGATTCCAAGATTTTGATGATAACAAAGGACGAAACCAAAAATGGCACTCTAACAAAAAGTTTCTAAGTGTGCAGGAATCTAAACAAAAAGAAAGGAATCTGATTGCGTCATCAGATACAGAATCATATCAGATACAAATTATCAGCAGCATCTGAAGTAGTAACGCGCTCAAGATGTTCTAACTCTGAGCAAAACAGCAAAACATCAGAAGCATCTGAACAAGGAGTACGCTCTAGAAGTTCTGACTCTGAACAAAGGCATATCCAAATTCCAGAAGCTCTCAGCGTCATCTGAAGACATCATCAGAACCCTAAGAGATCAAAACATCAGAAGCTCCGAATCCACATAGCAAGATCTCAGATTAACAGAGTCACATAGACCTTGATTATGAATTTCCTAAATCAGAAAGAATAACGTCAACTTCGAACTTAAATGGAAAGGAACTATTATTGGAAAGAAGTTATTCAGGGAGACAAAGTTGTTTTGGCAAGAAACAACAGAAGTTATGGCATTGATTCCTAATCAAGACAAAATCATCTGCCATCAATTTCAACGGTCCTTTCACCTCTATATAAAGGACAGCAAACAGCATTGAGAGATACACCTGAACACATTGAAATATTCTCTCTCTCACTCTCAAAGTTTCACGAGCTTTTGCTCAGAACGTGAAATATTCTATTTGCTCTTACTGCTGTAATACTTGCTTTATCCTAGAAGCACTCTAGATTACAAACTCTGTTTTTATCTAAGTTGTTTTTATATTCCTCAAGTGACTCTGCGCAGTCTGTATACTTGAGAGGACTAAGAGATCTTTCTCTTAGACGTTGGTTGTAATAATCTTTCAAGATTAGTGGATTAAGTCCTTGTTGAAGGCGAAATCACCTTGGCCGGGTGGACTGGAGTAGCTTTGTGTTATAAGCGAACCAGTATAAAATCCTATGTGATTTTATTTTTGTCAAAAATCGCTTATTTTCCAAAACAATTCAAACCCCCTTTCTTGTTTTTCTCACCTTCAATTGGTATCAGAGCTTCGGCTCTGTTATTGATTTTCTAATCAAACACTTAACAGTGTAGAGAGATCCAGAACGAGAAAAACCATGGCCCACACAAATGAAAGAGACAGTTACAATGCTAAGCCTCCTGTCTTTGATGGAGAAAAATTCGACTACTGGAAAGATAGGATTGAGAGCTTCTTTCTAGGCTATGATGCTGATCTCTGGGACATTGTCACAGATGGATACAAACCTCCTGTCACAGAGGATGGAGTTGAAGTTCCCAGAAGTAAGATGTCAGATGATCAGAAGCGAGTTTTCAAAAATCATCACAAGGCCATAACCATACTTCTCAATGCTATATCTTACAACGAGTATGAAAAGATCACCAACAGAGAAACAGCCAAAGACATACTTGACTCTCTGAGGATGACTCATGAAGGAAACTCTCAGGTCAAAGAGACAAAGGCTCTGACGCTTATCCAGAAATATGAAGCCTTCAAAATGGAGGATGACGAAGCCATAGAGGTAATGTTCTCTAGATTCCAAACTCTTATTGCAGGTCTCAAAGTTCTAGACAAAGGGTACACAACTGCAGACCACGTCAAAAAGATAGTCAGAAGCTTGCCAAAGAAGTGGAGACCTATGGTGACTGCTCTGAAGCTGTCTAAGGATCTGAACAATATCAGTCTTGAAGAACTTGTCAGTTCCCTCAGAAGCCATGAGATAGAACTAGAGGAAGATGAGCCTCAGAAGAAGAACAAGTCTGTAGCATTAAAGTCCAGATCTGAAAGACGCAAATCTGACAGAACCAAAGCATTCCAGGCCGAGACAGAAGATGTAGATGACTCTGAACAAGAAGATTCTGATGAGGAAGAAGAATTGTCCCTCCTGACCAAGAGAGTTAAACAACTCTGGAAAAAGAGGAACAACAACTTCAGAAGACCAAGACCCAGAGGGGATTGATCAGAATCAACGTCTAAAGGTAAAACTAACAAAGATGTTACTTGTTATGAATGTAAAGAAACAGGTCACTACAGGAACGAATGCCCAAAGTTAAAGAAAGACAGTTCCAGAAAAGAGAGCTTCAAGAAAAATTCCCTCAGAACCAAAAAGGGGTTAATGGCTACCTGGGATGATAGCGAGTCTGACTCATCAGAACCTGACTCTGATGAACAGGCCAATGTAGCATTCATGGCTACCACATCCAATGACAGTTCAGATGAAGAATCTGAAGAGGTATTTTTTGAACTCTCTCGATCTGATCTAGAATCATGTTTGTCTGAAACTCTTAGCTCATATCAGAAACTAAAACAAAAGTTTAAAGCAATAAAAGGCTGTCTTGAAGAAAAATTTGAAGAATGTGGCAAACTTGAGATGACAATTCTAGAATTAAAAGATGAAAACAGATCTTTAACATTACAAAGAGATGCTGCAAAGAAAAATTGTTTAAAACTGGAAGAAGCGTTATCTCAAGCTCCACAAACTTCAAATACAATAATTTATAAATACGAAAAAGCCTTTCAAAAGTTTCTGAAAAATGGGATAGGAAGGAGTGTAATGGCATCCATGATTTATGGAGTCAGTCAGAACAATAGAAAGGAATTGGGTATGATCCTAAGAAAGATAAAACTTCTACTAGTGATCAACTTAAATCTCCATTTTCATATCACTATACACACACACAAGAACAAAAATTTGAAAATGCTAGAAAACCCAAAGTTATAAGAAACTCTGGGAAAACTAATCAAAAAGGACCCAAGAGACTCTGGGTACCAAAAGATAAGATTGTTTATGTTGCAGATATCTTATGCAGCAAAGTTCAAACACCAGTCATGGTACCTGGACTCTGGATGCTCGTGACACATGACGGGAAGAAAGTCTATGTTCCAAAGCCTGGAACTTAAAGACGCTGGATTCGTAGGTTTCGGAGGAGATCAGAAAGGAAGGATCAGAGGCTCCGGAACTATTGGTAATGGTACTCTTCCCTCTATATCTGATGTCCTTTACGTAGAAGGATTAATGCATAATTTGTTATCCATAAGTCAATTAAGTGATAACGGTTATGACGTGATCTTTAATCAAAAAACATGTAAAGCCATAAATCAAAACAATGGTTTTGCCCTATTCACAGGCAAGAGAAAAAACAATATTTATAAAATTAATCTTTCTGATTTAAAAGAACAAAATGTGAAATGTCTGATGTCTGTTCATGAAGAGCAATGGGTATGGCATAGACGCTTGGGCCACATTAGCATGAGAAAACTATCTCAGCTAAATAAACTCGAGTTAGTCAGAGGCCTACCTAAACTGAAGTTTTCTTCAGATGCTCTATGTGAAGCATGTCAGAAAGGAAAATTTTCAAAAACATCTTTCAAAAAGAAAACTATTGTTACTACCTCTAAGCCTCTGGAACTTCTTCACATTGATCTATTTGGTCCTGTGAAAACAGCATCAGTCAATGGAAATAAGTATGGACTAGTCATTGTTGATGATTTCAGTCGCTGGACATGGGTGAAATTCCTAAAACACAAGAGTGAGTCACACTCTGTATTCACTAGTTTCTGCTCCAAAGTGCAAAAAGAATTTGACTCTAAAATTATTAGAGTCAGAAGTGATCATGGTGGGGAATTTGAAAACAAAAATTTTGAGGAATTATTTGACTCTAATGGAATATCCCATGATTTCTCCTGCCCTAGAACTCCACAACAAAATGGAGTTGTAGAGAGGAAGAATAGGACACTCCAAGAGATGGCCAGAACCATGATCAATGAAACGAATGTGGCTAAGCACTTTTGGGTCGAAGCTGTAAATACAGCGTGTTATATTCAGAATAGAATCTCCATAAGACCTATTCTGGAAAATACTTCCTATGAACTGTGTAAAGGAAGGAAACCAAACATTTCATATTTCCATCCTTTTGGATGTTCTTGCTTTATTTTAAACACTAAAGAACATCTGAACAATTTTGATTCCAAAGCACAGAAAGGTATTATGTTAGGATACTCAGAACGCTCTAAAGGCTACAGAGTATACAATACAGAAACCAAAATTGTGGAAGAATCAATTCATGTCAGATTTGACGATAAGCTTGACCCTGAAAAGTCAAAGCTAGTTGAAAATTTTGCAGATTTAGAAATCACTCTTGCAGGATCTGATAAAACTCCAGAATCAACTGCCACTCAGAACTCTGAGGAAATTAATTCCCCAGTAATCCCAAAGAAAGCTAAAAGTCGCATCAACGTATCTGAAGACTTGATTCTGAGCAACAAAGACGAACCTGTCAGAACCAGATCTACCTTCAGGACCTCTGAAGAGACGCCTCTGGGACTAGTGTCTCTGATCGAGCCTACGTCCTGTGATGAAGCACTTCAAGATAACGACTGGGTTTCAGCTATGCAAGAAGAGTTAGATCAATTCACAAAGAATGATGTCTGGGATCTTGTTCCCAAGCCCAGAAGCACTCACGTTATTGGAACCAGATGGGTATTCAGAAACAAGCTGAATGAGAAAGGAGAAGTCGTCAGAAACAAAGCTCGACTGGTAGCTCAAGGTTACAGTCAACAAGAAGGTATTGACTACAATGAAACCTTTGCTCCAGTCGCAAGGTTAGAATCTATTCGTCTTCTTGTATCTTTTGCTATTAACCATTCTATTAAATTATATCAAATGGATGTCAAGAGCGCATTCCTTAATGGTTATATATCAGAAGAAGTGTATGTCAACCAACCTCCAGGTTTTGAAAATCCAAATTTTCCAGAACATGTCTTTAAACTTAAAAAATCTTTATATGGACTTAAACAAGCTCCCAGAGCTTGGTATGAACGTTTAAGTAATTTTCTTCTGGAACACAACTTTATCAGAGGGAAAGTTGACTCCACACTCTTCTGTAAGAACCTTAACAATGATCTCATGATATGTCAGATATATGTTGATGATATTATTTTTGGTTCTGCTAATGCCTCTGTTTGTCAAGAATTCTCTGAGTTAATGCAGGCAGAATTTGAAATGAGCTTAATGCAAGAACTAAAGTTCTTTCTAGGAATTCAAATTAACCAAACTTCAGAAGTCACGTACGTTCATCAAAGCAAATACATAAAAGATATTCTGAAGAAATTTGACATGGCTGAATGCAACTCTGCAAAGACTCCCATGCATCCAACATGCATTCTTGAAAAGGAAGAAGTCAGTAAAAAGGTTTGTCAGAAGCTCTATCGTGGTATGATAGGCTCCCTTCTCTATCTGACTGCTACTCGACCTGATATTCTATTTAGTGTCTATCTTTGTGCCAGATTCCAATCAGATCCTAGAGAAACTCACTTAACAGCAGTTAAGAGAATTTTCAAATATCTGAAAGGAACTCCTAACCTGGGCCTGATGTATGAGAAAACATCAGAGTATAGACTTTCGGGTTACTGTGATGCAGATTACGCAGGAGATAGATTGGAACGAAAAAGCACATCTGGAAATTATCAGCTCCTAGGAAACAATCTTATATTCTGGGCCAGCAAAAGACAGTCAACTATCGCTCTATCAACTGCAGAAGCTGAATACATCTCAGCATCACTGTGCACAACTCAGATGCTCTGATGAAAAATCAGTTAGAAGATCTGCAAATCTTCGAGAGTAACATTCCTATCTTTTGTGATAATACTGCTGCCATTTGTTTAAGTAAGAATCCCATCTTACACTTAAGAGCTAAGCACATTGAAATAAAACATCATTTTATCAGAGACTATGTTCAGAAAAGGATAGTAACATTGAAGTTCATTGATACAGATCATCAATGGGCAGATATATTTACTAAACCTCTAGCTGAAGATAGCTTCCTTTTTATCTTAGAGAATCTGAACATTCAAAATTGCCCTGAATAAATTGTTCCTCTGAAGATGTAAAATGAGACTCTGACATAAACAAATGAGCTTCTGCCTCCGACTCTGATACTTCTACCAAGTTAAGAAGATATCTGAGTTAGAAATCTCCAGGAACCAATCCTTTGGTATTCCTGAAGATCAGATACATCAACACGTGGAGTGAATTGCGTCTAACCTTGGAACTTCTAGACAACTGTCCAGAAGAAATTCAAAGGACAGACGTTTGAGATCTCCTCGAGCAGTGTGCATACTGTTAGGATTAGACATTCATTAATGAGCCATAATCATTTCTCCCTCTAAGCGTGCTTACTTAGTTTTTGTGCTAAACTCTGATTGTTGTGTCGTTTTGCATGCAGTTCGTTTTAGTATATAAACACTTCTCTCACATTGTGCACACACTTCACTCTCCCTCACTTTCTCAAACCAGCTCTCTCAGGCATTTCTGCAAGCAGTTCATCTTCATCTTGTTCTTCATCATCAATGGATTCTCAACAACAATCAGTATTCAACTACTCTCAACAAATGGACTCCAGCAACGCAGCTCAAAGCACAAGCACTCCTACTCCAACAGTTACAGGCGTAACCATAACACCAGTTTACAAGGAGCCTCATATTCTTGACCGTGAAGCTCACATCAATCTTGCAACTCCTTTTGAAAAACTGGAAGTTTTGTGTGAATCTCTTGTAGATTTCAACAACATGAAGAGGAATGGAGTAGACCTAACTGAAGAACTCCGTCAACAAGGTTGGGAAAACTACTTTCAACGACTCTATGGCCTTGTTTACCCAAACCTCATCAAGGAATTCTGGAGGTTTGCTGACGTTGACGACCATTTCATCGTCTCCTACGTTTTGGGGGTAAAAATCGTGATTACTGAAAAGTCAATAGCCTCATTGCTAAACATGGAGAAATCTGGAGGAAGAAGGATTTATGACATCAATCCTAGGTCAAAGTACATTGCTCAAGAAATCAACCCCACTATCTTTAAACACAACACAGAAGGCAACCCATCAAAGAACAAAGAACTACATCAGAATCTTCGAGTGTGGCTCAAGATCATTCTGGGAACTATTCATCATCGCCCAGCAACCAACTCATCAAATTACATCAATACAGATCAGAAGTGTATTCTGTACTGTATTCATAAGGGTCTGAAGCTTTGCCTCCCAACCCTCCTCTTCAAATATCTCAGAGACTCCGTACGGGAGACCAGGAACAACATGAAACCCAGAACCTACATCCCTCTGGGAAGACTTCTCTCTGATGTTCTGATAGAAAATGGGCTCGTAGATCATCTGGAGAAAAACAAACCCATGGAAGATTTGGCAATAGATACTGGAAGGCCTCTGAACTCCAGAAATCTGAAGAGCATGGGAATTCTGAAAAAGATTCAAGTCAAACCTACGCTGGACACCTCTTGGGAAGCTTTAAAAGATCAGAGGAATATGCCAAATGGTCTCGCAAGGTTCTACAAGAATGAACCCAAAGAGGCAATCCTCCACTATCTCCAACGTCTGAAGGATGAAGGAGTGGACATCTCAGACTTCCGATTAGACGATCTGCTAGATTCAGAATCAGACTTCGTGAAGTTCAAAAGAGGTCCATCTGGGAAGTCTTCAAAAGCGAAGAGAGCAAAGCTAGGAGAATCTTCTGAATCAAGACCTCCAGCACCTCTGCAAGAATCTTCTGGTAAGTCTGCCTCTACTGTTCCCTCTGCACAACCATTGGCTTCTTCTACTCCTCTACCTACACCCATCTACACCACCTCTGAAACTCCTCCTTCCACCACCAGAACTTTTCAACCCTTACCCAAATTCAACCTTGACAATACCTCCTTACCCCTATCCGAAGCTGAACAATTAAATCAAACCACTTCCTCATCTTCAGCCCCAGAATCACCTCCCTATTTTATCATTTCCTCAGATACAGAACACTCTGACCCAACCTCTCCAACCCTATCCCAACTTCAGGCTCAAAACTTTGCCTCTCAACAACCAACACAACCTCCACCTGAAGTAACTTCACCACCTATAGAACAACCAACCATCACTCCTTCTGAAGTTCAACCCTCTGACCTTCATACCTCTGACACTATCCCTCCAAACCCTTCCGCTGAACCTGAACCTGAACCTCAAACACTAAACCTAAGCCCTCCAACCTCTCCACCTCAAACATCTGAACCTGAGCATTCCTTGCCTACCCTAGAGGAAGCCATTATGCTGTTCGCAGGGGCTTCAGTACAAAAGGTCAAGTCTCTGACCATAAACTCTGGCATCAGTGATGATCCTGACTCTGTAAGGACACACTGGAACAGAGTCATTGGCTGAATGACTTCTGAGGCCTTCAAGCTGAAGCACATCTCGGAGCAAGTCAGAAACGACTTCATCAGAGATGCTGAGGCAAGACTACAGGAGCGTCTGGCCAGAGAAGCTGAAGAAGAAGCCAGAAGGCAAGAAGAAGAAAAAGCCAGACAAGCAGAAATCCAAATGGCCAAGGAAGCTGAGGCCAAAGCTCTAGCTGACGCTGCTGCTGCTGCTGAAGCTGAAGCAAAGGCAGCTGCAGAAGCTGAAGCCAGAGCTGCTGAAGAACAGAGTGCTATGACTCAGGGGGAGTCCTCTACTGTCATTCCTATGGTTCTCAAGACGCTTGAAGAACTTCAGAAAGACCAGAAGGAACTCAAAGCCAGAATGGACAAACAGGACACCGTCAATGACAATATCCAGAACCTGCTGACTCAACTGCTTCAGAGAATGCCTCCTCCTCCCAACCCTTAGGCACTTAGGATCTTTTGCTTGTTGCCTTGCTTATCTTTGTTTCTGATGTTTGTTTTTCTTGCCCTTATCTCTGATGTCTGTTATCTGAATATATATAATGTTTTGTTGATTATGTTGTTTAAGTCTTTTTGATTCTGACAAAAAGGGGGAGAAATCAAATATAGCTCTGATGAAAAATTGCCTAATACCTTAAGCACTCTGCAAACATACTATTCCTTAAAAATAAATCCTTCTAACACTGGACTTAAGAAATTGCAGAAGGTATCAAGAAACTTCATTGCTTGGAAGCTCTGGTAAGAACTTCTGAACTCCCTAGCCTATCTCAGGGGGAGCTCACTTCTACATGATCTGATTTTTTTGTTTCATCTGCTAATTGAGTTTGTTTTGTCATCATCAAAAAGGGGGAGATTGTAAGAACAAAAATTGTTCTACAACAGATTCCAAGATTTTGATGATAACAAAGGACGAAACCAAAAATGGCACTCTAACAAAAAGTTTCTAAGTGTGCAGGAATCTAAACAAAAAGAAAGGAATCTGATTGCGTCATCAGATACAGAATCATATCAGATACAAATTATCAGCAGCATCTGAAGTAGTAACGCGCTCAAGATGTTCTAACTCTGAGCAAAACAGCAAAACATCAGAAGCATCTGAACAAGGAGTACGCTCTAGAAGTTCTGACTCTGAACAAAGGCATATCCAAATTCCAGAAGCTCTCAGCGTCATCTGAAGACATCATCAGAACCCTAAGAGATCAAAACATCAGAAGCTCCGAATCCACATAGCAAGATCTCAGATTAACAGAGTCACATAGACCTTGATTATGGATTTCCTAAATCAGAAAGAATAACGTCAACTTCGAACTTAAATGGAAAGGAACTATTATTGGAAAGAAGTTATTCAGGGAGACAAAGTTGTTTTGGCAAGAAATAACAGAAGTTATGGCATTGATTCCTAATCAAGACAAAATCATCTGACATCAATTTCAACGGTCCTTTCACCTCTATATAAAGGACAGCAAACAGCATTGAGAGATACACCTGAACACATTGAAATATTCTCTCTCTCTCTCTCTCAAAGTTTCACGAGCTTTTGCTCAGAACGTGAAATATTCTATTTGCTCTTACTGCTGTAATACTTGCTTTATCCTAGAAGCACTCTAGATTACAAACTCTGTTTTTATCTAAGTTGTTTTTATATTCCTCAAGTGACTCTGTGCAGTCTGTATACTTGAGAGGACTAAGAGATCTTTCTCTTAGACGTTGGTTGTAATAATCTTTCAAGATTAGTGGATTAAGTCCTTGTTGAAGGCGAAATCACCTTGGCCGGGTGTGTAGCACCTCAAATTTTCACCTCCCATTTTGTACATTCATTTTCATCTTAGGTCATTAACATTACATTGTCCACTGCATAGCATTGCATTGTCCATTTGCCCAAGTGCAAGTCATCAGTCAAGATTGGTCAGGAGATTCAGTCAAGCAAGCAAGCAAGTGCATTTACTATTGAAACAAAGCCCTAAGGTTGGTTCAACAAGTTCATATGATCTATGGATCATTTTGAAGTGGTCTGGCCAAAGGTTGGATGCTCAGAAGTCATCAGTCATTGATCAATGCATCTGAAACCCTAGAAAGTCAACTGTAGTCAACTGTGCATGAAATCATGGATTTGAAGGTGGGAGATGGTTAGAAAGGCCTCATTCATGTCCATACAAGTCTCATTTGACATTTCAAAGATCAACATTGAAGAATTTGAGGTCAGGTGGAAAGTTTCCAAAAATAGCAGGTGACCTGTAATTTCAAACTGCCAAAAATGGAAAGGTCTTCTCCTCAAATTTACATGTCCAAGAAAGCGTCAAATGGAATTTTGTCCAACATGAGAGTTGAAGATCTTGCTCTCACCTTTTCAAAAAGTCGAAGAATATGAATTTCTTATGTGTGGTTGAGAAATTGTCATCAAATCATTGTCAATGGATTTTGAACTTCAAGCTTGGATAACTTTCACACCACAAGGCCAAATCATGTGGTTCTTTTTGGAACATTTCACTCTTGATATCTTCTATCCAATTCATGCATTGCCATTCATCAAAAATCATCACAAAAATATTGCATTTTCCATGAGAATTGAATTTGAATTTTGGAGGGAAAAATTGATTTTGAGAATTAAGCATTTTTCACACTTCTAAGCTTCACATTTGGCTACTACATGATATTTGGAGTGTGTTTGGTTCATAAAACGTGCCTTGTAGCAACAGGTTTCATGCACACAAGGTGGCTTGACCAATTTAGCATAAATACTCATTTCACTAATTACCAAGGCATTTGGCTAATTGTGATTAGCATCTTCATTAATCCATCATATATATTGATAATGCTAACAGAATTTGGAGGAACATCTCATAATTTTCCAAATCTAGATCCAAACACAAAATTGCACAAACTTTTTTCTCTCAACTTTTCATCCAAATTCTCCAAAAACCTTGCCTAGTTCTTCATAGATCCATCATTCACAAGCACTTTGGAGTTGAATTGAAGCCAGAATTCGTCACTATAGAGCAGAATCGTGGACTGTTGCATCAAGCTTCATCAATGGCAGCTGTTGATTTGAGCTACTTCAAGCATAATTGAGCATTGGATCTTCATACATTCATCTACCTGAGCATTAAGGAGTTTCTGTTTCACCATTACAAGGCAAAAAAACCTCGAATCCAGATCTGCAATCCTTTGAAGGTTAGAATTCGATCCTTGCAATTGTTGAAATTAGGATATGCTTCTTGTAGATCTTTGATTGTATAGTAGCCTGAGCTTTGTGGAATTGAATTTCATCAAGAATTAAGAAAGATATGTGGATTAGAAGTTTGGCATGTGAATCTTATTTTGATCGATCCTTCCATGTTAGTAAGAATTAGAGGAAATAGATGTTGGATTGATGATGTAGGTTAAGAGATGAACCGAATGGTGTATTGTTTGTGATTTTCTGTGCATGTTGGATCATCATGATGATGAACACGTATGAAAGCACTCGAACCCTAGCTTTCTTTTCCCAGAAACGTGTTAGATCTTGCTGAGTTCATGTTTGCATGTTTTTCGTGTTTTTTTGCCCATGCACCAATCGCGCCGTGCCACCTGTATTAGTGAAACGCATCGCTTCATATAGCGCGCGCTGGATTTGAATTCGAGCACGGTTCGATTCCGGCTCCAAGCATTTCTCACTTTTGGCTTTTGCATTTTCTTCATCATGCTACACATATTTCACCATACCTCATTCATGCATTTTTAATTTTTCTCCACACTTAAAAATTCATAACTCCTAAAATATTAATCCAATTCACATGAGATTTTTTGTCCCATGATCCTTGCCATGTCTACTATTTTATGGTGATTTTTCCAGAATTTGTGCACGTGTGGATTTTTATTTTGGCTAGTGAATGTTCATACATGTGTTTTGTTGCATAATGCTTGTTATTTTGGTTGTGAAATGATGATGCTTAATCCAATGAGGCTGAAATTTTGCATGTGTAAACTAGAGACCTTTAGGGATTTTTTGGTATAGAGTTTGTGATTTTATCATTTCTGGTTGTGGAGATATGCTATGATGAATGAAGGTGTGACAATGTGTGTCACACCATTTCTTGTCCAACTTGTTGATTTTATTTTCCATGCCATTCATTTGCCAAATAATCTGAATTTTTGCATGTTGACTCTCCTGGATGTTATGTTTGAGTATGAATTTTTGTAGGATTTTTGAGTGCATTTCCAATTTGTTTTAGATTTTCTCTTCTGTTTGACCATTTGTGGACTTTTTGTGAGTCATGATCTTATATGATTTGTGAAATTTTTGAGGTTTATTGGATGGACTTAAAATTTTGCACATGTATTCTAGACACCTTGAAGTTTGTCTTGGCTTTGGTTTGATGTCCATATCATGTTTGAATTCTGTTTTATGCTTGCTTGAAGTTGATGTATGATTTGGGGCCTTGTATGAGCTTGTTTGAACATACTTTGACTTAGGGATTTTATTTTACTTGCTTCCACTTGTCCAAATGACTTGAAATTTGGTATGATGATCATTTGAGGTGTTCTTTTTAGACATGATTTTTCTTGAGATCTATTGAAATGTTTTTGAGTTGATGTGGATTAAATCATTTTGTTTGGTTCTATGAGCTTCAAATTGCATGCTTTGCACTAAATGCTTTATGAAATGATCTTGGTGAATGACATGAATGTGAGACCACTTGGATTTGTTTCTTATTTGATTGAACTTGATTCTTGGTAATTTTCATGTTCTGTTTTGGTTTCTTGCTCCCATTTTGACCCTAGGCCTTGTCCTAGTGGTTAGTGCTTAATGTTTGAGCTTTGTTTCAGGTCAAAGAGCACAATTGCTTATACTTGATGATGTGCACTCAATTGGAGTTGGTCCATTGCTTGTTTATGACTAACCTTGAGTTTGTTTTGTAGGCTTTGAGACTTGTACTTAGGCCTTGTGGCTTGCATCTTTGTGCATTGCTTTGCTTGATTGTTGTTTGACTGTGTACAGTTAACTGTTGACTATTGTCTGTTTGACTTTTGTTTGTGTTGTGTACTGATTATGTTGGATTGTTTTCAGGTACCTTAGTTGCTATAGTTCCTTTGTGAACTTGCTTTTTGATTTTCTTAATAGCTTGAGCATTGAGGTATAAAGTCTCTAACTCCATGTAGTCTGGAAGACCTGGCCTGTTACTTGGTCAGGCACCTATCTGAAGTCCTCCTTAAGAGGAAATGCTTGTGTTTGTTTATCTTTGTCCCCAAGCAGGAAAAGACCTTTGATAAGGCAATTAGAAGATACAAGAGATGTGCAATCCATCTCTTGCTATTCTGTTGAGTCATCCCTTTGCTCACACCACTGTGTTGATGCATTGTGGATAGTAACCCAAGATCCTTGTACAGTTGTACAGTTGTGTCAGTCATAAGTGTAGAAGGGTTCCAACTTTCTGAACCCACACTTTCATCTGTCTAAAGCTCTCCCAGGCCAGGGATAAGAGGTGTGAGGCACACCCCTCACTTCCTATTTCATCTGCTTCACCCTAACTCTCAATGTTAGGGTTAAGAGCTAACATCACCCTGATACAGTGGCTTGTTTGTCGAGGTTGACATGACCCCTCGACTAAAGCCTAGCCTTGATGTTTGAGCCCCTTGTTGGTGTGTT
Source organism: Lathyrus oleraceus (assembly GCF_024323335.1). Classification (NCBI taxonomy): domain Eukaryota; kingdom Viridiplantae; phylum Streptophyta; class Magnoliopsida; order Fabales; family Fabaceae; genus Lathyrus; species Lathyrus oleraceus. The sequence goes on along the minus strand of NC_066585.1, from coordinate 320,668,995 downwards.
TACTTCATGCTGTATGTGTTTGTGTGGTGTGATTGTATCCCCTAGGTGCTAGACTCCACGTAGTCTCGTTTGCATGTCAATTAAGATAGCACGGTTCCTTCGTATAGGACTTCCTTTCTTGCTTGAGCTTTCCTAAAACACAAACAAACATTATCCCCTCTTAAGGACACGTTAACTCTTTCTACTACAGGTGAGTAAGTCTCCAAAGGTCGAGCATCCGGTAGATTGCGTAGTGACGTCGTCCACTTAAAAAACACAAACCAACAAGAATAATTTAGCCGAACTACGACAACTCTGATTCTCATGTCCAGATGAGATACGTAGGCACGAGATGCGATGTCTTGTCGAGTTTGACTGACGACTAACACTAACTCTTTTCTCTCACCCTCATTGCGATTGAGACCTTCCCTTTCTCTTGCCCTAAGTCCAGCGATTGGCAGTCGGTTTCCTGTGTGCGTGTTGGAGTCTGACATAAGTCCAGCGATTGGCAGTCGGTTTCCCGTGTGGTTTTGTTTGGCGTGCGTTAGCCGAGCTATGAGTGCTCTGATTCTTCTTTAGTCCGAGAAGATACGTATGCATAGGATGCGACATCCTAGCGAGCATGTTTTCCCCTAGTCCGAACTACGTCAACTCTGATGTCTATGCCTGATAGACTACGTAGGCCCAGGATGCGATATCCTGCCGAGTTAGTGTCGTTTGTTTTCTTGTGTCTCTTTCAGCCAGTGTGTTTGTTTGTGAGCAGTTTTTAGCAACCATTTTCCTTCCTTTTGTGCGTGGATCCCATCGAGTACGACGGATGCGTAGGGGTGCTAATACCTTCCCTTCGCATAACCGACTCTCGATCCCATTCTCTTTGGTCGCGAGACCATGTTCTTTCCAGGTTTACTTCGAGCGTTTCCTTTCCCTCTTTTGGGATAAATAACGCACGGTGGCGGCTCTGTTGTTTTCGTTTCCCGCCGGTTTTTCGCGTAATGCGACAGCTGGCGACTCTGCTGGGGAAAAGAGAAGTTGACCTCTTGCTGGTCCATCTTCCCTGAGCGAGTCTCTCCTAGCGCTCTCTAGGTTAGGGTTTTGGTTGCTGTTTGCTGCTTTATTTATTGCATTCATTGTTTATTGTTTGCATTTATGTGTGCATTAATGTTTGCATTCATTCATATTCATCTGCTGGCTGTGCTGTGTTTCTCTGTTTGGGGGTGGGAGTTACTCGAGGTAAAAGGCCCAATACCCAAGCTATGAGTGAAATCTAGGAAACCTAGGAATAAAGTGATTCATGGGAAGCGGGTGGTATGCGCCACTTAGCGGAACATTGATATCACGAGCAGTTCAGACCCTGGTGGGATATTATCGTTACATACTTCGGGTGTGTATATGATGATATTCTGCGAAAGGTTATTTATGCTGCATTTCTCTCGACCTTACCCTGGCCTAGATGACACCCGTGAGTGGGGAGGGAATGATCATTATTACAGGTACAGTTGGTGACTTGTCGGTGACTTGTTGGTGACTTGTGGTCCTGTTGGTGACTTGGTTCCTCAGATTGGGTTTAGATGACAGTTTATCAAATGACTTTGGGTTTCAGATGAATTGTGGTTCCGAGTTCGAGCCGAAGCTTCGACCCTGTGTTCCGAGATGCGTAGCCTTCCAGTCTTGTCTGCATCATTTGCATCATAGCATGTTTATTTTCAAAAGATACGCGATAAAAAATTGAAAAAAAAAAGAAGAAAAAGGAAAAAACTAATCCCTGCATGCATATCATTTCTCAGGTACATTCTAGAGTCTGTTCACTGATAGAGATGGCAACAGTCCCAGAGCCGAAGCGGAAGACTTGTTCCTATAGCTTTCACCGTGAGCCTTTGACGTCTCTGATAGAGTTGAGTAACCTTGTGACCAGTGGTAATCTGAAAGGGTTTGTTGATCAGTATGGGGATATTCTGACACTGTTAAAGATGGTAGTTGATCCAGTGCCGTTGCAGACTCTTCTTCAGTTTTATGACCCAGAGCTTCGCTGCTTCACTTTTCAGGATTATCAGTTGGCGCCTACTCTCGAGGAGTACTCCATTCTGTCGAATGTTCCTATCTTGCATCAGGTGCCTTTCTTGGACGTGCCTAAGGAGGTGGATTTCAGAGTTGTTGCCGGGGCTCTCCATTTGAGTATCAAGGAAGTCAGTGATAGTTGGAAGTCCAGTGGGGATGATGTTGGTTTGCCTTTGAAGTTCCTGTTGAAGATTGCTAGAGGAGAAGCAGAGAAGGGGAATTGGGAAGCTTTTCATGCTCAGTTGGCCATCATGATCTATGGTATTGTCTTGTTCCCGAGTATGCCCAACTTTGTGGACTATGCTGCAGTCATCATTTTTCTTGGAGGAAACCCAGTTCCTACGCTGTTAGCTGACACTTACTATGCTATCCACAGTAGGCATGGTAAGGGTGGAGCTATCTGATGTTGCGTGCCACTTTTGCTCAGATGGTTCTTGTCTCTCCTGCCAGTCAGTGGACCTTTTATAGATGCTCAGAGCACTCATAGGTGGACTCAGAGGGTCATGTCTCTTACGTCCTATGATGTTAGATGGCAATCTTACCGGATGGATGTGCGGGATGTTATTATGAGTTGTGGAGAATTCCGGAATGTGCCACTGGTAGGGACTAGGGGTTGCATCAACTACAACCCGGTTCTTTCTCTTCGCCAGTTGGGGTTTGTTATGAGTGGAAGACCACTTGAAGTTGAGATAGTTGAGAGTGTGTACTTTGAGAAGCGAAGCGACCCTGTTAGATTGGAGCAGATAGGAAGAGCTTGGAAGTCTATTAGTGTCCAGGATGGATCTGTCTTAGGGAAGAAGTTTGCCATTGCTATGCCTGACTACACTGATTGGGTGAAGAACAGAGTGGAAACTTTGTTGTTGCCCTATGATAGGATGAACCCTTTGCAAGTGCAACCACCTTTGATTCTTGCTGAGAGTGTACCTGCTGAGCAGTACAAGCAAGCCCTGATGGAGAATCGCCGATTGAAGGAGAAAGAGCAAGATGCCCAGATGGAGTTGTATCAAGCCAAAGCCGATAGGTTGAATTTGAATCATCAACTCAGAGACATCCAGAACGTAGATGTTGGTAGAGTAAGGAGCAAGAAGAGATCTTATGCAGAGATGGAGAACTTGCTGAATGCAGAACACCGTGAGTGTTTGAGATTGCAGAGAGTTGAGGCCAGTTATCAGAAGAAGATCAGAGACTTGGAGAAGCAACTCAGGGACAAAGATATCCAGTTGAAGAAAGAAGTCGACCAGAGACTTGCATCAGAGAACCAACTTGGAGCAGAAGTTGTAGAGCTTAGAAGACAATTGAAGGAGAAGATTACTCCCTTGCCAGAATGTTCAGAGTGTGAACTGTTGATAGACCAGTGTCACTACTTGAAGACGCTCATTCCTGGAAGTCGTTTGTCTTAGCTTGTATTTCTGATGTATATGTTGAGAATCACCCCCAGGCCTGTTGGGTGGGATTCGTTGTTGTACTTTGATGTATCTGAATCTTTGTTGACATTGTTGTATGATCCTGTTGCTCATTTATAGATGAGGTTGTTGGTTTCACTTTGTACTCATTACTCTTGTGTATGTTGATCCTGTGCCTCCTGTGTTGTTCTTGCTACAGGTTGCCATCTTTTGAAGATGAATTAGGATCTTTGAATGCCTGAGGAATTAACATATCATGTGCATCATATGCATTAGCATCATACTCATATCATTTTGCATAACAGGTGTTCTTGTTCGCGACTTCTCACTCTGGTTCCTGTGTCAGGCAGGATAGCTGATCGAAGACCGCATCGTTATTCAACTAGACTCAATCAACAGAGAAGTATGGATCAGGTTCAGACTGAGTTGGCTGAGATGAGGGCGAATATGGCCCAGTTTATGACGATGATGCAAGGGGTTGCGCAAGGTCAGGAAGAGCTTCGAGCCCTGGTTCAGAGACAAGAGACTGTGATTCAGACGTCCAACCGTGCTTCGCCTGTTGTTGCACCTGCTCATGAGAACGTTAATGTTGCTGCTCCCGCTAACGACTATGTCGTCGGGGATGAGTTGAGGGGGATAAGAATTAATGGACAACCTCTTGCTGCAGAGACTATCAATGTCAGAGCTACCCGGGCTCCGATTCGTCATCCTGCTCCGATTGTCGACAGACAAGAGGACATGTTCACGCTGCTGAGTGAAGATGATGAGGTGGTCAGAGTTGAGGACAGGGATCGTAAGGTTGATGCCCTGGCTGAGAAGATCCGTGCGATGGAATGTCAAAACTCCCTTGGTTTCGATGTGACTAATATGGGGTTGGTAGAGGGGCTGAGAATTCCCTACAAATTCAAAGCACCGTCCTTTGACAAATACAACGACACTTCTTGCCCTCGCACCCACGTGCAAGCCTATTATCGGAAAATCTCTGCTTGTACCGATGATGAAAAGATGTGGATGTACTTTTCCCAAGATAGTCTATCTTGGGCTTCTTTGGACTGGTACATGGAATTAAAGAGAGATTTTATCCGATGCTGGAGGGATCTGGGTGAGGCCTTCTTGAGGCAATATAAGCATAACATGGACATGGCGCCTAGCCGGACTCAGCTGCAGAGTCTTTGCCAAAAATCTGGAGAAAGCTACAAGGAGTACGCCCAGAGATGGCGTGAATTGGCTGCGAGAGTTCAACCCCCTATGCTGGAAAGGGAGTTGACAGATATGTTTATCGGTACTCTTTAGGGTGTGTTTATGGACCGGATGGGAAGCTGCCCATTCGGTAGTTTTTCCGATGTGGTTATTTGTGGGGAGAGGACAGAGAGCTTGATCAAGGCTGGTAAGATTCAAGATGTTGGGTCCTCGTCTTCAAAGAAACCTTTTGCTGGGGCACCTCGCCGGAGAGAGGGTGAAACTAATGCTGTTCAACACCGCAAAAATCAGAATAGATATCAGTACCGTCAGATTGCCGCAGTGACTATTCCTGCACCTCAACAACGTCAACCTCCGCAACAACAGAGGGTTCAACAACAAATGCCACAACAACAACAACAACGTCCGTATCAGCCGAGGCAGAGGATGCCTGATAGACGTTTCGACCCACTACCAATGACCTATGCTGAGTTACTACCTGAGTTGCTCAGATTAGGGTTCGTGGAACTGAGGACCATGGCGCCATTGATAAAAATACCACCTGGGTATGATGCCAATGTGCGTTGTGACTTTCATTCTGGTGCGCCGGGACACCATATAGAGAACTGCAGGGCTTTTCATCATAAAGTCTAGGACTTGATTGATGCCAAGACTATCAATTTCGCTCCTGTACCGAATGTTATAAATAACCCTATGCCTGCGCATGGTGCTCACCGGGTTAACAGTATTGAAGGGGCAGAGGATGAAGATTTGGTTGTCAGTGTGGACGATGTTCAGACTTCTCTGTCAGTTGTCAAGGGCCGTTTGCTGAATGGGGGTGTCTACCCGGGTTGTGATAAAGACTGTGTTGCATGTGCAGAATCAGATAATGGGTGTGATCAGTTGCGGGCCGGTATTCAGAAGCTGATTGACGAGGGCTGTGTCCAGTTTGTTCGGGCTGATAATAGAGATCGTGGGGCAGTGTCAACTGTCACTATCTTCTTCAAACCGTCTGAAGGACGTGGACAAAGGACTGTTGTTAGTGCGCCTGCAACAAGTGGTAATCCTGTTACCATCTCTGCACCCGTTACTGCCAGTAATCCGCCAACAACAATCGTTGCGCCAGTCAGACGGGCTGTGGACAGTAGGGCTGTGCCCTGGAAATATGATAATGCCTACCGTAGCAACAGAAGGGCTGAGAATCGGGTCAAGCCATCGAATCAAGCGCCTGTAACAATCGGTGTGCCAGTTAGTAGAGCTCCTGTGGTTATGAGTCCAGTTGTGGACAATGTTGGAGGTCCAGGAGGGTTTACTCGTAGTGGACGATTGTTTGCTCCTCAACCGTTGAGGGATGCCAATGCTGAGGCTTCTGCTAAGTCGAAGGGCAAACAGGCTGTGGTTGACGAAGAATCGGCTAAGAAGGATGTGCCTGAGGGTTCGTTTGAAAAGGACGTGGAGGAATTTATGAGGATAATTAAGAAGAGTGACTACAAGATCGTAGACCAACTCAACCAAACTCCATCCAAAATTTCAATTCTCTCTTTGCTGCTGTGCTCTGAGGCACATCGTAACGCCTTGTTGAAGATGTTGAATATGGCGTATGTACCCCAAGAGATTTCCGTCAACCAACTGGAGGGAGTGATTGCCAACGTGAGCACCAGACATGGTTTGGGTTTCACTGACCTAGACTTAACGCCTGAGGGTCGTAATCATAACAAGACCTTGCATATCACTATGGAGTGCAAGGGTGCTGTGTTATCTCACGTGTTGGTCGACACCGACTCGTCGCTGAATGTGCTGCCGAAGCAAATTCTGAAGAAGATATCTGTTGAAGGGGTTGTGCTCACTCCGAGTGACCTGATAGTTCGTGCATTCGATGGATCCAGACGTTCTGTGTTTGGAGAAGTTACCTTGCCGGTGAAGATAGGTCCAGAGGTCTTCGATATAATCTTCTATGTTATGGACATTCAGCCCGCCTACAGTTGCTTGTTAGGACGTCCATGGATTCATGCAGCAGGGGCAGTCTCGTCGACTCTCCATCAAAAGCTCAAGTATGTCTGGAACGGTCAAATTGTGACCGTGTGTGGTGAAGAGGATATCCTGGTGAGTCATCTGTCCTCGTTCAAGTATGTCGAGGTGGATGGCGAGATCCATGAAACTTTATGCCAGGCATTTGAGACTGTTGCTCTCGAGGGGGTGGCGTGTGCTGATCAGAGAAAACCAGGTGCTTCGATTGCTTCGTACAAGCAGGCTAAGGAGGTTGTTGACTCTGGCAAAGCTGAAGGCTGGGGCAAGATGGTGGACTTGCCTGTCAAAGAGGATAAATTTGGTATTGGCTATCAACCTTTGCAAGCAGAGCAGGGTGTGCAAGCAGGTCCGAGTACCTTTACCAGCGTTGGGCTGATGAATCACGGTGATGTCTTCGCAGCTGATGTTGAAGATGGTGACAGTGATTATGATCTCGACGACTGGGTCCGCCCGAGAGCGCCAGGGGAGATTATCAACAATTGGACAGCAGAGGATGTAGTCCAAGTTACTCTTCAAACAGAGTAATTTTCTTTTGTTTTTTTCATTCTGCACAAAACCCTACGTTCTGCCCAAGACGTAGTGGTTCATTGTAGGGCCACATCATGTTTTACAAATGGTTATCATGAATAAAGGACGTTTTGCAAACAATTTTGTGATCCCTGTCTTTCTATTTTTGTTTTCACGTTTTCAAAAAATAAAAATGGCAATGTTTTTGTTTTTGTGACTTTATTGAACTCTTTTTCTAAAACGAAGCATTAAAACATGCAGAAGTGATATCACGGCATCTACTATGAACAGTTCTGTTATGGCTCAGTATGATTTCAATAATCCCGTCTACCAAGCTGAAGAGGAGAGTGAGGAAGACAGTGAACTCCCTAAAGAATTGGTTAGATTGTTGAAGCAAGAGGAAAGGGTCATCCAACCTCATCAGAAGGAGTTGGAGATTGTGAATCTTGGTACTGAGGACGCCAGAAGAGATATCAAGATCGGGGTTGCTTTGAAGACAGAGGTCAAGAGCAGATTGATTGAGATGCTGAGAGAGTATGTGGAGATATTCGCCTGGTCTTATCAAGATATGCCTGGGCTGGATACTAATATTGTGGTTCATAGACTACCTCTCAGAGAAGATTGTCCTTCGGTCAAGCAGAAGCTTCGTAGAACGAGTCCTGATATGGCAGTTAAAATCAAGGAAGAGGTTCAGAAGCAGTTCGATGCTGGTTTCTTGTCAGTGACAACTTATCCCCCGTGGGTGGCCAACATCGTTCCTGTGCCGAAGAAGGATGGCAAAGTCAGAATGTGTGTCGATTACCGGGATTTGAACAGAGCGAGTCCGAAAGATGATTTCCCATTACCTCACATTGATGTATTGGTTAATAATACGGCTCAATCCTCGGTATTCTCTTTCATGGATGGTTTCTCTGGGTATAATCAGATTAAGATGGCGCCAGAGGACATGGAGAAGACGACATTCATTACACTTTGGGGCACGTTCTGCTATAAGGTGATGCCATTTGGGCTGAAGAATGCCGGTGCTACCTATCAGAGGGCTATGACGACTCTCTTTCATGACATGATGCAAAAAGAGATTGAAGTGTACGTGGATGATATGATTGCGAAGTCGCAGACAGAAGAGGAGCCCCTGGTTAATTTGCAGAAGTTGTTTGACAGATTGAGAAAGTTCAAACTGAGGCTGAATCCGAACAAATGTACGTTTGGCGTGAGATCAGGGAAGCTGTTAGGCTTCATTGTCAGTGAGAAAGGGATTGAGGTTGATCCAGCGAAAGTCAAAGCTATTCAAGAAATGCCTGAACCGAAAACAGAGAAGCAGGTTCGTGGGTTTGTAGGGAGATTGAACTACATTGCAAGGTTTGTATCTCACCTAACTGCCACGTGTGAACCGATGTTCAAATTGCTTAGAAAGAATCAAGCGATCAGGTGGAATGATGACTGTCAGAAAGCTTTTGACAAGATAAAAGAGTATTTACAGAAACCTCCAATCCTGATACCTCCAGTTCCTGGGAGACCGTTGATAATGTACCTATCAGTGACCGAGAATTCGATGGGGTGTGTATTGGGACAGCATGACGAGTCTGGTCGAAAAGAGCATGCCATATACTACCTTAGCAAAAAGTTTACCGACTGTGAAATCAAATATTCACAGCTTGAGAAAACTTGTTGTGCTTTGGCCTGGGCTGCTCGCCGACTGAGGCAGTATATGTTGAACCATACTACCTTATTGATTTCTAAGATGGATCCAGTGAAGTTCATCTTTGAGAAGCCGGCTCTCACCGGACGTGTTGCTCGATGGCAGATGATTTTAACAGAATATGATATCCAGTACACGTCGCAGAAGGCCATCAAAGGTAGTGTTTTGTCAGACTATCTCGCCGAGCAACCGATCGATGATTATCAGCCGATGATGTTTGAATTCCCGGATGAAGACATCATGTATCTTAAGATGAAAGATTGTGAAGAGCCTCTTGTCGAGGAAGGACCGAATCCTGATGACAAGTGGACACTGATGTTTGATGGGGCTGTGAATGTGAATGGTAACGGTGTTGGTGCAGTGCTTATCAATCCTAAAGGTGCCCATATACGTTTCTCTGCTAGATTGACTTTTGACGTCACCAACAATGAAGCTGAGTATGAAGCTTGTATTATGGGGATAGAAGAAGCTATTGATTTGAGGATTAAAACTCTTGACATCTTTGGAGATTCCGCTCTAGTGATCAATCAGGTCAATGGAGATTGGAATACTAACCAGCCGCATCTGATTCCCTATAGAGATTACACAAGAAGAATACTGACGTTCTTCAAGAAGGTGAAGTTGTATCATGTTCCCCGGGATGAGAATCAGATGGCTGATGCTTTGGCTACTTTATCCTCTATGATCAAAGTTCACTGGTGGAATCATGTGCCACATGTTGCGGTGAATCGACTCGAGAGGCCTGCGTATGTGTTTGCAGCCGAGTCTGTTGTGATTGATGAGAAGCCGTGGTACTATGATATCAAGAACTTCCTCAAGAGCCAGGAGTATCCTGAAGGTGCGTCGAAGAATGACAAGAAAACCCTGAGAAGGTTAGCTGGAAGCTTTTATCTGAATCAGGATGATGTGCTGTACAAGAGAAACTTTGACATGGTCTTGCTCAGATGCGTGGATAGACATGAAGCAGACATGTTGATGCAGGAAGTGCACGAGGGTTCGTTCGGTACCCATGCTGGTAGTCATGCAATGTCGAAGAAACTATTGAGAGCCGGTTATTACTGGATGACTATGGAATCCGATTGTTTCAAGTACGCTCGGAAGTGCCATAAATGCCATATTTATGCTGATAAGGTGCATGTACCACCAAGCCCTCTGAATGTCATGAATTCGCCTTGGCCGTTCGCCATGTGGGGCATTGACATGATTGGGAAGATTGAGCCTATTGCTTCAAATGGACATCGCTTCATCTTGGTTGCGATCGAGTATAGACTTTCGGGTTACTGTGATGCAGATTACGCAGGAGATAGATTAGAACGAAAAAGCACATCTGGAAATTATCAGCTCCTAGGAAACAATCTTATATCCTGGGCCAGCAAAAGACAGTCAACTATCGCTCTATCAACTGCAGAAGCTGAATACATCTCAGCATCACTGTGCACAACTCAGATGCTCTGATGAAAAATCAGTTAGAAGATCTGCAAATCTTCGAGAGTAACATTCCTATCTTTTGTGATAATACTGCTGCCATTTGTTTAAGTAAGAATCCCATCTTACACTCCAGAGCTAAGCACATTGAAATAAAACATCATTTTATCAGAGACTATGTTCAGAAAAGGATAGTAACATTGAAGTTCATTGATACAGATCATCAATGGGCAGATATATTTACTAAACCTCTAGCTGAAGATAGCTTCCTTTTTATCTTAGAGAATCTGAACATTCAAAATTTCCCTGAATAAATTGTTCCTCTGAAGATGTAAAATGAGACTCTGACATAAACAAATGAGCTTCTGCCTCTGACTCTGATACTTCTACCAAGTTAAGAAGATATCTGAGTTAGAAATCTCCAGGAACCAATCCTTTGGTATTCCTGAAGATCAGATACATCAACACGTGGAGTGAATTGCGTCTAACCTTGGAACTTCTAGACAGCTGTCCAGAAGAAATTCAAAGGACAGACGTTTGAGATCTCCTCGAGCAGTGTGCATACTGTTGGGATTAGACATTCATTAATGAGCCATAATCATTTCTCCCTCTAAGCGTGCTTACTTGGTTTTTGTGCTAAACTCTGATTGTTGTGTCGTTTTGCATGCAGTTCGTTTTAGTATATAAACACTTCTCTCACATTGTGCACACACTTCACTCTCACTCACTTTCTCAAACCAGCTCTCTCAGGCATTTCTGCAAGCAGTTCATCTTCATCTTGTTCTTCATCATCAATGGATTCTCAACAACAATCAGTATTCAACTACTCTCAACAAATGGACTCCAGCAACGCAGCTCAAAGCACAAGCACTCCTACTCCAACAGTTACAGGCGTAACCATAACACCAGTTTACAAGGAGCCTCATATTCTGGACCGTGAAGCTCACATCAATCTTGCAACTCCTTTTGAAAAACTGGAAGTTTTGTGTGAATCTCTTGTAGATTTCAACAACATGAAGAGGAATGGAGTAGACCTAACTGAAGAACTCCGTCAACAAGGTTGGGAAAACTACTTTCAACGGCTCTATGGCCTTGTTTACCCAAACCTCATCAAGGAATTCTGGAGGTTTGCTGACGCTGACGACCATTTCATCGTCTCCTACGTTTTGGGGGTAAAAATCGTGATTACTGAAAAGTCAATAGCCTCATTGCTAAACATGGAGAAATCTGGAGGAAGAAGGATTTATGACATCAATCCTAGGTCAAAGTACATTGCTCAAGAAATCAACCCCATTATCTTTAAACACAACACAGAAGGCAACCCATCAAAGAACAAAGAACTACATCAGAATCTCCGAGTGTGGCTCAAGATCATTCTGGGAACTATTCATCATCGCCCAGCAACCAACTCATCAGATTACATCAATACAGATCAGAAGTGTATTCTGTACTGTATTCATAAGGGTCTGAAGCTTTGCCTCCCAACCCTCCTCTTCAAATATCTCAGAGACTCCGTACGGGAGACCAGGAACAACATGAAACCCAGAACCTACATCCCTCTGGGAAGACTTCTCTCTGATGTTCTGATAGAAAATGGGCTCATAGATCATCTGGAGAAAAACAAACTCATGAAAGATTTGGCAATAGATACTGGAAGGCCTCTGAACTCCAAAAATCTGAAGAGCATGGGAATTCTGAAAAAGATTCAAGTCAAACCTACGCTGGACACCTCTTGGGAAGCTTTAAAAGATCAGAGGAATATGCCAAATGGTCTCGCAAGGTTCTACAAGAATGAACCCAAAGAGGCAATCCTCCACTATCTCCAACGTCTGAAGGATGAAGGAGTGGACATCTCAGACTTCCGATTAGACGATCTGCTAGATTCAGAATCAGACTTCGTGAAGTTCAAAAGAGGTCCATCTGGGAAGTCTTCAAAAGCGAAGAGAGCAAAGCTAGGAGAATCTTCTGAATCAAGACCTCCAGCACCTCTGCAAGAATCTTCTGGTAAGTCTGCCTCTACTGTTCCCTCTGCACAACCATTGGCTTCTTCTACTCCTCTACCTACACCCATCTACACCACCTCTGAAACTCCTCCTTCCACCACCAGAACTTCTCAACCCTTACCCAAATTCAACCTTAACAATACCTCCTTACCCCTATCCGAAGCTGAACAATTAAATCAAACCACTTCCTCATCTTCAGCCCCAGAATCACCTCCCTATTTTATCATTTCCTCAGATACAGAACACTCTGACCCAACCTCTCCAACCCTAGCCCAACTTCAGGCTCAAAACTTTGCCTCTCAACAACCAACACAACCTCCACCTGAAGTAACTTCACCACCCACAGAACAACCAACCATCACTCCTTCTGAAGTTCAACCCTCTGACCTTCATACCTCTGACACTATCCCTCCAAACCCTTCCGTTGAACCTGAACCTCAAACACTAAACCTAAGCCCTCCAACCTCTCCACCTCAAACATCTGAACCTGAGCATTCCTTGCCTACCCTAGAGGAAGCCATTATGCTGTTCGCAGGGGCTTCAGTACAAAAGGTCAAGTCTCTGACCATAAACTCTGGCATCAGTGATGATCCTGACTCTGTAAGGACACACTGGAACAGAGTCATTGGCTGGATGACTTCTGAGGCCTTCAAGCTGAAGCACATCTCTGAGCAAGTCAGAAATGACTTCATCAGAGATGCTGAGGCAAGACTACAGGAGCGTCTGGCCAGAGAAGCTGAAGAAGAAGCCAGAAGGCAAGAAGAAGAAAAAGCCAGACAAGCAGAAATCCAAAGGGCCAAGGAAGCTGAGGCCAAAGCTCTAGCTGACGCTGCTGCTGCTGCTGCTGAAGCTGAAGCAAAGGCAGCTGCAGAAGCTGAAGCCAGAGCTGCTGAAGAACAGAGTGCTATGACTCAGGGGGAGTCCTCTACTGTCATTCCTATGGTTCTCAAGACGCTTGAAGAACTTCAGAAAGACCAGAAGGAACTCAAAGCCAGAATGGACAAACAGGACACCGTCAACGACAATATCCAGAACCTGCTGACTCAACTGCTTCAGAGAATGCCTCCTCCTCCCAACCCTTAGGCACTTAGGATCTTTTGCTTGTTGCCTTGCTTATCTTTGTTTCTGATGTTTGTTTTTCTTGCCCTTATCTCTGATGTCTGTTATCTGAATATATACAATGTTTTGTTGATTATGTTGTTTAAGTCTTTTTGATTATGACAAAAAGGGGGAGAAATCAAATATAGCTCTGATGAAAAATTGCCTAATACCTTAAGCACTCTGCAAACATACTATTCCTTAAAAATAAATCCTTCTAACACTGGACTTAAGAAATTGCAGAAGGTATCAAGAAACTTCATTGCTTGGAAGCTCTGGTAAGAACTTCTGAACTCCCTAGCCTATCTCAGGGGGAGCTCACTTCTACCTGATCTGATTTTTTTGTTTCATCTGCTAATTGAGTTTGTTTTGTCATCATCAAAAAGGGGGAGATTGTAAGAACAAAAATTGTTCTACAACAGATTCCAAGATTTTGATGATAACAAAGGACGAAACCAAAAATGGCACTCTAATAAAAAGTTTCTAAGTGTGCAGGAATCTAAACAAAAAGAAAGGAATCTGATTGCGTCATCAGATACAGAATCATATCAGATACAAATTATCAGCAGCATCTGAAGTAGTAACGCGCTCAAGATGTTCTAACTCTGAGCAAAACAGCAAAACATCAGAAGCATCTGAACAAGGAGTACGCTCTAGAAGTTCTGACTCTGAACAAAGGCATATCCAAATTCCAGAAGCTCTCAGCGTCATCTGAAGACATCATCAGAATCCTAAGAGATCAAAACATCAGAAGCTCCGAATCCACATTGCAAGATCTCAGATTAACAGAGTCACATAGACCTTGATTATGGATTTCCTAAATCAGAAAGAATAACGTCAACTTCGAACTTAAATGGAAAGGAACTATTATTGGAAAGAAGTTATTCAAGGAGACAAAGTTGTTTTGGCAAGAAATAACAGAAGTTATGGCATTGATTCCTAATCGAGACAAAATTATCTGCCATCAATTTCAACGGTCCTTTCACCTCTATATAAAGGACAACAAACAGCATTGAGAGATACACCTGAACACATTGAAATATTCTCTCTCTCTCTCTCTCAAAGTTTCACGAGCTTTTGCTCAGAACGTGAAATATTCTATTTGCTCTTACTGCTGTAATACTTGCTTTATCCTAGAAGCACTCTAGATTACAAACTCTGTTTTTATCTAAGTTGTTTTTATATTCCTCAAGTGACTCTGTGCAGTCTGTATACTTGAGAGGACTAAGAGATCTTTCTCTTAGACGTTGGTTGTAATAATCTTTCAAGATTAGTGGATTAAGTCCTTGTTGAAGGCGAAATCACCTTGGTCGGGTGTGTAGCACCTCAAATTTGCACCTCCCATTTTTTACATTCATTTTCATCTTAGGTCATTAACATTACATTGTCCACTGCATAGCATTGCATTGTCCATTTGCCCAAGTGCAAGTCATCAGTCAAGATTGGTCAGGAGATTCAGTCAAGCAAGCAAGCAAGTGCATTTCCTATTGAAACAAAGCCCTAAGGTTGGTTCAACAAGTTCATATGATCTATGGATCATTTTGAAGTGGTCTGGCCAAAGGTTGGATGCTCAGAAGTCATCAGTCATTGATCAATGCATCTGAAACCCTAGAAAGTCAACTGTAGTCAACTGTGCATGAAATCATGGATTTGAAGGTGGGAGATGGTTAGAAAGGCCTCATTCATGTCCATACAAGTCTAATTTGACATTTCAAAGATCAACATTGAAGAATTTGAGGTCAGGTGGAAAGTTTCCAAAAATAGCAGGTGACCTGTAATTTCAAACTGCCAAAAATGGAAAGGTCTTCTCCTCAAATTTACATGTCCAAGCAAGCGTCAAATGGAATTTTGTCCAACATGAGAGTTGAAGATCTTGCTCTCACCTTTTCAAAAAGTCCAAGAACATGAATTTCTCATGTGTGGTTGAGAAATTGTGATCAAATCATTGTCAATGGATTTTGAACTTCAAGCTTGGATAACTTTCACACCACATGGCCAAATCATGTGGTTCTTTTTGGAACATTTCACTCTTGATATCTTCTATCCAATTCATGCATTTCCATTCATCAAAAATCATCACAACAATATTGCATTTTCCATGAGAATTGAATTTGAATTTTGGAGGGAAAAATTGATTTTGAGAATTAAGCATTTTTCACACTTCTAAGCTTCACATTTGGCTACTACATGATATTTGGAGTGTGTTTGGTTCATAAAACGTGCCTTGTAGCAACAGGTTTCATGCACACAAGGTGGCTTGACCAATTTAGCATAAATACTCATTTCACTAATTACCAAGGCATTTGGCTAATTGTGATTAGCATCTTCATTAATCCATCATATATATTGATAATGCTAACAGAATTTGGAGGAACATCTCATAATTTTCCAAATCTAGATCCAAACACAAAATTGCACAAACTTTTTTCTCTCAACTTTTCATCCAAATTCTCCAAAAACCTTGCCTAGTTCTTCATAGATCCATCATTCACAAGCACTTTGGAGTTGAATTGAAGCCAGAATTCGTCACTATAGAGCAGAATCGTGGACTGTTGCATCAAGCTTCATCAATGGCAGCTGTTGATTTGAGCTACTTCAAGCATAATTGAGCATTGGATCTTCATACATTCATCTACCTGAGCATTAAGGAGTTTCTGTTTCACCATTACAAGGCAAAAAAACCTCGAATCCAGATCTGCAATCCTTTGAAGGTTAGAATTCGATCCTTGCAATTGTTGAAATTAGGATATGCTTCTTGTAGATCTTTGATTGTATAGTAGCCTGAGCTTTGTGGAATTGATTTTCATCAAGAATTAAGAAAGATATGTGGATTTGAAGTTTGGCATGTGAATCTTATTTTGATCGATCCTTCCATGTTAGTAAGAATTAGAGGAAATAGATGATGGATTGATGATGTAGGTTAAGAGATGAACCGAATGGTGTATTGTTTGTGATTTTCTGTGCATGTTGGATCATCATGATGATGAACACGTATGAATGCGAAGAACCCTAGCTTTCTTTTCCCAGAAACGCGTTAGATCTTGCTGAGTTCATGTTTGCATGTTTTTCATGTTTTTTTGCCCATGCACCAATCGCGCCGTGCCACCTGTATTAGTGAAACGCATCGCTTCATGTAGCGCGCGCTGGATTTAAATTCGAGCACGGTTCGATTCCGGCTCCAAGAATTTCTCACTTTTGGCTTTTGCATTTTCTTCATCATGCTACACATATTTCACCATACCTCATTCATGCATTTTTAATTTTTCTCCACACTTAAAAATTCATAACTCCTAAACTATTAATCCAATTCACATGAGATCTTTTGTCCCATGATACTTGCCATGTCTACTATTTTATGGTGATTTTTCCAGAATTTGTGCACGTGTGGATTTTTCTTTTGGCTAGTGAATGTTCATACATGTGTTTTGTTGCATAATGCTTGTTATTTTGGTTGTGAAATGATGATGCTTAATCCAATGAGGCTGAAATTTTGCATGTGTAAACTAGAGACCTTTAGGGATTTTTTGGTATAGAGTTTGTGATTTTATCATTTCTGGTTGTGGAGATATGCTATGATGAATGAAGGTGTGACAATGTGTGTCACACCATTTCTTGTCCAACTTGTTGATTTTATTTTCCATGCCATTCATTTGCCAAATAATCTGAATTTTTGCATGTTGACTCTTCTGGATGTTATGTTTGAGTATGAACTTTTGTAGGATATTTGAGTGCATTTCCAATTTGTTTGAGATTTTCTCTTCTGTTTGACCATTTGTGGACTTTTTGTGAGTCATGATCTTATATGATTTGTGAAATTTTTGAGGTTTATTGGATGGACTTAAAATTTTGCACATGTATTCTAGACACCTTGAAGTTTGTCTTGGCTTTGGTTTGATGTCCATATCATGTTTGAATTCTGTTTTATGCTTGCTTGAAGTTGATGTATGATTTGGGGCCTTGTATGAGCTTGTTTGAACATACTTTGACTTAGGGATTTTATTTGACTTGATTCCACTTGTCCAAATGACTTGAAATTTGGTATGATGATCATTTGAGGTGTTCTTTATAGACATGATTTTTCTTGAGATTTATTGAAATGTTTTTGAGTTGATGTGGATTGAATCATTCTGTTTGGTTCTATGAGCTTCAAATTGCATGCTTTGCACTAAATGCTTTATGAAATGATCTTGGTGAATGACATGAATGTGAGACCACTTGGATTTGTTTCTTATTTGATTGAACTTTATTCTTGGTAATTTTCATGTTCTGTTTTGGTTTCTTGCTCCCATTTTGACCCTAGGCCTTGTCCTAGTGGTTAGTGCTTAATGTTTGAGCTTTGTTTCAGGTCAAAGAGCACAATTGCTTATACTTGATGATGTGCACTCAATTGGAGTTGGTCCATTGGTTGTTTATGACTAACCTTGAGTTTGTTTTGTAGGCTTTGAGACTTGTATTTAGGCCTTGAGGCTTGCACCTTTGTGCATTGCTTTGCTTGATTGTTGTTTGACTGTGTACAGTTAACTGTTGACCATTGTCTGTTTGACTTTTGTTTGTTTTGTGTATTGATTATGTTGGATTGTTTTCAGGTACCTTAGTTGCTATAGTTCCTTTGTGAACTTGATTTTTGCTTTGCTTAATAGCTTGAGCATTGAGGTATAATGTCTCTAACTCCATGTAGTCTGGAAGACCTGGCCTGTTACTTGGTCAGGCATCTGTCTGAAGTCCTCCTTAAGAGGCAATGCTTGTGTTTGTTTATCTTTGTCCCCAAGCAGGAAAAGACCTTTGATAAGGCAATTGGCAGATACAAGAGATGTGCAATCCATCTCCTGCTATTCTGTTGAGTCATCCCTTTGCTCACACCACTGTGTTGATGCATTGTGGATAGTAACCCAAGATCCTTGTACAGTTGTACAGTTGTGTCAGTCATAAGTGTAAAAGGGTTCCAACTTTCTGAACCCACACTTTCATCTGTCTAAAGCTCTCCCAGGCCAGGGATAAGAGCTGTGAGGCACACCCCTCACTTCCTATTTCATCTGCTTCACCCTAACTCTCAATGTTAGGGTTAAGAGCTAACATCACCCTGATACAGTGGCTTGTTTGTCGAGGTTGACATGACCCCTCGACTAAAGCCTAGCCTTGATGTTTGAGCCCCTTGTTGGTGTGTTTACTTCATGCTGTATGTGTTTGTGTGGTGTTATTGTATCCCCTAGGTGCTAGACTCCGCGTAGTCTCGTTTGCATGTCAATTAAGGTAGCACGGTTCCTTCGTATAGGACTTCCTTTCTTGCTTGAGCTTTCCTAAAACACAAACAAACATTATCCCCTCTTAAGGACACGTTAACTCTTTCTACTACAGGTGAGTAAGTCTCCAAAGGTCGAGCATCCGGTAGATTGCATAGTGACGTCGTCCACTTAAAAAACACAAACCAACAAGAATAGTTTAGCCGAACTACGGCAACTCTGATTCTCATGTCCAGATGAGATACGTAGGCACGAGATGCGATGTCTTGTCGAGTTTGACTGACGACTAACACTAACTCTTTTCTCTCACCCTCGTTGCGATTGAGACCTTCCCTTTCTCTTGCCCTAAGTCCAGCGATTGGCAGTCGGTTTCCTGTGTGCGTGTTGGAGTCTGACATAAGTCCAGCGATTGGCAGTCGGTTTCCCGTGTGGTTTTGTTTGGCGTGCGTTAGCCGAGCTACGAGTGCTCTGATTCTTCTTTAGTCCGAGAAGATACGTATGCATTGGATGCGACATCCTAGCGAGCATGTTTTCCCCTAGTCCGAACTACGTCGACTCTGATGTCTATGCCTGATAGACTACGTAGGCCCAGGATGCGATATCCTGCCGAGTTAGTGTCGTTTGTTTTCTTGTGTCTCTTTTAGCCAGTGTGTTTGTTTGTGAGCAGTTTTTAGCAACCATTTTCCTTCCTTTTGTGCGTGGATCCCGTCGAGTACGACGGATGCGTAGGGGTGCTAATACCTTCCCTTCGCATAACCGACTCCCGATCCCATTCTCTTTGGTCGCGAGACCATTTTCTTTCCAGGTTTACTTCGAGCGTTTCCTTTCCCTCTTTTGGGATAAATAACGCACGGTGGCGGCTCTGTTGTTTTCGTTTCCCGCCGGTTTTTCGCGTAATGCGACAGCTGGCGACTCTGCTGGGGAAAAGAGAAGTTGACCTCTTACTGGTCCATCTTCCCTGAGCGAGTCTCTCCTAGCGCTCTCTAGGTTAGGGTTTTGGTTGCTGTTTGCTGCTTTATTTATTGCATTCATTGTTTATTGTTTGCATTTATGTGTGCATTAATGTTTGCATTCATTCATATTCATCTGCTGGTTGTGTTGTGTTTCTCTGTTTGGGGGTGGGAGTTACTTGAGGTAAAAGGCCCAATACCCAGGCTATGAGTGAAATCTAGGAAACCTAGGAATAGAGTGATTCATGGGAAGCGGGTGGTATGCGCCACTTAGCGGAACATTGATATCACGAGCAGTTCAGACCCTGGTGGGATATTATCGTTACATACTTCGGGTATGTATATGATGATATTCTGCGAAAGGTTATTTATGCTGCGTTTCTCTCGACCTTACCCTGGCCTAGATGACACCCGTGAGTGGGGAGGGAATGATCATTATTACAGGTACAGTTGGTGACTTGTCGGTGACTTGTTGGTGACTTGTGGTCCTGTTGGTGACTTGGTTCCTCAGATTGGGTTTAGATGACAGTTTATCAGATGACTTTGGGTTTCAGATGAATTGTGGTTCCGAGTTCGAGCCGAAGCTTTGACCCTGTGTTCCGAGATGCGTAGCCTGCCAGTCTTGTCTGCATCATTTGCATCATAGCATGTTTATTTTCAAAAGATACGCGATAAAAAATTGAAAAAAAAAAGAAGAAAAAGGAAAAAACTAATCCCTGCATGCATATCATTTCTCAGGTACATTCTAGAGTCTGTTCACTGATAAAGATGGCAACAGTCCCAGAGCCGAAGCGGAAGACTTGTTCCTATAGCTTTCACCGTGAGCCTTTGACGTCTCTGATAGAGTTGAGTAACCTTGTGACCAGTGGTAATCTGAAAGGGTTCGTTGATCAGTATGGGGATATTCTGACACTGTTGAAGATGGTAGTTGATCTAGTGCCGTTGCAGACTCTTCTTCAGTTTTATGACCCAGAGCTTCGCTGCTTCACTTTTTAGGATTATCAGTTGGCGCCTACTCTCGAAGAGTACTCCATTCTGTCGAATGTTCCTATCTTGCATCAGGTGCCTTTCTTGGACGTGCCTAAGGAGGTGGATTTCAGAGTTGTTGCCAGGGCTCTCCATTTGAGTATCAAGGAAGTCAGTGATAGTTGGAAGTCCAGTGGGGATGATGTCGGTTTGCCTTTGAAGTTCCTGTTGAAGATTGCTAGAGGAGAAGCAGAGAAGGGGAATTAGGAAGCTTTTCATGCTCAGTTGGCCATCATGATCTATGGTATTGTCTTGTTCCCGAGTATGCCCAACTTTGTGGACTATGCTGCAGTCATCATTTTTCTTGGAGGAAACCCAGTTCCTACGATGTTAGCTGACACTTACTATGCTATCCACAGTAGGCATGGTAAGGGTGGAGCTATCTGATGTTGCGTGCCACTTTTGCTCAGATGGTTCTTGTCTCTCCTGCCAGTCAGTGGACCTTTTATAGATGCTCAGAGCACTCATAGGTGGACTCAGAGGGTCATGTCTCTTACGTCCTATGATGTTAGATGGCAATCTTACCGGATGGATGTGCGGGATGTTATTATGAGTTGTGGAGAATTCCGGAATGTGCCACTGGTAGGGACTAGGGGTTGCATCAACTACAACCCGGTTCTTTCTCTTCGCCAGTTGGGGTTTGTTATGAGTGGAAGACCACTTGAAGTTGAGATAGCTGAGAGTGTGTACTTTGAGAAGCGAAGCAACCCTGTTAGATTGGAGCAGATAGGAAGAGCTTGGAAGTCTATTAATGTCCAGGATGGATCTGTCTTAGGGAAGAAGTTTTCCATTGCTATGCCTGACTACACTGATTGGGTGAAGAAGAGAGTGGAAACTTTGTTGTTGCCCTATGATAGGATGAACCCTTTACAAGTGCAACCACCTTTGATTCTTGCTGAGAGTGTACCTGCTGAGCAGTACAAGCAAGCCCTGATGGAGAATCGCCGATTGAAGGAGAAAGAGCAAGATGCCCAGATGGAGTTGTATCAAGCCAAAGCCGATAGGTTGAATTTGACTCATCAACTCAGAGACATCCAGAACGCAGATGTTGGTAGAGTAAGGAGCAAGAAGAGATCTTATGCAGAGATGGAGAACTTGCTGAATGCAGAACACCGTGAGTGTTTGAGATTGCAGAGAGTTGAGGCCAGTTATCAGAAGAAGATCAGAGACTTGGAGAAGCAACTCAGAGACAAAGATATCCAGTTGAAGAAAGAAGTCGACCAGAGACTTGCATCAGAGAACCAACTTGGAGCAGAAGTTGTAGAGCTTAGAAGACAATTGAAGGAGAAGATTACTCCCTTGCCAGAATGTTCAGAGTGTGAACTGTTGATAGACCAGTGTCACTACTTGAAGACGCTCATTCCTGGAAGTCGTTTGTCTTAGCTTGTATTTCTGATGTATATGTTGAGAATCACCCCCAGGCCTGTTGGGTGGGATTCGTTGTTGTACTTTGATGTATCTGGATCTTTGTTGACATTGTTGTATGATCCTGTTGCTCATTTATAGATGAGGTTGTTGGTTTCACTTTGTACTCATTACTCTTGTGTATGTTGATCCTGTGCCTCCTGTGTTGTTCTTGCTACAGGTTGCCATCTTTTGAAGATGAATTAGGCTCTTTGAATGCCTGAGGAATGAACATATCATGTGCATCATATGCATTAGCATCATACTCATATCATTTTGCATAACAGGTGTTCTTGTTCGCGACTTCTCACTCTGGTTCCTATGTCAGGCAGGATAGCTGATCGAAGACCGCATCGTTATTCAACTAGACTCAATCAACAGAGAAGTATGGATCAGGTTCAGACCGAGTTGGCTGAGATGAGGGCGAATATGGCCCAGCTTATGACGATGATGCAAGGGGTTGCGCAAGGTCAGGAAGAGCTTCGAGCCCTGGTTCAGAGACAAGAGACTGTGATTCAGACGTCCAACCGTGCTTCGCCTGTTGTTGCACCTGCTCATGAGAACGTTAATGTTGCTGCTCCCGCTAACGACTATGCCGTCGGGGATGAGTTGAGGGGGATAAGAATTAATGGACAACCTCTTGCTGCAGAGACTATCAATGTCAGAGCTACCCGGGCTCCGATTCGTCATCCTGCTCCGATTGTCGACAGACAAGAGGACATGTTCACGCTGCTGAGTGAAGATGATGAGGTGGTCAGAGTTGAGGACAGGGATCGTAAGGTTGATGCCCTGGCTGAGAAGATCCGTGCGATGGAATGTCAAAACTCCCTTGGTTTCGATGTGACTAATATGGGGTTGGTAGAGGGGCTGAGAATTCCCTACAAATTCAAAGCACCGTCCTTTGACAAATACAACGGCACTTCTTGCCCTCGCACCCACGTGCAAGCCTATTATCGGAAAATCTCTGCTTATACCGATGATGAAAAGATGTGGATGTACTTTTCCCAAGATAGTCTATCTGGGGCTTCTTTGGACTGGTACATGGAATTAAAGAGAGATTTTATCCGATGCTGGAGGGATCTGGGTGAGGCCTTCTTGAGGCAATATAAGCATAACATGGACATGGCGCCTAGCCGGACTCAGCTACAGAGTCTTTGCCAAAAATCTGGAGAAAGCTACAAGGAGTACGCCCAGAGATGGCGTGAATTGGCTGCGAGAGTTCAACCCCCTATGCTGGAAAGGGAGTTGACAGATATGTTTATCGGTACTCTTTAGGGTGTGTTTATGGACCGGATGGGAAGCTGCCCATTCGGTAGTTTTTCCGATGTGGTTATTTGTGGGGAGAGGACAGAGAGCTTGATCAAGGCTGGTAAGATTCAAGATGTTGGGTCCTTGTCTTCAAAGAAACCTTTTGCTGGGGCACCTCGCCGGAGAGAGGGTGAAACTAATGCTGTTCAACACCGCAAAAATCAGAATAGAAATCAGTACCGTCAGATTGCCGCAGTGACTATTCCTGCACCTCAACAACGTCAACCTCCGCAACAACAGAGGGTTCAACAACAAATGCCACAACAACAACAACAACGTCCGTATCAGCCGAGGCAGAGGATGCCTGATAGACGTTTCGACCCACTACCAATGACCTATGCTGAGTTACTACCTGAGTTGCTCAGATTAGGGTTCGTGGAACTGAGGACCATGGCGCCATTGACAAAAATACCACCTGGGTATGATGCCAATGTGCGTTGTGACTTTCATTCTGGTGCGCCGGGACACCATATAAAGAACTGCAGGGCTTTTCATCATAAAGTCTAGGACTTGATTGATGCCAAGACTATCAATTTCTCTCCTGTACCGAATGTTGTAAATAACCCTATGCCTGCGCATGGTGCTCACCGGGTTAACAGTATTGAAGGGGCAGAGGATGAAGATTTGGTTGTTAGTGTGGACGATGTTCAGACTTCTCTGTCAGTTGTCAAGGGCCGTTTGCTGAATGGGGGTGTCTACCCGGGTTGTGATAAAGACTGTGTTGCATGTGCAGAATCAGATAATGGGTGTGATCAGTTGTGGGCCGGTATTCAGAAGCTGATTGACGAGGGCTGTGTCCAGTTTGTTCGGGCTGATAATAGAGATCGTGGGGCAGTGTCAACTGTCACTATCTTCTTCAAACCGTCTGAAGGACGTGGACAAAGGACTATTGTTAGTGCGCCTGCAACAAGTGGTAATCCTGTTACCATCTTTGCACCCGTTACTGCCAGTAATCCGCCAAGAACAATCGTTGCGCCAGTCAGACGGGATGTGGACAGTAGGGTTGTGCCCTGGAAATATGATAATGCCTACCGTAGCAATAGAAGGGCTGAGAATCGGGTCAAGCCATCGAATCAAACGCCTGTAACAATCGGTGTGCCAGTTAGTAGAGCTCCTGTGGTTATGAGTCCCGTTGTGGACAATGTTGGAGGTCCAGGAGGGTTTACTCATAGTGGACGATTGTTTGCTCCTCAACCGTTGAGGGATGCCAATGCTGAGGCTTCTGCTAAGTCGAAGGGCAAACAGGCTGTGGTTGACGAAGAACCGGCTCAGAAGGATGTGCCTGAGGGTTCGTTTGAAAAGGACGTGGAGGAATTTATGAGGATAATTAAGAAGAGTGACTACAAGATCGTAGACCAGCTCAACCAAACTCCGTCCAAAATTTCAATTCTCTCTTTGCTGCTGTGCTCTGAGGCACATCGTAACGCCTTGTTGAAGATGTTGAATATGGCGTATGTACCCCAAGAGATTTCCGTCAACCAACTGGAGGGAGTGATTGCCAACGTGAGCACCAGGCATGGTTTGGGTTTCACTGACCTAGACTTAACGCCTGAGGGTCGTAATCATAACAAGACCTTGCATATCACTATGGAGTGCAAGGGTGCTGTGTTATCTCACGTGTTGGTCGACACCGGCTCGTCGCTGAATGTGCTGCCGAAGAAAATTCTGAAGAAGATATCTGTTGAAGGGGTTGTGCTCACTCCGAGTGACCTGATAGTTCGTGCATTCGACGGATCCAGACGTTCTGTGTTTGGAGAAGTTACCTTGCCGGTGAAGATAGGTCCAGAGGTCTTCGATATAATCTTCTATGTTATGGACATTCAGCCCGCCTACAGTTGCTTGTTAAGACGTCCATGGATTCATGCAGCAGGGGCAGTCTCGTCGACTCTCCATCAAAAGCTCAAGTATGTCTGGAACGGTCAAATTGTGACCGTGTGTGGTGAAGAGGATATCCTGGTGAGTCATCTGTCCTCGTTCAAGTATGTCGAGGTGGATGGCGAGATCCATGAAACTTTATGCCAGGCATTTGAGACTGTTGCTCTCGAGGGGGTGGCGTGTGCTGATCAGAGAAAACCAGGTGCTTCGATTGCTTCGTACAAGCAGGCTAAGGAGGTTGTTGACTCTGGCAAAGCTGAAGGCTGGGGCAAGATGGTGGACTTGTCTGTCAAAGAGGATAAATTTGGTATTGGCTATCAACCTTTGCAAGCAGAGCAGGGTGTGCAAGCAGGTCCGAGTACCTTTACCAGCGCTGGGCTGATGAATCACGGTGATGTCTTCGCAGCTGATGTTGAAGATGGTGACAGTGATTATGATCTCGACGACTGGGTCCGCCCGAGAGCGCCAGGGGAGATTATCAACAATTGGACAGCAGAGGATGTAGTCCAAGTTACTCTTCAAACAGAGTAATTTTCTTTTGTTTTTTTCATTCTGCACAAAACCCTACGTTCTGCCCAAGACGTAGTGGTTCATTGTAGGGCCACATCATGTTTTACAAATGGTTATCATGAATAAAGGACGTTTTGCAAACAATTTTGTGATCCCTGTCTTTCTATTTTTGTTTTCACTTTTTCAAAAAATAAAAATGGCAATGTTTTTGTTTTTGTGACTTTATTGAACTCTTTTTCTAAAACGAAGCATTAAAACATGCAGAAGTGATATCACGGCATCTACTATGAACAGTTCTGTTATGGCTCAGTATGATTTCAATAATCCCGTCTACCAAGCTAAAGAGGAGAGTGAGGAAGACAGTGAACTCCCTAAAGAATTGGTTAGATTGTTGAAGCAAGAGGAAAGGGTCATCCAACCTCATAGGAGGAGTTGGAGATTGTGAATCTTGGTACTGAGGACGCCAGAAGAGATATTAAGATCGGGGTTGCTTTGAAGACAGAGGTCAAGAGCAGATTGATTGAGATGCTGAGAGAGTATGTGGAGATATTCGCCTGGTCTTATCAAGATATGCCTGGGCTGGATACTAATATTGTGGTTCATAGACTACCTCTCAGAGAAGATTGTCCTTCGGTCAAGCAGAAGCTTCGTAGAACGAGTCCTGATATGGCAGTTAAAATCAAGGAAGAGGTTCAGAAGCAGTTCGATGCTGGTTTCTTGTCAGTGACAACTTATCCCCCGTGGGTGGCCAACATCGTTCCTGTGCCGAAGAAGGATGGCAAAGTCAGAATGTGTGTCGATTACCGGGATTTGAACAGAGCGAGTCCGAAAGATGATTTCCCATTACCTCACATTGATGTATTGGTTAATAATACGGCTCAATCCTCGGTATTCTCTTTCATGGATGGTTTCTCTGGGTATAATCAGATTAAGATGGCGCCAGAGGACATGGAGAAGACGACATTCATTACACCTTGGGGCACGTTCTGCTATAAGGTGATGCCATTTGGGCTGAAGAATGCCGGTGCTACCTATCAGAGGGCTATGACGACTCTCTTTCATGACATGATGCAAAAAGAGATTGAAGTGTACGTGGATGATATGATTGCGAAGTCGCAGACAGAAGAGGAGCCCCTGGTTAATTTGCAGAAGTTGTTTGACAGATTGAGAAAGTTCAAACTGAGGCTGAATCCGAACAAATGTACGTTTGGCGTGAGATCAGGGAAGCTGTTAGGCTTCATTGTCAGTGAGAAAGGGATTGAGGTTGATCCAGCGAAAGTCAAAGCTATTCAAGAAATGCCTGAACCGAAAACAGAGAAGCAGGTTCGTGGGTTTGTAGGGAGATTGAACTACATTGCAAGGTTTGTATCTCACCTAATTGCCACGTGTGAACCGATGTTCAAATTGCTTAGAAATAATCAAGCGATCAGGTGGAATGATGACTGTCAGAAAGCTTTTGACAAGATAAAACAGTATTTACAGAAACCTCCAATCCTGATACCTCCAGTTCCTGGGAGACCGTTGATAATGTACCTATCAGTGACCGAGAATTCGATGGGGTGTGTATTGGGACAGCATGACGAGTCTGGTCGAAAAGAGCATGCCATATACTACCTTAGCAAAAAGTTTACCGACTGTGAAATCAAATATTCACAGCTTGAGAAAACTTGTTGTGCTTTGGCCTGGGCTGCTCGCCGACTGAGGCAGTATATGTTGAACCATACTACCTTATTGATTTCTAAGATGGATCCAGTGAAGTACATCTTTGAGAAGCCGGCTCTCACCGGACGTGTTGCTCGATGGCAGATGATTTTAACAGAATATGATATCCAGTACACGTCGCAGAAGGCCATCAAAGGTAGTGTTTTGTCAGACTATCTCGCCGAGCAACCGATCGATGATTATCAGCCGATGATGTTTGAATTCCCGGATGAAGACATCATGTATCTTAAGATGAAAGATTGTGAAGAGCCTCTTGTTGAGGAAGGACCGAATCCTGATGACAAGTGGACACTGATGTTTGATGGGGCTGTGAATGTGAATGGTAACGGTGTTGGTGCAGTGCTTATCAATCCTAAAGGTGCCCATATACGTTTCTCTGCTAGATTGACTTTTGACGTCACCAACAATGAAGCTGAGTATGAAGCTTGTATTATGGGGATAGAAGAAGCTATTGATTTGAGGATTAAAACTCTTGACATCTTTGGAGATTCCGCTCTAGTGATCAATCAGGTCAATGGAGATTGGAATACTAACCAGCCGCATCTGATTCCCTATAGAGATTACACAAGAAGAATACTGACGTTCTTCAAGAAGGTGAAGTTGTATCATGTTCCCCGGGATGAGAATCAGATGGCTGATGCTTTGGCTACTTTATCCTCTATGATCAAAGTTCACTGGTGGAATCATGTGCCACATGTTGCGGTGAATCGACTCGAGAGGCCTGCGTATGTGTTTGCAGCCGAGTCTGTTGTGATTGATGAGAAGCCGTGGTACTATGATATCAAGAACTTCCTCAAGAGCCAGGAGTATCCTGAAGGTGCATCGAAGAATGACAAGAAAACCCTGAGAAGGTTAGCTGGAAGCTTTTATCTGAATCAGGATGATGTGCTGTACAAGAGAAACTTTGACATGGTCTTGCTCAGATGCGTGGATAGACATGAAGCAGACATGTTGATGCAGGAAGTGCACGAGGGTTCGTTCGGTACCCATGCTGGTAGTCATGCAATGTCGAAGAAACTATTGAGAGCCGGTTATTACTGGATGACTATGGAATCCGATTGTTTCAAGTACTCGGAAGTGCCATAAATGCCAGATTTATGCTGATAAGGTGCATGTACCACCAAGCCCTCTGAATGTCATGAATTCGCCTTGGTCGTTCGCCATGTGGGGCATTGACATGATTGGGAAGATTGAGCCTATTGCTTCAAATGGACATCGCTTCATCTTGGTTGCGATCGACTACTTCACCAAATGGGTGGAAGCAGCTTCCTATGCTAATGTTACCAAACAAGTGGTTGCCCGGTTCATTAAGAAAGAAATTATCTGTCGTTATGGAGTTCCTGAGAGAATCATCACTGATAATGGTTCGAATCTCAATAACAAGATGATGAAAGAACTTTGTAAAGATTTCAAGATTGAACATCACAATTCTTCTCCTTACAGACCGAAGATGAATGGTGCTGTAGAGGCGGCTAATAAGAATATCAAGAAGATTGTGCAGAAGATGGTCGTGACGTACAAGGATTGGCATGAGATGCTGCCTTTCGCTTTGCATGGGTACCGTACCTCAGTGCGTACGTCGACCGGGGCAACCCCTTACTCCCTTGTGTATGGTATGGAAGTTGTCCTACCTGTTGAAGTGGAGATTCCTTCTCTGAGAGTTTTGTTGGATGTAAAGCTTGACGAAGCCGAGTGGATTCGAGCAAGGTTTAACGAGTTGAGCCTTATCGAAGAGAGACGGTTAGCAGTTGTGTGCCATGGGCAGTTATATCAGAGAAGGATGAAGAGAGCCTTTGATCAGAAAGTGCGTCCTCGAAGCTATCAAACTGGTGATCTAGTTTTGAAGAGGATCCTTCCTCCCGGTACAGATAACAGGGGCAAGTGGACTCCTAATTATGAAGGTCCATATGTTGTGAAGAAGGTTTTCTCTGGTGGAGCCTTGATGCTTACAACTATGGACGGTGAAGATTTTCCGTCCCCTGTTAACTCAGATGTAGTCAAAAAATACTTCGCATAAATTGACCCGCTGGACAAAAAGAATAAAAGAGTCTAGGCAAAAAAGGGCATCCCGGCGAACCAAAAAACAGAAAGAGAAGGTTCGGGAAAAAATTAGGGATATAAATGAAAAGAATTTGTACACCCGGTAAGTCGAAAACCCTCAAGGGCGACTTAGGCAAAAATGGGTATCCCGGTGGATTGAAAACCAGAAAGGGCGATCCAGCCAAAAGAGGGATTAAAGCGAAGACTACAGTCTGAGTTATCTGTACTTCATCGCGCTTCGTCGTCTGCCATCTCGAAAGATGTGATCGGTCCAGTCATTCTTCTCAGAAAGCAAGGGAGTTGGGAGGAAAATTGATGATCTGTGAGTTATAGCAGAATTGGGAAATAGTGGATGCCGTGTTCACATTGCCATTAGGATAGATTTTTCCTTTTGTGCGCAGTTACCTCTTTCTAGGAATTGCTTCCCAATGTATTCGCCTCTTCAGGCACATTTTCCAATCAATAAAAGTCGTTATTCAGATAAATAGCTCTCCTGTTTTTATTTTACTGTGTTGTTTGCAAAAACGTCCGAATTTTTGATAAACATTGCATATAAAAACATGAAGGCTAAACAATAACTTGCAGAAAGATAAAACATTTGAAAATCATTTTGAATGTTGAGGATACTTGAGCGTATCTTGTCCATGTATCCCCTGGGGCATTTTGTTGTGTTGTTTTGCAGGTTGTCATCTATAGGGATGTTTCCGCAGCAAATATTTCCCAGGCAAGTGGAAGTTGTTAGAGCTATGTTCCCCTGCAGAGACGCCTTTGGATATTGTCTTCTATCCCCAGCAGATCTAAGGATTGCCTATCCCCAGCAGGCCTGAAAGTGGGTGTATTCCCCAGCAAATATTTCCCCATTTGAGATCCCCACTGAGTATGAAGGGTGTGGTATTCCCAGCGGAGGTGTCAGTGGAGTGTTGTTCCCTAGCAGTCGGGTTTGAAGTACTATTATCCCCAACGTGGTCGTGAGCGCTCATCCCAAGCAGGGTTGTGTATGCCTCCCCAGCACAGAGTCTGGTATATTACTTTCCCCGCCAGCGTCTTGCTCTTCCTCAGCAGAGTTGGTGTGTTATCCCCGACAGAGCTGCTCTCCATAGCAGATCTCCTGAGCAGAGGTTTGTGTTGATGGTTTTCCTCGGCAAGTCCCCGAATGGAGCGGGTTCAAAGAAATTTATCTCCAGCAGAGCTTATCCCACCTGTGGATTGGATGAGTTTTCCGTAGCGGAATGGTATCTGCATCACCAAGCTGAGTCTATCCTATCTGTGGATTGGGTGGGTCGTCCCCAGCGGAGTAGCATTTATTTCCCAAAGTAGAGTTTATCCTATTTGTGGATTGGTTGGCTTTCCCCAGTGAAGTCGCCTGGTTATCCCTAGCAAAGTCGCCTTATTACTCCCCCCAGCGAGTTGCCTTGTTTACTTTCCCCGGTGGAGTAGTATTGATGGTTCCTCAGCGCAGTCGCCGTTGGGTAGTCCTCAACAAAGTTGCTTTGATTAATCCCCAAGCGGAGTCCCCGAGTGGATTGGGTCCTATGAAGGATGTCCCCAGTGGAGTCAATCCTTTCCCCAGCATCAATGTTATCTCTCTGACACGAGTGAGAAGTCGGTGCTCTCCCCGCAGAGTATTCCTCGAGCAGAGTCTCCCCACAGAGTTAGAGTATCTGATCCTCTGGTTCCCCAGCCAGAGTTTATCATTTTGCATGTAGTAATCATTGCATCCTCAAAATGCGTATCATTTCCATTCAATATGGAGCATTACGCCATAGAAAAATTCAAACATATGCATTCATGTGTTAACCATCAGACCATATCCCCGGCAGAGGCGGATCTTTGTTCAACATTTGTACAGCATGTTTGCTACAGTTGCTCCTGACGGCATTCAGAATTGATACCCCAGAGAGGTTTATTTTCCTCATCCGTTGGTGAAAGGAAAGCTTGATTCTCCCCAGTGAGATCCCCAGCAAGTGTTTAGCCTTGCCCTGACATATGTAGATGTCATCTTGTGATACTGGTCAGTGTCATGTCGGCACCCGCGTGTGTTATTTCTTTGGTGTCGGTCAACACCCTCTTTCGGTGTACACATCGAGTCCTACCCCAACCATCCGAGAAGTGTCTGGTCTTCTTTGGATGTCGGTCAAACTCATCTTTCGATGTTCGTAGTACCCTTCCCAGAGGTCACCTCTCCGTTGGTGTCGATAAACGTTGAGTTTTTCCTATTCGTCCGTTGACGTCTAGTCGAATTATCCCCAACTCCTCTCCGTTGGTGTCGATAAACGTCGAGTTTTTTCTATGCGTCCGTTGACGTATAGTTGCTTGTCCCCCACAGATCATTTGTTAATGGCTGTTGATTCCCCTCAGAGTTACCTCTCCGTTGGTTTCGATAAACGATGAGTTTTTCCCAATCGTCCGTTGATGATTGGTTGTGTTCACTTTTCCCCATAAGATTTACCCCTATGCGTCCGTTGACGTGTAGTTGCTCTCTACAGAGTCACCTCTCCGTTGGTGTCGATAAACGTTGAGTTTTTCTCATTCGTCCGTTGACGATTGATTGTATATCCTATTCCCCCAGTCATTCGTTAATGTCTGGTCGATTCCCAGCCAGAATCTCCAGTAGAGTCGTCGGTGAACGTCCTATTCGGTTTCCGGTTGTTGTATCCCTTCCTTAGTGAAGTGTTCTCCTTCTCCGTTGGTGTCGATAAACGTCGAGCTTCTCCCGTTCGTCCGTTGACGTCTGGTCGAGTCTTCTCCTTCTCCGTTGGTGTCGATAAACGTCGAGTTTCTCCCTTTCGTCCGTTGACGTCTGGTCGAGTATTCCCATTCATCCGTTGATGTTTGGTCACCTCTCCGTTGGTTTTGGTAAACGTCGAGTTTTTCCTGGTCGTCCCCGGTAGAGTTACCTCTCCGTTGGTTTCGATAAACGTCGAGTTTTTCCTAGTTATCCGTTGACATCTAGATGTATTTCTCTCTTCCCCAGTAGGTTCTCCTTCTCCGTTGGTGTCGATAAACGTCGAGCTTCTCCCGTTCGTCCGTTGACGTCTGGTCGAGTCTTCTCCTTCTCTGTTGGTGTTGATAAACGTCGAGCTTCTCCCGTTCGTCCGTTGACGTCTGGTCGAGCCTTCCCAGTTCATCCGTCGTCCGTTGATGTCTGGTCACCTCTCCGTCGGTTTCGATAAACGTCGAGTTTTTCCTGGTCGTCCCCAGTAGAGTTACCTCTCCGTTGGTTTTGGTAAACGTTGAGTTTTTCCCATGTCGTCCGTTGACGTATGGTTGTATCTCTTTCCCAGTCATTCGTTAATGTCTGATTACCTCTCCGTTGGTTTCGATAAACGTCGAGTTTTTCCTAGTCGTCCATTGACGTCTAGTTGCGATTTCTATTCACATTCGTTGTCTTGTTAGGTCTGGATGTGACAGTACCTTTGGAGGAGAAAAAACCAAAATCCCCAGTAATAAATATCAGATCCCAGTTGGAGTTACTGGTGGATCCTCGCATTGTGCAAATTTCTACGGTTCTTGGTATTCAATCCCTGTTTACCCTGAAAGTCTGACAGCCGTTGCTCTCATCCGTTCGGGTTCCCAGTTGATTGAATAGGGGCAGCTGTAGCTCCTCAAATTTGCACCTCCCATTTTGTACATTCATTTTCATCTTAGGTCATTAACATTACATTGTCCACTGCATAGCATTGCGTTGTCCATTTGCCCAAGTGCAAGTCATCAGTCAAGACTAGTCAGGAGATTCAGTCAAGCAAGCAAGCAAGTGCATTTCCTATTGAAACAAAGCCCTAAGGTTGTTTCAACAAGTTCATATGATCTATGGATCATTTTGAAGTGGTCTGGCCAAAGGTTGGATGCTCAGAAGTCATCAGTCATTGATCAATGCATCTGAAACCCTAGAAAGTCAACTGTAGTCAACTGTGCATGAAATCATGGATTTGAAGGTGGGAGATGGTTAGAAAGGCCTCATTCATGTCCATACAAGTATCATTTGACATTTCAAAGATCAACATTGAAGAATTTGAGGTCAGGTGGAAAGTTTCCAAAAATAGCAGGTGACCTGTAATTTCAAACTGCCAAAAATGGAAAGGTCTTCTCCTCAAATTTACATGTCCAAGAAAGCTTCAAATGGAATTTTGTCCAACATGAAAGTTGAAGATATTGCTCTCACCTTTTCAAAAAGTCCAAGAACATGAGTTTCTCATGTGTGGTTGAGAAATTGTGATCAAATCATTGTCAATGGATTTTGAACTTCAAGCTTGGATAACTTTCACACCACATGGCCAAATCATGTGGTTCTTTTTGGAACATTTCACTCTTGATATCTTCTATCCAATTCATGCATTGCCATTCATCAAAAATCATCACAAAAATATTGCATTTTCCATGAGAATTGAATTTGAATTTTGGAGGGAAAAATTGATTTTGAGAATTAAGCATTTTTCACATTTCTAAGCTTCACATTTGGCTACTACATGATATTTGGAGTGTGTTTGGTTCATAAAACGTGCCTTGTAGCAACAGGTTTCATGCACACAAGGTGGCTTGACCAATTTAGCATAAATACTCATTTCACTAATTACCAAGGCATTTGGCTAATTGTGATTAGCATCTTCATTAATCCATCATATATATTGATAATGCTAACAGAATTTGGAGGAACATCTCATAATTTTCCAAATCTAGATCCAAACACAAAATTGCACAAACTTTTTTCTCTCAACTTTTCATCCAAATTCTCCAAAAACCTTGCCTAGTTCTTCATAGATCCATCATTCACAAGCACTTTGGAGTTGAATTGAAGCCAGAATTCGTCACTATAGAGCAGAATCGTGGACTGTTGCATCAAGCTTCACCAATGGCAGCTGTTGATTTGAGCTACTTCAAGCATAATTGAGCATTGGATCTTCATACATTCATCTACCTGAGCATTAAGGAGTTTCTGTTTCACCATTACAAGGCAAAAAAACCTCGAATCCAGATCTGCAATCCTTTGAAGGTTAGAATTCGATCCTTGCAATTGTTGAAATTAGGATATGCTTCTTGTAGATCTTTGATTGTATAGTAGCCTGAGCTTTGTGGAATGAATTTCATCAAGAATTAAGAAAGATATGTGGATTTGAAGTTTGGCATGTGAATCTTATTTTGATCGATCCTTCCATGTTAGTAAGAATTAGAGGAAATAGATGTTGGATTGATGATGTAGGTTAAGAGATGAACCGAATGGTGTATTGTTTGTGATTTTCTGTGCATGTTGGATCATCATGATGATGAACACGTATGAATGCGAAGAACCCTAGCTTTCTTTTCCCAGAAACGTGTTAGATCTTGCTGAGTTCATGTTTGCATGTTTTTCGTGTTTTTTTGCCCATGCACCAATCGCGCCGTGCCACCTGTATTAGTGAAACGCAGCGCTTCATGTAGCGTGCGCTGGATTTGAATTCGAGCACGGTTCGATTCCGGCTCCAAGCATTTCTCACTTTTGGCTTTTGCATTTTCTTCATCATGCTACGCATATTTCACCATACCTCATTCATGCATTTTTAATTTTTCTCCACACTTAAAAATTCATAACTCCTAAACTATTAATCCAATTCACATGAGATTTTTTGTGCCATGATCCTTGCCATGTCTACTATTTTATGGTAATTTTTCCAGAATTTGTGCACGTGTGGATTTTTATTTTGGCTAGTGAATGTTCATACATGTGTTTTGTTGCACAATGCTTGTTATTTTGGTTGTGAAATGATGATGCTTAAACCAATCAGGCTGAAATTTTGCATGTGTAAACTAGAGACCTTTAGGGATTTTTTGGTATAGAGTTTGTGATTTTATCATTTCTGGTTGTGGAGATATGCTATGATGAATGAAGGTATGACAATGTGTGTCACACCATTTCTTGTCCAACTTGTTGATTTTATTTTCCATGCCATTCATTTGCCAAATAATCTGAATTTTTGCATGTTGACTCCTCTGTATGTCATGTCAGAGTATGAATTTTTGTAGGATGTTTGAGTGCATTTCCAATTTGTTTGAGATTTTCTCTTCTGTTTGACCATTTGTGGACTTTTTGTGAGTCATGATCTTATATGATTTGTGAAATTTTTGAGGTTTATTGGATGGACTTAAAATTTTGCACATGTATTCTAGACACCTTGAAGTTTGTCTTGGCTTTGGTTTGATGTCCATATCATGTTTTAATTCTGTTTTATGCTTGCTTGAAGTTGATGTATGATTTGGGGCCTTGTATGAGCTTGTTTGAACATACTTTGACTTAGGGATTTTATTTTACTTACTTCCACTTGTCCAAATGACTTGAAATTTGGTATGATGATCATTTGAGGTGTTCTTCTTAGACATGATTTTTCTTGAGATTTATTGAAATGTTTTGGAGTTGATGTGGATTGAATCATTTTGTTTGGTTCTATGAGCTTCAAATTGCATGCTTTGCACTAAATGCTTTATGAAATGATCTTGGTGAATGACATGAATGTGAGACCACTTGGATTTGTTTCTTATTTGATTGAACTTGATTCTTGGTAATTTTCATGTTCTGTTTTGGTTTCTTGCTCCCATTTTGACCCTAGGCCTTGTCCTAGTGGTTAGTGCTTAATGTTTGAGCTTTGTTTCAGGTCAAAGAGCACAATTGCTTATACTTGATGATGTGCACTCAATTGGAGTTGGTCCATTGCTTGTTTATGACTAACCTTGAGTTTGTTTTGTAGGCTTTGAGACTTGTACTTAGGCCTTGTGGCTTGCATCTTTGTGCATTGCTTTGCTTGATTGTTGTTTGACTGTGTACAGTTAACTGTTGACCATTGTCTGTTTGACTTTTGTTTGTGTTGTGTACTGATTATGTTGGATTGTTTTCAGGTACCTTAGTTGCTATAGTTCCTTTGTGAACTTGCTTTTTGATTTTCTTAATAGCTTGAGCATTGAGGTATAAAGTCTCTAACTCCATGTAGTCTGGAAGACCTGGCCTGTTACTTGGTCAAGCACCTGTCTGAAGTCCTCCTTAAGAGGAAATGCTTGTGTTTGTTTATCTTTGTCCCCAAGCAGGAAAAGACCTTTGATAAGGCAATTAGAAGATACAAGAGATGTGCAATCCATCTCTTGCTATTCTGTTGAGTCATCCCTTTGCTCACACCACTGTGTTGATGCATTGTGGATAGTAACCCAAGATCCTTGTACAGTTGTACAGTTGTGTCAGTCATAAGTGTAGAAGGGTTCCAACTTTCTGAACCCACACTTTCATCTGTCTAAAGCTCTCCCAGGCCAGGGATAAGAGCTGTGAGGCACACCCCTCACTTCCTATTTCATCTGCTTCACCCTAACTCTCAATGTTAGAGTTAAGAGCTAACATCACCCTGATACAGTGGCTTGTTTGTCGAGGTTGACATGACCCCTTGACTAAAGCCTAGCCTTGATGTTTGAGCCCCTTGTTGGTGTGTTTACTTCATGCTGTATGTGTTTGTGTGATGTGATTGTATCCCCTAGGTGCTAGACTCCGCGTAGTCTCGTTTGCATGTCAATTAAGGTAGCACGGTTCCTTCGTATAGGACTTCCTTTCTTGCTTGAGCTTTCCTAAAACAAAAACAAACATTATCCCCTCTTAAGGACACGTTAACTCTTTCTACTACAGGTGAGTAAGTCTTCAAAGGTCGAGCATCCGGTAGATTGCGTAGTGACGTCGTCCACTTAAAAAACACAAACCAACAAGAATAGTTTAGCCGAACTACGGCAACTCTGGTTCTCATGTCCAGATGAGATACGTAGGCACGAGATGCGATGTCTTGTCGAGTTTGACTGACGACTAACACTAACTCTTTTCTCTCACCCTCGTTGCGATTGAGACCTTCCCTTTCTCTTGCCCTAGTTGCAATCGAGGCCCTTCTTCTTCCTGTGTTGGTGTGGAGTCTGACGTAAGTCCAGCGATTGGCAGTCGGTTTCCTGTTGGCGTGTTGGAGTCTGACATAAGTCCAGCGATTGGCAGTCGGTTTCCCGTGTGGTTTTGTTTGGCGTGCGTTAGCCGAGCTACGAGTGCTCTGATTCTTCTTTAGTCCGAGAAGATACGTATGCATAGGATGCGACATCCTAGCGAGCATGTTTTCCCCTAGTCCGAACTACGTCGACTCTGATGTCTATGCCTGATAGACTACGTAGGCCCAGGATGCGATATCCTGCCGAGTTAGTGTCGTTTGTTTTCTTGTGTCTCTTTCAGCCAGTGTGTTTGTTTGTGAGCAGTTTTTAGCAATCATTTTCCTTCCTTTTGTACGTGGATCCCGTCGAGTACGACGGATGCGTAGGGGTGCTAATACCTTCCCTTCGCATAACCGACTCCCGATCCCATTCTCTTTGGTCGCGAGACCATGTTCTTTCCAGGTTTACTTCGAGCGTTTCCTTTCCCTCTTTTGGGATAAATAACGCACGGTGGCGGCTCTGTTGTTTTCGTTTGCCGCCGGTTTTTCGCGTAATGCGACAGGGTGGACTGGAGTAGCTTTGTGTTATAAGCGAACCAGTATAAAATCCTGTGTGATTTTATTTTTGTCAAAAAGCGCTTATTTTCCAAAACAATTCAAACCCCCCTTTCTTGTTTTTCTCACCTTCAAAGGTCTCGCAACAAAATCTAGGGTTCGGGAGTCGATTATGCGAAGGGAAGGTGTTAGCACCCCTACGCATCCGTAGTACTCTACGGGATCCACTCTTGTTGTTCTAGTCTATAGGGTGTAGGTTTATCTAATGTACTATTTACTAAAAGAAGGTTAAAAGAAAATGAAAATGACTCGCAAGGATGTCGCATCCACTGTCTACGTATCTCATCTGAGTATGAGAATCAGAGTCTTCGTAGCTCGGCTACCTATGGGAGAAAGAGAAGTGTGCTCGATAAGACATCGCGTCTTATGCCTACATATCTCATCTGGAATGAGAATCAGAGCAAAACGTAGTTCAGCTAACTACGAGAACAAGGGTCTCGATTGCAACTAGGGTAAGAGAAAGGGAAGGTCTCGATCGCAACAAGGGCGAGAGAAAAGAATCGCAACAAGGGCAAAAGCAAAAAAGGATTAGTTGTTAGTCTTTAGTCAAACTCGGCAAGACATCGCATCTCGTGCCTACGTATCTCATCTGAACATGAGAATCAGAGTTATCGTAGTTCGGCTAACTAGGGGTTAAGGATTGCCATTTGAACATGGACTTACAAAAGAGGACACCAGCTGTGTCAAAGGAGAGTGGGCAATGTGTTCAACGTCCTAGCAGTAGGTGTCGCAACTCGCTGAATCGAGTCTTAGGCAGTTACCTCTTCGCAATAGAATGGACTGACATGACACAAGATCGGAGACGCACGGAAGGTCTAAAAGGCGGGGAAGCTCTGCCCTAGAGTTGTCATGCAATATGGACCTATGTGTTAGGATTTACAAATGGGAACATCTACCTAATGTTAGCATGCAAAGAATAAGGGAATTCTACCTATGTTATCATACAAAGGGTTCTACCTAATGGGTGCTACCTAAACGGAACACGAGTCGACGGATGGAGCAAGGAGAGGAACCAAGGATAAGGGTAGATGGCGATGCTTGAGGCAATCGACTTACAGGTAGATGGTAGTGCCTGAAGCAATCGACTTACAAGAGAAATGGCGATGCATGAAGCAATTGACTTACAAAAGGATGGATGAATACATGCTGGTTTTGTTAAGTTTTGAAAATGATTACTCGATGTTGGATCGAGCTTTTGATCTTGTTTTGAAATGATTATCGGATGTTTGTTTTAATTCTTGTATTAACATATGAATAAAGAATTAAAGAATAAATATTATACACTTCATGGAAGAGGGGTACATTTGTTATGAATGGGGATTGTTCATGGCAATCAAACAATAAGAATATATGCCTCATACATCATACAAGTAGGCAACAGTTAATCAAATCAGATAAGCAAACAGGTATGTAATCAAATCAAAGAATCAAAGAATGAAATAATGGAGCATTAAACAATGCATGGGAGCATGAACATGTTAAACAATCAAGCAATAGAAAGCATGAATGAGAGAAACAAGTGCAAAAGATAACAGATGAATCAGACAGATGAAAATATGCACAAAAGGATCCACTGAATAATTTAATCGGGAAATGAAGTAAGGATCAAATAAAATCAAGGTAAAAGGCCTTTAATACATGGCATATGAGATGAACAAGGGA
Organism: Lathyrus oleraceus; assembly: GCF_024323335.1. Classification (NCBI taxonomy): domain Eukaryota; kingdom Viridiplantae; phylum Streptophyta; class Magnoliopsida; order Fabales; family Fabaceae; genus Lathyrus; species Lathyrus oleraceus. The sequence goes on along the minus strand of NC_066585.1, from coordinate 320,629,357 downwards.
GGATCAAAATATCTCTTCAATTGCCATAAGCAATCCCTAAGTCAAACGTCAATCACAAAGAAGTCAACTGAAAATTCAAGTCAACTTAAAAAATACCAAATAAATAGAAACTTAATCAAGAAAATTATGAAAAATTAAACTAAATTAGGTGGGGTCAGGACATCATCATCCCCCAAAAATATTTTAAAAATAATGAAAATTAGTATGTAAATTAATTAAAATAAAATAGAGGTCGAGACAAAAGTCAACCAACCAAGCTAGGTCAAAAATAAATCCCAAAATAAATTGAAAATGGGAAATAAAATTCCAAGAAAAGATCAGGTTGAACATGGGACATTGGTCAACCTTTATCCCAAAAATCAAAAGATAAAAAATATTTTAGGTCATAAAAATAAAATCAAGAGTAAAATGTATGCTAAAATGGACCACTTGGAATAAATAATTAAAATAAAATACTAATATTAAATAAATATGAAAATAAAAATTAAATAAAATTAAATGAGACATCAAGAAATATGGAAAATATTTTTGGGAATTTTTATGAATAAAGAAAATATTTTAAAATAATTAAAATCTAAATAGAAAAATAAATATGAAATAAAAAAGAAAATGAAAGTGGACATGAATTGGTATTGAGGGGCCTGGAAAAGGGGGGTGTTGAAAGTGAATGGTGCAGGGCCCAAGATCCAAACCATTATTCAGGCGTGACACCACTAAATAACATTTTTATTTTAAAAACATGTCAACATGGTATCAATAGGGCAAGGTCACTTAAGTGACTAAAAGACAAAAATAGGATGCACGGTCCAGATTAGAAGACAAGCAAAGGATCCAAGGGTTATCAAAGTGACACGCCATCGTCTTTCTCATGAGGACAAACCCTAACACCATGCATGTACGAAAATGCAGTTCATGCAATGATTTTTTCCAAACTTCCACTCAAGAATGCAAGCGCTATAGTGCACCAAATGCCACGAAATAAAAACCAAAATTCAAGTACAAAATGTGTAGATCATCATGGTGACTTTGTTTGAGTAAAATGATGGCTTGATCATGGAGAAATATTGACAATAAGATGTCAATATGGGCACGGCATAATGGAAAATTACAACACAAATCCGTAACATCAAGAACACAAGCATAAGATTGGCATTATAAACAAACATGAAACAACATGAGCATATGATTAGCAATGGCATGAAGCAAGCATGAGTATATGATTGGCATGGTAATGATCATGATGATGAGCATAGATATATCCAAAACATGGCCATGGAATATGAGTGATAGAGTTACCTAGTGGATGCTTGGTCCACTGCCCCTTGATGGAAGAAGAATAGGAGATGATGTTTCCTTCTTGATGCTTCAAAACTTGAGAACTTGATGAGAGAAAAAGTCTGCTATGTGATGAAGCTTTGCCTTGCTTGCCACGAAAATTCAATGCCTTCTCCTAGGTTTAGGGTTTGCAGCTTTTTAAATATGGTGGATCACATGTTCTAATGGGCTTTGAAATCCATGATATCCATAATGCAAAGTGAGGTGTATTAGGTTTGTGTTATTTAGGCCAAACTTAAGTGAATGGATATCCAATGCATGGCCAAAAGAGGTAGCAAACATGACTTGGTTCGTGCAGCATACAACATGGCTGGTTTGGCAAGCAAGAAAAAGTTCCAAGGTGGTGACTTTGAGGCCATGTAACTTGATGATCAAGTCACCAAATGATGAAATAATGCAAACAGTAGCAAGACATCATGGAGCTTAGCATATTTCATGTTGATCACAAGTTGAAATGATGAATGGAAGAATGTGAAAAATGGCCCTCAAGTTCAGGTCTCACCATGCAAAACTGATTGGGCCAGTTTGGCCTAAAATCTGCCTAGAAAATCAAGTCATGATGCCCACTTTAGGTGAATGTATCTCTCAAACCATAGATCCAAATGAGATGATTCCAAAAGGATGTGAAAGAGGACATGGCAAGGTACAATTTTTGTGAAGAAATTTTTTTCAAATGATGTCTTGAAGTGCAAGAAAACTGGCCAAGAAGTCTTGACAAACTTTGAGGATTTTGAGACTTAGAAATTTTTCTAAGTGTCCTAAAAATATGCCTTACTTTGACCAAGCATAACTTTCTCAATTTTAATCCAAATGGAGCAAACTTTACATTTCTAGAAAGCTTGGAACAAGAGGAACAACTTTAATGTTGGAGAAATTTTCAAATGGAGCTTTTACCTTGAAGTAAAATGGGCTTAAAGTGAGTGCAACAATCATGAAAACTTGCCCTAAATGGAAAGTCAACCATTTCCAAATTAAGTAACTTTTCCAATTCCTGATTAAATGATGAATCCATGATCCAACCTTGATCAAATTTCACATGTAGGCTCCCTTAGGCATGGATTTTGAGATTCCACTCTCAAAATGTCATGAGTTGACTTTTCTGGCCCCACAGTTGACTTTTCCCAAACTGTCTGATTCCCGATTCCAGTGACCAATTGAAGTACTTCTGGCTCAAATAAAGATCTGATTTTTTGTATGTAGACCCTTGTGGACATATGGAGGGCCATGGAAAAGAGTTCCACCCAAAGAATAAAAAAAACTGATTTTATACCAAACCCTAGTTTTAGGGCAAAATTGATCAGCAACTGATTGCACTGATTGCCAATGGATCTTTCTGAGAAAATTGTGAGTCTTCCTAGGCCAATATGCCTCTCCAATCATGACATGGATGAGCTCCTCTACTTCCGACCAAACATTTCCCGTTGCAGGTAGCCATGAAACCCTAATTTCCTGATTAAATCCAAATGAACACTCTGATAGCTCTGAATCCTTCACTGATGAACTGTAGACCATAATAAGATACTTGGACCCCCCTGAGACTTGTATATTTAGAAAATGAAGTCCAATTCTCAATCTTGCTTTGTGTGGGCTCCTTCTGTTAAGGAGTGATCAATCAAAACCTGATTTCCATGTCACTAATGCAATATGCAATGAGTATGACCTAGTATGATGTCAATGAAATGTAAAACATAATCCCATGCTTCCATGAAAAATGAAGGCTAAATTTTAGGCTATTACGGTGATGTTGACGGTGATGTCAGATGGGGAGGTGTATGTTACAGGTGATGTTGAAGGTGATGTCTGTGTTGAGGAGACTGAGGGGGAGGAGGAGCACAAGCGCATGTGTGTTCAATATGTGTTTACTAGTTGCTATCTTAGCTAGTAATGTGTGTTTTATAACTTCTGCTGCTAAACTGCTGATGTGATTATTCTCTTGTGAACAAATGGTTTGATGTATGTTTTAGCCAAAATTTGTCAAAGGGGGAGATTGTTGGTTCTATGCGTTGGCATCAATTTTGGTAAAACCTAAAGTGTTCACAAGTTGTCACAAGTGTTGTCTTGACATGAGATAACATGTTCTTGCAGGGTGTTTAAAATGTGGTTGTGCAGGATTTTACTGAGATGTCAAACCCGATGTCAAGACATCTGTATACAGAACATTCAGTTTGAATGTTATGTATTGTGTGATTGCGCTTTTTATGCTAATCTCTGTGTGATTGATGAGATGATTGAACGCGCCATTCAATCAGTAATTAAAACCAGATTGACTTATTTTCCAACAAGATATAATCAGCTGTCATAAGAAGATGCGAATGGAAAATAGTTTTAGGGTTTTATGATGTCCAAGCCCAGCCAAACACTTCTATATAAAGGGCATGGAATACCTAGTTTTAACACACAAGAAATAATGAACGAAATATTAAGAGAGAATAAGGGTTTTAGTCTTGTGTGGTCGTGTGTATTGTGAGTCATTCATTCATTCATTCATAGATGATTGAATTAGACTGACTTTTGAGTTGTAATTTGTCCACTCTAAGCTTTGAAGCATGAGTGTGTGTATACTTGGTTGAAGCTTTTAAGCAAGATCAAGTATGTGTTCTTGAAGAGTGTCTTCTTTCATTGTAATATTTGTTTTTACATCACTGATGTGATTGAGGGGGAGTGAGTAGGATCTCATATCTAAGAGTTCTTAGATAGAAGTCACACGGGTAGAAATTAGGTGAAAAGACTGTAACTTGAAGTTGTTTACTGAGAGTCTTTGAACTAATTATGTTTAGTGGATTTCCTTCCTGGCTTGATAGCCCCCAGACGTAGGTGAGTTTGCACCAAACTGGGTTAACAATTGCTTGTGTCACTTGTATTACTCACTACGCCAAATAAGGGAAAAGAGGGCGCTTATTTTGGCCTATAACAGCGCTTTTAAGCGCCCTCTAAAGTGGCGCTGGCATAGGTAAAGACAGCGCTTTGTTTTCCTGGAGAAAGCGCTGTCTAAAGTGGCCCTTTAAGGGCCACATTATAGTGCGCTTTCAGAAAAAGCGCCCTCTGGAGTGGTCCATAAAGGGACACCTTAGAGGGCGCTTGCTGGAAAAAGCGCCCTCTAAAGTTGTCAATGTAAAGTGTTTAGAGGGCGCTTTCTGGAAAAAGCGCCCTCTAAAGTTGTCAATGTAAAGTGTTTAAAGGGCGCTTTTTGGACAAAGCGCCCTCTAAAGTTGTCAATGTAAAATGTTTAGAGGGCGCTTCCTACGTAAAGCGCCCTCTAAAGTGTTAAGCGCCCTCTAAAGTTGTCAATGTAAAGTGTTTAGAGGGCGCTTTCTGGATAAAGCGCCCTCTAAAGTTGTCAATGTAAAATGTTTAGAGGGCGCTTCCTACAGAAAGCGCCCTCTAAAGTGTTAGTTGTTTTAAAAAAATTTGTTTGAAAAATAGTGGATATTTAATTGGTAACCTGTTCGCATGCTGCAGAAGTGTAAAATTCATATTGATTTCATCCTTATATACAACATAATATATGATTCTTTGATCAACAATATACAACATAATATATGATTCTTTGATCAACAATATACAACATAATATATGGTAACCTCCATATATACAACATAATATATGATTCTTTGATCAACAATATACAACAACATATTCATGAGTTAGTAAAAGTACAACAACAATATACAACATATATACAACAACAACATACAACAACAACATTCCATACATATATGTACAACAATATACAACCTAGCTATATGATTCTTTGATCAACAATGAATTGACACAATTCATCCTTCATTTCATCCAAATGAGCTCTTGAGTAAGATTTGTATTCCTCAAAGTACTACAATTAAGAGAATAAAACATATTCATGATTTAGTAACAAATTAGATGAAATATCCGATAATATTAAAATAAACCCTAAGTTATTATTCCATACCATTTTTGGGATGTCTATACGATTCAACGCAATGATATCTCTCATAAATCTCAATACAAAAAATCCGCAATCGACCGAATTATTTTGCTGAGGACACTACACAGAAAAACAAACAATATATATATAGTTAATTTCTTACAAACACTATTATAAGCAAAAAAACAAACACTATTATAAGCAAAAATAAGATACTTAATATATACCTGAACTCTGATCCAGGTAATGTCCTTCCTATTGCGATAATTCTTTTTCGATCTAAATTTTATTATTGCCCTAACAAAATAAAAATGTATATTGAGATCAATCTGACAGACATAATTAAATATACAAATACACACGAATATTTAGGGGAATTTCACTTACGCGTCAACCGTCTTCTTCATACTCGGATATTTACTTCAATCACCCGATAACGAATCGAGATAATACACTATTAGTCTCGAAAGATCCATAGCAACCAACACCCAGTGACCACTGTGAAATAAAACAAAAATTTAGATGAATGAAAATTTTCTACGTAAAAGATATACATATATTAGAATGAAATTATTAGAAAGAAAATCTAACCCGTTGCCAGAATTAAACGGTAAAAAATACAAACTGGGTGTAGTCTTATCGCCGGCCGCCATGAATCTATCGACTAGATCATTCTTTACGGATGTTGGATTTTTCGTTATTAACGTTGCGTTGATACGGGAAGCAGCAATAAAATTGAAACGGTTACACAATTCAGTTCCCCGCAGCAATGTTACATACATATACCTTAAATAGAAACATAATAAACATTAGACTACTCATTGAAATGTGTAAATAAATTGTTCAACTAAGTAAATTATAGACTGATCGGAGTACCATATGTATGTATGAATGACAGCGATGCCCAATTCGTCGTGTTCAAAAAGTTGTTGCATGTCCTCCTTTGCAATTATTTCGAAATGAGCAGCTCCGAAAACACCTTCATCAAAATCTATAGTACGAATGGCCCCTTGCATAATATCGGACTCATTCACCATTTTCTCAAGACGCATCATAATTTGAGATTTTGTCCCGGACGTCGTTGGAGGAATATCGTTACCAGCTTTTTTCAACTTTCGACCGGGAACCTAAAAATTCATATAAATTAAATCATGACTTTTTGTGATGCAACAGAATCGTTGCGTATATAATTCAATAGGTATATATATTTGTACCTCTTTTAGAGATGCAACCGACTCGATGCGTCTTGAAATCCCTTTACCAACTTTATGCGTGGGTCTTGTAGGAGTCTAACATTACCATGTAATAAGGATTGATTAAATATCATAATTGTAGCTGAATTGAAATGTGAATACTAAAGATTCATAATCATTTAGAACATATATACCTCGGCATCTGGGAAAATTAGATCTGACGGCCATCCAACAAAGGATCCGACTGCTTCTCGCATCAACGTTGTCTCTGAAACAACGTCAGGTAATGGTAGAAGCGCGTCAGTATCTAATACAAGGTCAATCGAAACTTTCATATATCCCACCGGGAGGGGATTATGGTGAAGTAATTCACCCGAAGTGTTGTGCACTTTTCCCTTGCCAACCATGCGATAAGTTGGTGACGATAGATACAGCTGACAAGGTGAAATGCCCTAAACCAATAATAAATGTTATTGTTAACGTGTATATGTGTCAAGTAAAAAAGTGCTATTTTAATTTCATAATAACATATATAATTACCTCGGGAAATTTCGGTTGACAATTGATACTAGCTCGGTCACTAGTATCTTTTGCCTCGGAGGCGCACCTTTCCTCTCTATACCTTGCATTCTCGTTTTGTAGTTGGAGTACTTGTGCCCTTAACTCCGCCAAGGTCTCCATCACCTCTTTGTTGGTAGGATTTTTTGTTTTTGGTTTTTTATAAAATGACGACGGAGTCACACCAAAACCCTTACCCCTCACACGACCGAAATACTCAAGAACATTTAGTACTCGACTAAGTACGCTCCTGCAATCCTGGACCTCGGTTGAAGGTACGGTTTGGGATAAAGTCTCATGAAATATTATTAGAGGAGATTAAAAATGAATTATATGTCTAACAAAATTTTCGATATAATTAAAGAAATAATGTTACATATACTTACACATTCGTCATAAACAGTTTGGACCGCTTCAACGACGGCCCCATCCTTCCCAACCCGAGCAGCCTTCCATAATACGTGCTCCGGAAGAGATGTTGCGTCACTTTTCTCCTCGGCTAGCTACACATTGAATTAGATTATAAGATCATCAATTATAACATATTGTGACAATGTATAAGCTCATAGCATTTGAATATACTCACAATTCTTTGTTGTAACCGTGCATATCCCGTACGCCCTTTTTTGTACGGATACGCGGGTTTTGATGCCCTTTTCCGATTTATGTCGCTTACTTCCTGGATAAAAAAGTTTAAGGCATATTAGAACCAAGTAACTTAACAATTGTATAATACCATAATTAATAGACATTACATGGAATTTTTCGTTTCTTCGTTTGGCGACAAAGGTATTCCATTCATCGGCTGAAATAATCTCGGCATACTTCATTGGCCGTTCTGCTTCAACAAATTTTCCTTCCTCATCCTTGAGAAATTTGTTGGACAAAAAGGATTGAAATCCTCGGAGTCTTTTTCCGGCCAATTGAATACAATATTTTTGCCGGCTTGCATCGATGTGAAAGGATCTCTAAAAAACATACACATGGAGTGTGTTATTATAAAGTAATATTATAACAATATATGGTCAACAAATAGTCAACAAAAAAAACATATAACAATATATGGTAAGTACCTGTATCTCCGACCATATTTTTTCTTTGCCAACCTTCAAGTCCGGGCTTCTCCAATTATCACATGTAATCGGAATATGTTGTAGAACAAGGAAACCAATGTAACTTGCCAACATTGAACCGTTAGGCTCAATTAGTTGGTCTTCAGCACTCCAATGTACTTCAAATTTTACACCCTTGTCTCTTGCACGAATGATTGACTTCATAACCGTCAATCCTCGTTTGATTTCTTTTTCAACATTGTTACGTGATCCATTCGCGTCATGGGTATCGTCTTGGTTAGCCATTTTATCTGTAATATAGAAATGATTCAATAAGACCCAAGTAAGAGAATGATTCAATACGTGAACACATTCATATACCTTCCATTTCTCATGCAAAAGACCTACTGCATACAAAAGACCAATGCAAACTCACACACATCTACTGCATGCAAAAGACCAATGTAAACTTATGGTGTTTGGAACATGAACAAACTTGCATCCAGAATCATCAAACTTCCAAGCACAAGCTCAAACACACTTCAAATGATATCAGTTTTCAATCAGAAATAAAAAACTCAGTTTGCCCTAAACAACATTAATCAACATAATGCACAAAATGTAAAACTAAGTTTAGAAAATGCCCTAATCAAACACATGAAGAAAGTGAACGGTAAAGATGGAGAAGAGAAATACCTTCAAGGTGACGGTAACAATGGAGAAGAAAGTGAACAGTGACGGTGGACGTGAACGTGAACGCAGCAGCAGAAAAAGGCGACGGAGACGACGACGGTGAGGGAGGGAGAACGAACGGAGGACGAGAGTAATCGCAGTAGACGGTGGACGCAGTAGAGAGAAAACCCAGTTACGTAAACGAAATAGCTTGTAGAGAGGGAAAATAAAGAGACATGCAGTATATGTTATAATTTTAATGTTTATTAAAGGGGACCTTAGAGGGCGCTTTTGTAAAAAAAGTGCCCTCTAAAGGGGGCCTAAGAGGGCGCTTCTGAAAGCGCTCTCTAAGGCTTTCCAAAAGCGCCTTCTAAACTGGAAATGTACATGGACTTAGAGAGCGCTTTTTCAAAAGCGCCCTCTAAGGGTAACCTTAGAGGGCGCTTTCACTAAAGCGCCCTCTATTGTTGTCCCTCCATTTCCTCATTATTTTTTTTGGCTTCACTTTAGAGGGCGCTTTGTTACAAAAGCGCCCTCTAAAGGGGGCCTAAGAGGGCGCTTCTAAAAGCGCTCTCTAAGGCTTTCCAAAAGCGCCTTATAAACTGGAAATGTACATGAACATAGAGAGCGCTTTTTAGAAAGCGCCCTCTAAGGTTACCCTTAGAGGGCGCTTTCAATAAAGCGTCCTCTATTGGTGTCCCTCCATTTCCTCATTATTTTTTCGCTTCACTTTAGAGTGCGCTTTGTTACAAAAGCGCCCTCTAAAGTGCGCTGTCTATTCCAATAGTATGCTCCTTATTTTTTCTCTTCACTTTAGAGTGCGCTTTTGTAATAAAGCGCCCTCTAAGGGGCGCTGTCTATTCCAGTTTTTGGCGTAGTGACTGTTCTTTATCTTTTATCCTGTTTATATTGTTCAGATATTTGTGTCGTGACATTACCTTCGAAATCTCATATCTGATACCAGAATTTTAAAATATAAGAAAAATTCAAGTGTTCATGAGCATTTGAATTCTCGTAATATGCACAATAATGCAGATAATGAAAATTCTACTAACAAATATTCACTATAGTTAATTTAGGAATGAAAGTATATATGTTTAATTTTTATTAATCATCTGTTGTTTTTATTTTTTTTAGGAGATGATTAGAAGCTACTAATTAATAAGAATTGAAGATGAAAACTTAAATACTAAGTGAACACAATTATTAGAAAAGAGGTGAATAATATAATTCAAACTATTAGCCAAATATATTATAATTTACTAATCTTGATATAAAATATAAGCTGCTTCATTGATAAAACACCAATTTTTATCAATAAATTATTGATGCTTCTACGTGACCATTTGAATTCTAATAGTATTCACAATAATGCAGATAATGAAAATTCTACTGACAAAATTCGCTATAGTTAATTAAGGAGTGAAAATATTAATGTTTAACTTTTATTATTCATCTGGTGTTTTTATAACTAACCTTTAGAGAAGAGAGAGTTCCATAACTATTCAAGGATCGGTTAGTGCATTTTTTGCTCAATCCGTGATTTTGTGAGAGTTTTTTGTGACTGAATTAAGCGTGTGAGTGGTATGAACTTCTTGTGATCGTTTTAATTTCTGGTCACCGAAGGTTTCTTTGCGATGCTATGAATGGATAATGACATGGATATTATTATGTGTGCTGCCTCTGAGTTGCTTTTGATTACCTTTTTATGTATGTTGGACGTGTACTGATGCATGATGCTGTTGAATTAATTTGGATGATCATGTATATGCTATGCTTATTTGGATGATTTCTAATTTTGCTGGGTGATGATGCTGAACGTAGAGCACATGGAAGGGGGCATGATGAGTGATGGTGTTGCACGATGGATGTAGGATCCTCCCTTCAATTGAAGAAGTATGTCCTATTAATAATATTAAATAATTAATACAGGGATAATTTTGAAATAAAAACATTAAATGCATATTTACTTATATTTAAGGCTATAAATAAAGTCGGAGGGGGTACTAAAAATAATCTAATTTGATTAGTGATATCATAGTCTTTTATTTTGAAAATTTCTTCCCCTTTTCTCCTGAGCATGACAAAATGGCTATATATGTATTAAGATCAACACAAGAGAGTAAAAGGGAAAAAAATAAGAACCAAATTGCAATGACCATCTAAATGACTCAAAGCCAATAGTGAAACTAAAATTTTGAGTTTGTCTTAAATGCAAAATGATAAGGACAATAGTCAAAATCAACATTTTAACACCTTGATAAAAGGGAAACAATTATTTTGGGTACTTCCTTAATGATTTGATTTCTACCTTTGAAGATGTTGAGTTGCTTCTGTTTTTCTAATATATAGATGGAACGAGTAGAGCAGAGCGTAGATTACAACATGTCTTGCCAATTCAAATCAACAACAACAGAGCTTATTTATATTCTGGAGCTGGTAAATTCTTGTAACTTCCAAGGTATACACTAATGTTATATGGAATTTTGTTATAGGTATACACTTCCAAAAGCAACTGAGTTAGTAAATAGTAATTTACATGTTTATAGTCAATGATGCTAGTCATGGGTCTAGTGTGGCATCATTTGTTTCTAATTCTACATGTCTGTTTTCAATAGTCAATACGGGTAGCTGAGAAAATTACACAGAAGGTTGAAGGTCAGTTGTTAAAATCTCCAAATGAGTTTCTTCAACTTTAACATTATTGTATTTTAAAGTCAATTGTTGTTGCAGAATCCTTTTCATACATGCTTAACTTGGTCAACTTAGATTAAGAGATTTAGATTGCCACTGTCGAAACAACACGTTGGAGAAAAGAGATTTCACAGATGAGAGCAATGCAACTACGGAATCTCGAAGAAATTCACATTCTTCTCTCTCTCAATGAAGATAAATGTTTGCACATTGAACATATACTTAAATCTTTTAATCTTTATCAGATTTTTTTTTTCGGTTAAAACTATTTGGATTTGTTTATAATTAGATTTGTAGTTACATTTAGTTACATTAGTTCTAAGTATTTTTCCTTGTTCTATTTCACTAATAAAGTTTATAGTTACATTAGATTTTTTTTATTAAACAAATTCATTAATTTAGCGGGGGTTATAAACCTCCTCAATCAACATTTAATTAAAAAGACCCTACAAAATTCATGACAGTTTGTAACCGTCAGCTACTTGCAATTTACGACAGTAATAAAAGGCATATATAAGCATTAACCAAGAATTTAGAAATTTGTTCCGAGTCGTTAGCTATATGTAGCAAGTCCTTAATATTTACTACTCGAAAGGCATCCAAAACGGCTAAAGAGCGGGTTCAATTTGTCATAATCAAAACTGGAAATCGGCAAGGGGCTATCCGACCAATAAATTTGGAAACGATACTTCCCGTCCAACGCATACGTAACTTGGGGGAAATCTTTAGTCACTCTTCACTCGAAGGAATTTATCCTTGAAATCTTTGTAATTGGTAGTATAAGCTTGAAAGAAGCTCTTCTCTGGAATTATGCTAAGGGAAACCCAACCTCCTTTTTCCGCTCCCTTCAGCTCAAAGAATGAGAAGAATAAATCTAAAGTATGAGTTATATCCACCGTCTTCCATACAGGTTCAAAAGCTTTGATAAAGTCTCAGTTGTTTGGGTGTAACTGAGAAGGGGCAACATTTAGGGTTTTAAGGAGGTCGGAATTAAAATAAATAAAGGAGATACAAATCATAAAGTCTTCGATTACCCAAGAGTAAAAATAAAAATACTCATCTGGAACTTCGTATGACCGAGTAATACAAACTCTATCACCTGCCACATAGGGTTCTAACACAACTTCCTCGTCGTTCTCGGTAAACAAAACCTGATTATTAGACTAAAGCTTCAAAATATAGCTATAATCGAGGACACTGTGGTCATAACTTTAAAATTCTTTGTCAATCAAAGATCTTATTGATTCCATCATAGTTTCCACAAAACCTGACGACGAGGACTCTGAGTTAGTTTTACTACTAGGAAACTTCCTTAATAATATGGTCAAACTCCTCTCGATTCAGATGACCCTCATAATCTCTCATACATTCGTTCCAGAGTTTTCTTCTTTCATGAGCAGTAAGGGAAATCGGGAGCTCTCCTGAATCCTCATAGTTTTGTATTATAACCATAACAAAAGAGTAAAAAAGAGGGAAAACGAGTAAAAAGGGCAGAAAAAACAATATATGAGGCTTGAGCAAACCGATTCAGGTCAGTTTGCTTAAGACTAGAAGTTCCAACACATCTTCATAAAAGGACATTGCAAGCGATCCCATCATCTACCACGAGTCCTATAAATGCTTTGTTTGTGATGAAGACACCGATGACTAGTTGTAGTTCAATGTTTGCAATTTCGTCGATCATTCTCTATCTAGGAATCCTAGCTCTGATCTATCAACTTACTGTATTCTTTAATCACATCTAGTAAAAACCAAACGGTGGATGATGAAGCATTGGATGAGGTTACATTTTGAAATGTGTCGATCAACGATGATATGTGAAAGGTCGGATCTGAAGCGGAATAAAGCTTTTTTATCATCTTCTCAAAAGTTATTGCTTATGCTTGATTAGTTTTGAGAATGACTTACTCTTGATAAAACGCGGGAATCAGAAGTCCTTTCCCACAGACGACGCTAATATTCCATTCTAGAACAAGAAATAGAGTGATATGCTGAAGCTGCGACATAGTAAATCTTCTGATGCAGCAGAGCAAGGGTGTCCCTACAAGGTTAGCACTCTGAAGATCAAGTCAGTTTGTGAAAGAGTAGAGAGTATCCAAATTGGGTTTGAAACTAATTACCTGGAATGACGTTGTTCCCTATATATAGGGGAGAGGAATAACGACCTCTCTATCTTTCAGACGTGAAGTGCAAAGAATCGTTGGATGTGTCTGAGGCATAAATCTCTTACAGCGAGGAAAAAATTATCAAAACGGGCTACCCGATCCTAAACGGGTCGGTCCAGATGGGCCTTAAGATTTTTAGGGTCGTGCCAAAAAGGCCTGGTTGTAATATGGGCTCAAATATTACTACACGAGTCCGATCCTATACGGGCTTCGGGTTACCCGACCTTAAACAAGTTTTTATTATATTATTTTTTATACAAAGGTAAAATTAAAAACTCATAATTTTTATTATAAATACATTAAAAAATATATTAATTTAAATATAGTACATACTATATTAATTTTTAGAAATACTTTAATATATTTTTGAATATAATACATATCAATGTTGTATAAAATACTACTCAAATATTTAACATAAGATAAATTAATAGAATACGGGAAAATTGTGAAATAAAAAATAAAATAATTAAATATTAATGTGATTATATTAACGTATAATATTTAAAAGAGATAAAATTTAGTGAGATAAGAAAAATTAGTGTGTTGTTTTGGATTTGAGAAAACATAAATATTAATATAAATTTTTAAAATTTATAGTTATGTCGGCTTAACGGGCTAACTCTAATAGATAACGATTTTTTTAAAACAAAATTATAAAAGATTTAAAAAATATTGACTCTAATTTAAGGCCCAATCACCATTATATTTCGGGCCTGGTGAACTAGTCCATATAAGTTAGTTTATTTTAACGACTCTAAGCGAGACACAAGATAATGTTATGGCAAAGAGAATATTTTAGAAATGAAATCAGGAGAAGATTCTAAAATAATATCAATTGCGGAAAGTAAGTATCATTAATAGACAAAATTATGCAAAGTTTAAAGATGTCTTTGCTTGGGTACAAAACGTCTCCCAAAATATATTGATTAAAACATTTGTTTCTATTTTTATTTTATACGGGTGAATTGTACTTAAAAAGAATAATTAACATTTTTTTTTTTTGGTTTTAGATGAAAATGGATAAATGAGTGATATTGGAAAAAATAGATCAATTATCAATGATAAGGCTGGAAAATTGATGGTAAGTCTTGATTATAATTTATTGTGTGTTACTTTATAATCTTCTAATTTATTTGTTTCTTATGAAAAGGAATTTTCGTTATTGCTTTGATTTTTCATAATTCCTTTGAACAAAAGATTGACACGAATTAATATTCATAAGCTCTCATTCAGAGATTATTTTCTATTAATGAGAGCTTTATTAATAGAAATTATGCAAAGTTTAAAGATATCATTAATAGACAAAGTAAGTATCATTAATAGACAAAATTATGCAAAGTTTAAAGATGTCTTTGCTCTAAATCATTCAGATGACCCTCATAAGCTCTCATTCAGATTATTATTTTTAAAGTATATCAATGAGAACTCATGCTTTGAAGCATGTGTTAGATTGTATGTAAGGAAAACTTTAATATTTTTTTAAGTTGTGTGTGACTATATCATTATTTGTTCATATTATTTTCCTTTATATAATTTTTTATTGTTTTAACTTTTAATTATAAAATTGATATGTGAAATAATAATAGTAACATGTATGGTGGTTATTTTACGAATATTATTTATTATAGGAAGAATTGAACAAATATATTAATGAGATTGGAACATCTTAATTATCTCAAAATATGCAAACTTATATTTCTCGATGACATAATTTTTAAAATACAAGGACATACAAAAAAGGACATTTGTGATGTATGTGGAAATTTCCTAAATTTAAAAAATTAAAGATGCATGTGTTTGAATGTGTTATAACATTGATTCAAACATCAATTTTTTTATAAAAGAGATTAATGATATAATTCAAGTTGTTAAACAAATATATCATAATTTATTAATTTTCGTATAAAATATAAGCTGCTTCATTGGTTTAACATTAATTATTATCAAAAAAAATTGCAATTGACTACTGATGCTTCTAATGTTTGAAAAAAATTGCAGATAATGAAAATTCTACTAACAAATATTCGCTATAGTCAATTTAGGAACGAAAGTATATATGTTTAATTTTTATAATTCATCTGTTGTTTTTATTTTTTTTATAGGAAAAGATTATAAGCTACTAGTTAATGAGAATTGAAGATGGAAACTTTACATATTAAGTGAACACAATTTGTTTATTTATTGTTGATAAATTACTTTTTTGTTTTCAGTATAATGTCCTAAATTATACTCACTTAATATATCTCATTATAACTAAATTTTGCTTCAGTTCTATCTTCTTTGCATTTCTTTTCCTTGGCTGGGGTTCGAACTTCCACGAAGAAGATGTTTTCATCTTCTCAACTTTTGCTTGATTGTTGTAGCTTTCATGATTATCTTGTGCTAATATTTTGTTGTTTGTGAAGCAGTTTCCCATTGAAGCAAGGAAGCATACAACTCAACAAGAGATTGCTATTTATAAATATAAATGTAAAGTGGAGGGAGGGAAAGCACATGGAGTAACCGGATGTTGCGCCGGGTGATTGAGTAAGGGGATTCTCTTGCTTCATAAAACCAACACCATTAATATATGCTTGTTTTTTCAATTTAATTTTATACATACTTTGTTTCATACTATGCATGAATATTGTACTAGTCTATCTAGCCACCTCTTACCGTTACATTAACATAACTAATGCATATTTCAAATTATTATTTTTAAATAAAATTTAATTAATATGCACATCGCTATAAAAATATTGGTATGTTTTATTAAGGGGAGAGACAACCGACTGCAGAGATACCGTCTCACTTATATAGAATAACTTTAATAATATTTTATTTAATTTATTTGTATCTCATTTAGATTATTATTTCTACCAACAACTTATTCTTACAAGGTAAATATATACTAATACTTATATCAACCAAACTGTCCGTATTTATACTAACAATACTTTTTAATTTTATTATAAATAAAAAATAATATTTATAAAAAATATTTTGATTTTTATAATTATTTTTATAAATAAATATACTAAATATACAATTTATGATTAAATGATTTTATTACTGCACTAACCACAAAAATATAAATTATTAATCATATATTTTTTTTATAATTCATTAATCAAATTTACTACTTCATTAACTAATAAATATTATAACATTAACTAAATTCTTACATTAAAATATAAAATAAAATAATCATTATTTACAATCTACTATATTTTATATGTTAATGTCAGATCTTGGTTAATGTTATAGAACTTATTGATTAATTAAATATTAAATTCGGTTAATGAATTATAAGTAAAATATGTGGTTAATAATCTATATTTTTATGGTTAATGCAATAATAAAATTGATTCATTATAAACTTTATATTAATGTTACTAATGGGATCTGTAGATGAAAATTTAAATATTAAGTGAGCACAATTTGTTTATTTGTGGTTGACATATTATTTTTTTTGTTTTTAGGATAATGCTTTTGTTTTTAGGATAATGCTCTAAATTACTCAAAGATTGATCTGATTTAATTATAATTAATTTTATATATTTTATAAGACATTATGTTAATATATTATATATATTATATATAATATATATTATAATATATATATATATATATATATTATATATATATAATATATATATATATATATATATATATATATATATATATATATATTATATATATATATATATGAGATCGATGATCAACTTATTTTAAGAATAAGTTTTTTTAAGGATTTTTTATTTAATTGACCATTAGATTGAAATCAACCCAAAGACTATGATTTCAAAATTTCACATTAAAAAGCACCTTATTGAATTACTTTTGTTAACCTTAATATATAAACATTCCATAAAAAGAGATTTTTATCTAAAGTAATTTTATTGAAATGATTATGTTGTTATTAAAACATTGTTAATGTATGAATTATAAAAAGAGTATTTTATTAAATATTTTTCTATCATGCTTAATATTTTAAAATTTTATAAAAAGAGATTTTTCGTAAAAATAGATTTCAATTTGTTATCATTATACTTAATATTAGAAATTTCAATCATTTTATTATTTTAAAACTCATGATAATTCGAAAAATGAACTATATAATTTGTGTTAATTTTTGAATTAATAATCACAATTGCAATTATTAAATTAAAATATTAGAAGTCTTGTTTAGTTTTAAAAATAAGTTTAGACAAAAATCCATATCAAAATAAATTATGAAAAAGATATATAATTATATAAAATTTGAGATACATCGTTAAAATAGTTATTTTAAAACCAAATCAATCTTATAAGAGTTAAGATTTTTTCAAAGAAAGTTTATGATATGATTTTACTAAAAAATTAAATATTAGGAAGATTAGTAAACAATATATATTTCTCATTATTTTAAAACTAATATTATTCTTATATATTTAATTTTGGAATTTTATTTAGTCTTCTTAAATATTTATGGTTTAGATTATTTTAATCTTAAATGAAAATTCTAACCTAAATGGTAAATGTTACGAATTAAACTTCGTTGAAATTGGACGACCAAATTTTAATTTAAAAGAAAGTGATTTATTTTTCAATTTATATTAATTATTTTTTGGTTTAGACAAAGGATATGATGACACATATGAAATCGTGTGGTCCATGACTTAAATCATTCGTACATTATACCACTCCTCAAATACTAAATATAATTAAATTATATTTTATATTTGTATGCTAATTAAGTATTAAAATGATTGTAACAAATATTTTAATAATAATATAATCATTGTAATAAAGTTACTTTGGACAAAAAGAATTATTTTTATGTAATTTTTCCAAATAAAGTTTAATAGAATTTTTTTTAATAAGATGATCTTGATATGAAATTTTTAAATCTTGCACGTCAATTAAATCTAACGATTGATATTAATAGTTTTCATTTCTCACATATTTATTAGTTCCCATAGATACCATATATATATATATATATATATATATATATTATATATATATTATATATATATATATATATAATATATATATATATAATATATATATATATATATATATATATATATATATATAAAAAGTGTTTTTTTATGCATAAAAATCAATAACCGTTGACAAACAAAAAGGATAAATATCATAGATATAAAAGTGTAAAAACCATGCACAATAACATTTAATACTTAGTATATTAACAACAGATGACACTAAATTATATAGCAATAGAAATGTGCCATAGTTAAATTAAGTTTTATCTCTATACCTGCGGTCAAAACCAATAGGCAGACCTTTTAAAGGCAAGTGGTTTACTTACGTTGCTAATCCGTTGGTAAAAACAAATAAGTGTATAGTGATGGCTAAATTCCGTAGGTATTAATTATGGATTTCTTAAATACAATACTTGATGTAGTCTTTTTAATTTTTTGAGTATTAATTGATTTCACTGGACACTTTCCTTCATCATACATCAATTTCACTCTTTACATTCTAATACGAATGACTTATGATACTAAGTGAGTTAAAGCTATTGCATCTCTTTCTAACAAAGCTTAAATTGTGTTACATTTCTTAAAACAGAATATGTTTGCTAAGTTTGGAGACCAGAGTCACTTGATCAAGCAAGAGATGTTGAACAATGACGATGCTTTTTACAACATGTAAAATAAAATAGCTTGCATACAAGTAAACATAGAACATAATTTGCAATAGAAAATATCTAAAATTTCACCCTTCAAATATTATACATAAAGTCATGCTTACAACAATGTTGTGATCACTATTTATGTCAAAGGATGTTCTTCAAACATGATATAATCATTTGAGAAAAAAAATTAAATTTTCGTCCCGTTCAGTTTCCCTTCTATCCAGTTAACCAACATCTGAAGTGAAGCTTTTGGTTGATCCATAGGAACCATATGTCCAGCACCATTCACCTGTTACACAACACATACATATAACTAACCAAAAATGACATCAACAATGTCAATACCAAGTAAAATACAAACTATAAACTAACCTTTAGAAAAGAGAGAGCTCCATAGCTATTCAAGGATCCCGCGTTTTTACCATCAACCAAAAAAGGAACTGTTTTGGAGGCCCCAAATTGCTTTTGACCCGACCACTTCATGGCATGAACCCATTGTGAATTCCCTGCCACATGAAAACTTAATCCTAAGAGTTTGACCTTGTAATTTCAATGGACATATATGACAATATCCAATAAGAACGAAATTGGCTATTCACAAATTCGGTTTCAAAATGATTAAGTATATCTAGGATATATCACTCACCAATCCAATTACAAATAAGATCGTATTCTCCAGCATATATAAGAACTTTGATTCCATTCTCAAGAAGTTCCGGAAGAAATTGATCATAGTTAAACATCCAATCTTGAACCAAAGCATCATATACTTCACTGCTGCATGAAACAAACTCTATTTTCCCAACACCTAATGCTTCCTTAACTTCATTGTTGTTTAGAAATTTCTCCAAATTTGAGAAATCATAACACAATTGCCCTTCACATTTCTTTCTGATGTCATAGTACTGCAGTTTTCAATATATCAATTTCGTTAAAATATAATTGGAAATTTATTTAAATTAAAATAAGTTTTGTTCAGTTATGATTACTCACATTAATGTTGCCAGCAATGTCCAAGATACCAGTAAATATTTTTTGACATACTTGTAAGGCTGTTTCGCATGCTTTTTCACCATCAACCCCTACAATTCAGTAGTAGTAATATTTGTAATAACACTTTGTATTTAATAGTATATTGCATAAAGATATAGATTGTCTTTTCAAATTCTATCACGTTATAGCCGCGACCCTTGACAATACGAGTAAAATGGATTGTGATTAGAGTGTAAGGGATCTTTTACCACAAGTATCGGTGGCGTCCAAACACGGTGGAATCAACTTGTTGATCTCTGCTTGATCTTCCTTTGTGATCAATTTGTTATCAAGTGCAAATTGAGGGTATGCTTGGTACTGAATTCTTGGGTTGGTCAACCCATTACCAATAGCAAGACCCTATAATTGTAACGGAATCAAATGAATCAAAACAAACTATAATGAAGGTTGCATGAAGATCTTTTCATTGTTAAATGCAACATTAATTAAGACTACAACAAAGTTATGGAATTGAAGAAACTCTGTGATGACAATTTCAACTACGTGACATTGTAATAAATTGTTAAATTCATAATATACTGATATTATTAGGATATTGTAAGACCTTGAAGTTTATACTTTTGCGATGCGAGAGGTGGAATATAGTGTCCAGCATATGATTCTCCAGTAATGTAAAATTCATTTTTAACCAATTCAGGGTGTTCCTTGAAAAATGCCTGCAATAATTTAAAAAAAAAAACTGAAGTTGATCTCATATAACTTATAAATATTATGTGATTCATATCTTTATCACTTTATGTAATGCTTATAAATCAGAAAAACGATGTTTTATATACCTGTATGAAAGAGTCCATATCCTCGGTAACCTCATATTCTTCGGAAGGAATAGAATCTTGATCAGAATTGTAGCTAAAACCTGTCCCCATGGGTTGATCAACAAAAATAATATTTGATCCCTACAAAATCAGAAAACATCTTAGTAATAATGTTAATAAATAAAACTTAGACCTAATACAAAAACTTTAGAAGTATCTAATTGTAAATAGAATTGTCATATACACACGGGCGCAATCAGCACAACTAGCAGCTAAGCTGACTTAAGGAGATCATTAAATATAATGTTTCTGGTGTAACCGTAACTGCAATTTAGAACCATCTTAAACTCATGAGATAATCAAAATAAAGACATTTAATATGAATTAAATGTTAATACCTTGTCCCAGCCATAGTCATTCCATGAAAGAGACAAATCATTGTTAATTTTGAAAGGTCCATTCTCATAAAACAAAGCTAGTTCACTGGCACAACCTGGACCTCCAGTCAACCATAACACAACTGGTGCATCCTTAGCACCGTTTCTAGATTCAAAGAAAAAATAGAACATCCTGCAATTTAATAAACAAAACAAAAATTACACTATGTTTGTAAATCACAATGAAAATATGTAAAGCAAAAAAAGAGAGATATGTTTAATAGTACCTCGCAGTTTCGGAACGAGGAAGCGTATAGTATCCAGCATGGTGACCAAGATCTTGGACGGAAGTTCCATTAGAACTAGCGAGAAACGAAAATTTCTTCTCTACGATCTTTCCTGGTACGAAATCATCAACAGATGAATCACCATGTATATTAGCTGAATGCTTTGGGAATAAGTTAAAGCTTCTTATAAGTTTTTCAGCAAGTCCATTTGATGAAAATTTTGTTTTTTGAAATCGTTGCTGATGTGTGATGCGAGAAGTTGCATAAGATGAAGAAACTAAAATGAAGAACAAGAAAAGAGACAGAGAGGTTTTGGAGAATCCCATGTTTGTTTGTAAGAAAAATGAGGCAAATGCAAGGTTTTTATAGCATATAGAATGTGAACTTTAATACTATTTTATTTAATTTAGTCGTATCTCATTTAATTTATTATTTCTAATAAGAGCAATGTTATTCTTATAACTAACTTAAATATACACCAATATTTATACCAAATATTGTTCATTATATTTATACGGTAAATGTTTTATTATTATTTTTATAAATAAAAAATAATATGTATAAAAAAATATTTTTATTTTTAAAATTATTTTTATAACATAAATATATAATTTGTGATTAACCAATTTTATTATTGAATTAACCAGAAAATATAGATTATTAACCATATTTTTTTAATAGTTTATTAATCAAGTTTACTACTTCATTAAACAATAAATATTATAACATTAACCAAATTCCGACATTAAAATATTAAATAAAATAATCAATCTTTACCCTCTATTATATTAGATATTTTTATATTAGAATTTGGTTAATATTATGGAATTTAATGTGTTAATGAAGTAATAAGTTTGGCTAATAACTTATAAGTAAAATACATGGTTAATAATCTATAGTTTTGTGGTTAATTAAATAATAAAATTGATTAATTATAAATTTTATATTTATGTTATTAAAATAATGTTATATTTTAATTATAAAAATAAAATAAAATGAATGCTATTTACCGTATATGTAAGTATTTAATATAGAAATTGATGTAAGAATAGTATTATTCTTTCAAATATAAAATATTAATGTAAGAGTTAAGAATATATATTTTTCTAAATTAAGGTGATGTTGAATATTTGTTGTTATCTTCAAAAATCCGTTGTTGACATGTATAAATGAATTTTTCTGAGACGTGGTGAGAAATTCAATTTGATTGCAATTGGAAATATACCTGTATTTAGTATTTAGAATTTGATAGATACCTGTATTTAGTAATAGTCTAGACTGGATATCAAAATACTGTTAATGCCAATATAGTATAATAAAGTAATCCGTGTTGAATATTCCTAAAATGAATTTAAGTCACTTAAAGTTAAAGTTATCTTATATCAAAAACAAATTTCTTTTACGGGATAAAAAACAAATCTTATTGAGTGCTAAGAAAGGATTAAAAAATTTAAATGCTCATAAAAATAGATGTTAAGAAATCAAATATTAAAAAGTAAAAAATATTAACTTGTATTCATTGGAGAATTTTTTACACAAATAATTTATTTTTTCAAATTTATTCTCAAAATAACCTATATTACTAAAAAATTCTCAATTTATCTCACTTTCAAACAAAAAAATATTGGAACGAAGTGGTGGTGTATCAGGCGAATTGGCGACCACACTTACTTTTCTAATGGTGGTGTCAATTAGGTTTGTGATTGTATATAGTGTTGTCAATCTAATTGGCGTAAGTGTGTACCTTTTCAGAGGTGAAGTCAATTTATCTAGCACCGGTGGGTATTATGTTTTTTTTTTGGTATAAATAGAGGTGTCACCTACCATTTACTTCACTTCACACCTCATTTTAAATTCTTCTTTTATTTTCTTCATTAACTCTTTCATGGTTGACAAAAGATATGGACACGTATGTTATTCAGCAACGAAACCTCCGATGAAAATATTCTTTTGGGAACATCCAAAGTTTCGAGCATCTTGAAAGGAAACAGTTTATGTTGTTGTTTAATGCGTATTTATGTTGGTATGCTATGTCGTGTGTTGTTCATGTGCAGAAACTGTTTTTTTAGACGTGTTTAGGGGTGTTTATGTTATTTTTATTGTAACCAAAAGTTGATATATATATATATATATATATATATATATATATATATATATATATATATATCAAGGTTAAAAAAAATTAAAGGAAAATGAATTATCATGTAGAACTTGCTCTAACATTTGGACAATTTATCCGATTGTATCTGGATTGACGACATATACCACGTAATCTTACCATTTTATCAGTCGTATACATTTATGTTCTAATACGCGTATTGTTGGGGCGACCATTTTTCTTCTGTCGCATATATTCGTTGTGCCAAAATTTGTCTCCTTGATATATAGGACAATAATCTTCCATTGCTGCCACCAGGAAGCTATTGTTGTACATATTGAAAACATTTATGACTTTGTAAA
The DNA here is from genome assembly GCF_024323335.1 of Lathyrus oleraceus. Lineage (NCBI taxonomy): Eukaryota > Viridiplantae > Streptophyta > Magnoliopsida > Fabales > Fabaceae > Lathyrus > Lathyrus oleraceus. The sequence goes on along the minus strand of NC_066585.1, from coordinate 320,605,223 downwards.
CACCAGATAGATGCTTGGAAGCATCCTGGAGAATATATGAAAATGTCGTAATGACATGGGAGAAAGGCACACAAAAGGTTTGTAACTTGCCACAATCGCACCAACCTCTATTTAGTTGGACACGATAGTCTCCATTCGGTCTCCCCTCATTGTGGTCCATTGTTTCCTTTACACTAAAAATGTGTCTATGAAGGCCAAATATTGTAATGGCATGTGTGATAGCTTTGAGATATTCCTCCTTCATCATTTTCATGCAACTTTCACTGAATAGTTTCCCTGACCGTAACACTGAACTCCATTTTTCGCCTCTAGTTGCAAAAAGTGATCCCAACCTAAATTAGGTTGCTCTCACTAACGCGGTTGTTGGCAGGTTTCTAATGCCTTTTAAGACGTCACTCATGTATTCAATAAGGTTTATTGTCATGTGGCCCTATCAGTGTCCTTCGTCAAATGCCCTTATCCACTTCTCCAGTGGAATTTCATCCACCCACCTTAATACATATGAATTTGACAATCTAATTACCTCGCGGTAGTGTCGAAATGATGGTTGAGTTAAAGTATACCCTGCATTCACAACTTTTTTCTGAAGGTTCTTGTCTTGGATCTATTGCATGAAATTTTATGCAATATGTCTAATGCACTAGACATGGCTAGAAGGAGGATTTTTCTATCCATTCTTAGGATTATTGTACGCACTCTCAATAGATGCATGCCTATCAGAAATCAGATAAAGGTTGGGTTGTGGAGAAATGTGAGCTTTGAGATTCTTCAGAAAGAAACTCCAACCACCAAGAGTCTCACCTTCAACCAGCGTGAAGGCAACCAGAAACATGTTATTGTTTCCGTCTTGTACCACTTTCATAAGTAATGTGCCTTTGTATTTTCCGTAAATCCATGGAAAAACCAACTTTGCAAATTCAATTTGCGAGGACCTTTTGGGTGTTGGCTTGTTAGATGAAAACTCGAGAGGCCAAAGTATCTTACTTTCGCGCCTTAGGACATGTTATAATAGTTTAACATTAGATGAAAATTCTATCAAAGAAAGAAAAATAATAAAAATTAGGTGTTATATTATGCTTTTATTTGGTTCATTATTATTTCCTAAAGGTAGTGGTTCTAGTATGCATGTTATGTATTTACGCTTATTAAGATACCTACATAAAATACAAACATATAGTTGGGATTCCGATTGTTTGTCTTATTTGTATAACTCTTTGTGTAAAAACGAAAAGAAATACACATCAACATTTTTTGGATGCGCCATTTTGCTCCAAGCATGGGGTTAGTCTAGATTGTCGTCCATAATGTCCATCAACCTCAACAACTTCAGATTTCTGCACCCGCAAAAGTAAATTAATAACATTATTTTATTTACTTACTTTATCAATTATTATCTCTAAATAATTTATTTGAACTTTCTTAGTTTAGATGGTCGGCTCATGGTATGACTTACAACAAATGTCCTAGACATTGTATCACTCATTATTGCAATCTCTTGGATCACCTTACACCAGAATATGTATTGCCACTAAAAAATCAATTCATAAAAATTTATTTTTAACATTACCCATTATATAATCTAATATATTTTTCCTCTACATTTTATTTGGCGTTCATATCTAAACTTAGAACATCAACGTGAAGTCAGGGAAGAAGATGCAGTCGTTTGGACTGCATGCATGTCGATCATCAGGTTCACCACTATAGAGATGCACCATAGTGGTCGTGTGAAACTACAGTTCAGAATGCTTCAAAAAATATCAGAGCCTCCGACATGCCTCTAAAAATGGAACCAACAAAAAATTAATGAACAATGGAACTTTGATAATTGGAAGAACTTCGCTAAATCTGAGAGTCGTAAATGGAGACACCGCCGTGACCATGTCTTACGTGACGATGTGATGTCAACCCAATATAAACCAGCTAATAATTATATGGCTCGGTACAGATCGATTGCAACTGGATTTGTCTGCGAAGATATGTATATATACCACCCACACCAAACGGTTTACACATAAGAAACTTCAACGTCTAACCCCCCACAAAATTACCAGACATGTTACTCACAATCCCCTATCCAACAAAATTACCAACCCATAAACACACAAACCCACAACCAAAAGATCTCATACACCCAACCACAATACCAAGTGTCACTACTACAAATAACACATGTCATGTCCTATGCGGAATGCATTTAACCTCGACTACATAGGCAAGGTAACAAAAGGCATCATGAAAAGTTCATATTTTACCTCTCGGTTTTAAAATAACTGGCGATTATGTGAATATGTCATGAGTTCAATCCCCACGAAACTTTTTTGGAATTCTGAAATGGCGAAAACACATGTCCCCTCAGTTTCGTAATTTCACCGAAGGATATACCACATTTTCACCTAGGTTATCTAATAAAACCGAGGGGTAAAACAATTATGAGTTTATTAAATCTAACGTGGATTGCCTATTTCACTAAACCTTATACTGAACATATAACTTCTCAAAATTGGTTAGGAAAATAATTATATGAACAATTATGTTATATTTGAAGAACAACTTACATTGATTAGTGATTTTGAAGCATCCTGCAACTCATCATTCATGTCACATTGTTTTATGGTTAAGATCTATCCAATGTTTCAAGTTATTTATTCACACTTCCTTTTCTACTAATTTATTCTTGAAAGCATAAAATTCTATGCTTTAAAAAATGAACTAATATGGAAGAAAGTTGAATGAAAACTAGAAGTATTGTAGATATTTTAACTATAAAACAATATGAGATGAATGATGAGTTGTAGAATGCTAGAAATTAATTAATCAGTGTAAGATAAGTTTCAGATACAACATAATTTTACATATGATTATTTCCAAAATTAATTTATTAGGTTATATGTTCAAAGATGGGTTAGTGAAACAAACAATCGACATTAGATATAATAAACTCAACTTGACGGAATAAGATGAGAGTTGCACAAAGAATCGCGAAAAACATAATCTCAATATCAACAACAAAAAGAACAAGAAAACAACAACATCAACAATAATATCAAGAACAACAACGTCAATAAACAACACTAATATCAATAATAAAAACGTCAATAAATAACATCTAGGGTTTAAGGTATCAATAATAAGAACATCAACATCGACGCAAAACATCAATAACAACAGCCAAAACAACAAGAAAAACTCTAGAGTTTCAGATCTCAACAACACCAAAACAACAATACCACCACCACCACCAACAACAACAACAATAACAAATAATAATAATAATAATAATAATAATAATAATAATAATAATAATAATAATAATAATAATAATAATAATAATAATAATAATAATAATAACAATAAAAACAACAACAACAACAACAACAACAATATGACAACAATATTAGTAGTGATGTTTGACATACCAGTTCTCTGAAGAAGAAGTAAAAGAAAATGATTTGGATCTCTAAAGAAGAACGAGGGTACTAAAGACATAACATCTTTGTATTGAAGATGATATGTGTTTAGACAACTGAAACGGGATGCTACTAACTAAAGCTATATATATTAGAAAAACATATTCACTTCGCATGGAAATAAAACCGAGGTTAAAAGTAGAGTAATTTTAGATTAAAAATAAAATATTAGAGAAGGCGCCACTTTTAATGAGATACGAACATAAACCAAGGCGGATGGAATTCGAAGTATATACACTGAAAAAGTTTTGTATTGGATTTTGGTCCAATTTTAGGGACTAAAATCCAACACTAAAACTTAAAAAATGGACCAAAAATGTGGTTTTTAAAGTTGCGGGATCAAAAACAAGAAAAAAGTAAAATAGAGGGATCAAAGTTGCAATTAAACCAGTAAAATAAGTAAAAAAGAACAGAGTAATGTAATGTTTGAATCATTTATTCTTTAGTGTATTTTTTATTTTCTATGTTAATTTTTTTTGTATTTTTTTAATGTTATTTTTTTAAAGTTGTTGATTTATAAATATAAATATGTTGATTATATTAGTATGATAGGAGTTAAATTCTCAATCAATAACTCGCATTTATCTAATGCAACTAGCAAAATAACCGTTCAGATAACCATTTTATTACAAAATAAATTTATATATATATATATATATATATATATATATATATATATATATAATATATATATATATATAATATATATATATATATATTATATATATATAATATATCTGTGTGTGTGTGTGTGTTGTTGTGTGTGTGTGTTGATCGCTCGACTGTGTGAGTCGAGAATGGGATACAAACTGCAAGTGCACAGTTCTATCGCGTAGTTTTAAAAGATATCGATCCCACAGGGACTTATGAATCGATATACCGTTATCTAAGGTTACTACGTAAAGCTAAGGTGAAAAATGTTTGATTGTTTGGGGAAAAACTAAGAGCTAAACTAAGATCTAGATTAAATATTGATAAAACGGATATCAGTATGTAGTTCGTCAAGACTAGGGAATCAAGTCTTTGTCGGTTTCTTGGTTTTAAAATAAATCGTTTCGGTTAACTTTATTGGTTAAAGGTTTTATCTCAAACTCTCGCTCTGTTGAATAAACCATGATTTTATATTAATGTAGCTGTCACTTATAATTAAGTCAAAAACCATATTTTGAAAGCAATAAAGTTGCAAAAACTCTTTTTAAGAAAACACTGACCGTTTTAAACACCCTTATCTCAAACTCTCGCTCTGTTGACTTAGGTTATATAATTAAACCCAAATGCTTAACTCTCGTCCTCACATTCAATCTTTAAAAATACTTTTTGGAAAATGTCAGAATTTAATTAACTCTAAAACTTGCTCTCGCCCTGATCTAGAATTAATGCCTAACTTACACTGTCCAGTTAAAACCTCAAACTCTCGCTCTATTGATTTTAGCTTCTTTATGTCCTTTACTTTTGTAAAAAAATCTTGTTATTAAACCTGTAAGTGAGACCGTAAAAAGATTGATTTTAATTTTAAGTTTAAATAGACCGACTCAGTCTTGATCCCTTATTCTGCTTACTTTACATACCGATATCTAGGCGAATTAGCCAGACATGCTAAATAAACAAGAATACATATCATGCATAATCAGACTCATTCCAGGCAGATAATATAAATAAATAATAAAACAAAACATTAAATAGCGATTAAAGAACCTGAATGCGTAATACAATAGTCTTGAACACTCCACCACAAGCCGGTAGGATTTGTTCTTGGATTCTTCAATTAAACAATAAATTAAACCAAGGAAATAAAACTAGAATCTAACGTAAGGTTAGATCCGATAAAAAGTTGCACAATAGTTTCCGGTGTAGAAACTATTATGCGAAAAATATCTAAATGCTAAAAAGGGAAAGGTAAATTGCAAGGGAAAAAGAATGTAGAACTTGCAAAAGAAATAAATAATTAAACAATGTTAAGTTGCTGGAAGAGAAAAATAAGCAAAAGCGTGAAAAGAAAGAAAATTGGAAAAGCTTCGGCCGTATGAGCGTGGAAAAACCGAGGAACCCTTTTAGGTTTTTGAAGTAGCTATTTATATTGGTGCTGGTAACTGTTTTTCGTTTCCCAAGGTCTTCAACGTGGCTAAATGCACGGCGTGGATATAGGACACAAACTCCTCAACGTCTCTTCAAGTCTTCTGAGGGCGTTACTTGCGCCAAAAAGGTAGTGGAATGGTGTGACGCTCGTCACACCATGTGTGACGTCCGTCACAAGGCTGTTTTGCGTGACGCTCGTCACGCACCCTGTGACGTCCGTCACAGGCACATCATTGGTGACTTGTGCGCTTTGGGCTGGGCTTTGGCATTTGGTTCCTTTTCTCTCCTTTTTGCACCTCCTTTTCTTCCATTTTCACTTGTTCTTCAAAATAGACTACCTGCGACAAATAGGAAGAAAATACCACGTAATATCTCATAAAATGCAGTAAACCGAAATAAATAGTCATAGAATTTAATGGAATTAAGTCCTAAAATATGATATAATTTCGTGTTATCAAACTCCCCCATACTTAGATCTTTGCTTGTCCTCAAGCAAAATTCAGTATAGAAATCGTTTTCAAAAATTTAGCCAGGCGAAGTTTCAAAACACACATCAATTCGTAATAGGTTGCAAGTGGATTTTGTTTAGAAGCAACTTGAGTTTAACCTTGACATCAACAACTACCGTCACAACCTCAGATAACCCGACCTTATGCAAATCAGTTCGAGCAATGCCATTATAGCTATCCTAGTTCCTTTACTCTTATTTCACCCGTTTTCATTCTAGCGAAATCACATTAAGCCCTTTATCTTTTCGCGCACATAGTGGAGTAACCGGTTAGTGATTATGATCCGCTTTTAGCTAGAAGTTCTGGTACATAAGTCGGATAACTTCGTTATTCAGTCCATTGCAAATTGTGGGGGATCGAACCGTAGTCCGCCCTACCGAGTTCAGTACCAGATACCTACTGAACCAACTCATAATGGATCTTTCATATTGTGTTTTTGCATGATCTGCAACCTTTAGATTAAATGATCTGGTAAGGATCACCTAATTTAATCAGTGCATTTCCTGATATATTCATATATTTTATGTTACTTTGGGGGATCATTCACTTATATTCATCGGCTCTCCACGTAGTTTGCTATTAAGATGGTGCTGACTTCTCGTATAAACTACTCGGGGTTACTATAAAACTAAAAGTTCGAGGAATCGGTATAATAGGTACTTATCCTGATCTAACATGTTGAGGTTCTCATAGCGTTGTTATGGTAATGATTTTTGTCTTGATTTCACTCAAGTTGTATAAAATAAGCGACCTTTATACTTATTGGGTGTGTTAAATTTTTGTTATGGCTCATGAAATTTTTTGAGGGAATAGATAATAGAAATTCTCACACTCGGGACTTAACTTAAAATTTTTTTTTTTTTGATGGGAAATAACATTAAAAGGAAAAGTACATACTTGAACAATGGAAATAGGAAGAACAAGTTTTCCCCCCCATACTTAAATTAAACATTGTCCCCAATGTTTTAAGGAAATGAAATACAATATGGAAAGGAAAAAGAAACTACAACTAAGGTTGTCTTCCGCCTCTGGTTCTTGGACCTGGTGATCTCTGACGTAAGTCTAAGTTGTCGAACCTGCTGAACAACTCAGTAAACCGCTGGTCGGTTATGGCATTCCTAGCATCCTGTTGCTGTTGCATTTGACGCATCATCTGCAGCATTTCGACATTCTGTGCCTGCATACCGTCAATAGCATCCATAATGTCGTCGTTGGTTGCAGGCCTTCTTCGTCGACGACGTTGGGAGGATGGGCCAGTTGCATTACTGGAAGGGTTGAGCGGGACTGACTGTTGTGTAGGCGGATGATCACCTTGTTCCATTTCTTCAAACTCATCTGTTTGCGGGTTTGTTTGTGAAGGCTCGGTGGTTTCGGGAGCGTTTAGATCGTAGAGGTGGCAGTCGGGGTTTGTGACATCAGTGCGGGCAGTATTTGGTAGAACAACGCTTGGGACTGCCTGGTTGTTCACCATAAGATAATATCCTCCGCCTACTCTGTTCTTAATCAGGCGGCTGGATCGACAGTAGCTGATATCCATAGATAGGGGAGGTAGGGATTCTAAAGTTTGGAGTTTATCCCCTAGGTTTAGGCCAAGTGCGATGGTGGTGATTAATCCACCAATTATAAAAGGTTGCCTGCCTCTAGCACACAAGGTGCGGATATGATGAAATAGAAAGGAGGCGGCGTTTACCTGAGTATCTGGTTCGAAGACGCACTGGAGGAAAAATAGTTCCTTTGAGTTGACCTTGCTGTTGTTTGGCCTTCCAAAAACTGTGTTTTGCAAGATGCGGATAAAGTACCGGATAGTGGGGTTATGTATATGGGAGAGAAGGAGCTCTTCCCAGTTGTAGGTGTCTATACCGGAAATTTTCTTAAAAAGGCCGAAAACGCCAACTGTGTTCCAGTTTGAGGTTGGAGGGATTCTGGCGTGTAGCAGACCTTCTGTGGGAAATTGTAGCATGGTACTCAATTGGTTTTGGGTTAGGGTGTACTCGGTGTTAAACATACGGAAGGTTGCGGTACCGGTTAAAAATTCGTCTTCACCGGCGGGAGTGGTGTAGTCGTATGAACTCAAGAATTCTAAGGTTAGGGATGGGTAGGTGGGTTGATTGTGAGTGCAAAGGAAGGTTAAGTTGGCTTGACGGAGCATCCATTCGATACCTTGGAGTAATCCTAATTGTTGTAAACAGGTTAAATCGGGGTACCTGGTGGAAGCGACGCCTCGCTGTTGGAAACGCTCGAATTGCTCCCTTTGATAATTGTCATCTTCGGATCGGAAGATGATATTTCCGAAATTCTGATTTCCCGCCATTGTGATGAATGAATTTTGAGGGGGTGATTTGGAAAGAAGAAAAAAGATGTATTTGATAGGAGAGAATGGTTTGTGGTGAATGAAGGGAGGTTTGGTGGGTATTTATAGGAGAAGAATTTGGAAGGTGGAAAGAAAAAGTGGTTGAAAAGTAATTAAGTGTGGTTAAATGAAAAATGAATGGGGAAGGTAAAAAGTTAAAGATGTAACGTTCGTCTCCAACGGCTCCTTAACGTTCACTAGTCTGAGTAGTGTTACGCTCGTCACAGGGGTGTGACGCTCGTAACAGGCACTTGGTGTGCCGCTCGTTATGGAGTGTGTGACGCTCGTCACACATTCCTTTTTGGAAAGGCTTCAGTAGCGTTTCACAAAATCACTTTGGTAAAGGATTTAATTTTTGTTATTTATTTTGTTTTGTTTTGCTTATGATCAGTTTAGTCTGCAGTTTAATTTATTGTGCACGTTTAATCTGCTTTGTATAATAATAATTCATAGGTAGCAACAGTAGAGCATAACAGCTATTGCATAATAAAATTAAATAAACAGCTTCAATAAAAATGATCATAATGTAATACAGGAAAGGAAAACAATGAAATGAAAGAAAAAAAAAATAAATACGAACACGAATTCAAATAACATTAATGAAAAATCTAATTTAAAACTAAATAACTTAGAAAAATAACTAAACTCTATCCCTCTGTACGATCTCTGGCTGGAGGGACGAAAGAGTTAACATGATGTAGCAACTCGTGGAACTGATTCGTCATACTGCTCATGTATCCTAGAACTTCGTGTCTCATGTTAGTAAATTCTCCTCTGAGGGCGTCTTGTTCTGACATCAAAGCTTCAATGGCGGTGTTATAATCAGTTCCGGGCATATGATGTCGGAGGTCAGGTATGGCTGATTCTTCGGTCTGAACAGGCTGCGGGGGAGGGTCAATATCATAATAGCCGGATGGTGTCTGAGGGTCAGATTCAGCATGAGGGATCTGGTCAACATAATTCTCATAGTCATTACAAATCTCATAATCCTGGATGGATTCAGTGGATCTAGCAGGAGTTGGGGTTTCATTCAGGTTATAGAGCCAGTTCCTTTGGTTATGAACACTAGTCCTAGGATCGGGCATGGTGAATAGGCAGAGAACCTGATTATCAATAATAAGCTCAAACTCATCAGTCCCTAGGTTTGCTATAAACATAGTGTTGAAGAGGAAGGGTATACTCATAGTAGTAATGCCACAAAAAGGGTTTAGGTCAAGCATAGGCTGACGTAATCTAATAGCATTACCTATCATAGTTATCAAACCGCCTATTCTAATGGGTGCTCTCTCATCCTGGATAAGGTGGTCCAAATTAGCTAACATAAAAGTGGCACCGTTCACTGGACGGTTCTGGGAAGCACAAAATATGATGAAGAGTTCATCACGTGAAACTGAAGTACTATTTGGCTTCTTCCCAAATAAAGTGTGGGTCAGGATCTTATGGAAATAGCGAAAGGTCGGGTTGTGTATGTTTCCAGAGAGAAACTCATGTTCTTCGGGCTCATCATTTCCAGTCAGCCTACCCCAAAAGTGTTCAAGCTCTCTATATTCAAAAAGTTCTTCCTGGCTTACAGTGAATGTATCAAAGGAGGTAGGGAAACCCAAAAGGTTGGTGAAGTCTCTAATATTAAATTGGTACTCCATATTGAACATTCTGAACTGGATAAAACCTCTGCTAATTCCTTTTCCATGGCTGGGTAGATAGATTAATGAGCTAAGGAATTCTAGTGTGAGTCTCCGGTAGGTGGTGAAATGTCTCAGGATAGGGGATGTCTCCCATCCTATCTGATTCAGCAGATACAGGACACTCTGTCTCAGTCCAAGGGCAGTCATAGCCCAATCATCAGCATATAAACTAGGTAGCATCTCTCTAGCGGCTAGTTCTTCAAACTTTTGTTTCTGAGCCATTCCTCTGAACTTGATACCCATACGATCAATATGTCCCATCTGGTTAGTGTTAGCTAGAGAAAAGAAAACAAGAGTTTAAGTCAGGATTTGGCCGAATGCCGAAAGAAGAAAAAATTATTATTATTATTTATTTTTTTTTCTTTTTGAATAAATCAAGAATGAATACTAAACAGAAATTAAAAGAATAATTAAGAAAGAAATAGGGAAATGATAATAATAGAATAATAAAATAACAAACTAATTTGTGGGTTGTCTCCCACTAAGCGCTTTGTTTAAATGTCGCAAGCTCGACAAAGAAACTGTTAAATATAATCTATAGGTCCTGGGGGCGTTTCGTCTAAGTGTAGGATTTGCGAATCCTCGTTGGTTTCCGCATAGTGATAGTGTTTCAGACGTTGCCCGTTTACGATGAACGGTTCTGTAGATTTTCCTTTTATTTCTACCGCTCCACTGGTTTGAGGGTGGTAAGGTGTCGCTATCCTATGTCTTACTCCATATTTAAATAATAATTTTTCGAGTACCTTGGATATAAAGTGCGATCCACCATCACTGACTACTATTCTTGGGATGCCAAATCTCGGAAATATTATATTCTTAAAGAGTCTAGTTACTACTCGGGTGTCATTTGTTGGGGATGCTACAGCTTCGATCCATTTTGATACGTAGTCAACTGCCACGAGTATGTATTTGTTACCGAAAGAGGATGGAAAGGGTCCCATGAAGTCTATTCCCCACACGTCGAAAATCTCTACTTCCAAAATACCTTTTTGTGGCATCTCGTCACGTCTAGATATGTTTCCCGTGCGTTGACATCTGTCACACTCCTTAATAGCCGCATGTACGTCCTTCCATATAGTTGGCCAATAAAAGCCGGCTTGTAGGATTTTAGAGCAGGTCTTGGATGTACTTGTGTGTCCACCATAAGGAGCGGAGTGACAGTGTTGGATTATATTTTCTACTTCTTCTTCGGGTATACATCGACGGAAAATACCATCGGGGCCTCTTTTGAAAAGTAAGGGATCATCCCAGTAATAGTGTTTTATGTCGTAGAAGAATCGTTTCTTCTGTTGGTAAGATAAAGTAGGTGGAACTATTCCGGCAGCTAAATAATTGACGAGATCAGCGTACCATGGTGTGACGGATATAGCTAAGGTGGTTTCTACTTGCATGTCGGAGTTGTTCTCTTCCAAAGTAGCTATAAGTTTGTCATACGAGAAATCATCATTAATTGATGTTCTTTCCGGTTCAAGGTTCTCAAGTCTAGAGAGATGGTCTGCTACTACGTTTTCAGTTCCTTTCTTGTCCTTGATTTCTAAGTCGAATTCTTGTAGCAACAAGATCCATCTTAGGAGTCTAGGCTTAGCGTCTTTTTTTGTTAAAAGGTACCTGATAGCAGCGTGATCAGTGTAGCGCAAATACAGCATAATCACTGCTAGGAGTTCTTTCTCGGTAGTGGCGTAATTCATTTGCGCTTCATCCAGGGTTCTGCTTGCGTAATATATAACGTGAAGCTTTTTATCCTTTCGTTGTCCTAACACAGCACCTACAGCATAATCACTGGCATCGCACATTATTTCGAATGGTTCATTCCAGTCTGGTGTCTGCATTATGGGTGCGGAGATCAATGCTTGCTTAAGTGTTTGAAATGCTTTTAGACAGTTATCGTCGAATATGAATTCAACATCTTTCATCAATAGTCCGGTTAAAGGTTTAGTTATCTTAGAGAAGTCTTTGATGAATCGTCGGTAAAAACCGGCGTGTCCTAAAAAACTTCGTACTTCTCTCACGGTTCTTGGGGGTTGAAGATTTTCGATTACCTCTATTTTGGCTTTGTCTACTTCAATTCCTCTGTTCGAGATGATGTGTCCTAAAACGATTCCTTCTTGCACCATAAAGTGGCACTTCTCCCAGTTAAGTACTAAGTTTACTTTTACACATCGCTCAAGGACTCTTTCTAGGTTTTCAAGGCATTCCTCGAAACTTTGTCCGTATACAGAAAAGTCATCCATAAATACTTCCATGATGTTTTCGAGAAAGTCGGCGAATATTGCCATCATGCATCTTTGAAAGGTTGCAGGGGCATTACACAGACCAAACGGCATTCGTCTATAAGCGAAGGTACCAAAAGGGCACGTGAACGTTGTCTTTTCTTGGTCATCAGGGTGAATTGGTATTTGAAAGAAGCCTGAATAACCGTCTAGATAACAGAAATGTGAATGTTTTGCTAATCGTTCTAACATTTGGTCAATGAATGGTAAAGGGAAATGATCTTTTCGGGTTGCTTTGTTTAGTTTCCTATAATCAATGCACATTCTCCATCCCGATTCGATTCGTTTAGTTATAGTTTCTCCTTTTTCGTTTTCAATAACGGTTATGCCTCCTTTCTTTGGTACAACGTGTACAGGACTAACCCATTTGCTATCAGATATAGGATATATAATACCTGCTTCCAATAACTTGGTTATTTCTTTCTTTACTACCTCACTCAGGATCGGATTTAGTCTTCTCTGGTGTTCCCTAGAGGTTTTACAGTCTTCTTCTAACATGATGCGGTGCATACAAATAGAAGGGCTTATTCCTTTAAGATCGGTGATGTGGTATCCTAGTGCGGTGGGGTACTTCCTTAAGATATGTAGGAGTTTTTCTGTTTCGAGTCTTCCTAGATCTGCATTAACTATCACAGGTCGTTCAAGTTCTAAGTCTAGGAATTCATATCTCAGATTTTTGGGAAGTGTTTTCAGGTCAGGGGTTGGTTTGTTAAGACATTGCGTAGGGTCCGGTGTTATTGCTAAACATTGGTTAGATTTGTCTTCTAAAAGATAGTCTGATGATTTGTCTTCTCCTAACTCTGCTTCTTTTATGCATTCATCGATGATATCCATGAAGTAACATGTATCTTCTATTGCAGGTGCTTTCAAGAATTGGGAAAGAATGAATTCAATTTTCTCTTCACCTACTTCGAAGGTGAGTCGTCCTCGTTTTACGTCTATGATTGCACCGGCAGTTGCTAAGAATGGTCTTCCCAGTATAATGGGTGTAATATCATCTTCTCTAATGTCCATAATTGTAAAATCAGTGGGAATGTAAAACTGACCTATGCGTACGGGAACGTTTTCAAGGATTCCTACAGGATATTTGATGGAACGATCTGCTAGTTGCACGGACATTTTGGTTGGTCTTAATTCTCCCATTTCCAATTTCTTACATATGGATAAAGGCATAACGCTAATTCCGGCTCCTAAATCGCATAAAGCTTTGTCGATGACAAATTTTCCTATGTGACAGGGTATAGAGAAACTACCTGGATCCTTGAGTTTAGGAGGCATGTTTTGGATTATAGCGCTACATTCGGCAGGGAGTGTAACGGTTTCGCTATCCTCAAGTTTCCTCTTATTAGAAAGGATTTCTTTTAAGAATTTAGCATATGAGGGCATCTGCGTAATAGCTTCGGTGAACGGAATTGTAACGTTTAATTGTTTAAGGAGATCAACAAATTTTCTAAATTGGCCCGCATCTTTGGTTTTAACAAGCCTTTGAGGGTAAGGTATAGGTGGTTTGTAAGGTGGTGGAGGTACATAAGGTTCCTTCTTTTCTAGGGTTTCCTTATTACTCTCTTCCTTTTCCTTAGGTTCACTTTCCTCAGTTGATTTCTTAGGGTTTTGGTTTTCTATCCTTGGATCAGACGGTCCTTCCACTTCCGTTCCACTTCTTAATATAATTGCATGAGCTTGGCTTCTCGGATTAGGTTGGGGCTGTCCAGGGAATGTACCAGTTGGGGCAGCAGTAGGTGCTTGTTGTTGGGCTACTTGTGATATTTGTGTTTCCAGCATTTTGTTATGGGTAGCCAAGGCATCTACTTTGCTTGCTAGTTGTTTAAGTTGTTCGCCAGTGTGTATGTTCTGGTTTAAGAAATCTTTATTGGTTTGTTGTTGGGAAGCTATAAAGTTTTCCATCATGATTTCCAAGTTGGATTTCCTAGGGGTATTATTGTTAGGCATGGATGGGTTCGGTTTCTGATATCCCGGAGGTATAGATGGGGCTTGATTTGGAGACTGTCCAGGTGCGTACAAAGCATTATTACTCTTATATGAAAAGTTTGGATGGTTCTTCCAATTTGAGTTATAGGTGTTCGAATAGGGGCTTCCTTGAGCATAGTTCACTTGCTCTGCTTGGATTCCAGTCAAGAGTTGACATTCCGCAGGAGTGTGACCTTGGATTCCACAGACCTCGCAATTCTGAGTTATAGCAACCACGGCGGCTGGAGGTGATACGTTTAAACTTTCAATTTTCTGGACCAAAGCATCCACTTTTGCGTTAACGTGATCAAGGTTACTTATCTCGTACATGCCAGTTTTCGTTTGAGGTTTTTCCACCGTTGTTCGTTCGGTTCCCCACTGATAGTGGTTTTGGGCCATGCTCTCGATAAGCTGGTAAGCATCAGCATAAGGTTTGTTCATTAATGCACCACCTGCAGCGGCGTCTATTGTTAACCTTGTGTTGTATAAGAGACCATTATAAAATGTGTGAATTACTAACCAGTCTTCCAAACCATGGTGTGGGCAAAGTCTCATCATGTCTTTGTATCTTTCCCATGCTTCGAAAAGAGACTCGTTGTCTTTCTGTTTAAATCCGTTTATCTGGGCTCTTAACATAGCTGTTTTGCTTGGCGGAAAGTATCGGGCAAGAAAAACTTTCTTCAACTCGTTCCATGTGGTGACTGAGTTGGATGGGAGAGATTGAAGCCATCTTCTAGCGCTATCTCTTAATGAGAAAGGAAAAAGACGAAGTCGAATTGCCTCTGAAGTGACACCATTAGCTTTAACAGTATCAGCGTATTGGACAAATACGGATAAATGAAGGTTCGGATCCTCGGTAGGATTTCCAGAGAATTGGTTCTGTTGCACAGCCTGCAACAGCGAAGGTTTAAGTTCGAAGTTGTTTGCTTCGATTGCGGGCGGAGCAATACTTGAATGCGGCTCATCTTGCGATGGAGCGGCGTAATCTCTAAGAGCACGAGCTGGTTCTGCCATCTCGGGTGAAAGAAGAAGATCTTTGAGATCAGGAAATTCGATAGGAGGGAGATTGTTTTCAGCACGGTATTCCCGAATTCGTCGTAAGACTCGGAGATACAGTTCGATATCGTTGATTCGTAAGTAGAGCGGTTCGCCTTGTGAGCGAGTGCGTGGCATACAAATCAACGAAAGAAAGAATAGAAGAAAAAGAAACCTTAGTCTCTACAGCGTAACGGAAGAGTTACGATATCGATTAAATAAAAGTCCCCGGCAACGGCGCCAAAAACTTGATCGCTCGACTGTGTGAGTCGAGAATGGGATACAAACTGCAAGTGCACAGTTCTATCGCGTAGTTTTAAAAGATATCGATCCCACAGGGACTTATGAATCGATATACCGTTATCTAAGGTTACTACGTAAAGCTAAGGTGAAAAATGTTTGATTGTTTGGGGAAAAACTAAGAGCTAAACTAAGATCTAGATTAAATATTGATAAAACGGATATCGGTATGTAGTTCGTCAAGACTAGGGAATCAAGTCTTTGTCGGTTTCTTGGTTTTAAAATAAATCGTTTCGGTTAACTTTATTGGTTAAAGGTTTTATCTCAAACTCTCGCTCTGTTGAATAAACCATGATTTTATATTAATGTAGTTGTCACTTATAATTAAGTCAAAAACCATATTTTGAAAGCAATAAAGTTGCAGAAACTCTTTTTAAGAAAACACTGACCGTTTTAAACACCCTTATCTCAAACTCTCGCTCTGTTGACTTAGGTTATATAATTAAACCCAAATGCTTAACTCTCGTCCTCACATTCAATCTTTAAAAATACTTTTTGGAAAATGTCAGAATTTAATTAACTCTAAAACTTGCTCTCGCCCTGATCTAGAATTAATGCCTAACTTACACTGTCCAGTTAAAACCTCAAACTCTCGCTCTATTGATTTTAGCTTCTTTATGTCCTTTACTTTTGTAAAAAAATCTTGTTATTAAACCTGTAAGTGAGACCGTAAAAAGATTGATTTTAATTTTAAGTTTAAATAGACCGACTCAGTCTTGATCCCTTATTCTGCTTACTTTACATACCGATATCTAGGCGAATTAGCCAGACATGCTAAATAAACAAGAATACATATCATGCATAATCAGACTCATTCCAGGCAGATAATATAAATAAATAATAAAACAAAACATTAAATAGCGATTAAAGAACCTGAATGCGTAATACAATAGTCTTGAACACTCCACCACAAGCCGGTAGGATTTGTTCTTGGATTCTTCAATTAAACAATAAATTAAACCAAGGAAATAAAACTAGAATTTAACGTAAGGTTAGATCCGATAAAAAGTTGCACAATAGTTTCCGGTGTAGAAACTATTATGCGAAAAATATCTAAATGCTAAAAAGGGAAAGGTAAATTGCAAGGGAAAAAGAATGTAGAACTTGCAAAAGAAATAAATAATTAAACAATGTTAAGTTGCTGGAAGAGAAAAATAAGCAAAAGCGTGAAAAGAAAGAAAATTGGAAAAGCTTCGGCCGTATGAGCGTGGAAAAACCGAGGAACCCTTTTAGGTTTTTGAAGTAGCTATTTATATTGGTGCTGGTAACTGCTTTTCGTTTCCCAAGGTCTTCAACGTGGCTAAATGCACGGCGTGGATATAGGACACAAACTCCTCAACGTCTCTTCAAGTCTTCTGAGGGCGTTACTTGCGCCAAAAAGGTAGTGGAATGGTGTGACGCTCGTCACACCATGTGTGACGTCCGTCACAAGGCTGTTTTGCGTGACGCTCGTCACGCACCCTGTGACGTCCGTCACAGGCACAACATTGGTGACTTGTGCGCTTTGGGCTGGGCTTTGGCATTTGGTTCCTTTTCTCTCCTTTTTGCACCTCCTTTTCTTCCATTTTCACTTGTTCTTCAAAATAGACTACCTGCGACAAATAGGAAGAAAATACCACGTAATATCTCATAAAATGCAGTAAACCGAAATAAATAGTCATAGAATTTAATGGAATTAAGTCCTAAAATATGATATAATTTCGTGTTATCATGTGTGTGTGTGTGTGCGCGTGTGTGTGTGTTTGTGTGTGTGTGTGTATATGTGTGCGCGCGCTAAGAAGTACAGATGTGTGTCACCTCTATGCGGGATAGTGATCATGATCATAGGCTTTAAGAATTTTTAGGGGTTTTAGGGATAATTCACGATGATTAGAAACCATGTTTTGATGGTGTTTACGAAAATGTTTTAAAACCCATATCGATAACCAGTCCGATCAAGGTACTGGATCATTGAATCAGTGGTCAGACCATTGAATCACTAGTCGAACCATATATTTGTTGATCCAATATATTAAAAAAGACTTAACATAAATTTGTGATTATAAAATCTTTAAAAAAATTCTATAAAATCTAACCAAATTTTTAATACAAATGTAGTAATCAAACTCAAGAACTCAAAAAAATCAAATAGTTAAATTCATAAAAAGTAAAGGTAAATTCTTTTCTAATAGGTGGTAATACAAAATTATTACTATATAGTCACCATTTCATATTCAAAATCAAAGTCTTAATATTAAACAAAAAGAATCTAATGAGTCATAAACCTTTAACAAAATTACCCAAATAAAATGACAAAGGTTAGTTGCAAAGCAAAAATGTAACATTAAATTTGTATAATGATAACAATAATGCAAATGAAAGTAGTAAATTTAACAATAATAAAAAAAAATTAAATAAAAAGAACTAGTCCTACAATAAGGAAGGAGAATGATTAAGAAAGTGAAGAGTTTGAGGTTGATTAATGGATTAGAGTAGATTATTAAAATTATGAAAGTTTCATATTTTGAGTTGAGACCTGAGGGAGGATATGTTCAATTTAATACTTTTTTCAATAAAAATAGTGCAACTCGTTAGTTTAAACAAACCCACTCATTCTTTAGTTTAACCGTTGAACTGACTGGATCACACCGGTTTCCATCGGATCAATTGCATATTCTTTGACTTTTACATCTCATCATACCCTCCGGTTCACGGTCTAACCGATCCGATCAGTCGTGTCGGTCTGGGATTTAAAACACTAGTTTATGATGAGGAGAAAGCAAGCTCACATGATGTGAGAAGCTATATATATTTTTAGGGTTTTTGTGTGTATCGAATTATTTTTCCTCATGCTTGGGATGAGGTATTTATAAGGTTAATGGACTTGTAGTTAGGGTTCGTTGGGAATGCCAACTGCCAACTTAGTCATGGTAGTGGATCGTTGAATCCCTTCTTCCTAGGAAGATATGATTCATTATGTCGACACTTAATACTCTTTGACCAAGTTATGTAATTTCCTATGTTTCCAAAACTAGGCAAGTGGAGAGTGTTTAGGCGAGGTTCCCCCATTGAGAGAGGTAGAAGGATGCCACCCCTTATTGGTGGTACAATCTTCCTGCCCTTGGTGGATCCTTCGCAAAAATATCACTACATTGTCCCTCAAGCACAATGGTTTGATAAAGGGAGGAGCTCCTTGGTTGAATATACGTCGGGGTGTTTGTTTGATGAGAGTTTAAGTCCTTCATAAGAGATTATACGTTAAACTTGCCTGATGATGCTTTAAGTCCTTTAGGGGAGATTATATATTGACCTTGGCTGATGAGACTCTAAGTTCCTCGGGTGAGGAATTTAGATGATCATTTTTTATGGGTTTCTCTAAGTCCTTCAGGCGAGATTATACATTGAGCTTGTCTGATGAGACTCTAAGTCCCTTAGATGAGGCGTTAAGCTCTTCTTCCTTTTGGATTGGTTGCATTTTGTAAAAC
The DNA here is from genome assembly GCF_024323335.1 of Lathyrus oleraceus. Taxonomy (NCBI): domain Eukaryota; kingdom Viridiplantae; phylum Streptophyta; class Magnoliopsida; order Fabales; family Fabaceae; genus Lathyrus; species Lathyrus oleraceus. The sequence goes on along the minus strand of NC_066585.1, from coordinate 320,586,096 downwards.
AACAACATGGAGAAGTATTAAAAGTGTTCAAGATTATTTAGATTTCTTAAGTTGTATGGAGGTGAAGAAGGGAAACATGCTGGAAACAATGTCACATCATGAAGTACAACATTTGGGCCTTGCGCAACAGGTCATTGCTGCTACTTTTTGGAAGAGTTTTTAGTCAAAGATTGGATCATATTTTATTTCTATTTTGTTTATAAATATGATTAGGTGATTTTTTTATAGTTGGACGAAGATTTATTCAAATTTAAATGAATGTTTAAATTTGAATTTAAATTGAAACAAATCATATCTTGTTAGAGATATATATGGAACATATAATATCCAATAGATTCTGCATTAATTCTACACGAAATCAAATCTCAAATCCATGAAGAAAATCCCATAATTATTATGCTATATAAGAAGCTCAAAACCTACAATTGAAGCAAGCATTCACGTTGAAGATTTTAGAGTGATAGGGTTTACAATAGTCATTGTTATTTTATGTACACCACACTATGTTTCAGTAACTTGGCGTAGTTGTATGTTTCTCTAGTTGATTTGTATATTCAATATCTTTATGTACACCTCTATGTTTTAGTAACTTGGCATATAAGGTTTGTCTGGAGTTGAGTTGTAGTATTAACCATTGAATATTGAGTTGTAATCTCTAATCGCGGGTTATGTGATTGAGAAGAAAGTGATTAGGTTCTCATGTTTATGGGGGTCCCTAAATAGAAAGTCATTGGGTAGTGTTAGGAAGAGACGTTGAATAACATAGGATTTGTTGTTGCTTTTAAGACCAATTGTACTAAACTACTAATAGTGAATTTTTTTTATTGGGTTGTGGACTCAACCCTCCAGATGTAGGCGTGGTTCCACCAAATTGGGTAAACACCTATTGTGTTATTTATTACTTTTCTACTACATCAACTAGTACTTGCTATTATGGTGTTTCTGGTTTAACTTGTCAAACTAGTTGTCTAAGAAATTGTGTTCGACATCTGTCCCCTGAGGAATATAATTTCAGTTTGGCATCAGAGCAGGAACTCTAGCCTGTTGGGCGAGTTCCATGGAAGATAAATTCTACTCAAATGGATACAATTAAAGATGGATGATTAGTCAAAAAACCACTAATTTAGATGAAACCTACTATGATTACTGGAAATCCATGATGGTTACCTTTCTCAAATCCATGAGTAACAAAACATGGAAATCTATGATAAAAGGGAGGAAACATCCAGTGTTACTTCTAAAGATAGAACTACTAGCTTGAAACCAAAGGACAGATGGATTGATGCTAAAGATGAGGAAGCTCTTTGTTGGTTCTATGTGTTGTCAGCAATTTTGGTAAAACCTAGAGTGTTCACAAGGTGTCACAAGTGTTGTCTTGACATAAGATAACATGTACCTGCAGGATGTTTACAATGTGAATATGCAGGATTTTTACTGAGATGTCAGACCCGATGTCATGACATCTGTATACAGAATATTCAGTCTGAATGTTATGTATTATGTGATTGTGTTTTTAATGCTAATCTATGTATGATTGATGAGATGATTGAACGCGCTATCAATCAGTAATTACAACTAGATTGACTTATTTTCCAAAGAGATATAATCAACTGTCATGAGAAGATATGAATGGAAAATAGTTTTAGGGTTTTATGATGTCCAAGCCCAACCAATTGCTTCTATATAAAGGACATGGAAAACATGGTTTTATACACAAGAAATAATGAACGAAATATTGAGAGAGAATAAGGGTTTGAGTCTTGTGTGGTCGTGTGGATTGTAAGCCATTCATTCATCCATAGATGATTGAATTGGACTGATTTTTGAGTTGTAATTTGTCTACTCTAATATTTGAAGCATGAGTGTGTGTTTACTTGATTAAAGCTTTTAAGCAAGATCAAGTATGTGTCTTTGAAGAGTGTCTTCTTTTCATTGTAATATTTGTTTTACATCACAACTGTGATTGAGGGGGAGTGAGTAGGATCTCATATCTAAGAGTTCTTAGGTAGAAGTCACACAGGTAGAGATTAGGTGAAAAGACTGTAACTTGAAGTTGTTTATTGAGAGTCTTTGAACTGATTTTGTTTAATGGATTTCCTTCCTGGCTTGGTAGCCCCCAGATGTAGGTGAGTTTGCACCGAACTGGGTTAACAATTGCTTGTGTCTCTTGCATTACTGTTCTTTATCTTTTATCCTGTTTGTATTGTTCAGATATTAGTGTCGTGACATTACCTTCGACATCTCATATCTGATACCAGAATTTCAATTGGTATCAGAGCAGGCATCCTGCTCTGGTTCTGGGTGAGATCTAGGGACGTTTCTTTCTGGTACTATGGATAGAGACGGAGGATCTGTTCACAGACCACCTATTCTGGATGGATCCAACTATGACTACCGGAACCCTCGAATGGTAGCCTTCTTAAAATATTTGGATAACAAGGCTTGGAAGGCTGTTTTAACAGGCTGGGAACACCGAGTTATTACTAAGGATGGAGAAGCTACAACTGATAAGAAGGCTGAGGAACAATGGACCAAGGAGGAGGATGATCTAGCCCTTGGGAACTCTAAAGCATTGAATGCTATATTCAATGGAGTAGATAAGAATATCTTCATATTGGTAAACAACTGTGAGGTGGCTAAAGATGCTTAGAACATTCTCAAAACCACTCATGAAGGCACCTCTAGAGTGAAGATGTCTAGACTGCAACTGCTCACTACCAAGTTTGAAAATTTAAGGATGAAAGAAGATGAAAATATTCATGAATTTCATATGAATATCCTTGAAATTGCTAATGCCTCAGGAGCCCTGGGTGAGAAGATGTCAGATGAAAAACTAGTGAGGAAAATACTCAGGCCACTTCCTAAGAGATTTGCCATGAAAGTGACAGATATACAAGAGTCTCAAGACATTTCCAATATGAGAGTTTATGAGCTAATTGGATCCCCCCAAACATTTGAGATGGGAATGTGTGATGGATCTGAAAACAAAGTCAAAAGCATAGCCTTCATGTCAAACACTGAAGAGAAAGAGGAAGAAAGTGATCAAGATACCGATGAAGATCTGGCAAATGATGTAGCATTACTAGGAAGACAATTCAACGGACTTCTGAAAAAGATTGATGTAAGGTCTAAGTCTAATGTCAAGAACATCTCATTTGACATCAATAAGTCCAATAATGCTGGAAGAAGAACAAGATCTGATGAAAAGACCAAGGAAGGAAAAGGAGTTCAGTGCCATGAATGTGATGGGTATGGACACATTAGAGCTGAATGTGGAACCTACCTCAAGAAACAGAAGAAGAGTCTTGCTGCTACTTGGTCGGATGAAAGTGAAACAGAAGAGTCTGCAAATCTTATGACTGCATTGACTGGAAGATGAGGTTCTGATGAAGACTCAAGTGATGATGAAGTAACCTTTGATGAGTTAGCCACTACCTACAGAAAGTTGTGTCACAGAAGTGAAGAAGTGTGTCAACAAGTTGAAAGTCAGAAGAAAGTGATAATACAACTGGAGAATGAGAAGGTAGAACACTTGGAAACCATCTCTAAGTTAAAGACTGAAGCAGTTTTCTTGAATTCCAAACTGGATGAGATGACAAAGTATGTAAGAATGCTAAACAATGGATCTGACACCTTAGACAAAATTCTCCAGACTGGACAAATGACAGGAGACAAGTCTGGCATCGGGTTCAATGAATCCAAACCTAAGTGCAGTCACACTGGTAGCAAACCAAAATCCAAACCTGAGTGCAGTCACACTGGTAGCAAACCAAAGATGTCACATCATATGTCACAACATCATAAAGGAAGACAGCAGAAAGGGAAACATCAAAGATGGATATGTCATTACTGTGGAAAATTTGGCCACATAAAACCATTCTGCTATAAGTTATATGGCTATCCTAGTCCTTCTCATTATCAACCTAGACCCAAACATCACACACCTGTCAACAGAAAACGATGGGTTCCTAAGACTGGTGTTACAAACCTGATAGCTGACACTTCCTTCAGAGTTTCAGCCAAAGAAGACTGGTATTTTGACAGTGGGTGCTCTAGACACATGACTGGAAACAAAAACCTACTAACTGGCCTTCATCCTCATGCCACCAGCTATGTAACCTTTGGTGATGGAGCAAAGGGTGAAATCAAGGGGATTGGTAAGCTTAACTGCCCTGGAGTCCCTAACCTTGACAATGTCCTACTTGTTAAGGGACTGGCTGCAAACCTAATAAGCATCAGTCAACTGTGTGACCAAGGTCTAACTGTAAACTTCACAAAAATTGAATGTCTGATTACTAATAAAGAAAATGAAGTGATCATGAAAGGGGTCAGGTCTAAGGATAACTGCTACATGTGGAGTTCTCAAGAAACTGGTTATTCATCAATGTGTACTCTAGCCAAAGAAGAAGAAGTGAAGATATGGCATCAAAGATTGGGCCATCTGCATCTTAAAGGAATGAAGAGGATTATATCTGTTGAAGTTGTTAGAGGAATTCCCAACTTGAAGATTGATGAAGGAAGAGTTTGTGGGGAATGTTAGATTGGAAAATAGACAAAGATGTCACATCAGAAGCTCAGGCATGACACCACTTCCAGAGTGCTGGAACTTCTCCATATGGATTTGATGGGACGCATGCAGGTGGAAAGTCTTGGTGGGAAGAAGTATGCTTATGTAGTGGTGGATGACTTCTCCAGATACACTTGGGTCAATTTTATAAGAGAAAAATCTGATGTATTTGAAGTCTTCAAAGATCTTTGTCTAAGACTTCAAAGAGAAAAAGAAAGTCAAGTTATCAAAATCAGAAGTGATTATGGGAAGGAATTTGAGAACAACAAATTTGCTGGATTCTGTGCATCAGAAGGAATTAGTCATGAGTTCTCATCTCCCATTACTCCCCAACAAAATGGTGTGATAGAAAGGAAAAATAGAACTCTCCAAGAATCAGCTAAAGCTATGATTCATGCCAAGAAATTTCCCTACCACTTCTGGGCTGAAGCTATGAACGCAGCCTGCTATGTTCACAACAGAGTAACCTTGAAAAAAGGGACTCCTACTACTTTATATGAAGTCTGGAAAGGGAGAAGACCTACAATCAAATACTTCCATGTGTTTGGTAGTAAATGTTATATCTTGACTGATCGTGAACAAAGAAGGAAGATGGATCCCAAGAGTGATGAAGGAATATTTCTGGGCTATTCAACAAACAGAAGAGCATATAGAGTCTTTAATTCCAGAACAAAAGTAATGATGGAATCTATCAATCTTGTGGTTGATGATCAACAGACGGATGTCACAGACGATGTTGAGACATCTCTAAATGATGCCCCAGCTGATTTCCCAGACAAAAATAATGAGAGTGAACCTCCTCAAGCTGAACCTGAAGCTGACAAAATCAACAAGGGACCCTCCATCAGAATTCGGAAGGATAATCCCAAAGATCTCATTATAGGAGACCCAAATAAAGGGGTCACAACTAGATCAAGGGAAGTAATCTCACATGGTTGTTTTGTGTCCAAGATTGAGCCTAGGAATGTCAAGGAAGCCTTGACTGATGTGTTCTGGATCAATGCCATGCAGGAAGAGTTAGGCCAATTCAAGAGAAATGAAGTACGGGAACTGGTTCCAAGACCTGAAGGAATAAATATCACTGGAACAAAATGGGTGTACAAGAATAAATCTGATGAACAATGGGTGGTTACTAAAAATAAAGCATGATTAGTAGCACAGGGATACACTCAAGTTAAAGGAGTTGACTTTGATGAAACATTTTCCCATGTAGCTCGCCTTGAGTCCATTAGACTATTTCTTGGAGTGGCATGTATTCTGATGTTTAAACTGTTCCAAATGGATGTAAAAAGTGCCTTCTTGGATGGCTACTTAAATGAGGAAGTATATGTTGAACAACCTAAAGGATTCACAGATCCAAATCTTCCAAAGCATGTGTACAAGTTGAGGAAAGCCCTCTATGGTTTGAAACAGGCTCCTAGGGCTTGGTATGATAGACTCATAGTGTTCCTCACTAACAATGGATACAGGAAGGAAGGTATTGACAAGACCCTATTTGTTAAGAATGAAGGAGGAAAACTCATGATGGCTCAAATATATGTGGATGATATTGTGTTTGGTGGGATGTTAGATCAGATGGTCGAACTTTTTGTTAAACAAATGCAGTCTGAATTTGAGATGAGCCTTGTTGGAGAGCTGACCTATTTTCTTGGGCTACAAGTCAAGCAGATGGAAGATTCTATATTTCTATCTCAAAGCAAATATGCCAAAAACATTGTTAAGAAGTTTGGCATGGAGAATGCAAGTCATAAAAGGACACCTGCTCCTACACATCTGAGAGTCTCCAAAGATGAAAATGGTGTTAGTGTAGATCAAAGTCTCTACAGAAGCATGATAGGAAGTCTGCTATACCTCACAGCAAGCAGACCTGACATTGCTTTTGTTGTAGGTGTTTGTGCTAGATATCAAGCTAAACCAAAAGTTAGTCACATAAACCAAGTGAAGAGGATACTAAAATATGTCAATGGCACCAGTGACTATGGGATGTTGTATACTCATGGATCTGGATCTATGCTGACTGGATATTATGATGCTGACTGGGCTGGAAGTGTTGATGGTAGGAAAAGCACACCAGGAGGATGTTTCTTCTTGGGGAACAACTTAATATCATGGTTTAGTAAGAAATAAAATTGTGTGTCCCTGTCCACTGCTGAAGCTGAATACATAGCAGCTGGAAGTAGTTGTTCTCAACTAGTTTGGATGAAACATATGCTAACTGAATACAATGTCACGCAAGATGTCATGACATTGTACTGTGACAACCTGAGTGCTATAAATATTTCTAAGAATCCTATTCATCATAGCAGGACAAAACACATTGATATTCGTCATCATTTTATTAGAGAATTAGTGGAAGAGAAAATCATAGTCCTGGAACATGTTACTACTGAAATGCAATTAGCTGACGTATTTACAAAGGCTTTGGATGCTAATAAATTTGAATGTCTAAGAGGGAAATTAGGGATTTGTATCTATGAGAGTTTATAGCAATTAATTTGTAGTGGAAAAGGTAATAAAAATATTGTCTGCCCACTTAAAAGAAAGTGCCCCATTTATGGTAAATCATTACCTAGTATTGGAACTACCATCTATAGCATTTTCACACGCAACCTCAGCTCAACCATTTCCATCTTCCTCAAACTTCATCGACCTTCTCTGCTAGGGCAACAAAAATCCTTTCACAAGCTCAACAAGATATGACAACATCCTTCACCTTCTAGTTCTAAAAACACCAAACCTGCACACAAAGCAAGAGCACACTCCATGGATTTTCTTAATGAGGACATTTTGGAAGTGATTCCTCTATCAGTCATCCCAGGCGACGCTCCTGGTCCATCCTCCACTACAAGACATACTCAAGGTAACAGTTCTGATAACCCTACCTCTAAAGATGACATGCATCATACTGATTGTGTCATTAGAGATCTTGTCACGAGGATCCTAAATGAAGGACACTCTATAAAGGGAGTTTCTACTCCCCTATCTAGAAGAGACCCTTCTCCTGAGGTTGGACCTCACAATGAGAAATATGATGCTTCATCTAGGTTTGAGAAAGATATTGTTGTAGAATGACTCTTTTCTTTAGGGCAAACCTTGCCTTGTAAGAAATCTGTAGATGCTTCTCAATCTAAGAAGCATAAGAAGGTGATTGACTTGGAAGAAGAGAGCTCAGATGATGAAGATGATAGCTTGCTTCATCACTTGAGGCCAAGTGTTGCTAAGAGAATGAAGACCAGGAAGGGTAGGTCTGTGGCTGAGATGATGACAGCCAAAACTGGTAAGAAGGCTATTGTTGTAGGCCCTTCAAAGTCTTGGAGTAAAGTGGAGGTAAAGAAGATAAAGGTAAGAGAAAGTTCTGATTCAGAGGAAGATGTTGAAGACGATGTCCCTGACATCTCTCCTGTCAAAAGGTCAAATGTTAGAAAATCTTCTGCAAAGGTTGTTGCTGTACACCTGGATAACATTTCCTTCCATCTTGAAGATGGTGAGACCAAGTGGAAATTTGTGATCCAAAGAAGAGTGGTTGTGGAAAGAGAACTGGGAAAGGATGTTGTGGAAGTTAAGGAGGTCATGGACCTGATTAAGTCTGCTGGTTTAATGAAAACAATTAGTGGGTTATCTCAATGTTTCGAAGGTCTTGTTAAAGAGTTTGTGGTGAACATCCCTGAGGACATTGTTGACAAGAACATCAAAGAGTTTTGTAAGGTGTTTGTTAGAGGAAAGTGTGTGAAGTTTTCTCCAACTGTGATCAATAAGTTCCTAGGAAGAGGAACATAAGGTGCTGGTGAACTAGAGGCCACAAACAATGAGGTGTGTAGGAAAATAACTGTTGGACAGGTCAAGGAGTGGCCAAGTAAAAAGCATCTCTCTGCTGGAAAATTAACTGTGAAATATGCTATCTTACACAAGATATGGTCAGCAAACTAGGTACCAACAAATCACATCTCTACAATCTCAAATGCTCTAGGAAGGCTCATATTTGCTATTGGAACCAAGCTTAATTTCGATTATTAAAGATTCATGTTTGAACAAATTGTCAAACATGCTTCCATAAATGCAGTGAAGCTGCCCATAGCTTTTCCCTCAATAATTTGTGGGATAATCCTAAGTCAGCAACCTGGAATACTGAGCACAAGTGATATCCTTAGTAGAAGAAAACCTCCATTGTCAGTTCATTACAAATTATTTGAAGGCAGTCATGTCAATGACATTGTCATGACATCTGCTGTAAAGAAGCCAGCCTCTCAAGGTGGTATGATTACTGAACTGAAAGAGACCTGTAAGGAATTGGAGACTGGGATAAGGGTGGCTAAAGCTAGGAAAGAAGCTCTGGAGGTTCTGATTAATAGCTTGGAGCAAGGAGATATGGATAATGTTGGTCAAGCCAAGGAAACAGATGCCCACACCTCAAGTGAGAGGTCTGAATCTCAAGATAAATCAAGTGGCAGTTCTGGGTCTGAAGCTGATGAAGATGCTAGCTCCTCTGACTGAGTATTGGTGAAGATGGTTCCCCTGTCATAATGATGTGCTGTTCTGGATGCTTTGATGCTTGATGTTTGATGTTTTTTTGGCAGTCTTGTTTTGATGCCTTGATGTAATTTTTGGGTTCTCTTTGTGATTTCTCTGGATTTCTTTTATCTCAGCTTTTATAGCTGTGTATATTTGGGGTTCTGTAACACCTGACAATATGTTTTAACATTCTATATGTTTTAACATTCTATGTGACATTCTCTGTTGGACTAATAGACATTTATTTTGTCTCATTGGTCTCTTTGGTCTATTTTGACTAAAAAGGGGGAGAAGTAGCTAAAGGAGAGCTGCAGTTAATATGTGCTATGAGGTAGCTAGGCTATAAACAGATGAAAGCTAATGTTGAACAGGATGATGTTTTGTGGAGTACAAGTGATGTTGAAGGAGATGTCAGATGGGGGGATGGATGTTACAGGTGTTGTTGAAGGAGATGTCTGTGTTGAACAGACTTAGGGGGAGAAGAAGCACATATGTGTTTAAAATGTGTTTACTAGTTGCTATTATAGCTAGTAAATGTGTGGTTTATTACTTATGCTGCTGCTTAACTGCTGATATATTTTGTACTCTTGTGAACAAATGGACTGATATATGTTTTAGCCAAAATTTGCCAAAGGGGGAGTTTGTTGGTTCTATGTGTTGGCAACAGTTTTGGTAAAATCTAGAGTGTTCACAAGGTGTCACAAGTGTTGTCTTGACATAAGATAACATGTACTTGCAGGATGTTCAAAATGTGAATATGCAGGACTTTTACTGAGGTGTCAGACCCGATGTCATGACATCTGTATTGTCGCATCGCGCGAAAAACCGGCGGGAAAAGAAAGAAACAACAGAGCCGCCACCGTGCGTTATTTATCCCAAAAGAGGGAAAGGAAACGCTCGAAGTAAACCTAGGAAAGAACATGGTCTCGCGACCAAAGAGGATGGGTTCGGGAGTCGGTTATGCGAAGGGAAGGTGTTAGGCACCCTACGCATCCGTAGTACTCTACGGGATCCACGCACAATAGAAAGGAAATTGGTTGCTAAAACACTGCTCAAACTCACACACACTGGCTGAAAGAAACGAAAGAGACTGACTGAAACTGACTCGGCAGGATGTCGCATCCTGGGCCTACTTAGTCTATCAGGCATAGACATCAGAGTCGAAGTAGTTCGGACTGGGGAGACAAAAACATGCTCGCTAGGATATCGCATCCTATGCATACGTATCTTCTCGGACGAGAGAAGAATCAGAGCATTCGTAGCTCGGCTGACACGCACACAAACACAAACAAGGCAAAGGCAAACATGGAGCCTGAATGCCAATCGCTGGACTTACATCAGCATCCGAACCAAAACAAACACACGCAGGAAACCAACTACCAATCGATGGACTTACGTCGGACTCCAACCAGAACACACACAAGGGTGGTTAAGACACAAAGGGTTGGAAAAGAAAAAGGGCGAACAAACAGACTAAAAGGGAGACTAGAGCTCGAGCCTAATAGTTGCCAAACACACACAAAAAAGAAAAAGGGCGCCCGGAGAGATCAGCTCAATCTCCTGCCTACATACTTCATCTGGTGTGAAGATCAGGGCGATGTAGTTCCCCTACGCAGGGATAAAGGATCTAGCCTAACCAGATATCAGAGGGAGACACAACTCTAGGGAGACTACGACTCGAGCCTAGATGTTGTCATGCAAAGTCAACCCTAAGTTAAGGTTTCTAGCTAAATGGCACAAGGGCCAACCTATCTTAAACAAGACTTGCACAGGAAGCAAGGGGGGTCTCGATTGCAACTAGGGCAAGAGAAAGGGGAGGTCTCAATCGCAACGAGGGCGAGAGAAAAGAATTAGTTGTTAGTGGTTAGTCAAAACTCGGCAAGACATCGCGTCTCGTGCCTACGTATCTCATCTGGACGTGAGAATCAAAGTTGCCGTAGTTCGGCCGGCAGGGAAAAAGGTCTCGATCGCAACGAGGGCGAGAGAAAGGGAAAGTCTCGATCGCAACGAGGGCGAGAGAAAGGAAAAGGCTCGATCGCAACGAGGGCGAGAGAAAGGATCGCAACGAGGGCGAAAACAAGCACGGATTAGTTGTTAGTCAAACTCGACAAGACATCGCATCTCGTGCCTACGTATCTCATCTGAACATGAGAATCAGAGTTGCCGTAGTTCGGCTGAACAGCTCTAAGTATGGCTCACACAAGGGTTAAGCCACACAGACTTGACTTGCACAGGAAGCAAGTCAAGCACAACCTACCTTGCACAAGGGCAAGTCTAAGCTAAACCTAAAGAGGCAAAGCAAACAAGCAATCACAAAAAGCACACTCTATATGCATACAAGAGGCTCAAGCAAAAGGTTAGGCACTAGGGCCAACTGGAATAGGGTAAGTGTTGCTCTTAACCTTGCCATTGAGAGGCTAAGGTGAAGCAGATGAATAGGAGATGAGGGGTGTGCCTCATTGCTTCTATCCCTAATCAGGGAGAGCATCAAATAATAGAAAGTGGGGGAGTTCAGAAAGATGGAACTCTTTCCCCATTATTGACTCGATTAGATCTTGGGTATTTATCTCAATGCTTCAACCATGTAATGGGAGCAAAGAGAGGACACACTGAATAGTGGGGGATAGGCTACTTATCCCTACCTTCCACCAATTGCCTCAAATGAGGACTTTTCCTGTTTAGGACAAAATTAAACACACACAGGCATTGCCTCTTAAGGAGGACTTCAGACAGTTTGCCCGGTCAAATAACAGACCGGGTCTCCAGACTACATGAAGAAGAAAGGTTTATACCTCAAAGCAAATGCTAAAAAAGCAAAGCAAGCAAGTTCAAAGAACTTAAGCAACTAAAGTACCTGAAAAAGTCAAACTCATTAGTAAACAAGTCAACAATCAAAATCAAAAGAAAATGAACCAATAGTCAACCACAGAGGGACCAATTGTGCAAGGCACAAAGACTCAAGTACATGAGTCAACCTACAAAACAAGGGTTAGCACATTAAACAATCAAACTAAAACACATTTGAATGATCCTCAAGGCATTGGTGCTTAACCTGAAACAGATGAACTCAACATAAGCTTAGAAGACCACTAGGACTAGCCTAGGGTCAAAGATGAAAGAAAAAGTCAAGGCAGCAAGGAAAAGTCAACCCAAAGTCAAAGTCAACCAATTAGAAAGCAATCACAATTGGGCCCACATTCAAATCATGCATTATGATCATTTCATGAACATTTGAAGTCAAAGTAAGGCAAAGGAAAGCATACAAAAGTCAACAGAATGACTTGCATCAAAAGTCAACCTAAACAATTTCAAAAATCACCAAATAAATCACACCCAATCCTAACATCTAGCATGGTATACATGTAAAATTTCATGGCATTTGGATGAGAGGAAGGCAGTCAACTAAAATCATGAAGTCAACACAATTTCAAGTAAGCACAATGAAAGTCAACAAACATGGGTCAACTTCAAAAAACATATCAAATTGAAAATAGAAGAGAAATGAATGAGATTAACACCAATGCAAAGCTTGAGATGTCTAGTTATCACATATGAAATTTCATGATCATACAATAAGATTTGAGAATTTCATAAAGGATTTGGCAAGGCATAGCACAAAAAGTCAACAAATGACCAAGTATGGAAGAAAATTCTCAATCAAATGGAAAACAGCAAGATTAATTCCAGGAAAATTCATACACAAACTAGACATGTGATAGATGATTCATGCAAAATTTGGGGTCAATTGGATAAGAGGAAGCATGTGAACAAATATTGGGAAAATACATGATCATGGCATAGCACCAAATGTAACACATAACTTCAGAAAATCATAACTCTCAATCCACAAATGATAAATGCACAAACTTTATATGGAAATGAAGGTCAATGTGTCTAGTTTCACCACAAAAAATTTCAGGCTCATTGGATACAACATGACAATTTCACAAAAGGAATGGCACAATGTATCATTTATGCATACATGTTGAAAAAACAATTATCATTAAAAGTCCAGCCACTGAAAAATTAATTAAAATTCACCATAAAATAGAGGACACATTCATGAACATGAGGAAAAAATTTCATAATTTTTGGATGAAATTTGAATTAAAAATGAATTGTTTAAGTTGAGTGAAAAATGGATGAAGTATGAACAAAAGGCATGGCAAATGGGGTCAAACAAAGTCAACCGATGGCATAAGTGTAATTCTGAGCTCATTAATCAAAACGCCCGCGTTTTGGCAAGGCAAATAAAATGTTCTGATTGGCTCCCAGCCAATAGAACAGTACATGCGCCAATGGATGTTCATGTTTTCTGTTTTAGAAACCCTAGGGTTTTATGCAGTATGGCATTGCAAGCAAACATCAAATAAACCAGTTTCTATCAAACAATCACAACAGCATGGCATCGAAATGTATCATGCAACATGAGCAACAACAACAGCCAATGTTCATGCAACATAAAAACATGGTTTCTGAAAGAAAATAACAGGGTTTCAACAACATCAGCATTCATGTTTATCAACCAAGTTCCTCATCAAAACAAAAATCGAAATGCATCAATCACACAGCAGGGCAATTAAGAGTACTCCTCATGCAAACACATCATGAGCAACAAACCAAGACAAGCAAGGGAACTTCTGGACAGGGTGCTTGGTTCAAATAACAGCGGCAACAACATCATACAACAGCACATAAACAGCAGGACATTGGTACAGGAGCATCGATCAATACCAACCAAAACACGAAATTCAAATTTCTGGAAATTAAAACATGTAAAGCTCATGAACAGCAGGGTTCTATGGTTTTAGAAACAACAGCATACAACCATCATCATCATTCAAACAGCAACCAAACAACAGCATAGCAGCAAATACAAACAACAATAGCAGGCAACACTAGCAATATGTGAACAGGGCAAGTTTGCTGGAAAGTTACTAGTGTTTCAACAACAGCATGGTTTCAACATCAATGTTCATCATCAAAATTCAACCAGCTCCAAATAGCATGCAATGAAACAGATGATACTCATGCAATCACCATTCAAACAAACAAAACACAAGAACCTTAAATTTCTGGAAATGAACTTAGGATTCTTAAACCTAACAGCATTCATCTTCATCATTCAAACATCAATTACCAAATCATGAACAACAACACCCACAATAAAACATGGCCATGAGCATTTATCAACAAGCAACCCTAGCTAACAGCAAGACAACATAAGCATGAGGAAATTCTGGACAGGAATAGGGTTCAATACAACAGTGCATTCATCATTCAATGTTCAAACATGGAAATTTCGAAATGCCCAGAACACCCAATCAAGTACACCAATAGAATCATCAAATCATGTACATCAACATTTCAGTAATGGATTTCACGAAGTCAGCTTAAACAAACCAAATCGAACCAAAACTCATTTGAGCATAAACAAAGAAGTTCAATTTTCTCACAGCATACTCAACCATTTCAAACCATTTGAAGTTCATGAGAATCAGTACAACACAAACTAGCTAAAACATGGCATGGCATATAGAATGAAGAGATCGAATCACTTGTTTTTGAAGAAAATTGAAAACAGGGCGGCTTTGATGGCTACAAGCGCAAACAAGTGAAGATGATGCTTGGCAATGATGAATCCTTGAGGAAAATGAACTCGATGATGCTTGGAAGCTCCCACGATTCAAACTACCATTTGAGATGCTTGGAGAAAACAGGTTCTGCAGATGAAGTTCCAGTTGAGAAATGGTGATTCAAAAAGCTTCACAAGATGGGCTAGATGCTGAAGGAGGCAAGGGTTGCTCGAGTTCCTTCAAGGGTTTTTGCAGAATTTGTCTTTTTGCCAAAATGCAAGATGAGAGTGAGAGAGAATTCTGTATGGTGGCTGTCAAAAACTAGGGTTGGATTCAGAAAAGGAAGGCTTATATGTGATCTGTTTTAGGTCCTTAATCCATGTTGTAAATTGGTTTAGTGTTAATGCACTCATTTGCATTTTTGCTAAGTGGAAGAATGTGGAACAAGGAGGGTGCAAGCTGGCTCGAGTTGGGCTGGAAAGGCTGCAGAAGGACATTTGATTTGCTGTTTTGTGGTCTGCTGAAGAATTGCTGTACCTTGCTTTTACTTAATGACCAATTGTACAATTTGCCAACTTTGCTTTTTGGTCCAAAATGGTGGTAAAATAATGGTATGATGATGGTTTAGGGCTTGGAGCAAATCACAAATGACATATGAAACATTTCCCAATTGGCCAAATCAAGAAAAAGTCAAAGAATCAAAAAGTCAAAGTTTGGTCAAACTTTGAATTTAAATGAAAAAGGTCCAAAAATGCCATTTTGATTGGCAAGGTTTTAGGTCATGAAATTTATATTTTTGGAAAGAGGATGAAAAATGTGGTTTGTAGGAAAAAACCCCACCAAATTTGGCCTTATGGTTTGAGAGATATGGCTTGTTGAAGTTCACAAATTGGTGAAAATGATTTGATCATATCTTGACAACCACACATGGGATTTGGGTGTTCTTGGACTTTTTGAAAATGGGAGAACAAGATCTTCAACTTTCATGTTGGGCAAAAATTCATTTGGAGCTTGTATCATGATGCAAGTTGAGGATCAAGAAGTTTCTATTTTTGGCAGTTGAAATTACAGGTCCACTTTCTATTTCTGGAAATTTTCTGATTGGCTTCAAATTCTTCAATGGTGTTGATTGCCATGACACATGAGGCCTATTAGGACATGAATAAGCTCTCTCAAACCATTTCCATCCATCAAAACCATAGAATCAACCACAGTTGACCAACTTTGACTTTTCTAGGGTTTTGGACTGACTGTGCACTTCTGATGAATTCCAAACCCTAATTCCTTGAGACCTTGACTTCAAATGATGTCCCAAGTTGTATGGACTCTTGATTATTGATCATGGTGCCCAAATTCTGCGAGAATGGCCACCATCCACTGCTTTGACTGATTATTGACTGTATAGGGTTTTGACCTGGCTGTGCATGAACTGATGACTTCTGAGCCTTCAACCCTTGACTTGAACACTTCAAGTGGACCTCCAAGACATATGAACTTGATGGACAAACCCTAGGGCTTTGATTCCTTGAGAAACAACTTTGCTTGATTAGTTGGCTGATCTCCTGATCAGTTTGACCTAATCCTTGCTTGCTTGCTCTTGAGGCAACTGAGGACAATGCAAATGCTATGCAATGGGCTATGATATGTTATGCCCTAATATGAAAATGTATGTACAATGATAGGTGCAAATTTGAGGTGCTACAGCTGCCCCTATTCAATCAGCTGGGAACCCGAATGGATGATAGCTGTGGCTGTCAGACTTTCAGGGTAAACAGGGATTGAATACAAAAGAACCGTAGAAATTTGCACCGACTGGATATAATACAGGAATGCCTGTCAGGATCGGCAAAGAAACAGTCTTGAAAGAACAGTCCGTCTGGAACGGAAAAGAAATCGGCCTGAACACCGAAACAGAAAACGTCGACCTGGATACCAAAATAAATGGTAACACAGGGATAACCATGGCTTGAGCGCCGCAAGTCAGTTTGAATACTGAGCATCGGTGTGTGAGAGATTTGATGTCAATCTGAAACGTCGGAGATTGGCCTGATCGCCACCTCGGTATGAATACCGGAAAATTGGCCTGAGTGCCAAAGCGTGAATTGGTTGGTGTTCCAAAACACTCAACATCCTGAAGAGGGCTAGAAAAGCAGTCTTGTTAAAGGATGGACATTCGATTTCACCAGAAATACGAATCTTACTCGGCTGGGGAGGACGACTTCGACCCAAGAGCGCATGAGACATATTATCTATAGCCGTCAAACGTAGATAATTACCTCGCATGGAAGATCATCCATAACCGGGTTGTAGGTTGTTAGATGGATAAACGACCGAAAACATCCTGAAGAGAGCAAAGGCAAACTTGTTAAAGGATGAACATCCGATTCTGCAGGGAATACGAATCTTACTCTGCTGGTGATAACAATCGAAGGATTGACCAAAGAGCGCATGAGATATATTATCTATAGCCGTCAAAACGTAGATAATAACCTCGCATGGAAGATTATCCATAACCGGGTTGTAGGTTGTTAGATGGATAAACGACCGAAAACATCCTGAAGAGAGCGAAGGCAAACTTGTTAAAGGATGAACATTCGCTTCCACAAGGAATACGAATCTTACTCTGCTGGTGATAACAATCGAAGGATTGACCAAAGAGCGCATGAGATATATTATCTATAGCCGTCAAAACGTAGATAATAACCTCGCATGGAAGATTATCCATAACCGGGTTGTAGGTTGTTAAATGGATAACGACCGAAAACATCCTGAAGAGAGCAGAGGCAAACTTGTTAAAGGATGGACATCCGATTCCACGGGGAATACGAATCTTACTCTGCTGGTGATAACAATCGAAGGATTGACCAAAGAGCGCATGAGATATATTATCTATAGCCGTCAGAACGTAGATAATAACCTCGCATGGAAGATTATCCATAACCGGGTTGTAGGTTGTTAAATGAATAATCGACCGAAAAGAAAGGCATCGGTACCAGGACTAGGTATGCAAAGATGACCAATCCAAAGAGGATAAAGTTGCTAACTCGGAGCAAGTATCCGAAAAGAAGGTGAAAACCCAATGGGGACAATACTGCTTGATCAAGGCAAGTATCCAAAGGGGAAAGAATATCAATACCGCAAACTGGATACTGATAACTGCAAAGAGGGGATTACATCTACCGGTTTGTAGGCAGAAAACCACGGAAAAGTAACCAGTCATCATTGGGATGAGCACAAAGGGTTAACTCCAACAAGGGGATGAAAGTGGGATTTTACAACTACCAGCTTGTGGGTAGAAAACCACAAAGATAGGACTTACAACTACCGGTTTGTAGGTAGAGGCCACGGAAAAAGTAACCAGTCATCATCGGGATGAGCACAAAGGGTTAACTCCAACAAGGGAATGAAAGTGGGATTTTACAACTACCAGCTTGTGGGTAGAAAACCACAAAGATAGGACTTACAACTACCGGTTTGTAGGTAGAGGCCAACAAACAATATCCGCCAGGGGATGAAAGTGGGATTCTACAACTACCGGTTTGTAGGTAGAAAACCACAAAGATAGGACTTACAACTACCGGTTTGTAGGTAGAGGCCAACAAATTCCGCTGAGGATAAGATGAATGAGTGCCGGTTAGTGAGCGACTATTCATTTATGCCCCAGGGAAGCACAAGAGACAGCCAAAGGAAGCCAATTCAGGATTGATCCAAAAAGGCAGACTGAAACAAGACTCGTCCTAATGAGGAAAGAACTCAATAGGGAAAACCCATCCCGTTAGGGAGGGAACGGAAGCAACCGTCATCCACGAGGATGTATCTCAGTGGGGAAATGGCAAGAAAGGATAGACACTTTCTGCTTAAGGGGTAGACTCTACATGGAGAGATCGGACACACCCACATCTGCTTAAGGAAATCTACTGGAGAGATCTGTATTACCAAATAGCAGGAGGTAACAATCAACAGATACCCGGCAACAGCTGCAACATGAGTATCCAAATGCTATGATTATGCATGTATGCATTCTACCTAAAATGTATGATGAATGCTGACAAACAGACATGCTCAACACGCAGGTCCGGGAATCAACCATCCGGAGAGAAAACCAGAGTCCTCATCCTGCAGGGGAGGAGGAGCCACAAGAGGCTTCTGGAGGGATCGTCAGTCACAACTGGAGAACAGAGTTCAACATACAGGCGTACGCGCCACAACAACTTGCTGAAAAATCACAGGCCCCAAGGGGCAACCAGATCTCTGATGAGAAATACAAAGGCATTGACAAAGCTCCTCGTGCAAACAACTCCGCTGAGGGATCTATCTGAGGGAATGCCGGATTACAGGGATGTCGATCCACCGGATACTGAATCTTCAAAGAAAAACACCCATGCTGGGGAGAGATGAAGACTGCTCTGCTGGAGAGGCGAAAGTTGAAGTCTTCAGTAAACACTCTGCTTGGGGAACTGCCCCACAATAGTGTCCGAAACAGCAAACTTGCTGGGGATGCCCCACGATAGGGCTCAAACAGCACTCTACTGGGGATGCCCCACAATAGAGCTAACAGGGATTTGGAGGAAGAATCTGTCCTGCCGGGAACATGAAGATGAACAACTTCACACCACACTGCATCGGGCAACTTCACTGAGGAGAGGCCATACGAGGCTCTGCAGGACAAAGATACAGTCATGCTCGAGATACAAACAATTGTCTTACCTGTTGGTAATCATACCACCCTCGGGAGAGCACTGCGGGTCTCCTAAGTATTCTTTCCATCATTGTGAAGGTTCGCTTTGTTTAAGAACAATTTTTGAAAAATTTGTTTATTTTGAAAACAATGATACTTTATCAATTAAAACATGCAAAACATTTGTTGAGTTGAAACAAATAAGAATGCAAATAATTGGCTAAAAGCTCAAATTGACGTGATGGATTGGTAGTCTGCAAAGGGCGAGACTCCATAGATCTGTACAAGTTTGAAATCGGTGATATATATTGGAGAGGGCTACATTGAACATAATGACCTTTCCTCTACCATTCTGAATTTTCGATGTATTCGGAGCTTCAGTCGACGACGAATCGAGAATCCCTGACGGATGACGGATATAGAGCATAGTCTTGTCAAGATGCAGTTACTTGCCAAATCCCTAATTTTTGCCTAGATTGCCCCAGTGTGAGGTGATCAATCTAGCGGGATGCAAATTCTCTTTTTTTTTTTTCAATGTCTCTAACTTTTGCCTGGATCGCCCTTTCGGGTTTTCAATCCACCGAGACGCTCCTTTTTGCCTAAGTCGCCCTTTGGGGTGTTCGACTTAGCGAGCTGTTTTGCTTTTTTTTTCTTTTAGGCGAAGTATTTCTTGACTGCATCAGAATTCACAGGACGAGTGAACTTCTTCATCCATTGATGTAAGTGTTAAAGCACTGCCTGAAGAGGCTCTCTTGAAAACGTATGGACGTTCTTAGCTTGTAAAGTCCACTTGCCCCTGGAATCGGGCACGAAAGACAAGACTTTCTTGAGCACAAGGTCCCTCGGAACACACGAGGCTTGATCCTCTTGTCGAATGCTTTTTTACTCTCTGCTGATATGACTGACCATGACACATGGCAGTTGATCTCTTCCTTTCGATCGAATTCAGCATCAGTCAACTTGGGACTTTGAGGGTGCTATCTTTCTTTTGTTTTTTTCTTTTGATTTTGCTTTTGATTTTGCTTTTGATTTTTTTTTTGATTTTGCACCCTCTCTTTTTTTCTTTTTTTCTTCTTTTTTTTTTTTTTTGATAATGCCCCAGTTGGCTGTTCTGCTGATTCTCGAGATGCAGCTGAGTGATCTTCTTTTCTTGCTCAAGAAGTCGGGAAATCTCGTCAGGAATCCCTTCAAAATCATCTTCGTCCGCTTCGAATACAGGGAATTCAAAATTGGGAGATGACGTCCGATCATTATGTTCAATGGGTTTGAGAAATAACCTGCATAATGATTTGGAGATGAAAAGCTTTTTGAAAAATCAAACAAGACAATCGTTATGCAGATGAAAAGATTGCTTTTATTCTTGTTTTTTAAAGGTTTTTTTTTTTGTGATCACCAATTTCATGCAAAAGCGAAAAGGGAAAACAAATGGAAAAACAAATGTTTAACATGAATTTATTTGAATGAAAATATCATTGCACAAAATGTTGCCAACAATGTCATCACTTCTCCTTTTGGCATGGGAGAAGGGTTTTTAAACAAAGTGATTATTACAAAGACTTATGAACAACTGTAGGAACGCCCACAGCGACCCAATAGTGATAGATCCCACCAGGGATGACAACTGTCAGTATCTCTTGCATTAGCAGCTTCTGCTTTCTGAACAACCCTTCTGAAGAAAAAGTCGGCGCCAGCCCGGGACTTGTCATCTTCGAGCTTGATTAGCATTGGGACCTAAGTCCTCCAAGATCAGAATACCTGACCTCACAAGGTCTTGAACCTTCATCTTCAGCTGGAAACAACTATCCACGTCATGACCAGGAGCACCCGAATGATACACACAATGCTGTTCAGGCCTATACCACCACCGAGGGTTGACGGGTATGGGCGGCGGGTCTCTGGGAGTAATCAAGTTCCGCTCTATCAGAGTGGGATACAGTTCGGCGTAGGACATGGGGATTGGATCAAAAATGATTTTCTTCCTCTCATTACTTGTACCAGCTTGATTGTCAATGGGAGGCTGATAAGCCTGCTGCTGAGGATGACGTTGTGGAGTCTGATATTGCTGAGTTGGTCTTCTCTGTTGTTGTTGAGTTTGAGTTGCTGGAATAGTCACAGCAGCAACTTGCCGATATGGTCCTCTATTTGCACTCCTCCGACGGTGCACAGCATTTGTTTCATTCTCTCCCCTTTTGGGTGCCCCAGAGTATAGCTTCTTAGAATTGGAAGAGTTTGAAGAGCCAGGATCTTGTATCCTCCCTGCTTTGATAAGGCTCTCAGTTCGTTCTCCACAGACGACAACATCTGAAAAGCTGCTGAACGGGCAACTTCCCAAACGATCCATGAACACACCTTGCAGGGTTCCAATGAACATGTCAGTCAGTTCTCTCTCCAGCATAGGAGGTTGCACTCTTGCGGCTAGTTCACGCCACCTCTGGGCATACTCTTTGAAGCTCTCCTTATCTTTCTGATACAAGCTCTGTAACTGAGTTCGGCTCGGCGCCATGTCCATATTGTGCTTGTATTGCCTTAGGAAGGCCTCACCCAAATCTTTCCAGCTTCTGACCGATTCTCGCTTCAGATCCATGTACCAGTCCAAAGATGCCCCAGATAGACTATCTTGGAAAAAGTACATCCACATCTTTTCATCGTCAGTGTAAGCAGAGATCTTCCTGAAGTACGCCTGCACATGGGTGCGAGGACAGGAAGTGCCATTGTACTTGTCGAATGAGGGTGCCTTGAACTTGTAGGGGATCTTCAACCCTTCCACCAGACCCATGTCGGTCACATCAAACCCAAGGGAGTTCTGACATTCCATGGCTCGGACTTTCTCAGCAAGAGCATCCACTTTTCTGTCCCTCTCTTCGGTTTTCACAACATCATAGTCCTCACTGAGGAGAGTAAACGTGTCCTCTTGTTGGTTGACAAACGGAGCTGGATGACGAATCGGAGCCCGGGTAGCTCTGACATTGACCTCTGCAGCAAGAGGCTGTCCATTGATTCTTATTCCTCTCAACTCTTCCCCGACGGCATAGTCGTTAGTGGGAGCAGCAACATTGATAGTCTCCTGAGCGGGTGCAGCAACAGGCGAAGCACGGTTGGATGTTGGAATCACAACTTCCTGTCTCTGGGCTAAGGCACGCAGCTCCTCTTGCCCCTGAACGACCCCTTGCATCATTGTTATGAACTGGGCCATGTTCGTCCTCATCTCAGCCAACTCGGCTTGTACTTGATCCATACTTCGTTGACGGTTGAGCCTCGTTGAGTAGTGGTGTTGTCTCTGATCAGCTATCCTGCCTGAACACAGGAACCCACAGTGAAAAGACTGCACAAGAACACCTGTTATGCAAATGATATGATTATGATGTCTAATGATATGCATGATGCACATGAGATGCTCATTTCTCAGGCATTCAAGGAGCCTGACTCATCTTGAAAAAGATGGCAACCTGCAGCAACAAGAAAGAGATAAACAGAATACAGGGAAAAATGAGAGCAACAGAGAAAATCAACAGCCTTATATATGAATAAGGGTAAAAGAAGTCATACAACTGAATATTCGAAAACAGAGTACAAAGAAAAAGAAACCCACCCAACAAGTCTGGTGGTGATTCTCAATAAAAAGATCCGAGAGATGGATTACACACAAATGAATCCCATCCAACAAGCCTGGAGGTGATTCAGCAACAAAATACAAAGATATAGTCTAAGGCAAACGGTCTTCAGGGATGAGGGTCTTCAGGTAATGACACTGGTCTATCAACAGTGAGCATTCTGAACAATCTGGTAGCGGAGTGATCTTCTCTTTCAACTGTCTCCTCAGCTCCAAGACTTCTCCTCCAAGATACTCCTCTGACTTCTGTCTCAACTCCATCTCCTTCTTCAACTGATTGTCCTTGTCTTTGAGTTGCTTCTCCAAGTCTCTGATTTTCTTTTGATAACCGACCTCTGCTCTCTGCAGTCTCAGACATTCCCTATGTTCTGCATCCATCAGGGACTCCATTTCCTCATACGATCTCTTCTTCCCCCTCGCTCTGCTAGCATCCTCTCCTTGCACTTCCCTGAGTTGATGGGCCAAATGCAGCTTATCGGCCTGAGCTTTGTATAGCTCCATCTGAGTATCTTGCTCCTTCTCCCTCAGACGCCGACTCTCCATCAGGGCTTGCTTATAGTGCTCAGCAGACACACTATCCGCAAGGATCAAGGGTGGTTGCTCTTGCAACGATTCCGTCCTATCGTAGGGTAACAGCAAAGTTTCCACTCTCTTCTTTACCCAATCAGTGTAATCGGGCATGGCTATGGCAAACTTCTTCCCCAAGATGGACCCATCCTTTACTCCAACTGATCTCCAGGCCTTCCCTATCTGCTCCAGCCTAACAGGGTCATCCTTCTTCTCAAAATACACACTCTCAGCTATCTCGGCTTCGAGAGGTCTTCGACTCATAACAAACCCTAACTGGCGAAGGGAGAGAACTGGGTTGTAGCTGATGCAACCCCTGGTCCCCACAAGTGGCACGTTCGGGAATTCTCCACATCTCATGATAACATCCCTCACGTCCATTCGGTATGACTGCCATCTGATGTCGTAGGAAGTGAGCGACATGACCCTCTGAGTCCACTTCAGAGTGCTCTGGGTATCTACAAATGGTCCACTGGATGGCAGAAGAGACATGAACCATTTGAATAGGAGAGGCAGGCAACATCTGATGGCTCCTCCCTTACCATGCCTGCTGTGGATGGCATAGTAAGTATCAGCAAGGAGGGTAGGGACTGGATTCCCTCTGATAAAGATGCTGATAGCAGCATGGTCTATGAAGTTCGGCATACTGGGAAATAGGATGATCCCATAGATCATGACAGCTAGCTGTGCGTGAAAAACTTCCCAATTCCCCTTATCTGCTTCAACTCTGGCAATCCTCAACAGAAACCTCAAAGGCAGACCTACTACTTCCCCACAGGGCCTCCAATTCTTACCAACCTCCTCAACGCTCAACCGGAGAGCTCTGGCAATCAATCTGAAGTCGACCTCCCTTGGGACGTCCAAGAAGGGAGTCTGATGCTGAATAGGGATACTCAACAGGATAGAGTACTCCTCAAGGGTAGGTGCAAGCTGATAATCCTGGAAAGTGAAGCATCTGAGCTCTGGATCATAAAACTGAAGTAGCGTCTGCAGAGGTACTGGATCCACTACTGTCTTCAACAATGTCAAGATATCTCCATACTGCCCAACAAAACTCCTCAGACGGTCACCTATCACAAGGCTCCCCAACTCGACTAGTGGAGTCAACGGCTCACGATGGAAAACGTAGACACAGGTCTTCCGCTTCGGCTCTGGGACTGTCGCCATCTTTATCAGTAGACAAGCTCGGGAATGTACCTGAGAAATGATATGCATGCAGAGATTAGTTCTTTTTTTTCTTTTTTTTTTTTTTTTTTTTTTTTTCACTTTTTTTTCAATGCGTTTCTTTTGAAAAATAAATATGCTATGATGCACATGATGCAGACTGGACTGGCTGGTTGCGCAAACTCTGATTGCTGGGTTGAAACTTCAGTCAAAATCGGAACATAAATCCAACTTAAGGTCAACTGAAAACTGTCGTCTGAACTAGAGTCACCAACAGAACCAAGTCACCAACAGGACCGAGTCACCAACAGTACCTGTAATGAATAGCCCTTCCCCACTCACGGGTGTAGTCTAGGCCAGGGTAAGGCTGAGAGAAACGCAGGATAAACAACCCTTTCAAGAAATATTATCCTGTGCACACCCGATGTATGCACCGATAATACCCCATCAGAGTCTGAACTGCTCGTGATATCAATGTTCCGCTAAGTGGCGTACACCACCCGCTTCCCATGAATCACTCTATTCCTAGGTATCCTAGATTGCACTCATGGTCTGGGTATTGGACCTTTTACCTCAACTGACTCCCCCCCACACAGAGAAAAACAGACAGCCAGCCAGCAATGAATAATGAATATGAATGCAAACATCAATGCACACAATCAATGCAAACAATAAATGTACATATATACAATGAATGCAATAAAATACAACAAGCAGAAAGCAACCAAAACCCTAATCCTAGAGAGCGCTAGGAGAGACTCGCTCAGGGAAGATGGACCAGCATAGGTCAACTTCTCTATGTCCCCAGCAGAGTCGCCAGCTGTCGCATCGCGCGAAAAACCGGCGGGAAAAGAAAGAAACAACAGAGCCGCCACCGTGCGTTATTTATCCCAAAAGAGGGAAAGGAAACGCTCGAAGTAAACCTAGGAAAGAACATGGTCTCGCGACCAAAGAGGATGGGTTCGGGAGTCGGTTATGCGAAGGGAAGGTGTTAGGCACCCTACGCATCCGTAGTACTCTACGGGATCCACGCACAATAGAAAGGAAATTGGTTGCTAAAACACTGCTCAAACTCACACACACTGGCTGAAAGAAACGAAAGAGACTGACTGAAACTGACTCGGCAGGATGTCGCATCCTGGGCCTACTTAGTCTATCAGGCATAGACATCAGAGTCGAAGTAGTTCGGACTGGGGAGACAAAAACATGCTCGCTAGGATATCGCATCCTATGCATACGTATCTTCTCGGACGAGAGAAGAATCAGAGCATTCGTAGCTCGGCTGACACGCACACAAACACAAACAAGGCAAAGGCAAACATGGAGCCTGAATGCCAATCGCTGGACTTACATCAGCATCCGAACCAAAACAAACACACGCAGGAAACCAACTACCAATCGATGGACTTACGTCGGACTCCAACCAGAACACACACAAGGGTGGTTAAGACACAAAGGGTTGGAAAAGAAAAAGGGCGAACAAACAGACTAAAAGGGAGACTAGAGCTCGAGCCTAATAGTTGCCAAACACACACAAAAAAAGGAAAAGGGCGCCCGGAGAGATCAGCTCAATCTCCTGCCTACATACTTCATCTGGTGTGAAGATCAGGGCGATGTAGTTCCCCTACGCAGGGATAAAGGATCTAGCCTAACCAGATATCAGAGGGAGACACAACTCTAGGGAGACTACGACTCGAGCCTAGATGTTGTCATGCAAAGTCAACCCTAAGTTAAGGTTTCTAGCTAAATGGCACAAGGGCCAACCTATCTTAAACAAGACTTGCACAGGAAGCAAGGGGGGTCTCGATTGCAACTAGGGCAAGAGAAAGGGGAGGTCTCAATCGCAACGAGGGCGAGAGAAAAGAATTAGTTGTTAGTGGTTAGTCAAAACTCGGCAAGACATCGCGTCTCGTGCCTACGTATCTCATCTGGACGTGAGAATCAAAGTTGCCGTAGTTCGGCCGGCAGGGAAAAAGGTCTCGATCGCAACGAGGGCGAGAGAAAGGGAAAGTCTCGATCGCAACGAGGGCGAGAGAAATGAAAAGGCTCGATCGCAACGAGGGCGAGAGAAAGGATCGCAACGAGGGCGAAAACAAGCACGGATTAGTTGTTAGTCAAACTCGACAAGACATCGCATCTCGTGCCTACGTATCTCATCTGAACATGAGAATCAGAGTTGCCGTAGTTCGGCTGAACAGCTCTAAGTATGGCTCACACAAGGGTTAAGCCACACAGACTTGACTTGCACAGGAAGCAAGTCAAGCACAACCTACCTTGCACAAGGGCAAGTCTAAGCTAAACCTAAAGAGGCAAAGCAAACAAGCAATCACAAAAAGCACACTCTATATGCATACAAGAGGCTCAAGCAAAAGGTTAGGCACTAGGGCCAACTGGAATAGGGTAAGTGTTGCTCTTAACCTTGCCATTGAGAGGCTAAGGTGAAGCAGATGAATAGGAGATGAGGGGTGTGCCTCATTGCTTCTATCCCTAATCAGGGAGAGCATCAAATAATAGAAAGTGGGGGAGTTCAGAAAGATGGAACTCTTTCCCCATTATTGACTCGATTAGATCTTGGGTATTTATCTCAATGCTTCAACCATGTAATGGGAGCAAAGAGAGGACACACTGAATAGTGGGGGATAGGCTACTTATCCCTACCTTCCACCAATTGCCTCAAATGAGGACTTTTCCTGTTTAGGACAAAATTAAACACACACAGGCATTGCCTCTTAAGGAGGACTTCAGACAGTTTGCCCGGTCAAATAACAGACCGGGTCTCCAGACTACATGAAGAAGAAAGGTTTATACCTCAAAGCAAATGCTAAAAAAGCAAAGCAAGCAAGTTCAAAGAACTTAAGCAACTAAAGTACCTGAAAAAGTCAAACTCATTAGTAAACAAGTCAACAATCAAAATCAAAAGAAAATGAACCAATAGTCAACCACAGAGGGACCAATTGTGCAAGGCACAAAGACTCAAGTACATGAGTCAACCTACAAAACAAGGGTTAGCACATTAAACAATCAAACTAAAACACATTTGAATGATCCTCAAGGCATTGGTGCTTAACCTGAAACAGATGAACTCAACATAAGCTTAGAAGACCACTAGGACTAGCCTAGGGTCAAAGATGAAAGAAAAAGTCAAGGCAGCAAGGAAAAGTCAACCCAAAGTCAAAGTCAACCAATTAGAAAGCAATCACAATTGGGCCCACATTCAAATCATGCATTATGATCATTTCATGAACATTTGAAGTCAAAGTAAGGCAAAGGAAAGCATACAAAAGTCAACAGAATGACTTGCATCAAAAGTCAACCTAAACAATTTCAAAAATCACCAAATAAATCACACCCAATCCTAACATCTAGCATGGTATACATGTAAAATTTCATGGCATTTGGATGAGAGGAAGGCAGTCAACTAAAATCATGAAGTCAACACAATTTCAAGTAAGCACAATGAAAGTCAACAAACATGGGTCAACTTCAAAAAAACATATCAAATTGAAAATAGAAGAGAAATGAATGAGATTAACACCAATGCAAAGCTTGAGATGTCTAGTTATCACATATGAAATTTCATGATCATACAATAAGATTTGAGAATTTCATAAAGGATTTGGCAAGGCATAGCACAAAATGTCAACAAATGACCAAGTATGGAAGAAAATTCTCAATCAAATGGAAAACAGCAAGATTAATTCCAGGAAAATTCATACACAAACTAGACATGTGATAGATGATTCATGCAAAATTTGGGGTCAATTGGATAAGAGGAAGCATGTGAACAAAAATTGGGAAAATACATGATCATGGCATAGCACCAAATGTAACACATAACTTCAGAAAATCATAACTCTCAATCCACAAATGATAAATGCACAAACTTTATATGGAAATGAAGGTCAATGTGTCTAGTTTCACCACAAAAAATTTCAGGCTCATTGGATACAACATGACAATTTCACAAAAGGAATGGCACAATGTATCATTTATGCATACATGTTGAAAAAACAATTATCATTAAAAGTCCAGCCACTGAAAAATTAATTAAAATTCACCATAAAATAGAGGACACATTCATGAACATGAGGAAAAAATTTCATAATTTTTTGATGAAATTTGAATTAAAAATGAATTGTTTAAGTTGAGTGAAAAATGGATGAAGTATGAACAAAAGGCATGGCAAATTGGGTCAAACAAAGTCAACCGATGGCATAAGTGTAATTCTGAGCTCATTAATCAAAACGCCCGCGTTTTGGCAAGGCAAATAAAATGTTCTGATTGGCTCCCAGCCAATAGAACAGTACATGCGCCAATGGATGTTCATGTTTTCTGTTTTAGAAACCCTAGGGTTTTATGCAGTATGGCATTGCAAGCAAACATCAAATAAACCAGTTTCTATCAAACAATCACAACAACATGGCATCGAAATGTATCATGCAACATGAGCAACAACAACAGCCAATGTTCATGCAACATAAAAACATGGTTTCTGAAAGAAAATAACAGGGTTTCAACAACATCAGCATTCATGTTTATCAACCAAGTTCCTCATCAAAACAAAAATCGAAATGCATCAATCACACAGCAGGGCAATTAAGAGTACTCCTCATGCAAACACATCATGAGCAACAAACCAAGACAAGCAAGGGAACTTCTGGACAGGGTGCTTGGTTCAAATAACAGCGGCAACAACATCATACAACAGCACATAAACAGCAGGACATTGGTACAGGAGCATCGATCAATACCAACCAAAACACGAAATTCAAATTTCTGGAAATTAAAACATGTAAAGCTCATGAACAGCAGGGTTCTATGGTTTTAGAAACAACAGCATACAACCATCATCATCATTCAAACAGCAACCAAACAACAGCATAGCAGCAAATACAAACAACAATAGCAGGCAACACTAGCAATATGTGAACAGGGCAAGTTTGCTGGAAAGTTACTAGTGTTTCAACAACAGCATGGTTTCAACATCAATGTTCATCATCAAAATTCAACCAGCTCCAAATAGCATGCAATGAAACAGATGATACTCATGCAATCACCATTCAAACAAACAAAACACAAGAACCTTAAATTTCTGGAAATGAACTTAGGATTCTTAAACCTAACAGCATTCATCTTCATCATTCAAACATCAATTACCAAATCATGAACAACAACACCCACAATAAAACATGGCCATGAGCATTTATCAACAAGCAACCCTAGCTAACAGCAAGACAACATAAGCATGAGGAAATTCTGGACAGGAATAGGGTTCAATACAACAGTGCATTCATCATTCAATGTTCAAACATGGAAATTTCGAAATGCCCAGAACACCCAATCAAGTACACCAATAGAATCATCAAATCATGTACATCAACATTTCAGTAATGGATTTCACGAAGTCAGCTTAAACAAACCAAATCGAACCAAAACTCATTTGAGCATAAACAAAGAAGTTCAATTTTCTCACAGCATACTCAACCATTTCAAACCATTTGAAGTTCATGAGAATCAGTACAACACAAACTAGCTAAAACATGGCATGGCATATAGAATGAAGAGATCGAATCACTTACTTGTTTTTGAAGAAAATTGAAAACAGGGCGGCTTTGATGGCTACAAGCGCAAACAAGTGAAGATGATGCTTGGCAATGATGAATCCTTGAGGAAAATGAACTCGATGATGCTTGGAAGCTCCCACGATTCAAACTACCATTTGAGATGCTTGGAGAAAACAGGTTCTGCAGATGAAGTTCCAGTTGAGAAATGGTGATTCAAAAAGCTTCACAAGATGGGCTAGATGCTGAAGGAGGCAAGGGTTGCTCGAGTTCCTTCAAGGGTTTTTGCAGAATTTGTCTTTTTGCCAAAATGCAAGATGAGAGTGAGAGAGAATTCTGTATGGTGGCTGTCAAAAACTAGGGTTGGATTCAGAAAATGAAGGCTTATATGTGATCTGTTTTAGGTCCTTAATCCATGTTGTAAATTGGTTTAGTGTTAATGCACTCATTTGCATTTTTGCTAAGTGGAAGAATGTGGAACAAGGAGGGTGCAAGCTGGCTCGAGTTGGGCTGGAAAGGCTGCAGAAGGACATTTGATTTGCTGTTTTGTGGTCTGCTGAAGAATTGCTGTACCTTGCTTTTACTTAATGACCAATTGTACAATTTGCCAACTTTGCTTTTTGGTCCAAAATGGTGGTAAAATAATGGTATGATGATGGTTTAGGGCTTGGAGCAAATCACAAATGACATATGAAACATTTCCCAATTGGCCAAATCAAGAAAAAGTCAAAGAATCAAAAAGTCAAAGTTTGGTCAAACTTTGAATTTAAATGAAAAAGGTCCAAAAATGCCATTTTGATTGGCAAGGTTTTAGGTCATGAAATTTATATTTTTGGAAAGAGGATGAAAAATGTGGTTTGTAGGAAAAAACCCCACCAAATTTGGCCTTATGGTTTGAGAGATATGGCTTGTTGAAGTTCACAAATTGGTGAAAATGATTTGATCATATCTTGACAACCACACATGGGATTTGGGTGTTCTTGGACTTTTTGAAAATGGGAGAACAAGATCTTCAACTTTCATGTTGGGCAAAAATTCATTTGGAGCTTGTATCATGATGCAAGTTGAGGATCAAGAAGTTTCTATTTTTGGCAGTTAAAATTACAGGTCCACTTTCTATTTCTGGAAATTTTCTGATTGGCTTCAAATTCTTCAATGGTGTTGATTGCCATGACACATGAGGCCTATTAGGACATGAATAAGCTCTCTCAAACCATTTCCATCCATCAAAACCATAGAATCAACCACAGTTGACCAACTTTGACTTTTCTAGGGTTTTGGACTGACTGTGCACTTCTGATGAATTCCAAACCCTAATTCCTTGAGACCTTGACTTAAAATGATGTCCCAAGTTGTATGGACTCTTGATTATTGATCATGGTGCCCAAATTCTGCGAGAATGGCCACCATCCACTGCTTTGACTGATTATTGACTGTATAGGGTTTTGACCTGGCTGTGCATGAACTGATGACTTCTGAGCCTTCAACCCTTGACTTGAACACTTCAAGTGGACCTCCAAGACATATGAACTTGATGGACAAACCCTAGGGCTTTGATTCCTTGAGAAACAACTTTGCTTGATTAGTTGGCTGATCTCCTGATCAGTTTGACCTAATCCTTGCTTGCTTGCTCTTGAGGCAACTGAGGACAATGCAAATGCTATGCAATGGACTATGATATGTTATGCCCTAATATGAAAATGTATGTACAATGATAGGTGCAAATTTGAGGTGCTACATGTATACAGAACATTCAGTCTGAATGTTATGTATTATGTGGTTGCGTTTTTAATGCTAATCTATGTATGATTGATGAGATGATTTAACGCGCTATCAATCAGTAATTACAACTAGATTTACTTATTTTCCAAAGAGATATAATCAACTGTCATGAGAAGATATGAATGGAAAATAGTTTTAGGGTTTTATGATGTCCAAGCCCAGCCAATTGCTTCTATATAAAGGACATGGAAAACTTGGTTTTATACACAAGAAATAACGAACGAAATATTGAGAGATAATAAGGGTTTGAGTCTTGTGTGGTCGTGTGGATTGTAAGCCATTCATTCATCCATAGATGATTGAATTGGACTGATTTTTGAGTTGTAATTTGTCCACTTTAAGCTTTGAAGCACGAATGTGTGTTTACTTGATTGAAGCTTTTAAGCAAGATCAAGTATGTGTCTTTGAAGAGTGTCTTCTTTTCATTGTAATATTTGTTTTACATCACTGCTGTGATTGAGGGGGAGTGAGTAAGATCTCATATCTAAGAGTTCTTAGGTAGAAGTCACACGGGTAGAGATTAGGTGTAAAGACTGTAACTTGAAGTTGTTTACTGAGAGTCTTTGAACTGATTCTGTTTAGTGGATTTCCTTCCTAGCTTGGGAGCCCTCAGACGTAGGTGAGTTTGCACTGAACTAGGTTACAATTGCTTATGTCTCTTGCATTACTGTTCTTTATCTTTTATCCTATTTGTATTGTTCAGATATTAGTGTCGTGACATTACCTTCGACATCTCATATCTGATACCGGAATTTCACTCTTGGAAACTCCAAGGCTTTGAATGATATCTTCAATGGTGTAGACAAGAACATGTTTAGGTTGATCAACACATGTTCAATAGTGAAAAAAGGTATGAGAGATTCTCAAAACTGAACATAAAGGCACCTCCAATGTTCGTATGTCAAGGTTGCATCCCCTTACAACTATGTTTGAGAATTTGAGTATGAATGAAGATGGACCTATATGTGAATTCCACATCATATTGCGTGACATGGCCAACACTTTCTTGGCCTTAAGTGAAAAGATATCTAAAGAAAACCTGGGCAAAAAAATTCTCAAATCACTTCCTAAGAGGTTTTATATGAAAGTGACTGGTATTGAAGAAGCTCGGGACTTGAGTAACATTAAGGTTGATAAACTCATTGGTTCCTTGCAAACCTTTGAGATGTCCATTAATGAAAGATCAAAAAATAAGAGCAAGTGGGTAGCCTTTGTTTCCAATACTGAAGGAAATCATAGTGATAAAGAAGAAAGTTTTTCAAATGTTATAGCTCTTCTTGGGAAAAAGTTCAACAACTCCTTGAAGAAACTGAACAGTATGTGTAGGAAAAATGCCAAAGACAAAGGGTCTAATATCAACACAAGCAAAGGAATTCAATGCTTTGAGTGTGAAGGGTGTAACACCTTAAACCCTAAAAATATATATTAAGCATTACACGACAATCTAAGGTGTCACCAACAAAAAATACTTTAATAAATCTAACATTTAACAAACATGCATCGAAAATATTAACGTCATACATGATCTGTCATCGCACACTCACCTTCACTTAGGGTATCATTGCGACAATATTGATCTTATTTCAATTAAATAAAACAACATAACTTAGACATTTAGTTTCAACTTCAAAATTATATAAACTACTATCAAAATATTGAGTTATCATGCTCAACTCTCAACAACTTCAACATAAACCGAATAAAGCAATTATTCTTCAAAAAAACATAATAAGCAAACAAATATTCCCAACCCCGATGTTACAGGATCAGAGCAAGACTTCTAAACAATGATGAAATTAAATGAAGTAACTCTAGGAGCTAACTTCCACTTACAGCAGCAAACTCTACTCCTGAGTATATGCAAGATGTCCATGGTGGACAACATGAAAGAAAAAGGGGTTAAAAATAACAAATCAATATAAATAATGTAAGGAATGCTAATGTAGATAACACATAACAAATACACATTCATTACACAACCAATAACAATATATTCTCACACCCAATCATAACAAAATCATGAAAGATCAACTACATATGCAAACACTTATGTAATGTACTCCATAATTGACTCATTATGCATGTGTTACCATTCATGATTACTCAGGTTCATCTTGTAATAGGAAGGGCCGAGTTGGGAAAGAAGAATTATGTAGCTAAGGAAGCCTACACTCAGTGGGTCAAGGAAGTTTTATTGCCATTTCCACTAGAGCCTTCTATGAGCATCAAGCCTCCTGAACTTGATGTTGTTCCTGTCTCTGAAGTTGATAAATTGAAAGAGACTATCAAGGTGTTAGAGAAAGAGAATGTTGATCTCAGATCTAACCTTGGTAAGATTACCCTAGAGAAGGATAACGTGAGGCTCAACCTTAATCAGAAGAGGGACCGAGCACTCAAAGCAGATGATGGGGTTCAGGCTAAACTGTACAAGAGAAGGAAGTTAAGTGAAGCATTGAAGGGAACTTATGATATCCTGTCTACTAAGAAGAAGCAACTAGCTGAAGCTCAATACCAAGCCAGTAAGCTTGGAATTAATTGCAAAGATCAGATCAGAAGACTTTAAGACTAGTTAGAAACTTGCAAGAAGGGGTTGAAAGAAGAATAGAGCCATGATAAGTAGCTGGAAGTTACTCTTTCTCAACGTCAAAATGAACTTGATAAAACGTTTGAAGAAATATGTGAGATGAAATATCACATCAACAAGAGTCTAGAAGATACCAATAAATTCAAGCAAGAGACCACTCATTGTGAGAGACACAACCGTCACCTTCAAGTCCTCTTAGATCAGAAGGAGTCATTTCTGCAAGACCTCCTGAATGAGCCTGATCATTCTTTGTTGCAAAACCTTCTCAAGGATGCATAGTATTGAAGGGGAAGGCATGTCGCCTGATCCAATTTGTTGACCATGCTTTGGAAGACCTTTCGAGTTTATCAAAGGAAGTATTTGCTATAATGTTTCTAAACGATGTTCCTTGGGTTGTTTTCCATTTTATCTATGTTTGTAGAGTGGTGTTTGAGAGGCTTAAAGCTGAGCTTGTTGTAGCCCATCAGGCTGATTTGTGATTTGTATTATACTGTACTCCTTTTATGGATATTGAATAAAAGAGTTTCTTTGATATTGGCTTATCTGTTGTCTTTTTCTATATATTCTTTATGATCACTCATGATAATAAACGGAAACTCAAGGATTCCTTGGGAATTTTTCTTTTGAAGAAAAGCATAATAAAAAAACCATTGTCAAAAATATTTTGCATACATTCATTCATTCATGCATTCATGCATCTTTGCTCACAGAAAACAACATGCTTACACCGTCATCTTTCTCCGATAGGAAAGACGACGACTCACCACAAGTACTTCACTCGAGATAAAAAGTCCAAGATCATGGCTGACATTGAACATGAGAATGCTACTTTCAAGGAAACCATGGATCAATTCCAGGGAAAGATGGATCTTTTCCAAGGTAACATGGATGTTATAATGGAGTACCTTCAAGCTCAGAAGGCTACTACTCCTGCCAATCTTATTGTTGTTGTTGTCACTAATTCTACCGATTTTACTACTACTATTGTTGATGCTACTAATATTGTTGAAACCCTACTTGAGACTGTGGTTCAACCGGTTATGATACTATTATTGTTGAAATCACAGTTCAGGATGGTCCTAGTAGGCATGTTGTTGCCTACCCTTGGGGGATGCCTCCCGACTATACTCCTCATCTTAGTAACGAGAGTGCTTTTGTTCCTTACCAACCTTTTGGTGTGCCTCCTGTGGTTGGGAACTCTGTTGCTTTTCCCTGGGGCATGTCCATTCATAATTCTTCTTAGGTGGTTGATAATGACAACCACGAGACTCCGTAGGGTCAGATTCATTAGACTTATGGGCCGATTAATGTTGAAATTCCCGATGACACTGAAATTGAACACTGACGCCCCCGACTTCACTTTCAGATTCCTCCTCAGATTGTTCAACCTGTGGTTTGGAATCCTTATCAATCTATTCAGAATGTTCATTATGGGATGCCCGCTGATTATCCTAGGGCATCTGGTGCTATGATGTCACATGTTCCTATCAACCCTGCACTCCAGTTTGTACATTCTAGGGCACCCTTTATTCCTAATGTTTAGCCCGGGGGATAGTTTTCTCAAGATGTTCATTCGGGTGCTCAAACAGTTAACCCTGGTTTGATGTACCCACCTCAGATGTATCCTCAATTCGTTCCTCCGTCTGTTCCTACTCAGACATCTGCTCAAGTTGTTCAGTTCTTGAATCATTAGACTTACCCCCGACCTACTAGTTAGGGTATTCTTGGCGCTAGTCTGAATAAGCCAGCTGATTATCACTTGTTGGATAAAAGGATTAGAGTAATAAAGGTTTTCTCATCTTATGGCATGGATGCCAAATAATTGTGCTTGGTACCTAATACGGTTCTTCACCAAAAGTTCAAAGTGCCAAATTTTCCAAAGTATAAAGGATTGAGTTGTCCCCAAAGCCATGTTACCATGTACTGTAGGAAAATGGAATCCTACATTAATAACAATGAGTTTCTCATACATTGCTTCCAGGATATCCTGTCTGGGGATTCCCTGGATTAGTATATGGGTCTTGAATGCAATAAGATCAGATCATGGAAGGATTTATCGAGGAATTTTTGAAACAATACAAGTACAACCTAGATATGGCTCCCACTAGGTTGAAAATACAAAATCAAGCCCAAAGAACCAGTGAAACGTTTAAGGAATACGCGTAGAGGTGGCACGAGATGGCTTCACGTGTTAGACCAACACTTTCAGATAATGAATTAATTTACATATTCATGGGCACTATGTAGGGTCTCTATTTTGGAAAGATGGTTTGTAGTTCGTCTTCCAACATTGTTGATATAATGACTATTTGGGAGAGAATTGAAAACATGCTAAAATCAGGAAAGATTGCTAGTAATGCTAGTCAGCAGACATTAGCCAAGAAGCCACGGGGTGGTTTTTCAAAGAAGAAAGAAGGGGAAGCAAGTGTTGTAATGGAAAATATCCACCCTCAGTTCCAAGCTCCCATGGCTCCCATGTCGTATTGTTCATATCCGTATATTATTGTCGCTCAGTATCAACAACAACCTTTTCAATATCAACCCCAACATTAAATTCAACATCCTTCCCAGGCTCAATATCCTCAATATTAACAACCTTCACAGGCTCAAGATGCTCAAAATAATAGGGGTCAAGACTAGGGGCAGAACTGTTATGGTAATTTCAATCAGAATGTAAGGCTCAGTCGGTGCCTTACCTGATCCACGTGAAGGCTATTGTACTGAAATAAATTCCACCAGTTATTCCTTCTTATCATGCGAGACATAACCTTAATGATTGATGTGCCTACCATGCTGGGCATATAGGGAATTTTACCAAAGATTGTTGGTCTCTCAAAGCTAAGATCCAGGAGCTCATATACCATAAGATCTTGTATTTTTCAGAAGAAAAACCTAATGTGAAGATGAATCCTCTACCTACTCATAACGGACTGACAATCAGTGAGATTATTGAGGAAGAAGATACATAATAAGTCAGAGGGGTTGTTGATGTAAAGACTCCCATGATAGTGGTTGTAGAGAAGCTCCAGGAACATGGTTTCTATAAGGTCTTCACGATGATTGTGTTGTTTGTAATTCAGAACCTGATAGTTGTCTTATCTTGAAGAAATGTGATCAAGATTTAATGGACCAAGGAATTTTGCAGTTTACCAGACCAAAAGTTGTGGAAGAAGTCTTTGTTATTGAGCCAATAATGATTATGTACAGGAAAAAGAAGATTGAAGCTCCTGCAAGGAGGATCCAGCCAATCCACATTTGTGTTTCTGGTCCTTTCGCATATCAAGATACCAAGGAGGTTCCTTGGAGATACGATACTACCGCATATGTGGGTGGCAAGGAAATACAATTTTATGATGCTAAAATTGTAAACATAGCTGGACCAGGAGGCATGACCCGCAGTGGTCGTGTATTTTCTCCCAAATACACTCCCAAGGTAGCTTCATCACTAGTAGTTGTTCCTCCTAGGGAGAAGATTGTTCCCACTCCTCCTCCACAAGGGGGTATCTATTCCTACCACTCTTGTTATGCCAAATGTTCCATCTATGACAAATTGTACCGTTAGCAAAGCTGCAGAGGTTGAGACTTCTAAAGGAAAAGAGATGGTGAATGAACATGAACAGGTTAAATGCCACGAGAAGCATATAACTTCAGAGGAAGGTCAGGAATTCCTCAAGTTGATAATGAAAAGTGACTTCAAAATTATGGACCACTAGGGTCATACCCCGTCTAAGATTTCAATCTTGTCTTTGGTGTTGAGTTTTGAGGCTCATCGGAAAGCACTATTGAAGGTTCTGAATATTGCCTATGTGATGCAAGACATCACAGTTGATCAATTTGATGACATGATTGCCAATATCACTGCTAGCAGATATTTGGGATTCGATAAGGTTGAGCTATCTCCATATGGGAATGCTCACAATAAACCTTTGGATATATCAATCACATGTGTAGATACCCTGCTCTCTCGAGTCCTAGTGGATACAAGCTCTTCACTTAATGTAATTCCTAGAGATACATTAAGTCAATTGCAAGTATAGGGACCCAACATGAGAGCCAGTGCATTGATTATGAGAGTCTACCCATTTGTGTTGGACCACATCAGTTCATTATCACTTTCCAGGTAATGAACATTAATCTAGCCTATAGCTGCTTATTGGGTATGCCATGGATTCATGTTGTTGGGGAAATGACTTTTACACTGCACCAGAAGCTCAAATTCATGTTCGAAGATAAGCTGGTTATTGTATGCGGTGAGGAAGATTTGTTGGTCAACGAGTTATTGTTGTTTAGATATGTTGAGACAAAGGATGGGATAACTGAGGTCTCGCTCCATTGTTTAGAGTTTGAAGAAGTTAGTTCTTCAACCTCCAATCAAGACCAGTCAACAACAATGGTTTTATCCTCAGTGAGAAGCTCTAGAGAAACCCTTGAGAAGGGTCGTCTCTCCGGTTGGGGTCGGATTGTTAATGTGGATAAGAAACATGACCGCTTAGCATTGGTTATTACCCTTCAGCACATCAATCAGGTTCGAGGAAGCAAAAGAAGTTAAACATGTTACATTCAACATTGCAGGCTTCCAGAATGATCATACCGTAGCAGTTATTAGTGATACTAGTTGCAGCAAGAAGGAAGCTCCTAGTTTCATACGTAAGTGTCCTCCTAGATTCAAGCTTAGCAATTGGACGAACTCCGTGGTCCCTATGATCTTTTTGGAAAAACATTTAATGCATTTTATTTTCCCAATCCCTTGTCTTTGTCTGAGACAAGAGGATAGCTTGTAAGGGCCTCCCATTTTTAAAAACATTATGTGATCAATAAAAGAAAGTGTTTTGCATTCAAAATCATGTTCCTTTCCTTGCTGTTATTTTACTTTTCACTAAAACTAAAATGGCAAAAGTTTCTTTTCTTTTTCCACTTTTCAAAAAGCATACTAAATAAGCTCATAACATGCAGAGCAAATCATTTCATTGGTAATAACTCGACAAAAATCTATTGTAAGTCTGCACTTCCAATCAACCAATCTGAAGACGAAAGTGATTCATCCATATAATGAGATAGAGATTCATCCATATAAAGAGAAAGAGATTCATCCATATAAAGAGATAGTGGAAGTTATCAACCTAGGTTCTGAAGAAGTCAGGAAATAAGTGAAAATATCGGCATCCTCTGCAGAGCATGTACATATTGAGTTAGTCAAGTTACTTAATGAATATGTTGGTGTCTTTTCCTGGTCTTATCAAGACATGCCTGGGTTAAAAACCAACATTGTCGAGCATCACTTGCCACTCAAGCCCGAATGTCCTCCGATCCAGAAGAAAATCAAAAGGACCAGACCCGACATGGATCTTAAAATCAGAGAGGAAGTTAAGAAACAGTTTGATGTTGACTTCTTAGCCATTTCTGAGTATCCTCAACGGGTTACTAACATTGTCCCGGTTCCAAAGAAAGATGGGAAGGTTAGAATGTCTGTGGACTATCAAGATCTCAATAAAGCGAGTCAAAGGGATGATTTCCCTTTGCCTCATATTGACATTTTGGTTGATAATACAACACAGTTCTCCATCTTTTCCTTCATGGATGGTTTCTAAGGTGATATAGAGAAGACA
Organism: Lathyrus oleraceus; assembly: GCF_024323335.1. Classification (NCBI taxonomy): domain Eukaryota; kingdom Viridiplantae; phylum Streptophyta; class Magnoliopsida; order Fabales; family Fabaceae; genus Lathyrus; species Lathyrus oleraceus. The sequence goes on along the minus strand of NC_066585.1, from coordinate 320,545,892 downwards.
ACTCTCATCACACCTTGGGGAACTTACTGCTATAAAGTCATGTCATTTTGTCTGAAGAATGCAGGGGCAATGTATTAGCGTGCCATGGTAACCCTCTTTCATGATATGACTCATAAAGAGATTAAGGTTTATGTGGACGATATGATTGCCAAGTCCAAGACTGAAGACGATCATTTGGACCATCTGGGGAAGTTATTTTCCAGGCTCAAAAAGTTTAAGTTGTAGTTGAATCCAGCAAAATGTGCCTTTGGGGTCCGTGTAAGAACAAAAATTGTTCTACAACAGATTCCATGATTTTGATGATAACAAAGGATGAAACCAAAAATGGCACCCTAACGAAAAGTTTCTAAGTGTGCAGGGTTCTAAGGAAAGAAGGAAGAAATCATCAGATACAGAATCATATCAGATACAAATTATTAGAAGACCAGAAGCATCTGAAGTAGAAACACGTTCAAGAAAGTCTAACTCTGAGCAAAATAGCAAAATATCAGAAGCATCTGAACAAGAAGTACGCTCTAGAAGTTCTGATTCTGAAAAACGGTATGTCAAACTCCAGAAGTTCTTGACGCTATCTGAAGAAACCATCAGAACTCAAAAGAGATCAACATCAGAAGTTAGATAGCAAGATTCCAAGATCTCCAGAAACACGAAGACCTTGATTATGGAATTGCTTAATAAGGAAGAGTAACGTTAACTTCAAGTAAAGTTATGAAAATGGACTTCCTAATATAGAAAGAGACGATAACTCCAAATTCAAATGAATAGGAACTATTTTTGGAAAGTAATCATTCAAGGAGAGAAAGTTGCTTTGGCAACAAGCAACATAAGTTATGGCACTAATTATTATTCAAGAGTTATTATCTGCTATGATTTTTCAACGGATCCTTCTCTTCTATATAAAGGACTGCAAATCAACATTGAGAGACACAAGTACAACATCATAAGATTTTACTGAAACATCAACTTTGAGAGGTTAGAGAAAGCAAGCATACAAAAACAATCTTCATCTCTCTCAATATTTCACAAAGCTTTTGCTTGAAACGTAAAACACTTTGTTCTTACTGTTGTAATATTTGCTTATCTTAGAAGCACTCTAGATTACATAAGTTTTTATCTTTGTTGTATTTCCTCAAGTGACTCTGTGTAGTCTGTATACTTGAGAGGACTAAGAGATCTTTCTCTTAGACGTTGTTTGTAATCAATCTTTCAAGATTAGTGGATTAAGTCCTTGTTGAAGGCGAAATCACCTTGGCCGGGTGGACTGGAGTAGCTTTGTGTTATAAGCGAACCAGTATAAAAATCCTTGTGTGATTTTCATTTTGAAAAAGCGCTTATTTTCCAAACAATTCAAACCCCCCCTTTCTTGTTTTTCTCACCTTTAATTGGTATCAGAGCTCCGGCTCTGTTATTGATTTTCTAATCAAACACTTAACAGTGTAGAGAGATCTAGAACGAGAAAAACTATGGCCCACACAAATGAAAAGGATAGTTACAATGCTAAGCCTTCTGTCTTTGATGGAGAGAAATTCGATTACTGGAAAGATAGAATCGAAAGTTTCTTTCTAGGCTATGATGCTGATCTCTGGGACATTGTCACAGATGGATACAAACCTCCTGTCACAGAGGATGGAGCTGAAGTTCCCAGAAGTAAGATGTCAGATGATCAGAAGCGAGTTTTCAAGAATCATCACAAGGCCAGAACCATACTCCTCAATGCTATATCTTACAACGAGTATGAAAAGATCACCAACAGAGAAACAGCCAAAGACATACTTGACTCTCTGAGGATGACTCATGAAGGAAACTCTCAGGTCAAAGAGACAAAGGCTCTGGCGCTTATCCAGAAATATGAAGCTTTCAAAATGGAAGATGATGAAGCCATAGAGGCAATGTTCTCTAGATTCCAAACTCTGATTGCAGGTCTCAAAGTTCTAGACAAAGGATACACAACTGCAGACCACGTCAAAAAGATAGTCAGAAGTCTGCCAAAGAAATGGAGACCCATGGTTACTGCTCTGAAGCTGTCAAAGGATCTGAACAATATCAGTCTTGAAGAACTTGTCAGCTCCCTCAGAAGCCATGAGATAGAACTAGAGGAAGATGAGCCTCAGAAAAGGAACAAGTCCGTAGCATTAAAGTCCAGATATGAAAGACGCAAACCTGACAGAACCAAAGCTCTCCAGGCAGAAACTGAAGATACTGATGACTCTGAACTAGAAGATTCTGATGATGAAGAAGAATTGTCCCTCCTGACCAGAAGAGTTAAACAACTCTGGAAAAAGAGGAACAACAACTTCAGAAGACCAAGACCCAGAGGGGATCGATCAGAATCAACCTCAAAAGGTAAAACTAACAAAGATATTACTTGTTATGAATGTAAAGAAACAGGTCACTACAGGAATGAATTCCCCAAGCTAAAGAAAGAAAATTCTAGAAAAGAAAGCTTCAAGAAAAATACCTTCAGGACAAAGAAAGGATTGATGGCTACCTGGGATGATAGTGAATCTGAGTCATCAGAATCTGACTCTGATGAAAAGGCCAACGTGGCACTTATGGCTACCACATCCAGGAGTAGCTCAGATGAAGAATCTGAAGAGGTATTTTCTGAACTCTCTCGATCTGATCTAGAATCATGCTTGTCAGAAACTCTTAGCTCATACCAGAAATTAAAACAAAAGCTTAAACACATAAAAGGCTGTTTTAAATTTGAAGAATGTGGCAAGCTTGAGATGACAATTCTAGAGCGGGAAGATACAATCAGATCTTTAACATTAGAAAGAGATGGAGCCAAAAGAAAAAGATTAGAATTAGAAGAAGCGTTGTCTCAAGCACCACAAACTTCAAATAAATTAATTTATGAATACGAAGAAGCCTTTCAAGAATTTCTGAAAAATGGAATAGGTAGGAGTATTATGGCATCCATGATTTATGGAGTCAGTCAGAACAATAAAAAGGGAATTGGGTATGATCCTAAGGAAGTTAAAACTTCTTCTAGTGACCAACTTAAATCTCCATTTTCATATCACTACACACACACACAAGAACAAATATTTGAAAATGCTAGAAAACCCAAAGTTATAAGAAACTCTGGGAAGACTAATCAGAAAGGACCCAAGAGATTCTGGGTACCGAAAGATAAGATTGTTTATGTTGCAGATATCCTATGCAGCAAAGTTCAGACACCAGTCATGGTACCTGGACTCTGGATGCTCGCGACACATGACGGGAAGAAAGTCTATGTTCCAAAGTCTGGAACTTAAAGACGCTGGATTTGTAGGTTTCGGAGGAGATCAGAAAGGAAGGATCAGAGGCTCCGGAACTATTGGTAATGGTACTCTTCCCTCTATATCTGATGTCCTTTACGTAGAAGGATTAATGCATAACTTATTATCCATAAGTCAATTAAGTGATAATGGTTATGATGTAATCTTTAATCAAAAAACATGTAAAGCCATAAATCAAAATAATGGTTCAGTCCTATTCACAGGCAAGAGGAAAAACAACATTTATAAAATCAATCTTTCTGATTTAAAAGAACAAAATGTCAAATGTCTGATGACTGTTCACGAAGAGCAATGGGTGTGGCATAGACGCTTGGGCCACATTAGCATGAGGAAACTTTCTCAGCTAAATAAACTCGAGTTAGTCAGAGGCCTACCTAAACTGAAGTTTTCTTCAGATGCTCTGTGTGAAGCATGTCAGAAAGGAAAGTTTTCAAAAACATCCTTTAAAAAGAAAAATGTTGTTTCTACCTCTAAGCCTCTGGAACTTCTCCACATTGACCTATTTGGTCCTGCGAAAACAGCATCAGTCAATGGAAAGAAGTATGGACTAGTCATTGTTGATGATTACAGTCGCTGGACATGGGTGAAATTCCTAAAGCACAAGAGTGAGTCTCACTCTGTATTCACTAGTTTCTGCTCCAAAGTGCAAAAAGAATTTGACTCTAAAATTATTAGAGTCTGAAGTGATCATGGTGGAGAATTTGAAAACAAATATTTTGAGGAATTATTTGACTCTAATGGAATATCCCATGATTTCTCCTGCCCTAGAACTCCACAACAAAATGGAGTTGTAGAAAGGAAGAATAGGACACTCCAAGAGATGGCCAGAACCATGATCAATGAATCTAATGTGGCAAAGCACTTTTGGGCAGAAGCTGTAAATACAGCATGTTACATTCATAATAGAATCTCTATAAGACCTATTCTGGAAAAGACTCCCTATGAACTGTGTAAAGGAAGAAAACCAAACATTTCATATTTTCATCCTTTTGGATGTTCTTGCTTTATCTTAAACACTAAAGAACATCTGAACAAGTTCGATTCCAAAGCACAGAAAGGTATTATGTTAGGATACTCAGAACGCTCTAAAGGCTACAGAGTATACAACACAGAAACCAAAATTGTGGAAGAATCAATTCATGTCAGATTTGATGATAAGCTTGACCCTGAAAAGTCAAAGCTAGTTGAAAATTTTGCAGATTTAGAAATCACTCTTGCAGGATCTGATAAAACTCCAGAAGCAACTGTCACTCAGAACTCTGAAGAAATTAAATCCCCAGAAATCCCAAAGAAAGTTAAAAGTCGTATCAATGTATCTGAAGATTTGATTCTGGGAAACAAAGACGAACCTGTTAGAACCAGATCTACCTTCAGGACCTCTGAAGATACTCCTCTGGGACTAGTGTCTCTGATTGAGCCTACGTCCTGTGATGAAGCACTTCAAGATAACGACTGGGTTTCAGCCATGCAAGAAGAATTAGATCAATTCACAAAGAATGATGTCTGGGATCTTGTTCCAAAGCCCAAAGGCACTCACGTTATTGGAACCAGATGGGTATTCAGAAACAAGCTGAATGAGAAAGGAGAAGTCGTCAGAAACAAAGCTCGACTGGTAGCTCAAGGTTATAGTCAACAAGAAGGTATTGATTATAATGAAACTTTTGCTCCAGTCGCAAGGTTAGAATCTATTCGTCTTCTTGTATCTTTTGCTATTAACCATTCTATTAAATTATATCAAATGGATGTCAAGAGTGCATTCCTTAATGGTTATATATCAGAAGAAGTGTATGTCAACCAACCTCCAGGTTTTGAAAATTCAAATTTTCCAGAACATGTTTTTAAACTTAAAAAATCCTTATATGGACTTAAACAAGCTCCCAGAGCTTGGTATGAACGTTTAAGCAATTTTCTTCTGGAACACAATTTTATCAGAGGGAAAGTTGACTCCACACTTTTCTGTAAGAATCTTAACAATGATCTCATGATATGCCAGATATACGTTGATGATATTATTTTTGGTTCAGTTAACGCCTCTGTTTGTCAAGAATTCTCTAAGTTAATGCAGGCAGAATTTGAAATGAGCTTAATGCAAGAACTAAAGTTCTTTCTGGGAATTCAAATTAACCAAACTTCAGAAGCTACATATGTTCATCAAAGCAAATATATTAAAGATGTTCTGAAGAAATTTGACATGGCTGACTGCAACTCTGCAAAAACTCCAATGCATCTGACATGCATTCTTGAAAAGGAAGAAGTAAGCGCAAAGGTTTGTCAGAAGCTCTATCGAGGTATGATAGGCTCTCTTCTCTATCTGACTGCTACTCGTCCTGATATTCTCTTTAGTGTCTATCTCCGTGCCAGATTCCAATCAGATCCTAGAGAATCTCATTTAACAGCAGTTAAGAGAATTCTTAAGTATCTGAAAGGAACTCCTAACTTGGGCCTGATGTATAAGAAAACATCAGAGTATAGACTTTCGGGTTACTGTGATGCAGATTATGCAGGAGATAGACTAGAACGAAAAAGCACATCTGGAAATTGCCAGCTTCTGGGAAACAATCTAATATCCTGGGCTAGCAAAAGACAGTCAACTATCGCTCTATCAACTGCAGAAACAGAATATATCTCAGCATCACTGTGCACAACTCAGATGCTCTGGATGAAGCATCAGTTAGAAGATCTGCAAATCTTTGAGAGTAACATTCCTATCTTCTGTGATAATACTGCTGCCATTTGTCTAAGTAAGAATCCCATTCTACATTCCAGAGCTAAACACATTGAAATAAAACATCATTTTATCAGAGACTATGTTCAGAAAGGGATAGTAACATTGAAGTTCATTGATACAGATCATCAATGGGCAGATATCTTTACTAAGCCTCTAGCTGAAGATAGATTTCTTTTTATCTTAGAAAATCTGAACATTCAAAATTGCCCTGAATGAAGTGTGGCTCTGAAGATGAAAAATGAGACTCTGACATAAACAAATGTGTTTCTGCCTCTGACTCTGATACTTCTACCTGTTAAGAAGGTATCTGAGTTAGAGATCTCCAGGAACCAATCCTTTGGTATTCCTGAAGATCAGATACATCAACACGTGGAGCACTTAGCGTCTAACCCTAGAACTTCTAGACAGCTGTCCAGAAGAAAATCAAAGGGAAACGTTTGAGATCTCCTCGAGCAGTGTGCATACTGTTGGGATTAGACATTCATTAATGAGCCTTAATCATTTTCCCCCAAGCGTGCTAACTTGTGCTTTGTGCTAACGCTGAATAGTGTGTCGTTTTGCATGTGTTTTCGTTTAGGGTATTTAAACACTTTTTCTCACATTTCACACACTATCACTCTCACTCACTCCCAAACCCTCTCTGAAGCATTTTTGCAAACACTTCATCTTCACCTTCTTCTTCATCAACTATGGATGCTCAACAACAACAAGTTTTCAACTTCTCTCAGCAAATGGAATCCAACACCACTACCCAAAGTTCAAGCATTCCAACTCCAACTGTTACAGGCGTTTCCATTACTCCAGTGTACAAGGAACCCCATATTCTTGATCGTCAACCTCACATTAACCTAGCAACTCCCTTTGAGGGACTGGATGTGTTATGTGAAACACTGGTGGATTTCGACAACATGAGGAGAAATGGAGTGGATCTTACTGAAGAACTCCGTATACAAGGGTGGGAAAACTACTTCCAAAGGCTGTATGACCCTGTTTACCCAAATCTCATCAAAGAATTCTGGAGATTTGCTGATGCTGATGACCACTTCATCGTCTCCTTCGTTTTGGGGGTAAAGATAGTAATTACTGAAAAGTCAATTGCCTCTTTACTAAACATGGAGAAAACTGGAGGAAAAAGGATTTACAACATCAACCCTAGGTCAAGGCGCATTGCTGAAGTAATCAATCCAACCATCTTCAAACTTAACACTGAAGGAAATCCTTCAAAGAACAAAGAGCTTCATCAGAACCTCACAGTATGGCTCAAGATCATTCTGGGAACCATTCATCATCGCCCAGCATCAAACTCCTCTGACTACATCAATGCAGATCAGAAGTGCATTCTTTATTGCATTCACAAGGGTGTAAAGCTCTGCCTTCCTGCACTTCTCTTCAGATATCTCAGAGACTCTGTAAGAGAGACAAGAAACAACATGAAACCCAGATCCTACATCCCTCTGGGAAGGCTTATATCTGATGTCTTCATTGAGAATGGACTGGTAGATCATCTGGAGAAGAACAGACTGATGGAAGATCTGGCGATAGATACTGGAAAACCTCTGAACGCCAGAAATCTGAAAAGCATGGGAATTCTGAAGAAGATTCAAGTCAGACCCACTATGGACACCTCCTGGGATGCCTTGAAAGATCAGAGGAAGATGCCCCATGGTCTTGCAAGGTTTTTCAAGAATGAACCCGTAGATGCAATCCTCCACTATATGCAGCGTCTGAAGGATGAAGGAGTCGACATCTCTGACTTCAGACTGGATGAGTGTCTAGATTCAGAAGAAGACTTTGTCAGATTCAAAAGAGGTCCCCCTAAGAATAAATCTTCAAAGGCAAAGAGAGCAAGAATAGGAGAAACTTCTTGAACCAGATCTCCAACGCCTCTGCAAGAAACTACTGGTATGTCTGCTCCCTCTATTCCCTCTGAACAACTTATGGCTTCTTCTAATCCTCTCCCAACACCACCTATATACACATCCTCTAAAACCCCACCTTCTACAACCAGAACCTCACAACCTTGACCAAAATTCAATATTGCCAATACCTCTTTACCACGTTCTGAAGCTGAAGAAATGAACCAAACCACTTCCTCTTCATCATCTTCAGCCCCAGAATCACCTCCATACCTTGAACTCTCCTCTGACCAAGAATACTCTGACCCTAACTCTCCAACCTTAGCCCAAATTCAGGCTCAAAACCTTGCTTCACAACAACCAACACAATCTGAAGCAACTTCACCTCCCCCAGAACAAACAACCAATATTACTTCTGAAGACCAACCTTCTAAAACTCAACCCTCTGACCTCCACACCTCTGATATCACCCCTCCAAACACCTCCGCTGAACTTGAACCTGAAGCTGAAATTGAACCTCTAACATTAGACTTAAACCCTCTTTACGCTTCACCCCAAAGATCTGAACCTCAACCTGAAGCAGAACCTGAACCTCTAACACTAAACCTTAGCCCTTCAACCTCTCCACCTCATACCTCTGAACCTGACCTTTCTATACCTACCCTTGAGGAAGCCATAATTCTGTTCGCAGGGGCTTCAGTACAAAAGGTCAAGTCTCTGACCATTAACTCTGAAGTCAGTGATGATCCTGACTCTGTAAGGACACACTGGAACAGAGTCATTGGCTGGATGACCTCTGAGGCTTTTAAACTGAAGCACATCTCTGAACAAGTCAAAAACGACTTTATCAGAGATGCTGAGGCAAGACTCCAGGAAAGACTTGCAAGAGAAGCTGAAGCCAGAAGACTAGAAGAAGAGAGACTAGCAAGAGAAGCTGAAGAAGAAGCTAGAAGGCTGGAGGAAGAAAGAGCAAGGGAAGCTGAAATTCTAAGGGTAAAGGAAGCTGAAGCTAAAGCTCTGGCTGATGCTGCTGCTGCTGCCGAAGCTGAGGCACAAGCTGCTGCCAAAGCTGAAGCAAAGGCCGCTGCTGAAGCACAGCAGGCTCTGACTCAGGGGGAGTCCTCATCTGTTGTTCCTATGGTTCTCCAGACGCTGGAAGAACTTAAGAAAGATCAGAAGGAACTCCGTGCCAGAATGGATAAACAAGACTCTGTCAACGACAACATTCAGAACATGCTGGCTCTATTGCTTCAGAGAATGCTTCCGCCTCCCAACCCTTAGGCACTTAGGATTTTGTTGCTTTGCTTTCTATGTTTCTGATGTTTACTTGTTCCTTTTGCCTCTGTTGCTTTTTATCTGAATACAATGTTTTTCTTGCATTATTATCATTTTTTTTTGCTATGTCTTTTTGATTCTGACAAAAAGGGGGAGAAGTCATTAATAGCTCTGATGAAAATACTGTCTAAATACCTTAAGCACTCTGCAACATATTTTTCTTAAAAATAAATTTATCTAACTCTAGACTCTAGACTTAAGAAATTGCAGAAGGTATCAAGAAACCTCATTGCTTGGAAGCTCTGGTAAGAACTTCTGAACTCCCTAGTCTATCTCAGGGAGAGCTCTTGTCTATCTGATCTGATATTGTTTATGTTTCATCTGCTAATTAAGTTTGTTTTGTCATCATCAAAAAGGGGGAGATTGTAAGAACAAAAATTGTTCTACAACAGATTCCATGATTTTGATGATAACAAAGGATGAAACCAAAAATGGCACCCTAACGAAAAGTTTCTAAGTGTGCAGGGTTCTAAGGAAAGAAGGAAGAAATCATCAGATACAAAATCATATCAGATACAAATTATCAGAAGACGAGAAGCATCTGAAGTAGAAACACGTTCAAGAAAGTCTAACTCTGAGCAAAACAGCAAAATATCAGAAGCATCTGAACAAGAAGTACGCTCTAGAAGTTCTGATTCTGAACAACGGTATGTCAAACTCCAGAAGTTCTTGATGCTATCTGAAGAAACCATCAGAACTCAAAAGAGATCAACATCAGAAGTTAGATAGCAAGATTCCAAGATCTCCAGAAACACGAAGACCTTGATTATGGAATTGCTTAATAAGGAAGAGTAACGTTAACTTCAAGTAAAGTTATGAAAATGGACTTCCTAATATAGAAAGAGACGTTAACTCCAAATTCAAATGAATAGGAACTATTTTTGGAAAGTAATCATTCAAGGAGAGAAAGTTGCTTTGGCAACAAGCAACATAAGTTATGGCACTAATTATTATTCAAGAGTTATTATCTGCTATGATTTTTCAACGGATCCTTCTCTTCTATATAAAGGACTGCAAATCAACATTGAGAGACACAAGTACAACATCATAAGATTTTACTGAAACATCAACTTTGAGAGGTTAGAGAAAGCAAGCATACAAAAACAATCTTCATCTCTCTCAATATTTCACAAAGCTTTTGCTTGAAACGTAAAACACTTTGTTCTTACTGTTGTAATATTTGCTTATCTTAGAAGCACTCTAGATTACATAAGTTTTTATCTTTGTTGTATTTCCTCAAGTGACTCTGTGTAGTCTGTATACTTGAGAGGACTAAGAGATCTTTCTCTTAGACGTTGTTTGTAATCAATCTTTCAAGATTAGTGGATTAAGTCCTTGTTGAAGGCGAAATCACCTTGGCCGGGTGGACTGGAGTAGCTTTGTGTTATAAGCGAACCAGTATAAAAATCCTTGTGTGATTTTCATTTTGAAAAAGCGCTTATTTTCCAAACAATTCAAACCCCCCCTTTCTTGTTTTTCTCACCTTCAGTCCGATCTGGTAAACTGTTGGGTTTTATTGTGAGTCAGAAAGGCATTGAGGTTGATCCCGACAGTTTTTGAGCAATTCAAGATATGCCACCTCCCAGAATTGAAAAATAAGTTTGAGGTTTTCTTGGTCGACTTAATTACATCTCCAGATTTATCTTTCATTTAATACCTACATGTGAATCGATCTTCAAATTGTTGAGGAAAAATAAATTGATTGTGTGGAATAATGATTGTCAAGAGGCATTTGACAAAATAAAAAAGTATTTGCAAGAACTACCGATCTTAATACCACCTGTTATGGGTAGGCCACTTATCATGTATATCACGGTGCTAGATGAATATATGGGTTGTGGTTTGGGTCAAACATGATGACACAGGTAGAAAAGAACATGCAATATACTATTTGAGAAAGAAGTTCACTGAGTGTGAGACTAGATACTCACTCTTGGAGAAAACCTATCGTGCTCTAGATTGGGTTGCTCGATGCCTGAGACAATATATGGTTTGCCATACGACTTTGTTGATATCCGAAATGGATCCAATAAAGTATATTTTTGAAAAGCCTATTTTCACTAGAAGAATTTCTCGTTCGCAAATGTTGTTAACTGAGTACGACATCTAGTATGTGACCTAGAAGGCTATAAAAAGGATTGTTCTATCTGACTACCTTGCTCACCAACCTGTGGAGGGTTATCAACCAATGAGGTTTGACTTTCCAGATGAGGACATCATGTTTATCAGAGACTGCAATATTCCAGGCCCCGATGGAGGACCCGGACTAGGATCACAATGAACACTTGTGTTTGACGGTGCTTCTAATGCTCAAGGTCATGGAATAGGTGAAATTATTACTTCTCCAATTGGCATCCATCTTCCATTTACTGCTAGATTATGCTTTGACTGCATCAATAACATGGCAGAACATGAGGCATGTACCGACGGTATTAAAGTAGCCATTGATTTGTGAACTAAGATTCTTGAAGTATACAAAGACTCTGCTCTGGTAATCATTCAGGTTAAAAGAGATTGGGAGACTCGGGATAGTAAGTTGATTCCTTACAAAGAGAATATTATGAAGTCGATTCCCTATTTCAATGAAATCACTTATCATCATATCCCAAGGGAAGAGAATCAGCTAGCATATGCTCTAGCTACTATGACATCCATGTTTAAAGTCAAGTGGAGGAATGCATCACCCATTATTCGCATTGACCGCTTGGAAGAACCGGCACATTGCCTAGTAATCAAGGCAGATTCTGACGATAAACCTTGGTTTTACGACATAAAAGTATATTTGGAAAAACATGAATATCCTGAAGGTGTGTCCATCACTAATAAGAAAGCTCTGAGAAGACTTTATGCACAGTTTTTCTTGAATGGGGACGTGTTATACAAGAGGAATTATAATTTTATTTTGCTTAGATGCGTGGATAGACACGAAGCAAGCACAATCATAAGGTCCATACATGAGGGTTGTGAAGGTGTACATGCTAAAGGGCCCTCCATGGCTAAAACGATCCTTCGAGCTGGTTATTACTGGACAACAATGGAGGTTGATTGTTACAACTTCATCAAAAGATGTCACAAGTGTCATATATACAGTGACAAGATTTATGTTCCACCGACTCCATTAAATGTTTTGACTTCTTTTTGGCCCTTCTCTATGTGGGGTATTGATATGATTGGAATGATAAAGCTGAAAGCTTCCAGCAGTCATCGATTCATTCTGGTTGTTATTGATTATTTCACCAACTGGGTTGAAGCTGCTTCTTATGCTAATGTCATACGACAAGTGGTTACCAGATTCATTAAGAAAGAGATAATTTGTTGCTATGCTGTTCCTAGCAAGATTATCATTGATAATTCTAGTAACCCCAATAACAAGATGATGAGTGAGTTATGTCAAGAATTAAAGATCGAGCACCACAACTCTTCACCATACCGGCCCAACATGAATGGCGTCGTAGTAGCAGCGAATAAAAATATCAAAAAGATTATCCAGAAGATGGTCAGAACCTATAAGGATTAGCATGAGATGCTTCCTTTTGCTCTGCATGGCAACAATACTTTGGTTCATACTTTCACCAGGGCAACTCCGTTCTTGCTTATGTATGGGATGAAGGTTGTTTTTCCAATTGAGGTTGAAATTCCTTCGCTTCGGGTTATCATAGAACTTGGCCTTGATGAAGACAAATGCGTTCAATCCCGATATGATCAGCTGAATCTAATTGAGGAGAAACGTTTGACGGTTGTTTGCAATGGTCACTTGTACCAGAGATGCCTTAAGCAAGCTTTTAATAAGAAGGTTCTCCCCCGTGTGTACCATGAAGGAGAACTCGTGCTTAAGAAATTTTCTGTTATACACTCGGATCCACGAGGAAAGTACACTCCCTATTATGAAGGACCCTTTATCGTTAAGAAGGCCTTTTCAGGTGGAGCCCTGATCCTTACCACTATGGATGGGGAAGATTTTCCACTGCTAGTGAATTCCGTTGCAGTCAAAAAATATTATGCCTAAAATAATGATGAATAATAAGCCCGCTAAATTGATATCCACTAGGACAATCTAGGAAAAAAAGGGTATCCCGATGGGCTAAAAAAATGAAATGTTCATGCAAAATTAGGGATCAAATAAAATAATATAAAAGGCTCGCTAAGTTGAAACCCCGAAATGGCGACTTGGGCAAAAATGAGAATCCCGGTGGACGGAAAAAAATAGAAAATATCTAGGAAAAATTTAGGGATAATGGCATTTGACTGCACCCCTTGAGCCAGTCTCATTATAGCTTGATCTCAGACGGTCAAAGATCGATCCAATCATCGTCAATTGAAGTGAAATGTTGGAACCTAAATCTTATAGTGGATAATAGCCGATGTTGTAACCAATGGAAAATAAAAAAAAATCCCATTGCCATTTGCTTTTGTTTCTCAATTTTTTTAATTTCCTCTTGATGATTTTTGCATCCTTGGACACACATTCTATGTGCAAATTTCCCACAATCAATGAAATTCATTTTTACTTTATCAATTTCTTTTCATTTCTTGCATTTTGTTTGTAAAATAACTTCTTATTTTAATCACATACTTCCATAAAACTTTGAGAATAATAATAACTAAAATTATAGGAAAACTTTGTGCATTACTTTGATTACCTAAAAAGTTCTAAAGGGCGATCGATATTCCATAGTAAACACTTGATATCCAGAAGCATCTTAATCACTTCCTAGTCAGATCATGTATCCTTCCTCCCCAGCCGGATCAAGTTGAAATCTTTAGTGGTGGTGGTAACGCGGAGCATTCATTCTTTACAAGTTTCTTTGGTGCATTTATTGGCGAGTCAAAGTCTACCCTACACCAGAAATCTTATCCTTGTGAATATCACAAAATAACCCATATGGCCATATAGCACAAATGCATCATAAAAAATTAAACATACATTACATATAGCATGTATATCATGCTTTCCCTTTATGATTGATATATTTCCCTATAAAATATTTCAATCAACCCCTAATAGATGAACCTACAAAAGTCTACCAGCCATTCCATATTCCATACACGCTTGCCTATATCACATTACATCCGTTCTCAACAGGCAAATTTTTGGATATTTTCGTATTTAATCCTCTTCTACCTCGAATACCCAAAAGTTGTCACAATTCGCGCATTTAGTTTCAAGATGATTAAATACGAGCAACTTTCATACCCCCAAATTTGCCCTCCCATTTTCATTTAACCTTTGGCTTGAGATTCATATGTACTCATTCATGCCTCATACATGTTCATCAGTAATTCATGTTAACACTTTCTAATAATCATCATAGATCCAAAGTCTATGGTTATATGAGCTAGGTTTTTATTGTGGATCAAGCCCTAGGATTATGGTATTGCTCATCATATAGGGAGAAACCCTAATTTCTTGATATTTGGGACTTCGGTTAATGGAGATCACATCATGGTATTCATCTGTGCATCAAAACCCTTATTCTTGACTCTGCTCCTATTAGAACTTGTGATTGACCTTTTGGGCATTGACTTGATCCCCAAACCCTAGTCTTGGGCCCATGTGTTAGAAAGTTGATAGTGGATCCTTTGTTATTGGTTTGAAGACCTTTATTAGATGTTGTGCATTATGAAACCCCAATCAGAGAGCCTTATTACTTGTGTTTTATGTTGGTTTTACTTTTGACCTTGGGATTGACTGAATCCCTAATTTATTGGGAGAAGGTTCTTGACCATCATATCATGCATCATCAATAATCAATTGCACTATTTGATCATGAAAATCATTCATCAAGTTTTTCATTTGACCTACATGTCAACATGCTTGGGGATTCATCTAATCCAAGGCTTTGCTTAATCATCCATACATGTGCAATCTACTTGGTCATCCCTAGTCCATTTAATTCTAGGCCTATGGTGCATTCAAGTCCTTAGCGCATGGTCCATAAATGCATTGAATCTTGATCTTTTAGTCCATTGTTTTTCATTATTCCATTATGAGTTATAGTGTATTGTAGGCCATTAACCCTTGATTCATCCACTTTTTTAGTCTATTTAACTCATGCAATCATGATCCTTATGATTCAAGTGTTTAAAGGTATTGATTCATTTACTTCTATTCATGGATCAAACATGGTTTTAGGGCAAAGTTCTTTTAAAAACCAAGTTGTTTACATTCAATCATGGATCATTTCATTCAAATAAAGTCATTTCATTCACTCATTAGCATAAACAATGTTCATTAAAAAATAAAATATCAAAAAACTGCATTTTTACAAAAGTTGACTTTTGGTCAAATGTTGACTATTGGTCAACCAGTTGACCAAAGTCAACCATTACATTTTTTCATCCCTAATCCTAATACTAATCACATTTTCATACTTGCCTTGATTTCGTGAGTGTCCATTGTCACATTTTCCTTGGTCACTTTGCCTTGCCTTGGTCATCATGCCTTGCTACAAACTAAAAGCCTTACACTAAAATCCTGAAACAACCATGACATTCAACAAACAACCATCACATCGATACATGAAAACACATCCAAACTCACAACCAAGCAATACATTACAATCATTGTGTCGCATCTCGAGAAATACGATTCCTCGCGATGGTCGCAGAAAAATAGGTCGAACAAAGTCGCCACCGAACTTTATTTATTCCAATGAAGGAATAGGAAAATATCGATAAAAACATAAAAAATAGAATAATGGTGATCACAACCATATTCGGGTTTGGGAGTCGATTACGTAATGGGAAGGTATTAGCATCCATCAAGTCTGTTGTACTCAACGGGAACCTTTTGGTCTAATTTAAGATTTGAATGCTAGTTAAATGTTATTTGTTTTCTTCGAGTGAATAAAATATTGAAAGGATAAATGGAAGGACACCTCAATAGGAGAAAGGGGAGCTTTTAAAGGGCTGTCGGCGTGCAACGGAAAATAGAGGTTGTTGTGGTGGGAAGAAAAACAAAGAGAGCTCAGTGATTGTTGTTGGATGGAGAAGACGATGGAGGAAGAATTTGTTTCTACCAAAAAAAATGAGGGAGTAGGGTCTAGCTGAGAGTTTGTGGGTTTGTCCATGGAAAAAGAAAAACTCCGCTGGGGGATTGGCTGTGTGTCAGTATGTGAATGGTTGGAGGGTGAGAGGTGGGGATGTGTGTCTTGCTGAGTGGAAAGTTGAGATATTATTTTGTATGCACAGCTAATGCCAACTTAGTGAGTGGAGAAATATTTGTTGTTTTGGTTAAGGGAAGGCCACATGAATCCTCAATGGATGCAATTTTTTTCTTCTTTTTCTTCTTCTTTATTCTCTTATACCTTTTAGTTTTGAATGTGAGAAAAGTACTTAACAATTAAGTTGAAAACAAAATCAAGTACTTTGAATAAACTAAAAATAATTACCCAATTAATTCTAATGAATTCGGATAATTATTTTGGCCAAAAAATAAAAATAAACAGATCAATGATGGATAAAAATCGGATGCGAAAATGCTTGGAAAAAAATAAACTGAAGGCATTAAAATGATCAGCGCGAAATAAACCTCTCGGAAACATACATGTTTTGATCAGATTTTGAAATAAATTCTGACCGGTTAAACAGGAATATGCTGATCAAAATACGACTAAAAAATTCATCCAAAATTATAACGAACACACCAGGTCAAACTACGCGAACCGTAGATTAATAATACTAACGTTTGCAAGCTCGGTTTCAAAACTTTTTACCCGCTAATTTTATGTGTATTTGAGAAATGATTCAACCAGTCTTTCGGTATATTCAAGAATTTATTCTGACTGACATTTTAGGAATTATTCATGATGACATGCATGTCATGTTATATAGATGATGCAAAGTGAAAATAAAGCTGAATATATAGAAATTTTAAAATGCTCGGACAAAATTGGGGTATGACAGTTGCCCTTATTTAATTACCTTAAACCTTAAGGTATGAATAACAACGATCTTCATACATTCATAGTGGAAGATAATTAAATACAAAAAGACCCGAATTTTATCCTTTGAGATGCAGGGATGAAATGCAGAAAGAAAATGCAGTGAGAAATATAGTGAGAAAGGTTATCGTGAGGTAAACGATACAATCAAGACTCTCTGAGAATTGTCAGAACAATATCTTCATAATCGAGATATTCCAATAATGGAATGATACCTCAACTGTATCTAAGATTATCTAAACATTAGCAGAGTAGTGTCTTGAACTGAACACACGAGATTCCAGAGGATCAACAAAGAAATACCTTACATGATATAATCGAGATATTCCAATAAGGGAATGATACTTAGAGCAGTATCTCTAAGATTAAATGAGATTCTTCAGATAAATGAAGCAATATCTCAACCAAATAAATGAGATTCTCCAAATCGACGAAGCAAGATCTTATATGATATAATCAAGATATTCTAGCAAGGGAATGATACCTCAATCATATCTAAGACTCTTCTAGGATACTAGAGCAGTATCTCTAAGAACAACTGAGATTCTTCAAATTAATGAAGTAGTATCTCAACCAGAGAAATTAGATTCTCCGAATCTACGAAGTAACATCTTATATGATATAATCGATATATTCCAATAAGGGAATGATACCTCAATCATATCTAAGGCTATTCGAGGATACTAGAGCAATATCTCTAAGAAAAAATGAGATTCTTCAAATAAATGAAGCAATATCTCAACCAGATAAATGAGATTCTCTGAATCAACAAAGCAATTTCTCAAGCAACAAATGAGATTCTTTGAATCAACGAAGCAGTATCTCAAACAATCATCTATTGGGGGAAATAGTTTAGAAAAGACTCCCTTTGAATGAGATTGACTGCCAAAGCTCTGCATGGTAAAAGCTCATAAGAGACTTTTTAGGATAACCTTTACTTGGGGAGAAACAAAGCAAGGACGCTGGGGAATATCATTATCAACCATAAAGTTGAAGGAGGACTTGCTGGGAAATAATTCCATGAGCACATGCAGAGTAATAACTCTATTGGTTTAAATAAGGAATGTCTAGGATACATATTATTGACCTTGGATCCTGAATTATGTTATGTTTGACGTTTTGTGTGACATGGGTGGAAGTATCATGCATGGAATGATGCATGAGATGTATGTAGGATGCAATTGCTGGGGATATTTTGGGTTACATGTAGGAATGAGAATGAATTTTTTGATTGTGTACATGGTTATGCCTAAGTATGCGGGTGATCGATATGATTGTGTTTTTGAATCTTCCTGTTTGGCAGGAAAACCATTTAGGAATGATGCATGTGATGTATGTGGGAATACAAATGGGTAATTGAGCTTTTGTAGGGTTTTATTCTTGGTCGCTAAATGAACTTGGACTTTGAAGGTGAACTTCCAGATAAGAACTAGTGAAAAAGATTAAACTTCCAGACGAGAACTGGACTTAAAGGATAACTTAACAAACAAGAACTGGTGAAAAGGATCAAACTGTAGACAGGAGCTGACTTTGTTTTTTGTTTATCATACGAGAATAGATTTTTAAAGTAGGTTACCAGATGAGAACTGGTTACAAAAAATACACTACCATACAAGAACCGGTATCAAAATAGGTGACCTACCAGATGAGAACTGATATTTGGTAAATGATTTTTCATACAAGAACGAGATTAAGAGATGATCCACGAGAACTGGTATTTGGTAAATATTTCCAGACAAGAACTGGACTTTGGAAATGGTTTTCCAGACGGGAACTGGACATTGAAAGGATTTTCCAGTCATGAATTGGACTTTGAAATGATTTTCCAGATGGGAACTGGACTTTGAATTGATTTTCCAGATGGGAGTTGAGCTTTGAATTGATTTACCAGACGGGAACTTGACATTGAATTTATTCGCCAGACGGGAACTGGACTTTGAAATGATTTTCCAAACGGGAGCTGGACTTTGAATTTCCAAGCAATGTTGGGCTTTAATGTGTCAGATCTTGTTGTTATAAGGCAATTTGATGCCAGGTTCATGTTATGGGGTTAGGCCCGATGAATGATATGCATGGCTTCATGTTAGAGAAAGGCGACATGACTAATGCATGAGGATGATTTATGCAATGATTTGAAGATTTTCAAAAATGCCCCTTTGTGGGTACTGGAAGAGAAGGTTTTTGCATCAAGGCTCCTTGTCTATCAAAAGGTTATTTTAGGGGGTGATAAGATGGTTCCCCAAAATTTGTCCTGAACTGTATGGTTGCTGACATGCGGCAAGGCTTTTGCTTGAATGGCTTAAAAACATGGAGAAGACTTGCTCCTATGTGGCCCATCTTTCCCCAGTTTGTTGGGTCCTTGTAGAAGTTTTCTTTGAAAGAAAGATTTGGGAAGCAACTATATCAGGATGAAAGTTTGGGATGGCTTGCCCCAGAATTTCGAGTCATGAAAGGATTTTTCCTTGATTAACCGACCCTTGGAGTGGTTGGATTTGACGTGCTTTTGAGGTAGCTTGCCCCGGTATGAGCGTTGAAGCGACTTAACTCACACTGACTGGATGTGGAAAGGAATTTCCCTTGGTAAACATAACCTCTAGGTGATCTTCCCCTAGTTGAGAGAGTCCTTAGATGGTTTTTCTAGATCAACTGATTCTTGAAATGATTTGCCCCCTAATCAACAGATGTTTAGAGACTTATTCAGACTAACTAATTCTTGGGTCATCTTCCTTCGATCAACTAATGTTTTTAGGTGGCAGGCCCTTGATTCATAGGATTCTGAGTTGGTCTTCATTCTGGTGAATAATCAAGTTTCTCTGATTTCTCTTTGTTGAAACTTCCATGATTTCAAGTACTGACTTGCAGTTAAAATTGTTCATTCAAAAATGGTAATTTTAATGCGATATTCATGCAAGTTTTGAAAAGAATCATTATTGAAATGATGTGATAGTATATGGTGAACGGAACATTAGTCTAAATGTTGTGTTGATTTAGCTATTTAGAATGCGAAAGATACAACGAGAATAATGACATTGATGTAGAAGATTAGCAAATCTTTAGGAGTCAGTTTACACAACCTTGTTGTAGTATGCTTTCAGAATAAACCCTACTTCAATTAGGTCTTTTAGGGTTGTAACAAGGCATGGTTCATGGTTTTTTAAACAAAGGATATAAGGCTCAAATTTGTTTTCAACCCGCCCCTACTTCGTGGTAAACTCCAATCCTACGCTCAATTAGTTCAACAGACTCATTCAATTTCCAAGAGAGTTTCAAGGTGTAAGGATAACGATGATGATTCAAGGTCTCTTAAAATGAAAGTCACCTTATTTTTTTTTTTGGATTTCGATGCCCCTTTGATTTTGGTATGGTGGTCACTGAATCTTGTTTTACTTTTGCTGAGGATTTTCATGACCTCTTTTGATTTTTGTTTTAATCCCTAACATTTTCCTAGACCGTTTGTTTTTAACCTTTAGTCCACCAGGATTGCCCTAATTTTTCCTAAGTCGCCTCTTGGATGTTCGACTTAGCGGGCTTTTTGATTGATTTTTTTGAGGTTGTGACTGACAAGTCATTGGTCATTGAAGAACAACCGACATAGATTACGATTTTTGCTTGGTTCCTTCGACATTTCAGGATGTGTACGAAGAATGATATATGGTTGACCTCTAGATGGGATGCATTTTCTTGTAATTCGAGTGCGTAATCATATTAGATGAACACTACCCTGCCCGACTTAAGCATAAGGGTTTGTAGATTCAAAAGAAAATCCTACTTATAGGCTCGAAGTGGTTGACTAGGGATTAACTCCTTATCTCTCTAGTATTTGGGGATTTGAAACAATGCATGTACATCATCAGCGGGATTTTATCTGAAAGCATAGAGTCAGCAATTATGGGTATTTTATTTTCGTCATTCTCCATCCAATCTTTACTTAAAACATCAGTTATAATAAATAAAATTGAATGGGAGAAACATGAATATATTTTTTTGTTTTTGATATAAGAGAAGAAAAATGAGCGAATTCGAGATAATTGATTCAAAACATGCATCATTACTTCATTAAAATTACCATAAAAACAACAATGTTTAAACACAAGTAGCTTTTAACAACAAAGAAACTACAAATGCAAATGAAAACAAATCAATCCAATGATTTCTAATATTGAGGATGTCTTCCTGTTTGGACCACTAGTTTTTAAGAGTGATAACATGAAATAATATCACATTTTTGGATTCGATTTAATTAAATTATATTATTATTTGTTTCAATTTATTTCATATTATTCGATATTACGTGGTATTTTCCCTTCTATTTGTCTCAGGTAACTTATTTGAAGCATAAGTGAAAAAGGAAGAAAAGGGGGGTGAAAAAGAGGATGAAAGCAAATTCCACTAAAGCCCAGCCCACAATTACAAGCCAGGAGCGCTGAAGCTGTGACGACCGCCACACAAGGTGTGACGAGCGTCACGCCCTGCTACTTTGTGTTACGAGCGTAACACATGGTGTGATGAACGTCACACCCCACTCCTATATTTTTGGCTTTTAACACGCAACAGAGGCACGTTGAAGCCTATTCTTCCGCTTGACTCGTTGAAGCGTGCAAGTTACTTACGGAATGCACTTTTGGAAACGGTTACAAATGAGAGTAATATAAATAGAGCCAAAGATCCAACCCTGCAGCTCTCGCTCTCTCTCGGTCTCGCTTCTTTTTCCGCCGTGCAAGCATTTACAGCATTAATTTTCTACAGCTTTCTATTATTAGCAATTTTTATTTCCTTTTCTTTTCCAGTCAATTTTCAGAGCACTTAATTAATTTTTCACACAATAGTTTCTACACCGGAAATTATTGTGTATCTTTTACTGGATCTAACCTTACGTTAGATCATAGTATTTTATTCCTTTGCTTTTATTTTCCTGTCCGATTGAAGATTGCAAGAACAAATCCAACCGGTCTGTGGTGGAGTGTTCAAGATTCCTATTAATTATTCAGGTTCTTTAATTTATTGTTTTAATTTATATATGCTCTGCATTACTGTTTATTTATATTGTTTGCCTGATATGGTTTTATTTAAGCATGATAATTGTTCAGACCTGTTTAGCATGTCCGGCTAATTAATTTAGATATCGGTATGTAAAGTAAGCGGAATAAGGAATCAAAACTAAGTTGGTTTAATTTTATTTAAAATTAACGTCACTCTTTTTATGGTCTCAATTTACAGAGTTAATACCAAGGTTTTTGTACGAAAGTAAAAGACATAAAGAAGTTAAAATCAATAGAACGACGGTTTGAGTTTTTAACTGGACAGTGTAAATTGGACATTAATTCTAAATTAGGGCGAAAGCAATTTTTAGAGTTAATTAAATTCTATTTTTTTTCAAAAAGTATTTTTAAAGGTTAAATGTGAGGACGAGAGTTAAGCATTTAAGTTTAATTATATAATCTAAGTCAATAGAGCGAGAGTTTGAGACGAGGGTGTTTAAACGGTTATTATTTTAATGAAAAGAGTTTCTATAGATTCTGTTGTTTTCAAAAAGTGATTTTGGACTTAACTAATAAGTGACAGCTACGTTAACATAAAGTCATAGTCTATTCAACAGAGCGAGAGTTTGAGATAAGACTTTTAAGTCAATAGTGTCTACTGAAAAGATTTATTTTAAAAACCAAGAAACCAACGAAGATTTGATTCCCTAATTACGACGAACTACATACCGATATCCGCTTAATTGATATTTAAATTAGATCCAATTTTAGTTTTACTTTTCCCTCTAATCATCAAAGTATCATCCGCCTTAGCTTTACGAAGTAACCTTAGAAAAACGGTATATCGATTCATAAGTCCCTGTGGGATCGATATCTTTTAAAACTACGCGATAGAACTGTGCACTTGCAGTTAGTACCCCAATAGACTTATAAAGTCGCGATCAAGTTTTTGGCGCCATTGCCGGGGACTTTTATTTAGTCGATATCGTAACCCTTCTGTTACGCTGTAGAGACTAAGGCAATTTTTTTTCTTTCTTTCGTTGATTTGTATGCCACACACTCGCTCACAAGGCGAGCCGTTTTACTTACGAATCAACTACATTGAACTATATCTCCGAGTCTTACGACGAATT
The DNA here is from genome assembly GCF_024323335.1 of Lathyrus oleraceus. Lineage (NCBI taxonomy): Eukaryota > Viridiplantae > Streptophyta > Magnoliopsida > Fabales > Fabaceae > Lathyrus > Lathyrus oleraceus. The sequence continues at coordinate 320,522,634 of NC_066585.1, read as the reverse complement.
CGGGAATATCGTGCTGCAAACAATCTCCCTCCTATCGAAGTGCCCGACCTCAAAACTCTTCTTCCTTCGCCGATACCCGAGATGGCAGAACCAGCTCGTGCTCTTCGAGATTACGCCGCTCCATCGCAAGATGAGCCGCATTCGAGTATTGCTCCACCCGCAATCGAAGCAAACAACTTCGAACTTAAACCTTCGCTGTTATAAGCAGTGCAACAGAATCAATTCTCTGGAAATCCTGCCAAGGATCCAAACCTTCATTTATCCGTATTTGTCCAATACGCTGATACTCTTAAAGCTAACGGTGTCACTTCAGAGGCGATTCGACTTCGTCTTTTTCCCTTCTCGTTAAGAGATAAAGCTAGAAGATGGCTTCAGTCTCTTCCTTCCAACTCGGTCACCACATGGAATGAGTTGAAGAAAGTCTTTCTTGCCCGATATTTTCCTCCAAGCAAAACAGCTATGTTGAGAGCCCAGATAAATGGATTTAAACAGAAAGATAACGAGTCTCTTTTCGAAGCATGGGAAAGATACAAAGACATGATGAGACTTTGTCCACACCATGGTTTAGAGGACTGGTTAGTAATTCATACCTTCTATAATGGTCTCTTATACAACACAAGGTTAACAATAGACGTCGCCGTAGGTGGTGCGCTTATGGATAAACCTTATGCCGATGCTTATCAACTTATCGAGAGCATGGCCCAAAACCATTGTCAGTGGGGAAGCGACCGAACAATGGTAGAAAAACCTCAAACGAAAAGTGGCATGTACGAGATAAGTAGCCTTGATCATGTTAATGCAAAAGTGGATGCTCTGGCCCAGAAAATTGAAAGTTTAAATGTATCACCTCCAGCCACCGTGGTTGCCGCAACTCAAAATTGCGAAGTCTGTGGAATCCAAGGTCACACTCCTGCAGATTGTCAACTCCTAACAGGAATCCAAGCAGAGCAAGTGAATTATGCTCAAGGAAATCCCTACTCGCATACCTATAACTCAAACTGGAAGAACCATCCTAATTTTTCATATAAGAGCAATAATGCTTTATACGCACCAGGACAAGCTCCCAGTCAAGCCCCAGCTATACCCCCTGGATATCAAAAGCCGACCCCATCTACACCTAACAATAATGTTCCTAGGAAATCCATCTTGGAAATCATGATGGAGAACTTCATAGCTTCTCAACAGCAAACCAATAAAGATTTCTTAAACCAGAATGTACACACTAGCGAACAAATTAAACAACTAGCAAGTAAAGTAGATGCCCTGGCTACCCATAACAAAATGCTAGAAACACAAATATCACAAGTAGCTCAACAACAAGCGCCTACCGCTGCCCCAACTGGTACATTTCCTGGACAGCCCCAACCTAATCCGAAAAGCCACGCTCATGCAATTATATTGAGAAGTGGAACAGAGGTAGAAGGACCGTCTGATCCAAGAATTGAAAACCAAAACTCTAAAAATTCAACTAAGGAAGAAAATAAACCTAAGGAAAAGGAGGAGAGTAATAAGGAAACCGTAGAAAAGAAAGAACCTTATGTACCTCCACCACCTTATAAACCACCTATCCCTTACCCTCAAAGGCTTATTAAAACCAAAGATGCGGGCCAATTTAAAAAATTTGTTGACTTACTGAAACAATTAAACGTCACAATTCCTTTTACAGAAGCTATTACGCAGATGCCCTCATATGCTAAGTTCTTAAAATAAATTCTTTCTAATAAAAGGAAACTTGAAGAGAGCTAAACCATTACACTCACTGCTGAATGCAGCGCTATAATCCAGAATATGCCTCCTAAACTTAAAGATCCTGGTAGTTTCTCTATACCCTGTCACATAGGAAAATTTGTCATAGACAAAGCTCTATGCGATTTAGGAGCCGGTATCAGTATTATGCCTTTATCCATATGCAAGAAACTGGAAATGGGAGAATTAAGACCAACTAAAATGTCTGTGCAATTAGCAGATCATTCCGTTAGATATCCTGTAGGAATTCTTGAGAACGTTCCCGTGCGCATAGGTCAATTCTACATTCCAACCGATTTTATAATTATGGACATAAGAGAAGATGAAGTTACACCCATTATATTGGGAAGACCATTCTTAGCAACCGCCGGTGCTATCATAGACATAAAACGAGGACGACTCACTTTCGAAGTAGGAGAAGAGAAAATTGAGTTCATTCTTTCCCAATTTTTGAAAGCACCTACAATAGATGACACATGTTACTTCATGGATATCATCGATGAATGCATAAAAGAAACAGAGTTAGAAAATGACAAATTGTCTGACTATCATGTAGAAGACAGACTTAACCAATGTTTAGCAATGACATCGGATCCTACGCAATGCCTTAAGAAACCAAACCTCGACCTGAAAACACTTCCCAAAAATCTGAGATATGAATTCCTAGACTTAGAACTTGAACGACCAGTGATAGTTAATGCAGACCTAGGAAAACTCGAAACCGAAAAACTCCTACATATCTTAAGAAAATACCCAACCGCACTAGGATACAACATCACCGATCTTAAAGGGATAAGTCCTTCTATTTGTATGCATCACATCATGCTAGAAGAAGACTGTAAAACTTCTAGGGAACATCAGAGGAGACTAAACCCGATCCTGAGTGAGGTAGTGAAAAAGGAAGTAACAAAGTTATTAGAGGCAGGTATCATATATCCTATATCTGATAGCAAATGGGTTAGTCCTGTACACGTAGTACCAAAGAAAGGAGGTATAACAGTTATTGAAACTGAAAAAGGAGAAACTATAACCAAACGAATCGAATCGGGATGGAGAATGTGCATTGACTATAGGAAACTAAACAAAGCAACCCGAAAAGATCATTTCCCTTTACCATTCATTGACCAGATGTTAGAACGATTAGCAAAACATTCTCATTTCTGCTATCTAGACGGATACTCAGGCTTCTTTCAAATACCAATTCATCCTGATGACCAAGAAAAGACAACATTCACATGTCCTTTTGGTACCTTCGCTTATCGACGAATGCCGTTCGGCTTGTGCAATGCTCCTGCAACCTTCCAAAGGTGCATGATGGCAATATTCGCCGATTTTCTCGAAAACATCATGGAAGTATTTATGGATGATTTTTCCGTATGCGGACAAAGCTTTGAAGAATGTCTTGAAAACCTAGAAAGAGTTCTAGAACGATGTGTAAAAGTAAACCTAGTACTTAATTGGGAAAAATGTCACTTTATGGTACAAGAAGGAATTGTTTTAGGACACATCATATCAAATAGAGGAATTGAAGTAGACAAAGCCAAAATAGAAGTAATCGAAAACCTTCAACCTCCGAAAACTGTGAGAGAAGTACGAAGCTTCTTAGGACATGCCGGTTTTTACCGACGATTCATTAAAGATTTCTCTAAAATAACTAAACCTTTAACCGGATTATTGATGAAAGATGCTAAATTCATCTTCGACAATAAATGTTTAGAAGCATTTCAAACGCTTAAACAAGCATTGATCTCCGCGCCCATAATGCAGGCTCCAGATTGGAATGAACCATTCGAAATAATGTGTGACACAAGTGACTACGCCGTAGGCGCTGTTTTAGGACAACGAAAGGATAAAAAGCTTCACGTTATATATTACGCAAGTAGAACCCTAGACGAAGCACAAATGAATTACGCCACGACCGAGAAAGAACTTTTAGCAGTAGTATTTGCATTACATAAATTTCGTTCTTACTTGGTCGGAGCTAAAATAATCGTTTACACTGACCACCCCGCCATTAAGTACCTCTTAACAAAAAAGGACGCTAAACCTAGACTCCTAAGGTGGATTTTGTTGCTACAAGAATTCGATTTGGATATCAAAGATAAGAAAGGAACTGAAAACGTAGTAGTAGATCACCTCTCTAGACTTGAAAACCTGGAACCGGAAAGAACATCGATCAACGATGATTTCTCGTACGATAAACTTATAATTACTTTGGAAGAAAATAAAGCTGATAAACAGGTAGAGACCACCCTAGCTATATGTGTTACACCATGGTACGCCGATCTCGTCAATTATTTAGCTGCCGGAATAGTTCCACCTAATCTATCTTACCAACAAAAGAAACGATTCTTCCATGACATAAAACATTATTACTGGGATGACCCTTTACTTTTCAAAAGAGGCCCCGATGGTATTTTCCGTCGGTGTATACCTGAAGAAGAGATAGAAAATATAATCCAACACTGTTACTCCGCTCCTTATGGTGGACATGCAAGTACATCCAAGACCTGTTCTAAAATCCTACAAGCCGGTCTTTATTGGCCAAACATATGGAAAGATGTACATAATGCCATCAAGAAACGTGATAGATGTCAACACACAGGAAACATATCTAGACGTGACGAGATGCCACAAAAGGGCATTTTGGAAGTAGAGATTTTCGACGTGTGGGGAATAGATTTCATGGGACCTTTTCCGCCTTCTTTTGGTAACAAGTACATACTCGTAGCAGTTGACTACGTATCAAAATGGATTGAAGCTATAGCTTCTCCAACAAATGACACACGAGTAGTAACTAGACTCTTTAAGAATATAATTTTCCCAAGATTTGGTGTCCCAAGAATAGTAGCCAGTGATGGAGGATCGCATTTCATATCTAAGGTACTCGAAAAACTACTGTTTAAGTATGGTGTAAAGCATCGAGTAGTAACACCTTACCATCCTCAAACCAGTGGACAAGTGGAAGTGTCTAACAGAGAAATTAAACAAATATTAGAAAAAATAATCGCCACCTCAAGGAAAGACTGGTCATCAAAACTATCCGAAGCTTTATGGGCATATCGAACCGCCTATAAAACTCCCATAGGAACAACCCCATTTAAGCTTATTTATGGAAAATCTTGCCACCTCCCGGTAGAATTAGAACATAAGGCCTACTGGGCTATTAAAAATCTAAATTTAAACTATAAGGCCGCTGGTGAAAAGCGAATTCTTGACATAAACGAATTAGAGGAACTTCGACAAGACGCCTACGAAAATGCCAGAATCTACAAAGAAAGAACGAAAAAATGGCATGATAAACGTATATCAAGAAAAATCTTAAAACAAGGCGATATAGTCCTTTTGTTCAACTCTAGACTTAAGCTATTCCCAGGAAAACTACGTTCTAGATGGTCAGGCCCTTTCCAAATCACCAATGTCTTTCCAAGTGGAGCGGTGGAAATTAAAGGAAAATCTATTGAACCATTTATCGTAAACGGGCAGCGTCTAAAACATTATCATTATGCTAAGAATAATGAAGATTCGCAAGTCCTGCACTTAGACGTAATGCCTCCAGAATTTATAGATTATATTTGATAGTTTTTATGTCGAGCTTGCGACATTAAACAAAGCGCTTCGTGGGAGACAACCCACAAATATTTTTTTATTTGTATTTCTTCTTTGACTATTCTTTTAAATTTTATTCAGTATTCATTCTTCATTTATTTTAATTTATAAAAAAATTCTTCTTTTCTTCTTTCGGCATTTGGCCAAATCCTGACTAAAACTCTTGTTTTTCTTTTCTCTAGCTAACACTAACCTGATGGGACAAATTGATCATATGGGTATCAAATTCAGAGGGAAAGCTTAGAAACAAAAGTTCGAGGAACTAGCAGAGAGAGAGATGCTACCTAGCTTGTATGCTGATGACTGGGCAATGACTGCCCTTGGACTAAGAGAAAGTGTCATGTATTTGCTGAGTCAAATAGGATGGGAAACCACTCCTATTCGAAGACAATTCGTCACTTACAGGAGACTGACTCTAGAATTCCTTTGCTCTCTGATCTATCTACCCAGTCATGGAAAAGGAATAAGCAGAGGTTTCATTCAGTTCAGAATGTTCAACATGGAGTATCAATTTAACATTCAAGACTTTACTAACCTTTTAGGTTTCCCTACCTCTTTTGATACATTCACAGTGAGCCAAGAAGACCTTTTTGAATATAGAGAACTTGAACATTTTTGGGGAAGTTTGACTGGAAATGACGACCCCGAGGAACATGAGTTTCTTTCTAGAAACATACATAACCCGGCCTTTCGCTATTTCCATAAGATCCTGGCCCACACCCTTTTTGGGAAGAAGTAAAATACTACTACAGTATCACGTGATGAACTCTTCATCATATTTTGTGCTTCCCAAAACCGTCCAGTGAATGGTGCCACTTTTATGTTGGCGAACTTTGACCTCCTTATCCAAGATGAACGAGCACCGATTTAAATAGGCGGATTGATAACCATGATTGGTAATGCTATCGGATTACGTCAACCTATGCTTGACCTAAGCCCTTTTTGTGGCATTGCGACTATGAGTATACCCTTCCTTTTCAACATTATGTTTATAGCAAACCTCGGGCCTGAAGAGTTCGAACTAATAATTGACAACCAAGTTCTTTGCCTATTCACTTTGCCTAGTCCGAGGACTAGTGTTCATAACCGCAATAACTGGCTCTACAACCTGAACGAAACACCTTCTCCTGCTAGATCTACTGAATCCATCCAGGACTATGAGATTTGTGACGACCAGATTCCTTATGCTGAGTCTGACCCTCAGACACCATCTGGTTATTATGATATTGACCCTCCACCTCAACCTATCCCGACCGAAGAGTCGGCAATACCAGATCTTAGACATCATATGCCCGGAGCTAATTATAAGACCACCATTCAAGCTTTGACGTCAGAACAAGACGCCCTCAGAGAAGAGTTAGCTAATATGGGACAAGAATTTCTGGGGTACATGAGCAGCATGACAAATCAATTCCACGAGTTGCTAAACTGTGTTAACTCATTCGCTCCTCCGGCCAGAGATCCTGCAAGTGGCTAGAAGTTGTTTTTCTTAGTTACTTAGTTTTAGTTTAGGCTATTTATTTGTTTTGTTTCACATTATTTTTAATATTAGTATTTGTTTTTCTTTCGCATGTTTGCTTTTGTTTTCCAATGTTACATTATTATTATTTTATGAAGTTATTGCATTATTGGTTTATTTTATTTTGATCTATGCAATTTCTATAATTACAAGTAATGATATCTACTATATGCTAATAATTACTATGCCTGTTAAAGAAATACATATATTATGGTAGTAGAATAGCATGCAAGGCAATTTAAAAGCATTACAATAGCAAAATAAAATAAGCATAAGCAAAACAAAATAACAAAAATAAAATATAATAATAAAAACAAATTATGAAGCACCCACGCAAGCAGTGACCGTTGCAAGCTGACTGTGTGACGAGCGTCACACACGCCATCACGGTCGTCACACCAAGTGCTTGTGACGCCTGTAACACCCCTGTCACGAGCGTGACACCTTCAGACTAGGTGAACGTTAGTAACCGTTGGGGACACGACCGTTACACCACCCCACTTTTTACCTTCCCCATTCACTTACCCATTTACTCACATTTACCCACATTTAATTATTTTTCACCCACTCCCTTTACAACTTCCAAAACTTTTCCTATAAATACCCACCATACCTTTCTTTCTACATCATCCTAACATACATTTCTCCATACAAAATCCTTTTTCATCCCTTCTCCTCCTTTCAACCCACTTATCAGTATGGCGGGAAACCAACAATTCGGAAATATCATCTTCCGATACGAAGATGATAATTAACAAAGGGAGCAGTTCGAGCGTTTCCAACAGCGAGGTGTCGTATCTACCAGGTATCCTGATTTAAATTGTTTACAAGAATTAGGATTACTTCAGGGTATACAATGGATGCTCCGCCTTGCTGATTTAACCTTTCTATGCACACACAATCAACCTACCTACCCATCTCTCACCTTAGAATTTTTAAGTTCTTATTCGTACAACACTCATACCGGTGAAGACGAGTACTTAACCGGTACCGCAACCTTCCGCATGTTCAACACCGAATACTCACTATCCCAGGATCAGTTGAGTGCCATGCTACAGTTCCCTGTAGGAGACCGAGTCCACCCAAGAATCCCTCCGAACTCCCAATGGCACATACACGCCTTCGACCTGTTTAGAAAAATATCCGGTGTGGAAACCGATAATTGGGATGCACTACTTGCTTCCCATATACATAACCCAACCATCCGGTATTTTATCCACATCCTGCAAAACACAGTTTTTGGAAGACCGAACAACAGCAAAGTCAACGCCAAGGAATTATTCTTCCTCCACTGCGTCTTTGAAATGGATACAAAGGTAAACGCTGCTTCTTTCTTATTTCATCATATCCGCACCCTATGTGCTAGAGGCCGCCAACCTTTCGTGATTGGAGGATTAATAACCTCCATAGCACTTGGTTTGAAACTAGGGGACCGACTTCAAAAATTTACAAGCTCTCCCACCCCTATTTATGGATATAAGTTATTGTCGGTCCAGCCGCCTAATCAAAAACAGGGTAGGCGGAAGGTATTATCTTATGGTGAATAACCACGAAGTCCCAAGCGTCGTTTTACCCAACATTGCCCTCACAGATGTCACCAACCCCAACCGCTTCATCTACGACCTTAATGCTCCCAAAGCTACATAGCCTACACACGCAAACCCGCCTCCAGACGAGTTTGAAGAAATGGAGCAAGGTTATCAAGGTCCTGAGCAACAATCAATCCCGCTCAACCCTTCCGATAATGCAACTGGTTCATCCTCACGACGTCGTCGACGAAGAAGGCCAGCAACCAACGATGACATCATGGATGCTATTGATGGTATGCAAGCGCAGAATCTCGAAGTGATGCAAATGATGCGCCAGATGCAACAACAACAGGAAGCGAGGAATGCAATAACCGACCAGCGGTTCACTGAGTTGCTCAGCAGGTTTGACGACTTAGGAGTACGTCAATGATCACCAGGTCCAAGAACAAGAGGCGGCAGGCAGCATTGACTTTAGTTTCTTTTTCTTTTTTCTATTTCTTTTGTTTTCTTTGAAACATTGGGGACAATGTTTCATTTAAGTGGGGGGGGGGGGGAAACCTTGTTCTTTCAACCTTCCCTTTTCAAGTATGTTATTTTCCCTTTCATTGTTATTTCCCTTCCTTATTATAAAAAAATAAATAAAAAAATTATTATAATATATATTTATTTTAAGTTAAGTCCCTAGTGTGAAAAAATTCTATTATCTATTCCCCTCAATTTTCTTGAGCCATAACAAAAATTCAACACACTCAGTAAATATAAAGGTTGCTTATTTTATCAAACTTGAGTGAAATCAAGACAAAATTGTTACCATACCAACGCTCTAAACAAACCTCAACATGTTAGATCAGAAAAGTACCTATTATACCAATCCCTTGAACTTTTAGTTTTATAGTAACCCCGAGTAGTTTATACAAGAAGTCAGCACCATCTCAATAGCAAACTACGTGGAGAGCTGATGAATATAAGTGAATGATTCCCAAAATAACAAAAATATATATATATATATCAGGAAATGCACTAATTAAGTTAGGTGATCCTTACCAGATCATTTAATCTAAAGGTTGTAGATCATACAAAAGCATAATACGAAAGATCCATTATGAGTTGGTTCAGCAGGTATCTGGTGCTGAACTTGGTAGGGCGGACTACGGTCCGATCCCCCGCAATCTGCAATGGACTAAATAACGAAGTTATCCAACTTATGTACCAGAACTTCAAGCTAAAAAGGGGATCAGAATCACTAACCGGTTACTCCACTATGCGCGCGAAAAGATAAAGGGCTTAATGTGATTTCGCTAGAATGAAAACGGGTGAAATAAGAGTAAAGGAACTAGGATAGCTATAATAGCATTACTCGAACTGGTTTGCATAAGGTGGGGTTATCTGAGGTTGTGACGGTGGTTGTTGATGTCAAGATTAAACAAGGTTTACATGCAACCTAGTACAAATTGATGTGTGTTTTGAAATTTCATCTGGCCAAATTTTTAAAACGATTTCTATACTGTATCTTGCTTGAGGACAAGCAAAGGTCTAAGTATGGGGGAGTTTGATAACATGAAATAATATCACATTTTTGGACTCGATTTAATTAAATTATATTATTATTTGTTTCAATTTATTTCATATTATTCGATATTACGTGGTATTTTCCCTTCTATTTGTCTCAGGTAACTTATTTGAAGCATAAGTGAAAAAGGAAGAAAAGGGGGGTGAAAAAGAGGATGAAAGCAAATTCCACTAAAGCCCAACCCACAATTACAAGCCAGGAGCGCTGAAGCTGTGACGACCACCACACAAGGTGTGACGAGCGTCACGCCCTGCTACTTTGTGTTACGAGCGTAACACATGGTGTGACGAACGTCACACCCCACTCCTATATTTTTGGCTTTTAACGCACAACAGAGGCACATTGAAGCCTATTCTTCCGCTTGACTCGTTGAAGCGTGCAAGTTACTTACGGAATGCACTTTTGGAAACGGTTACAAATGAGAGTAATATAAATAGAGCCAAAGATCCAACCCTGCAGCTCTCGCTCTCTCCCGGTCTCGCTTCTTTTTCCACCGTGCAAGCATTTACAGCATTAATTTTCTACAGCTTTCTATTATTAGCAATTTTTATTTCCTTTTCTTTTCCAGTCAATTTTCAGAGCACTTAATTAATTTTTCACACAATAGTTTCTACACTGGAAATTATTGTGAATCTTTTACTGAATCTAACCTTACGTTAGATCATAGTATTTTATTCCTTTGCTTTTATTTTCCTGTCCGATTGAAGATTGCAAGAACAAATCCAACCGGTCTGTGGTGGAGTGTTCAAGATTCCTATTAATTATTCAGGTTCTTTAATTTATTGTTTTAATTTATATATGCTCTGCATTACTGTTTATTTATATTGTTTGCCTGATATGGTTTTATTTAAGCATGATAATTGTTCAGACCTGTTTAGCATGTCCGGCTAATTAATTTAGATATCGGTATGTAAAGTAAGCGGAATAAGGAATCAAAACTAAGTTGGTTTAATTTTATTTAAAATTAAAGTCACTCTTTTTATGGTCTCAATTTACAGAGTTAATACCAAGGTTTTTGTACGAAAGTAAAAGACATAAAGAAGTTAAAATCAATAGAACGACGGTTTGAGTTTTTAACTGGACAGTGTAAATTGGACATTAATTCTAAATCAGGGCGAAAGCAATTTTTAGAGTTAATTAAATTCTAATCTTTTTCAAAAAGTATTTTTAAAGGTTAAATGTGAGGACGAGAGTTAAGCATTTAAGTTTAATTATATAATCTAAGTCAATAGAGCGAGACTTTGAGACGAGGGTGTTTAAACGGTTATTATTTTAATGAAAAGAGTTTCTATAGATTCTGTTGTTTTCCAAAAGTGATTTTGGACTTAACTAATTGTCGCATTACGCGAAAAACCGGCGGGAAAACGAAACAACAGAGCCGCCACCGTGCGTTATTTATCCCAAAGAGGGAAAGGAAACGCTCGAAGTAAACCTGGAAAGAACATGGTCTCACGACCAGAGAAAGATGGGATCGGGAGTCGGTTATGCGAAGGGAAGGTATTAGCACCCCTACGCATCCGTCGTACTCGACGGGATCCACGCTCAGAAAGAAAGGATAAGGTTGCTAAAGACTGCTCAAACAAACTGCACACACAGGCTGAAAGGAGACACAGAAAGACAAAAGAAACTAACTCGGAAGGATATCGCATCCTGGGCCTACGTAGTCTGTCAGGCACAAACATCAGAGTCGACGTAGTTCGGGACAGGGGGAAACGTGCTCGCTAGGATGTCGCATCCTATGCATACGTATCTTCTCTGACTGGAGAAGAATCAGAGCACTCGTAGCTCGGCTAACTCACGCCAAACAAAACCACACAGGAAACCGACTGCCAATCGCTGGACTTACGTCAGACTCCACACAAACAGGCAAACATGGAAACCGAATGCCAATCGCTGGACTCACATCAGACTCCGAACCAACAAACACACACACACAGGAAACCGACTGCCAATCGCTGGACTTACGTCAGACTCCAACGCACACAAAGGGGTTGAAAAAGAAAAAGGGCGCCCAGAGAGATCAGCTCATCTCCTGCCTACGTACCTCGATCAGGGCGACGTAGTTCCCCTACACAGGGAAAAAGGACTAGCCTAACCAAATACAAAGGGAGACACAAACTACTAGGGAGACTACGACTCGAGCCTAGAAGTTGTCATGCATACCATCCCTATGTTAAGGTTTCTACCTAACTTGCACAGGGAGCAAGCTATCGTAAACAGCACAAGCAAAAATATACAAGCACACAAAGCAAGCGCACACACTATATGCACACAATTGGGCTCATACAAGGTTAGGCTGTGAAACACAAGCTAACTGGAATCGGGTGTAGTTAGCTCTTAACCCTAACATTGAGAGTTAGGGTGAAGCAGATGAAATGGGAAGTGAGGGTAAGACCTCACAACTCTTATCCCTAGCCTGGGAGAGCTTCAGACAAATGAAAGTGTGGGAGTTCAGAAAGTAGGAACTCTTCTCCACATATGACTGACACAACAAAGATCTTGGGTTAATATCCACAATGCATCAACACAAGGTGTGTGAGCAAAGTGAATGACACACTGAATAGCAGGAGATGGATTACACATCTCTTTTATCTGCCAATTTCCTCATAGAGGTCTTTTCCTGCTTGGCACAAAGATAAACAAACACAAGCATTGCCTCTTAAGGAGGGCTTCAGACAGGTGCCTGCCCACATAACAGGACAGGTCTTCCAGACTACATGAAGTCAGAGAGTTATACCTCAATGGTTAAGCAACCAAGAAAAGCAAAAGCAAGTTCAAAAGAACTCAAAGCAACTTAGGTACCTGAAAAAAAAATCTAACCCAATCAGTATACAATTCAAACAATCAAACAGACAACAGTCAATCACACAATCAGACAGATAAGCAAGCAATGCAACAGTGAGCAAGGCACAAGCCATTAAGCCACTTGGTCTCAAAACCTACAAAACAACTCAAGGTTAGTGTAACACCTCAAAATTTGCCCTCCTCTCTTGGGACTAGCATAACATATTTGCATATCATTTTAGGTCATTAGTCATTGCATATTGCATATCATGTGGTTACATTGTGCAAATCATCCTCCCAAGTCTTGATCAGAAGATGAAGAGGTCATGATGCAAGCTAGGGTTTCATTGATTGAATGGACTGGTCACTAACTATCTGAGGGTGGTGCTACAAATTAGGGTTTCATGGTTCTCAAGGAGATTGATCTTCATCTTGGTGGAAATGATACATCATCATCATCATGGTCTTGTTATCATCCAGAGGTTCAGAAGATTGATCAGATACCTTGAGATTAGGGTTTTGACCACTAGTCAACCCTAATCAGTTGCATTGGGCCAATCAGGGCATAACAAGGAGATGGGGTCTACAATGGATATGGGGATCATTTCATGATTGTATTGAGCTTATTGAGGATAGGGTTTCATCATTGAGCCATTTCATCAGAAGATTGGGGCTCAGATTGATCAGTGCATTGCCAGATTCATCTATCAGTTGAAAAAGTCAACTGTGGTCAACTGTGCTTGATTTTATGGATTTGGAGGTGAAATTGAGTTGGATACACTTCATTTATGTTGAAACAAGCTTCATTTGACATGTCAAAGCTCAAGAATGAAGAAAATAAAGTCAGACAAAAGTTGCCAAAAATGGAAAGTGACTTGTAATGGAAGTTTCCAAAAATGGAAAGTTTTTTCATCACAAAATTACATGTCCAAAAAAGCTTCAAATGAAAATTTGTTCAACATGAAAGTTGTAGATCTTGGTCTCACCTTTCCAAAAAGTCCAAGAACTTGAAATTCCCATGTATGGTTGGCAAGTTATGGCTCATTCATTTTCCAAAAATGCCTATAATCAGAGTGGCATAACTTTCACATGGAATGGCCAAAATGGTTGATCTTTTTATGAGCAAACTCCATTTCACATGTACTTTCAGGGTGCATAATCAAAATTCATCAAAAATGGTCAATGCAAAAGGTCAATTTTCAAGTGCACTAATTAAAATCCAAGGGCAAAATGGTCCAAGTTGAGAAATACATGGAATTTTGGAATGGGACTTTTTGCAACATACTCCAAATGACATTTAGAAGATGTTTGAGCTGTCATGAGCTGTCATGGTTCAATATTTGGCAAGGGCATTTTGGAACTTGCACTTAAGTTTCATATTATGCTAATCACATGAGTTTTTGCTAATTGGTGATTAAGAGAATGATTAAGCTGAAGTATAAAGTTCTAATTGTAACAGAATTGCAAATCATAATCACAATTCTCAAGAACCTAACCAACTTTCCCTCCAAATTCACCAAAACTCATCAAGAACTTCATCAAACAAAATTCATCAAAACTTCATCAATTCTTCATCATTTGGCACGATTTTTCTTTGGTTGATCTTCTACAAGCATAAACTTCAACTGTTTTGAGGAATTGTGGTTGAAATCTTGCTGGATCGTGACTGTTCATGTGATGCTTATCAATGGTGATTCAAGAATTCTTGCTGCTAGATCGTGTTTGAGCTGAGATAGCTTCTCCAATCATCTTCCTAAAGCTTCATCTGCATCTGTTTTGGATAATCGTGCGCAAAAGCTTCAAGAATCATCACTGCCATCTCCAAGGTGCATAAAATCGAATCTCACCAATTCTTGAATTAGCATATGCGTTTTGTAGTGTGTTCAATGTAGATGATCATGATGTGTTTAGTTTTTGAATTGATTAACTGTAGAGAGAGATATCGTGATTTGAAGATTTGTGTTCATGACTTTAAATGCTCGATCCCGATTGTATGTTAGAAATTAGGAGAAATGAGTTACATATTTGGAATCTACATGCTCATGCGGTTCTTTTGATTATACTCTTGTTAATTTTGGTTGATGTTCGATGTTCTTGAATTTCTGCGTTTTCTGGAGATTTCTTGAGCAAAAACGATGAACATGTGCTGTTTGATCTTCAAAAGTGCCTGGCCATTTGAATAACTTGTTTGCCGCCAGTTTTGGCCAATAGGAACATTTCCTGGCCGTGTATGGATACTACGTCGTTTTGGCGTACTGCCTCAATATTACAAAACTGCCACTGCAGCATTTAATTAAATGTTTATTTCATTTCTTTTTCTTTTGATATTTTCATTTGCTACATGAACTTCAAAAATCCCTAGAGGCTTCATTTTGCATCCAATTTTGGTGAGATTTTTTGCATAATGCTCATGATGATGTGAAGAATTTTATGATGATTTTTGTGAATTTTTGCACGTGTGGAAAAATAGTTGACCTAGGGTTTGTTGATTGTGTCACATTTTTGTATGTTTTGCAAAATTTATCATGAAATGCTCATACCTTTAAAGAAATGGATGAAAATTTTTGAGCTTATTCTGGACATGTTGATGGTGATTTCCATGTAAAGTTTATGATTTTTGGATACTTGGTGATGGAGATATGATTTTTTGAATAGAGGTGTGACAATTTGTGTCACACCAAGCTAGGTCATCTTTCTGATTTTATTTGCCTGGCTTAGGAATGTTTGATTGCTCCAATTTTTTGCATGAATGATTATTGGTATGTCAAGATAACATGTGAATTTTGCTGGAATTTTTGGTTGCATTTTCAAATTGATTGATAATTTTCTTCTCTGTATGCTCATTTGGTGACCTTGTGTGATACATGTTGGCATTTTGCTTGTGAAATTCTCATATGGTATTGGATGAAGATGAAATTTGACCTGAGCATGCTAGACACATTATTGGACCTCATGGTTTTGATCCCATTCATTTCTTAATTGTGGTCACTATTTTATGAATTATTGAAGTGGATGATTGTTTGGATGTCTTGAATTGGCTTGTATAATTGTGTCTGGATTTCTTGATTTTCATTGACCTACTTTCTTTTGTCCAATTGAGCTGAAAATTAACATGCGATACATTGAATGTGTTCTGTTTAGGTGTGAATTTTTGTGGAATTAATTGAATTGTTTTGGTATGCTTTTGATTGAGATAGTTCTGTTTGGACTTTTGAAGTTGCAAATTGCATGATTGATGTTAAATTGTGCATGAAATGATAATGGTGATTGATATGAGCATGGGACCAATTGCATTTGCTTTTAATTTGTTTGAATGTGATTTTGGTTGGTTTGCACTTGCTGTTTTGATTTTTTTATCCCCTTTGGACCCTAGGCTTGGCCTAGTGGTCTAGTTTCTCACATTTGGTTTGGATTTTCAGGATGAAATGCACATTGCTTAAGGAGATTGCTTCAAGTCAATTTGGATTGAGTTTTGTTTGATGTTGTGAACTAACATTGGCTTTGTGTTGTAGGTTTGATGCTTGAGCTTGAGCTCATGGCTTGCACTTATGTGCATTAACTTGTGTTGTCTGTATAGATTGACTTTTGCTGTTTATTGTTGGTTTGTCTGAGTACTGATGATACTTGATTGATTTCAGGTACATTTAGTCGCTTACAGTTCTTTAAGAACTTGCTTGCTGCTGCTTGGTTTTTTTAACCAGTTGAGGTAGACTCTCTTGTCTTCATGTAGTCTGGAAGACCTGGCCTGTTACTTGGCCAGGCAACTGTCTGAAGTCCTCCTTAAGAGGCGATGTTTGTGATTGTTTACTTTTGTGCCAAGCAGGTGAAGACCTCTATGAGGCAATTGGCGGAACCCAAGGGATATGCAATCTATCCCCCGCTATTCTGTTGAGTCGTCCCTTTGCTCACACCACTGTGTTGATGCATTGGGACATTAACCCAAGATCTTGTGCTGTTGCACAGTCGAGTTAGAGTCTTTGAGCGTAGAAGGGTCCCTCCATTCTGGACCCACGCTCCTTTGTCTGAAGCTCTCCCTGGACAGGGATAAGAGCTGTGAAGTCTAATCTTCACTCACCTCTCATCAGCTTCACCTTAGCCCCTCAATGGCAAGGTTAAGAGCGAACTCTACCCTTGTACAGATGACTTGCCTCGGCAGTCCACCCTTGTTTGAGCCTCACTTGACTGGTTATAGTGTGTGCTATATGAAATACTTGTTTTGATTTGTTGATGCTTGCATGCTTGCTTTCTTCCTGGATAGGATTAGCTTGCTGTTGTGCAAGTAGGTAGAAACCACAACATAGGGCAATGATGCATGATAACACTAGGCTCGAGTACAGCTCCCTGGTAGTGTGTCTCCCCTTGGTTTCTGGCTAGAATTTCTTTCCCGTTCAGGGGAACTACATCGCCCTGATCCTCGTTCCAGACGAGGTATGTAGGCAGGAGACCGTGCGAGGTCTCTCCGGGCACTTTTTTTCTTTTTGTGTGTGTTTGCTTGTTAATCTCTTGTGTATCAGGATATGGACGTAAGCCCAGCGATTGGCTGTACGTATCCTGATTGTGTTTGTTTGGTTCGGAAGCCGATGTAAGTCCAGCGATTGGCATTCGGGTTCCAGGTTTGCATGTGGGTGTGTGTGTTGTTTGGCGTGCGTGAGCCGAACTACGGCAACTCTGATTCTCGTTCTAGACGAGATACGTAGGCATAGGATGCGACGTCCTATCGAGCTCTCTTCCTCTTAACCCCACCTGTGTTGTCTTCGGTGCGTGTGTGTGTGTGGTGTTTTAGCAACCTTTTCTTTTCTTAGAGCGTGGATCCCGTCGAGTACGACGGACGTGAGGGGTGCTAATACCTTCCCCTTGCGTAACCGACTCCCTTACCCTTTCTCTTTGGTCGCGAGACCATGCTTTTTCCAGGTTTCTCTGAGCGTTTCCTTTCCCTATTTTGGGATAAATAACGCGCAGTGGCGGCTCTCTGTGTTGTGTTTTGTTTTAGCCCGCCGGTTGTTTTTCGCGGATGCGACAGCTGGCGACTCTGCTGGGGACATAGATAGATGTTGACCTGTGCTGGTCCATCTTCCCTAAGCGAGTCTCTCCTAGCGTGCTAGGATTAGTTTAGGTTGCTTGTTTTGTTTTATTTATTGCAGTTATTATTCTGACAATGTATATATTTGCATAAATATTTGCATGCATCATACTATCATGTTACCGTCCTTTGTGCAGGTGGTTCCTCTGTTTTGGGGTGGGTGTTCTGAGTGGGGCTAAAACCCAGGCCCGAGTATACACCTAGGATTAGTGTGGTCTCACGTTCCTCATTTGCTATATTAGTATATTGTTGCAACGTGACATACCACAAGCCGGACGAGATTCATTGGAGAGCTTTCCATTGTGGAATACTCCACTTTGGTTTAGTTATCTTTTCTGAGCTATTGACTCCGGTGACCGATCATTTCCCGGATCTTTGGTTTAGACGATCTCAGGAGAGCTACAATGGCACACCCGAAAGGGCAAACCCATTGAGTATCTTTGCCCGATTGTCGAGACTATTATCCGCCTTAGGATGACCTGATTAGAATTTACCTGTGAGGGGAGGGTGGTTCTTTAAGATGCATGTTCAGATGGTGACTTGGATGGTGACTTCTGGTTCCGTTGATCAGAGTCATATTTATAAGTCGGATTTATGGCCGTTTATTTCAGAGACGCCGAAGTACTGTCTGTGTTATTTATCAGTGGGGATCCGTTCATTTCAGGATTCCCCGGGCCGATTCAGAGATGGTTATGGGTATCTGCTCAGAGTTTTGTCTGGTGATGATGATGATGTACCTTTCAGTTCCGTTTATTTCGGAATCTCAAGTTGGATTTATGGTTACATTTTCCTTCAGATGGTTGTGATCGGTTCCGAGATCAGGGTTGTGATTCAGAGCAACAGATGATCAGAGGACTTGGAGGATGGCAATGCATTGCATTCATACATCTGCATCATTCTCATTTTGCATTCATCTGCATCGAACATACATCTAGCCATATGGGGAGTATTATGGATTGAGAATCTGGTTGAGAGACATCCGGATGTCAGAATGTTATTGGTGAAATATTATCCGTCTCGATGAAACCAGAATCAAAGGACGGAATCTTCCTCATATGGATAGATGTTGCATTCATGCATATTAACCCATTTGCTGTTTTGTAGGTGGCAACCGGTACGCATAGCTTGTTTGCTCAGATATCCTACTGGGGGCAACAAATCCAAACTGATGGATTCTCCCAACGCCGAAATCCTCGAACTGAAAGAGATGGTGAGGGATTTGTTCAGTGTTGTGCAAGGGCTTGCCTTGGGGCAGAAAGCCATGGCCGAGAGATTGGAAAGGATTGAGGGCTGGATGATCAAGGAGAAAGTTCAGGGAAAGGCTCCGTCATCCGAAGTAACAAATCACTCTGGCTCTGTAGCAAAGAAGCCCTCTGGCAATGGTCATCTTGAGAAGGAAGTTGAAGTGGGTGGTGTGCAGGCCAAAGGAGAACGCGGTAAGGATCGTTATCACCCATATGCTGATACGGTAACAATCCCTACTGGTAATCAATCTGCACAACAGCGGCAACCACCACCTCAACAGAGGACACAAAGAGCAGTGGGCCAAGTGAGAAGGAGGACGACAGATCGTCATTTCAATAAGCCGCCCGTGACTTATGCCTCTCTATTTAAAAGGTTGAAGGATCTCGGGTTGGTGCAGCCAAGGATATTGGTTCCAGGGAAACCAGATCAGAGGGTTGCCAGTTATGATGAGAATGTCAGGTGTGAGTTCCATGCTGGGGCACCCGGACATCATGTTGAGGATTGCAAAGCTTTTAAGCATGTGGTCCAGGACTTGGTGGATTCTAAGGCAATCAATTTTGCACCGACGACAGATGATAGTGCTAACCCCGTGACAAGGGATGGTCCTGTAAAAGTGGAGATGATGTCGAAGGACAAGAAAGGGATAGAGGTGACTGAGAAGGATCAGTTAAGAATGCCCATGTCTGTGGTCCCAAAACGCCCGACGAAAAATGGAGCTTTCCCTCGTGTTGATGATTGTTGTGCGGCCATCGCTACAAAGGGGTGTGTAGTAATTGGGGAATCGGTCCAGAGAAAGATGAAAGTAGAAATGGACGATGTGAGGTGTAAAGCACCCAGTCTGGCAGCTGAAACCGTCAGGGTGGAAAATGCCATTGAGGTTGAGAAAGAGAAAAAGCCATCCATTTCTTCTTACAAACAGGCGGTAGAAGTGGTGAGAAATGGAGGGATCCCAGGCTGGGGACAAATCATAGGCATTGTGGTAAAGGCGGATATGTTTGGGATTGGTTATCATCCAGGTCAAGACTCGTCTGAGCAGAACAGAGGACGTCGTTCGTCGTTCACCTTTGTCAGTGCTGGAATGCTAGATTCAGATTACGCCTATACAGTGGGTGAAGAGATTGATAGTGACTGCGAGCTGGAGTCGTGGATAAAAGCGTGCGTACCAGGAAGCTGGAAGGCCTAAAAAGATCAGCACTGTCACTCATCCGGAAGAGTAATGTTTCTTGTTTCTCAATTTTATTTGCATGAAAGCCATACGTGTTGCCCGACACGTAATGGTTCATTGTAAGGGCTACCTCATGTTTAATTTTGCAACATTTCTGCATCATAAATAAATGGATGTTTTTCAGTCAAAAAGCGGTGTTCCCTGTTTTTCATTTATTTTGGCAGTTTAAAAACAAATAAAAATGGCAATGTTTATTTTCATTTTTCTCTTTTTTTTGATTTGTCTCGTTCCGAATTCAAAAATAATTCTCCGGATCTCGTTGATAACAATTTCGTTACACCTCATATGACTTCGACAATCCGATCTATCTTGCTGAAGAAGAAGACGAAGAAGATTGTGATCTGCTGGGAGATTAGCCAGGTTGTTGAAACAAGAGGAGAAGGTGATTCAGCCGCTCGAAGAGCGAATTGAGATTGTTAACCTGTGTACTGCCGAGGTCAGGAAGGAAAGGAAAATTGGAGCCGCTTCAGAGGCGAGTCGAAAGCAGAATGGTAGCCCTGTTGAAAGAGCATGTGAGTACCTTCACCTGGTCGTGTCAGGATATGCCAGGGTCGGATACCGATGTCGTTGTGCACAAGCTACTATGGAGAGAAGACTGTCCTCTAGACAAGCAGAACGCCAATGCCGCGTATCAGAGTGACTTTGTTTCATGATGTGATTTCTCATGAAATTGATTGCTATGCTATGACATGATAGCAAAGTCCCAAACAGGAGAGGGGCATCTGGCAGACCGGGGCAAGCTATTTGACAGGTTGAGATAATTCAGACTGAGGTTGAATTCAGATAAGTGCACTATCAGAGTGTGGGCCGGTAAGCTGCTGGGGTTTGTTGTAAGAGAGGAATCGAGGTTGATCCTGCTAAAAAAAAAAAAAAAAAAAAAAAAAAAAAACAAAAAAGAGAAAAATGCCTGAACCGAGAATAAAGAAAGAGGTTCGTGGTCTCTTAGGCAGATGGAACTACATGTCATGGTTCACATCTTATCTAACAGCCACGTGTGAACCCATGTTCAAGATGTTGAAAGAAAAGATCAAACGGTCAGGTGAAATAATGATTGCCAAGGGGCATTGAAAATAAAAGAATAAGTCGCAGGAACCTCTGATTCTGATGCCTTATGTGGGGGGAGAAATTGTTAATCTGGTACTTGACAGCCCTCGAGGGGTCTACGAGGGGTATTGGGTCAGCATGACGAGTCTTGTCGAAAAGAGCATGCAATTTACCTAAGCAAAAAGTTTACCGACTGTGAAACAATACATTCACTGCTCGGGGAACTTGATGTACTTTGGCATAGGCTGCTCGCCGACCGAGACAGTATATGCTGGTTCATACCACTTTGTGGATTTCGAGATGGATCTGATCAGGTAGATTTTTGAAGAGCCAGCAATGACCGGACGGGTTGCGAAAGGGCAAATGATTTTGATTAAATACGATATCCAGTACATTTCTCAGAAAACAATCGAGGGGAGTGTATTGTCTGATTACATCGCTCCGCAACCCATTGGGGGTCATCAACCGATGAAGTTTGAGTTCCCTGATGAGGACATCTCGAGGTGCTCCAATCGAAAGATTGAGAGTAACCGATCCCGGAGGAGGGGCCTGACCCCGAATCCGAACGGATTCTGATGTCTGATGGGGAGGTTAAGGTGAATGAGCTTTCGTTTCCCGGTTAGCATTCGAATGCACCAACAGTATGGGCAAGTACGAAGCTGGTATCCTGGGTATTGAACTCTGATGTGTACATCTACTGGGGGCAACGCCTTTCTCGTGGGTATATGGGATGGAAGCCATGCTACCGGTTGAGGTTCAGATTCCCTCTTTGAGAGTCCTGATGGACGTGAAGTTGCAAGAGGCTGAATGGGTAAGGACCCGGTATGAAGAGTTGAGCCTAATAGAAGAGAAGAGGCTAGCAGCCATCTGTCATGGGCAGTTGTACCAACAGCGGATGAAGCGTGCTTTTGACAGAAAGGTACGACCTCGGGTATATCACTTGGGTGATATGGTGCTGAAAAGGATCCTTCCTCCTCAAAACGATCGCAGGGGCAAATGGACACCCAATCATGAATCCCCAGCATGGTCAAGAAGGTTTTCTTCGACAGAGCCTTGTTGCTAACAACCATGAGTGGCGAAGATTTTCCATCCCCTGTGAATGCGGATGCAGTTAAAAGATACTTCGTATGAAGAGACCCGCTGGACGAAAATAATAAAATAGTCCAGGCAAAAATGGGCATCCCGGCGAACCAAAAACAGAAAGAAAGGTTCGGGCAAAAATTAGGGATAAAAAGAAAATTGTACACCCGGCAAGTCGAAAACCTGAAAAGGCTACTTGGGCAAAAATGGGTATCCCGGTGGACTGAAAACCCGAAAGGAGGTCCAGGCAAAAGAGGGATTGAAACGAACAACTGCGTCCCGCATGATCGTTTGCGCTTTGGTTAAGGCATCATGGATAATACCCGGTAGGGATCAGTTGGAATTGTCTTGTTCAGAAGGCAGAAAGCACGGAGAGTCTGAGGACATATGGGGTGTAACCGAGTTGGAACTCGATGAGATCACGGGTTTCACATTGCCATTAGGATAGATTTTTCCTTTTGTGCGCAATTACCTCTTTTCAGGAATTGCTTCCTTTGTATTGCTCATTTGAGCCACACTTTTTCAATCAATAAAATGCATATTCAGTCAAATAATTTTGTTTTTGTTTTCATTACCGCTTTGATTGCAAAAATATCCAGATATTTTTGATAAAGAATCTTGCATTTTAAGACATACAGGTCCCTTCCAATGCATGCCTATAAGATTGAAAGCTTGAAATCTTATTCGGAAGTTTGAGTGGCCTAAGTGTTGAAATCTTGACACGCCTGGGGCACGGTTTTATCTAACGATCTGTTTTGCAGGAACTGTTAGATATTTTCACTCGCTTGCAGGTTGTGGTGGAAGCTGTTGAAAAGAAATCCCCATGGGAGTCCCATCAGGGACGGATGTATGAAGGAATGACGAAGAGACGTTGAGACGTACGCCGATCCTTGAATGATAATCAAGAAGACTCTTCAAAGTCAGAAGACTGGAAAGTCTGTAGAAATTCCCCGCAGGGTCCAATCAGGGATAAGCGAGATTGAAGAACGATGAAGAGACGGCAGAACGTCCGACGACCCTTGAAGTTAATCAAGAAGACTCTTCAAAGTCGGAAAATTGAAATTTCTGTATAATCCCCAGGAGTTCGCTCTCCGTCAAGCGCGGAGCGATTGGGAGTACAAGATGATGGAGCAGAAAAGGTCCAGACGGGTCTGGGAGTTCTCAAAAGAGGAAAGCTGATACGAGATTGGGAGGCAGATACCGTGGTTCGACGAGTCGACGGGTGTTCTGTACCAACTTTTCTCATTTCCCCAGCTAGGTCCCCAAGCAGAGTTGTGAGGGCTAACTCCCCAGCAGATCCAAGGTCTGTGGATCCCCTAGCTGAGTCAGGATGGTTATCCCCAGCAGGTTGAAAATGGTGTTTCCTCAGCAGCCAGGCCCGAAGGTTGCTATTCCCCGAGTGGAGCGGGTTTCAATGAAATATATCTCCAGCAGTGTATCCTACGTATGGATTGCATGGGTTGTCCCCAGCGGAGTAGCATTCGCTTCCCTAGCAGGGTCAGGATGGTTATCCCCAGCAGGTGTCAGATCGATGCTTCCCCAGTTGCCAGGCCTGGAGGTTGCTGTTTCCCAGCAGAGCATCTGTGAGCATTTCCCCAGTGAAGTCGTCAGGTATCTGTGAGGTTTCCCCCAAAGCAGGTTCGGGATTGATATCCTCAGCAAGTCGAAGACCGTTGTATCCCCACAGAGTGTTGGTGGTTCTTATCCCCAGCAGTTTCCCGAGCGGATTGGGTGCAAAGGAGGTTCTTCCCCAGCAAGGGTTACCTTTTCCAGCAGCAGCAGTGCTATTCCCCAGTGGGATGGAGATCGGAGTATTGACGAGTTCCTCAACGGAGTGTCTCGTGTTCCCCAGTAGAATCCCTTGAGGGGGACACTTTTTATGCATTCATCATGTAGAATAAGCATAACATGTGGCATAGAAAAATAAATCGCGTAGCATTTCCATAATTATGGAGCATTACGCAGAAAAAGTCATTCATCATTGCAAGCATAAGCTAGTCTCAAGCCGTGGTTATCGTTTGAGAAGTGGTTTTGCCCAAAGGTGAAGAGGTGTTACTCCGAGGAGTTCAGCATCATGATTTTTTTATCAAAGGTATTCCCCAGTAGTGCGATACTGGAGGGAAGTTTTTTCCGTCGGACAGAGATGGAAAGGTGACACGATCAGCGCGATTCAAGTCGTGGTTACCACTTGAAGTTTTGGTTTCGCCGGATGGTGAAGGTGTTACTCTGAGGAGTCTAGCATCATGATGTCAGATCAGCAATGTTCCCCAGTAGTGCGATACTGGAGGAAGTTTTTTCCGTCGGACGGAGATGGAAATGAAATCAAAGGATATTACGCGATCATCGCGATTTTGGGGTTCAAATGGAGAAAGGGAAGTGTTGAGGCATTTTCTGGAGAGCGGGGTTCATATGGAGAAAGGGAAATGTGAGACATTTTCTGGAGATCGGGGTTCAATTGGAGAAAGGGAAATGTTGAGACATTTTCTGGAGAGCGGGGTTCAAATGGAGAAAAGGAAATGTTGAGACATTTTCTGGAGATCGGGGTTCAATTGGAGAAAGGGAAATGTTGAGACATTTTCTGGAGAGCGGGGTTCATATGGAGATTGGAGTTGGAGATTATATCCAGGATGAGGTCCTTAGGATTATCTTCTGTTCATGTGTCACCTTAGACTTTGGCTGAGGCCAGTGGAAGTCGTTATGGGTGTCTTCGGAAGAAGAGATGCACATGTTACCTTCCTTTTGTGAAGGTATACCCTCTGATATGTCGCCCTCAGAGTGGTATTTTGGTGTTATTTCCGACGTTGCCAGCAGAATTATCACGAGAGATGGAGAACGGGGTTCAAATGGAGAAAGGGAAATGTTGAGACATTTTCTGGAGAGCGGGGTTCACACGGAGAAAGGGAGATGTTGCGGCATTTTCTGGAGAATGGGGTTCACAATGGAGATCGCAAGTTATCGTCAGGCGACTGGGGTTCAAATGGAGAAAAGGAGACACGAGGTGTTTTCTGGAGAATGGGGTTCATTATTTTGGCAAACAGGAGAACGGGGTTCAAATGCAGTGATCGGGGATCATTCGCGAAAAAGAAAATTTCGGGGTTCAAGAAAATGAAAAAAGATGAGAGAAGAAAATTCGGGGTTCAAGAAAAGCATAAAAAAGAAAGGAATGATAATCCCCAGCGGATATGTGGTGTTCAGGCCGTGGTTATCCCTGCGTTACCATTTATTTTGGTATCCAGGTCGACGTTGCTGTTTCGGTGATTAGGCCGACTTTCTCCGTTCCGGACGGATTCTTTCAGAAGATTGTGTTTCTTTGCCGATTCTGGTTGGCATTGTTAATTATTGCCCATCAGAGTGCAAATTGTTCGTCTGTTCTTGGTATTCAATCACTCTTCACCCTGATCATCTGAAAGCCGAAGCTATTCATATCGACAGGTTCACAGTGGATTGAATAGGGGCAGCTGTAACACCTCAAAATTTGCCCTCCTCTCTTGGGACTAGCATAACATATTTGCATATCATTTTAGGTCATTAGTCATTGCATATTGCATATCATGTGGTTACATTGTGCAAATCATCCTCCCAAGTCTTGATCAGAAGATGAAGAGGTCATGATGCAAGCTAGGGTTTCATTGATTGAATGGACTGGTCACTAACTATCTGAGGGTGGTGCTACAAATTAGGGTTTCATGGTTCTCAAGGAGATTGATCTTCATCTTGGTGGAAATGATACATCATCATCATCATGGTCTTGTTATCATCCAGAGGTTCAGAAGATTGATCAGATACCTTGAGATTAGGGTTTTGACCACTGGTCAACCCTAATCAGTTGCATTGGGCCAATCAGGGCATAGCAAGGAGATGGGGTCTACAATGGATATGGGGATCATTTCATGATTGTATTGAGCTTATTGAGGATAGGGTTTCATCATTGAGCCATTTCATCAGAAGATTGGGGCTCAGATTGATCAGTGCATTGCCAGATTCATCTATCAGTTGAAAAAGTCAACTGTGGTCAACTGTGCTTGATTTTATGGATTTGGAGGTGAAATTGAGTTGGATACACTTCATTTATGTTGAAACAAGCTTCATTTGACATGTCAAAGCTCAAGAATGAAGAAAATAAAGTCAGACAAAAGTTGCCAAAAATGGAAAGTGACTTGTAATGGAAGTTTCCAAAAATGGAAAGTTTTTTCATCACAAAATTACATGTCCAAAAAAGCTTCAAATGAAAATTTGTTCAACATTAAAGTTGTAGATCTTGGTCTCACCTTTCCAAAAAGTCCAAGAACTTGAAATTCCCATGTATGGTTGGCAAGTTATGGCTCATTCATTTTCCAAAAATGCCTATAATCAGAGTGGCATAACTTTCACATGGAATGGCCAAAATGGTTGATCTTTTTATGAGCAAACTCCATTTCACATGTACTTTCAGGGTGCATAATCAAAATTCATCAAAAATGGTCAATGCAAAAGGTCAATTTTCAAGTGCACTAATTAAAATCCAAGGGCAAAATGGTCCAAGTTGAGAAATACATGGAATTTTGGAATGGGACTTTTTGCAACATACTCCAAATGACATTTAGAAGATGTTTGAGCTGTCATGAGCTGTCATGGTTCAATATTTGGCAAGGGCATTTTGGAACTTGCACTTAAGTTTCATATTATGCTAATCACATGAGTTTTTGCTAATTGGTGATTAAGAGAATGATTAAGCTGAAGTATAAAGTTCTAATTGTAACAGAATTGCAAATCATAATCACAATTCTCAAGAACCTAACCAACTTTCCCTCCAAATTCACCAAAACTCATCAAGAACTTCATCAAACAAAATTCATCAAAACTTCATCAATTCTTCATCATTTGGCACGATTTTTCTTTGGTTGATCTTCTACAAGCATAAACTTCAACTGTTTTGAGGAATTGTGGTTGAAATCTTGCTGGATCGTGACTGTTCATGTGATGCTTATCAATGGTGATTCAAGAATTCTTGCTGCTGGATCGTGTTTGAGCTGAGATAGCTTCTCCAATCATCTTCCTAAAGCTTCATCTGCATCTGTTTTGGATAATCGTGCGCAAAAGCTTCAAGAATCATCACTGCCATCTCCAAGGTGCATAAAATCGAATCTCACCAATTCTTGAATTAGCATATGCGTTTTGTAGTGTGTTCAATGTAGATGATCATGATGTGTTTAGTTTTTGAATTGATTAACTGTAGAGAGAGATATCGTGATTTGAAGATTTGTGTTCATGACTTTAAATGCTCGATCCCGATTGTATGTTAGAAATTAGGAGAAATGAGTTACATATTTGGAATCTACATGCTCATGCGGTTCTTTTGATTATACTCTTGTTAATTTTGGTTGATGTTCGATGTTCTTGAATTTCTGCGTTTTCTGAAGATTTCTTGAGCAAAAACGATGAACATGTGCTGTTTGATCTTCAAAAGCGCCTGGCCATTTGAATAACTTGTTTGCCGCCAGTTTTGGCCAATAGGAACATTTCCTGGCCGTGTATGGATACTACGTCGTTTTGGCGTACTGCCTCAATATTACAAAACTGCCACTGCAGCATTTAATTAAATGTTTATTTCATTTCTTTTTCTTTTGATATTTTCATTTGCTACATGAACTTCAAAAATCCCTAGAGGCTTCATTTTGCATCCAATTTTGGTGAGATTTTTTGCATAATGCTCATGATGATGTGAAGAATTTTATGATGATTTTTGTGAATTTTTGCACGTGTGGAAAAATAGTTGACCTAGGGTTTGTTGATTGTGTCACATTTTTGTATGTTTTGCCAAATTTATCATGAAATGCTCATACCTTTAAAGAAATGGATGAAACGATTCGAGCTTATTCTGGACATGTTGATGGTGATTTCCATGTAAAGTTTATGATTTTTGGATACTTGGTGATGGAGATATGATTTTTTGAATAGAGGTGTGACAATTTCTGTCACACCAAGCTAGGTCATCTTTCTGATTTTATTTGCCTGGATTAGGAATGTTTGATTGCTCCAATTTTTTGCATGAATGATTATTGATATGTCAGGATAACATGTGAATTTTGCTGGAATTTTTGGTTTCATTTTCAAATTGATTGATAATTTTCTTCTCTGTATGCTCATTTGGTGACCTTGTGTGATACATGTTGGCATTTTGCTTGTGAAATTCTCATATGGTATTGGATGAAGATGAAATTTGACGTGAGCATGCTAGACACATTATTGGACCTCATGGTTTTGATCCCATTCATTTCTTAATTGTGGTAACTATTTTATGAATTATTGAAGTGGATGATTGTTTGGATGTCTTGAATTGGCTTGTATAATTGTGTCTGGATTTCTTGATTTTCATTGACCTACTTTCTTTTGTCCAATTGAGCTGAAAATTGACATGCTATACATTGAATGTGTCCTGTTTAGGTGTGAATTTTTGTGGAATTAATTGAATTGTTTTGGTATGCTTTTGATTGAGATAGTTCTGTTTGGACTTTTGAAGTTGCAAATTGCATGATTGATGTTAAATTGTGCATGAAATGATAATGGTGATTGATATGAGCATGGGACCAATTGCATTTGCTTTTAATTTTTTTGAATGTGATTTTGGTTGGTTTGCACTTGCTGTTTTGATTTTTTATCCCCTTTGGACCCTAGGCTTGGCCTAGTGGTCTAGTTTCTCACATTTGGTTTGGATTTTCAGGATGAAATGCACATTGCTTAAGGAGATTGCTTCAAGTCAATTTGGATTGAGTTTTGTTTGATGTTGTGAACTAACATTGGCTTTGTGTTGTAGGTTTGATGCTTGAGCTTGAGCTCATGGCTTGCACTTATGTGCATTAACTTGTGTTGTCTGTATAGATTGACTTTTGCTGTTTATTGTTGGTTTGTCTGAGTACTGATGATACTTGATTGATTTCAGGTACATTTAGTCGCTTACAGTTCTTTAAGAACTTGCTTGCTGCTGCTTGGTTTTTTTAACCAGTTGAGGTAGACTCTCTTGTCTTCATGTAGTCTGGAAGACCTGGCCTGTTACTTGGCCAGGCAACTGTCTGAAGTCCTCCTTAAGAGGCGATGTTTGTGATTGTTTACTTTTGTGCCAAGCAGGTGAAGACCTCTATGAGGCAATTGGCGGAACCCAAGGGATATGCAATCTATCCCCCGCTATTCTGTTGAGTCGTCCCTCTGCTCACACCACTGTGTTGATGCATTGGGACATTAACCCAAGATCTTGTGATGTTGCACAGTCGAGTCAGAGTCTTTGAGCGTAGAAGGGTCCCTCCATTTTGGACCCACGCTCCTTTGTCTGAAGCTCTCCCTGGACAGGGATAAGAGCTGTGAAGTCTAATCTTCACTCACCTCTCATCAGCTTCACCTTAGCCCCTCAATGGCAAGGTTAAGAGCGAACTCTACCCTTGTACAGATGACTTGCCTCGGCAGTCCACCCTTGTTTGAGCCTCACTTGACTGGTTATAGTGTGTGCTATATGAAATACTTGTTTTGATTTGTTGATGCTTGCATGCTTGCTTTCTTCCTGGATAGGATTAGCTTGCTGTTGTGCAAGTAGGTAGAAACCACAACATAGGGCAATGATGCATGATAACACTAGGCTCGAGTACAGCTCCCTGGTAGTGTGTCTCCCCTTGGTTTCTGGCTAGAATTTCTTTCCCGTTCAGGGGAACTACATCGCCCTGATCCTCGTTCCAGACGAGGTATGTAGGCAGGAGACCGTGCGAGGTCTCTCCGGGCACTTTTTTTTCTTTTTGTGTGCGTTTGCTTGTTAATCTCTTGTGTATCAGGATATGGACGTAAGCCCAGCGATTGGCTGTACGTATCCTGATTGTGTTTGTTTGGTTCGGAAGCCGATGTAAATCCAGCGATTGGCATTCGGGTTCCAGGTTTGCCTGTGGGTGTGTGTGTTGTTTGGCGTGCGTGAGCCGAACTACGGCAGCTCTGATTCTCGTTCCAGACGAGATACGTAGGCATAGGATGCGACGTCCTATCGAGCTCTCTTCCTCTTAACCCCACCTGTGTTGTCTTTGGTGCGTGTGTGTGTGTGGTGTTTTAGCAACCTTTTCTTTTCTTAGAGCGTGGATCCCGTCGAGTACGACGGACGTGAGGGGTGCTAATACCTTCCCCTTGCGTAACCGACTCCCTTACCCTTTCTCTTTGGTCGCGAGACCATGCTTTTTCCAGGTTTCTCTGAGCGTTTCCTTTCCCTATTTTGGGATAAATAACGCGCAGTGGCGGCTCTCTGTGTTGTGTTTTGTTTTAGCCCGCCGGTTGTTTTTCGCGGATGCGACAGTTTGCCAACATCTAAAGCAAACATCAATGCTCAAGTGAGGAAGCATCCTCAACTATGGACTTGGATGTGTAAACCTGAAATCAAAGCTCAAATGTGAGTCACAAACCACTAGGTCAAGGCCTAGGGTCAAAGATGGGGAAAAAATTCAAAACAGAACATGAAATTTAACATGAAGCAACTTCAATCAATCAAGAGCACAATCCAAAAGGTCCCATATCAATATCATTCACCAAATTCATTTCATGAACCAAACATGGCAAGGTATGCAAATTGTAACCACATTGTGACATCAGAAGAAACAAATGCCCATTAAATAAAAAATGATTCAAATAATCTTGGAAAAATTCATGAGTAAACAGGACATACAACATGATCATCACACAAAAACTTAGAGGCATTGGACATCATTAGGCATGGAAATCACATAGCATAAGTCAAAACAATCACAACAAGCACATGTGTGACACCAATTGTCACACCAACTTAGCATAGGCATAAAACAGAGATGGAGTATGGTAAAAACCTCAAACCAAAGCCAAAACAACACTCAACATGTCTAGAAATAGTGTGCAAAATTTCACATTCATTGGATAAGGAACAAGCATTTCACAATCAAATGAAATTCAAGGCAATTTAAAATCTCAAATGTGATCATCCAGAATGAAAAATCTCAATTAAATCAGAAATGATTCCAAAAATTCCAACAAAAATCATGAGCAATCACAACATCCATAGTATGCATCATACAAAAAATCAAGGCAATTGGATATCATTTGGCATGGAAAACTCATCAATCAAGTTGAACATCACAAGGTGTGACACCAATTGTCACACCTAACTTAGCATGATCATAAAACAGCAATGGTAATTGATAAAAATACCAAATCAACACCAAAATGTCAAGCAAAATGTCTAGTTATAGCATGCAAAATTTCATGAGCATTGGATAAAATCTCAGCATTTCACAAATGATATGGCAAAGCAATGTCAAGAATGGACATGTATTCAATCACTCTAGCACCAAACAATAATCAACCATGCACAATTTATGAAAATATGATGATAAAATAGTAGACAAAAAATACAACATGATACAAAAAATCTCATAATTTTTGGATTCATTTTCAATTTGATATGAATTTATGAAGTTGAGTAAAATGGAAATGAAACATGAAGCCAAGACATGAAATGATGAAGAAATGATGAAAAACATAAGGCAAATGGCAAAATGCGCTCAGCCGGATTCGAGCTTGGTACACATTCAAACTACACAGCGCGCCAAACACAAAACGCTGGCGTTTTGACCAAACCCTAAGCGCGCGCCACTCAAAGGTTCAAAAAATCCGCAGGTAACGCCTATGCGTTCCGCAGGTAAGGCTATGCGTTTCGCAGCAAATTCCACAGGTAAATCCACAGCAAAACTGGAAAATGTATGAACATGAAGAACACGATGAACATCTTCATCCAGATTTCCAGAATTTTTCCAAACCTTCCAGAAACGCAAATTAAGCACATCATTCAACTTATCATGCATCATACAACAAGAATCTATGAGTATTTTATGCAAAAACAATCACACATGCACGGATCGAAGCAAATGAAAATCATCATCCAAACTTTAAATGCACGGATCTTCATGGATATAGCATCATTTTTCTTGATTCAAAGTGCAGATTCATCACTATTCTAAGATCTACAAGATAGACATGATGATTTGGAGAATTAAAGAGGTCAAAAAACCTACCTCTTGATGAGCAGCAGCTGGATTCACGTGTCTCAAGGCTTGGCAATGCTTCAAATCTCTTCCAATATGCTTCTTGAGGTGAATGATGATGAATGCAAGGTTCCAGAATGCATAAAACCAGCTCAAGCTTCAACTTCCATGGATGCTTCACCTCTTGCACATGAACTCGAATGCAGTGGTTTCCTCTGTTTCCACATCCAAAGATGCTCAATAATAGCTCATGATGATGAATGAATCAAGGAACAATGCATGTGTTTGCAGAATTTTAGAGAAAAAAGTGAGAAAGAATTTTGAGAAATTTTGAAAACCTAGATCTAGAATTGGTAATTATGATGAAACAGTTAGGATTAAGGTTATATAGTCCATGCTAAACATGATTAAGAAAGGATTAGGGCAAATGCTAATGAGATTAGGGGCTTTGTGGTGTTTATGCAAAAAATCAAATTTATGCTCCATGCACCCTCATGCACGTGAACAGTGCATGTTCTTGGTTCAAAATGACTTAAAAACCTTCCATGCACATGTTGGAAATGATTTGGTATGCTCATGTTACACCAAAATGAATTTATGAAATTTTCCACCAAAATCTTCATGATTGAACCAATGCCATGCAAATGAGATTTCATGCCAAATGATGCCATGCTTGGAAAATACATGTTATAAGGATCAATGTGCAAAAAGAGCCACTCAAATTGGACTTTTGGTTTGAAAGTTATGCCCATTTGAAGTTCAAACCACACTTTGTCAAGTTTTGATCATATCTCCTTAACCACACATGAGAAATTCTTGATCTTGGACTTTTTGGAAATGGGAGAGAAAGATATTCAACGTTCATGTTGGACAAAATTTAGTTTGAAGCTTTCTTGATGATGTAATCTTAAGTTGAAAACCTTTCCATTTTTGGCAAATTCAAATTACAGGTCACCTGCTATTTTGGGCAAGTTTTGATCTGACTTCAAATTCTTCAATGTTGATGTTTGAAATGTCAAATAAGACTTGTTCCCACATGAATGAGGCATCTCTAACCATCTCCCACCTCCAAATCCACAGTTGAACTGACAGTTGACTTCTATTGACTTTTTAGGGTTTCAGATGACTTGCACATTGACTGATGAGCCTTGAGCCTTCAATACTTGGCCAAACCACTTCAAAATGATCCTTAGGTCACATGAACTCATTGTACCAACCCTAGGGCTTTGATTCCATAGAAAATACACTTGTTGCTTTGCACAGTAGAATCTGCTAACCAGTCTTGCCTGATGACTTGATGGACTAATGCAATGAACAATGCAATGTTAATGACCTAAACATGAAAATGTATATACAAATGGGAGGTGCAAATTTGAGGTGCTACAGCTGCCCCTATTCAATCAGCTGGGAACCCGAATGGATGAGAGCAACGGCTGTCAGACCTTCAGGGTAAACAGGGATTGAATACCGAAGAACCGTAGAAATTTGCACTCTGCGGGATATGATACAAGATATCTGCAACAGCAACCAGACCAGACGTTTACCGACGACTCCTGGGGATTTTGATTTTTATCAAAGGAATGGTACAACCAAACGTCAACGGACGATCGGGAAAAACTCAGCGTTTATCGACACCAACGGAGAGGTGACCAGACATCAACGGATGACTGGGAAAGACTCGACCAGACGTCAACAGACGAAAGGGAGAAGCTCGACGTTTATCGACACCAACGGAGAGGTGATCAGACATTAACGAATGATTGGGAAAGACTCGACCAGACGTCAACGGACGAAAGGGAGAAGCTCGACGTTTATCGACATCAACGGAGAGGTGAACACTTCACTGGGGAAGGCAAACAAATACTTGCAACCGGAAACCAGATAGGACGTTTACCGACGACTCCACTGGGAATCTCTGGCTGGGGAATTACCAGACATTGACCGATGACTGGGATGAGACTCGATGTTTACCGACATCAAAAGATGATGTTTACCGACATCAAAGAAAAGACGACCAGACATTTACCGATGACTGGGAAATAGCATCTGCAACCAGACGTCAACGGACGACCAGGCAAAAACTCAACGTTTATCGACACCAACGGAGAGGTGAACTTACTGGGGAAAAAGCTAATCACAACCAAACGTCAACGGACGATCGGGAAAAACTCAACGTTTATCAACACCAACGGAGAGGTGAACAGACATCAACGGATGACCTGTGGGGAAGATACAACTAGACGTCAACGGACGAATAGGAAAAACTCATCATTTATCGACACCAACGGAGAGGTGAACACTGCACTAAGAGAAAGATGTTACGAACATCGAAAGATGATGTTTACCGACATCAACAAAGAAGACCAGACATTAACGAATGACTGGGGATGGACTCGATGTTTACCGACACCGAAAGAATGGTGTTTACCGACACCAAAGAAAGAACACACGCGGGTGTTGACATGACACTTACCGGTATCACATATGTCGAGGCAAGGCTAAACACTTGCTGGGGATCTCACTGGGGAGAATCAAGCTTTCCTTCCACGGACGGGTGAGGAAATAAACCTCTCTGGGGAATATCAATCCCGAATGCTGTCAGGAGCAACTATAGCAAACGTGCCGTACAGATGTTGAACAAAGATCCGCCTCTGCCGGGGATATGGTCCAATTAGGTTTGACATATGAATGCATATGTTTGAATTTTTCTATGGCGTAATGCTCCATATTGAATGGAAATGTTACGCGTTTTGAGGATGCAATGATCATTATATGCAAAATGCAAATAACGAAATCCTGCTAGGGAGCCAACTGATAAAATACTCCAACTCTGCGGGGAGACTCTGTCTGAGACTCTGCGGGGAGTAACACCAACTTCTCACTCATGCTGGAGAATAGCATCGCTGCTGGGGAAAGGATCCCAATCCACTCGCGGACTCTGCTAGGGAAACAAACAAAGCGACTTCGCTGGGGATAGCAGCCAATCCAATCCACAAGTAAGATAAACTCTGCTGAAGATAATTTTCCGGACCTGATCCACTCGGGGAACCTGCTGGGGGAAACCATCAACACAAACCTCTGCTAGGGGAACACATCACAACCCTGATGGGGACAGGCATTCACCACTCTGCTGAGGAAAAGCATACTGTTGGGAAAAAATATACCAGACCATGCTGGGGATAGACATCCACGACCCGACCGGGGATAAGCGTTCACGACCACGCTGGGGATAGCAGTACTTCAAGCCAGACTGCTGGGGATAAAACCACTCTACTGACACCTCCGTTGGGGATACAACATCCTCCCAATCCGGTGGGGATTAACAATCTCTAGCTCTGTGGGGAAATGCCAGCTTTCAGACTAGCTAGGGACTTAACAATCTTTAGCTCTACTGGGGATAGAAGACACTATCCACAGACATCTCTGCAGGGGAGAAAAATAGTTCTGATAGCCTTCAGACTTGCTCGGGGAAACAGCCACCTCCAAGTCTGCTGGGGAATCAACCATGGCTTAACCGCTTCAGCCAGGAAATCAAAAGGTAACAACCTGCAAAATAGCACGACAAACATGCCCCAGGGGTTGCATAGACAAGATACGCTCAAGTGTCCTCAACATTCAAAATGATTTTCAAATGTTTTATCTTTCTGCACATTATTTTCTAGCCTTCATGTTTTCATATGCAATGTTTATCAAAAATTCGGACGTTTTTGCAAACAAAACAATAAAATAAAAAACAAGAGAGCAATTTATCTGAATAACGACTTTTATTGATTGAAAATGGGCCTAAAAAGGCGAATACATCGGGAAGCAATTCCTAAAAAGATGTAATTGCGCACAAAAGGAAAAATCTATCCTGATGGCAATGCGAACACGGCATCCACTATTTCCCGATTCTGTTATGACTCACAGATCATCAGTTTTCTCCCAAATTCCTTGCTTTCTGAGATGAATGACTGGACCGATCACATCCTTCGAGATGGTAGATGCTGAAGCGCGATGAAGTACAGATAACTCAGACTGTAGTCTTCGCTTTAATCCCTCTTTTGCCTGGATCGCCCTTTCGGGTTTTCAATCCACCGGGATACCCATTTTTGCCTAAGCCGCCCTTGCGGGTTTTCGACTTACCGGGCGTACAAATTCTTTTCATTCTTTATCCCTAACTTTTGCCCGAACCTTTTTTTTTTTTTTTTTTTTTTTTTTGGTTCGCCGGGATGCCCTTTTTTGCCTGGACTCTTTTATTCTTTTTGTCCAGCGGGTCAATTTATGCGAAGTATTTTTTGACTACATCTGAGTTAACAAGGGACGGGAAATCTTCACCGTCCATAGTTGTAAGCATCAAGGCTCCACCGGAGAAAACCTTCTTCACAACGTATGGACCTTCATAGTTAGGAGTCCACTTGCCCCTGTTATCTGTACCGGGAGGAAGGATCCTCTTCAACACTAGATCACCAGTTTGATAGCTTCGAGGACGCACTTTCTGATCAAAGGCTCTCTTCATCCTTCTCTGATACAACTGCCCATGGCATACAGCCGCTAGCCGTCTTTCTTCGATAAGGCTTAACTCGTTAAACCTTGTTCGAATCCACTCAGCTTCGTCAAGCTTAACATCCAGCAAGACTCTCAGAGAAGGAATCTCCACTTCAACAGGTAGGACAGCTTCCATACCATACACAAGGGAGTAAGGGGTTGCCCCGGTCGACGTACGTACTGAGGTACGGTACCCATGCAAAGCGAAAGGCAGCATCTCATGCCAATCTTTGTACGTGACGACCATCTTCTGCACAATCTTCTTAATATTCTTCTTTGCCGCCTCTACAGCACCGTTCATCTTCGGTCTGTAAGAAGAAGAATTGTGATGTTCAATCTTGAAATCTTTACAAAGCTCTTTCATCATCTTGTTATTGAGATTCGAACCATTATCAGTAATGATTCTCTCAGGAACCCCATAACGACAGATGATTTCCTTCTTAATGAACCGGGCAACCACTTGTTTGGTAACATTAGCATAGGAAGCCGCTTCCACCCACTTGGTGAAGTAATCGATCGCAACAAGGATGAAGCGATGTCCGTTAGAAGCAGTAGGCTCAATCTTCCCAATCATATCAATCCCCCACATGGCGAACGGCCAAGGTGAATTCATGACATTTAGAGGGCTTGGTGGTACATGCACCTTATCAGCATAGATCTGACATTTATGGCACTTCCGAGCATATTTGAAACAATCGGATTCCATGGTCATCCAGTAATAACCGGCTCTCAACAATTTCTTAGACATTGCATGACCACCAGCATGGGTACCAAACGAACCCTCATGCACTTCCTGCATTAACATGTCTGCTTCGTGTCTATCCACGCATCTGAGCAGAACCATGTCAAAGTTCCTTTTGTACAACACATCGTCCTGATTCAAATAAAAGCTTCCAGCTAGCCTTCTCAGGGTTTTCTTGTCATTCTTCGATGCACCTTCAGGATACTCCTGACTCTTGAGGAAATTCTTGATATCATAGTACCACGGTTTCTCATCAACCACAGACTCGGCTGCAAACACATACAAAGGCCTCTCGAGTCGATTCATCGCAACATGTGGCACATGATTCCACCAATTAACTTTGATCATAGAAGACAAAGTAGCCAAGGCATCAGCCATCTGATTCTCATCCCGGGGGACATGATACAACTTCACCTTCTTGAAGAACGTCAGTATTCTCCTGGTGTAATCTCTATAAGGAATCAAATGTGGCTGATTGGTATTCCAATCTCCATTGCCCTGGTTAATCACTAGAGCGGAATCTCCATAAATGTCAAGAGTTTTGATCCTCAAATCGATGGCTTCTTCAATCCCCATGATACAAGCCTCATACTCAGCCGCATTGTTGGTGACGTCAAAAGTCAATCTGGCAGAAAAAGGTATATGAGCCCCTTTTGGATTGATAAGCACTGCCCCAACACCGTTACCATTCACATTCACAGCCCCATCAAACATCAATGTCCACTTGTCATCAGGATCCGGTCCTTCCTCGACAAGAGGCTCTTCGCAATCTTTCATCTTAAGATACATGATGTCTTCATCAGGGAATTCAAACATCATCGGCTGATAATCGTTAATCGGTTGCTCGGCGAGGTAGTCTGACAGAATACTACCTTTGATGGCCTCCTGCGACGTATACTGGATATCATATTCTGTTAAGATCATCTGCCAACGAGCAACACGTCCGGTGAGAGCCGGCTTCTCAAAGATGTACTTTACTGGATCCATCTTAGAAATCAACAAGGTAGTATGGTTCAACATATACTGCCTCAGTCGGCGAGCAGCCCAGGCTAAAGCACAGCAAGTTTTCTCAAGCTGTGAATATTTGATTTCACAGTCGGTAAACTTTTTGCTAAGGTAGTATATGGCATGCTCTTTTCGACCAGACTCGTCATGTTGTCCCAATACACACCCCATCGAGTTCTCAGTCACTGACAGGTACATTATCAGAGGTCTCCTAGGAGCTGGAGGTATAAGGATTGGAGGTTTCTGTAAATACTCTTTTATCTTGTCAAAAGCTTTCTGACAGTCATCATTCCACCTGATTGCTTGATTCTTTCTTAGCAATTTGAATATTGGTTCACACGTGGCAGTTAGGTGAGATACAAACCTAGCAATGTAGTTCAATCTCCCTAAAAACCCATGAACCTGCTTTTCAGTTTTCAGTTCAGGCATCTCTTGAATAGCTTTGACTTTTGCTGGATCAACCTCAATCCCTTTCTCACTGATAATGAAGCCTAACAGCTTCCCGGATCTCACGCCAAACGTACACTTGTTTGGATTCAGCCTCAGTTTGAACTTTCTCAGCCTATCAAACAACTTCTGCAAATTAACCAGGTGTTCCTCTTCTGTCTGCGACTTCGCAATCATATCATCCACGTACACTTCAATCTCTTTGTGCATCATGTCATGAAAGAGAGTCGTCATAGCCCTCTGATAGGTAGCACCGGCATTCTTCAGCCCAAATGGCATCACCTTATAGCAGAACGTGCCCCAAGGTGTAATGAATGTCGTCTTTTCCATGTCTTCTGGCGCCATCTTAATATGATTATAACCAGAAAAACCATCCATGAAAGAGAAAACCGAGGATTTAGCCGTATTATCAACCAATACATCAATGTGAGGTAATGGGAAATCATCTTTCGGACTCGCTCTATTCAAATCCCGGTAATCGACACACATTCTGACTTTGCCATCCTTCTTTGGCACGGGAACAATATTGGCCACCCACGGGGGATAAGTAGTCACTGACAAGAAACCCGCATCGAACTGCTTCTGAACCTCTTCCTTGATTTTAACAGCCATATCAGGACTGGTTCTCCGAAGCTTCTGCTTGACTAAAGGACAATCTTCTCTGAGAGGTAGCCTATGCACCACAATATCGGTATCCAACCCAGGCATATCTTGATACGACCAGCCGAATATCTCCACATACTCTCTCAGCATCTCAATCAACTCTCTCTTGACATCTTCCTTCAAAGCAGCCCCGATCTTGATCTCTTTTCTGGCGTCCTCAGTACCAAGATTGACAATCTCCAACTCCTCCTGATGAGGTTGGATGACCCTCTCCTCTTGCTTCAACAATCTGACCAATTCTTTAGGGAGTTCACAGTCTTCCTCACTCTCCTCTTCAGCTTGGTAGATGGGATTATTGAAATCATACTGAGCCATAACAGAATTGTTCATAGTGGATTTCGTGAGATCACTTTCTGTTTGTTTAATGCTTTGTTTTAGAAAAAAAGTTCAAGAAAGTCACAAAAAACAAAAACATTGCCATTTTTTTTTTTGAAAAGTGAAAACAAAAATAGAAAGACAGGGATCATAAAATTGTTTGCAAAACGTCCTTTATTAATGATATCATTGTAAAACATGATGAGGCCCTACAATGAACTACTACGCCTTGGGCAGAACGTAGGGTTTTGTGCAAAATGAAAAAACAAAAGAAAATTACTCTGTTTGAAGAGTAACTTGGACCACATCTTCTGCTGTCCAGTTGTTGATCGACTCCCCTGGTGCACACGGGCGAACCCAGTTGTCAAGATCACAATCACTGTCACTATCTTCACTACTGGCTGCAAAGACGTCACCGTGATTCATCAGCCCAGCGCTGGTAAAGGTACTCGGACCTGTCTGCACACCCTGCTCCGCCTGCAGAGGTTGATAACCAATACCGAATTTGTCTTCTTTAACAGGCAAATCCACCATCTTGCCCCAGCCTTCAGCGTTGCCAGAGTTGACAACCTCCACTGCCTGCTTGTACGATGCAATTGAGGCACTTGGCTTCTTCTGCTCAGCAAAAGCCACCCTCTCAAGAGCAACAGTCTCGAATGCATGGCATAAGGTTTCATGGATCTCACCATCCACCTCCACATACTTGAAAGAGGATAGGTGACTCACCAGAATGTCTTCTTCACCACATACAGTAACAATCTGACCGTTCCAGACATACTTCAGTTTCTGGTGGAGAGTTGACGAAACTGCCCCAGCTGCATGAATCCAAGGACGCCCCAATAAACAACTGTATGCTGGTTGGATGTCCATCACATAGAAGACAATGTCAAACACCTCCGGACCGATCTTCACCGGCAATGTGACTTCACCAAAAACAGACCGTTTGGATCCGTCAAAAGCGCGAACAATCAGATCACTCGGAGTAAGCACAACCCCTTCAACATCGATCTTACCCAGAATCTTCTTAGGCAACACATTCAACGAAGAACCAGTGTCTACCAACACATGTGACAACACCGCACCCTTGCACTCCATAGTGATATGCAAGGTCTTGTTATGGTTACGTCCTTCAGGCGTTAAGTCCAAATCTGTGAACCCCAAACCATGCCTGGTACTCACATTAGCAATTACACCCTCCAGTTGGTTGACAGATATCTCTTGAGGCACGTATGCCAGATTCAGCATCTTCAACAAGGCATTACGGTGTGCCTCAGAGCACAAGATTCAGCCTCTTCAACAAGGCTGGTTCTTCATCAACCACAGCCTGTTTACCCTTAGCTTTGGCGAGAGCCTCAACATTATTATCTCTCAAAGGTTGGGGAGAAAACAGACGACCGCTTCTGGTGAAATCTCCAGGTCCCCCAACATTGTTCACAACTGGGCTTGCAATCACAGGAGTTCTAGCTGGCACACCAATTGTCACAGGAGCTTGATTCACCGGTCTGACCTGATTTTCAGCCCTTCTGTTG
Organism: Lathyrus oleraceus; assembly: GCF_024323335.1. Taxonomy (NCBI): domain Eukaryota; kingdom Viridiplantae; phylum Streptophyta; class Magnoliopsida; order Fabales; family Fabaceae; genus Lathyrus; species Lathyrus oleraceus. The sequence goes on along the minus strand of NC_066585.1, from coordinate 320,480,959 downwards.
CTGCGATAAGCGTTGTCATATTTCCACGGCACAGCCCTACTATCAGCAGCCCTTCTGCCCGAAGCAATGATGGTAGTTGGAGTACTGACGGTTACAGGAGCAGAGATGGTAACAGGAGTACCACTAGTTGTAGGCGCACTAACAGTCTTCTGGCCACGTCCATCAGACGGTTTGAAGTAAATGGTGACGGTTGACACCACCCCACGATCCTTAACAGCCCGAGCAAACTACAAACAACCCTCATCGATCAGATTCTGAATACCAGCCCTCAATTGTTCACAACCATTCTCTGATTCAGCACATTCTACACAGCCCTCACAACAGCCCGAGAACACTCCCCCATTCAATAGACGGTCCTTCACAACCAACAGCGATGTCTGGACATCCTCAACACTGACCACCAAATCTTCAGCTTCTCCCTCTTCAACATTGTTCACTCTGTGTGCACCATGCGGCGGTATAGGGTTGTTCACAACATTCGGCACAGGAGCAAAATTGATAGTTTTAGCGTCAATTAGGTCCTAGACCTTATGATGAAAAGCCCGACAGTTCTCAATATGGTGCCCCGGTGCACCAGAGTGGAAATCACAACGCACGATGGCATCATACCCAGGTGGTATCTTTGCCAACGGAGCCATGGTACGCAACTCCACGAACCCTAATCTGAGCAACTCAGGTAGCAACTCGGCGTAGGTCATCGGCAATGGGTCAAAATGCCGATCAGGCATCCTCTGTCTAGGCTGATACAGACGTTGCTGTTGTTGTTGTTGTGGCGGTTGTGGTTGTTGAACCCTCTGTTGTTGTTGTTGATGAGGTTGAGGTGCTGGAATGGTTACAGCAGCAACCTGGCGATACTGATTTCTGTTTTCACTTCTTCTGTGTTGTACCGCATTGGTTTCCCCCTCTCTCCTGCGAGGTGCCCCAGCAAATGGTTTCTTCGACGATGAAGATCCAACATCTTGAATTTTTCCAGCTTTTAATCAAACTTTCAGTCCTCTCCCCACAGATTACGACGTCCGAGAAACTACCGAATGGGAAACTCCCCATCCGATCCATGAATACTCCTTGTAAAGTACCGATGAACATGTCAGTCAACTCCCTCTCCAGTATAGGGGGTTGTACTCTTGCAGCGAATTCACGCCACCTCTGGGCGTACTCCTTGAAGCTCTCTCCAGGTTTTTGACAAAGACTCTGCAACTGAGTCCGGCTCGGCGCCATGTCCATATTATGTTTATACTGCCTCAAGAAGGCCTCTCCCAGATCTCTCCAGCATCAGATAGAATCTCTCTTCAGCTCCATGTACCAATCCAAGGAAGCTCCAGATAAGTTGTCCTGGAAAAAATACATCCACATCTTTTCATCATCTGTGTAAGCAGAGATCTTCCTGTAATACGCCTGCACGTGGGTGCGTGGGCAAGAAGTACCATTGTATTTATCGAACGAGGGTGCTTTGAATTTGTAGGTAATTCTCAAACCTTCTACCAAACCCATGTTGGTCACATCAAACCCAAGGGAGTTCTGACATTCCATAGCTCGGATCTTCTCAGCAAGGGCGTCAACTTTACGGTCCCTCTCTTCGACTCTCCCAACAACCTCATCATCCTCACTGAGGAGTGTGAACATATCCTCCTTCCTGTCAACAAGCGGAGCAGGATGGCGAATCGGAGCCCAGGTAACTCTGGCACTAACAGTCTCTGCAGCAAGAGGCTGTCCGTTGATTCTGATACCCCTCAATTCATCCCCTACAGCATAGTCATTGGCGGGAGCAGCAGCAACAACATTATCATGAACAGGCACACCCACTGGTGAAGCACAGTTGGACGGCGGAATCACGGCTTCCTGTCTCTGGGCTAAGGAACGCAGCTCCTCTTGCCCTTGAACAACTCCTTGCATCATTGTCATAAATTGGGCCATGTTAGCCCTCATCTCAGCCAATTCTGCTTGAACCTGGTCCATATTCCTCTGATGATTCAATCTGGTTGAGTAGCGGTGCGGTCGTTGATCAGCTATCCTGCCTGACACAGGAACCAGAGTGAGAAGTCACGAACAAGAACACCTGTTATGCAAAATGATATGTGTATGATGCTAATGATGCGTATGATGCACATGATATGTTCATTTCTCAGGCATTCAAGAGCCCAATTCATCTTTCAAGAAATGGCAACCTGCAGTAAGAACAACACAGAAGCAAAGGAACAACATACACAAATTATGAGCACCAGAATTAAACACCAACAACCTTATCTATAGATAAGAGTAACAAAGATCATACAACAAAGATCCAAACGATCAGAGTACAACAAAGAATCCCATCCAACAAGCCTGGAGGTGATTCTCAACATTAGCAACAAAGATACAAGCTAAGACAAATGACTCCCCGGAATGAGAGTTTTCAGGTACTGACACTAGTCTATCAACAGGTCACACTCTGAATATTCTGGTAAGGGAGTGATCTTCTCCTTCAGTTGTCTTCTGAGCTCCACAACTTCTCCTCCAAGTTGGCTCTCTGATGCACGTCTCAAGTCAACTTCCTTCTTCAACTGGATGTCTCTGTCTCTAAGTTGCTTCTCCAAGTCTCTTATCTTCTTCTGATAACTGGCTTCAACTCTCTGCAACCTCAGGCACTCATGATGTTCTGCATTCAACAAAGCCTCCATCTCTTCATAGGATCTCTTCTTGCTCTTTACTCCACCAGCATCTACACCCTGCATGTCTCTGAGTTGATGAGCCAAGTTCAACTTATCAGCTTTGACTTTGTAGAGCTCCATCTGGGTATCTTGCTCCTTCTCTTTCAACCGGCGATTCTCCATCAGGGCTTGCTTGTACTGCTCAGCAGGTACACTCTCAGCAAGGATCAAAGGTGGTTGCACTTGCAAAGGCTTCATCCTATCATAGGGTAGCAACAAAGTTTCCACTCTCTTCTTGACCCAATCAGTGTAATCAGGCATAGCAATGGAAAACTTCTTCCCCAGGACAGCTCCATCCTTGACACCAATGGTCTTCCAAGCTCTTCCTATCTGCTCCAATCTAGCCAGGTCACTCTGCTTCTCAAAATACACACTCTCAGCTATCTCATCCTCAAGTGGTCTTCCATTCATCACAAACCCCAACTGGCGAAGAGAAAGAACCGGATTGTAATTGATGCAACCCTTAGTCCCTACAAGTGGCATGTTACGGAACTCTCCACAACTCATGATGACATTACGCACATCCATCCGGTAAGATTTCCACCTGATATCATAAGAAGTAAGAGAGATAACCCTCTGAGTCCACTTATGAGTGCTCTGAGCATCCACAAAAGGTCCACTGACTGGTAGGAGAGACAAGAACCATCTGAGCAAAAGTGGGAGACAGCATCTGATAGCTCCACCCTTACCAGGATAGCATAGTAAGTGTCAGCTAACAAGGTAGGAACCGGGTTTCCTCCAAGAAAGATAGTGACTGCAGCATAATCCACAAAGTTGGGCATACTCGGGAACAAGACAATCCCATAAATCAAGACAGCTAACTGAGCATGAAAAGCTTCCCAATTTCCCTTCTCTACTTCTTCTCTAGCAATCCTCAACAGGAACTTCAAAGGCAACCCTACAACATCCCCACTGGACTTCCAATTATCACTGACTTCCTTGATACCCATATGAAGAGCTCTGGCAACAACCCTGAAATCAACCTCCTTAGGCACATCCAAGAAAGGAACCTGATACCGGATCGGGACATTCAACAGAATAGAGTACTCCTCAAGAGTAGGCGCCAACTGATAATCCTGGAATGTGAAGCAACGGAGCTCTGGATCGTAGAACTGTAGAAGAGTCTGCAACGGTACTGGATCTACCACCATCTTCAACAGTATCAACAAATCCCCATACTGATCAGCGAACCCCTTCTGGTTACCACCGGTCACAAGGTTGCTCAACTCTACCAAAGATGTCAAAGGCTCACGGTGAAAACTGTAGGAACAAGTCTTCCGCTTCAACTCTGGGACGGATGCCATCTCTCACAATGAATAGACTCCTGAATGAACCTGAGAAATGATATGCATGCAGAGATTAGCTTTTTCTTTTTCTTTCTCTTTCTTTTCTTTTTTTTTCAATTTTTTTCTTTTTTATTCATAATTTTTTTTTTTGAAAATAAACATGCTATGATGCAAATGATGCAGACATGACTGGCTGGCTGTGTATCTCGGAGCACAGGATCAAAGCTTCGGCTTGAACTCGGAACCACAAATTCATCTGAAACCCAAAGTCATATGAGACCCCAAAATTCTGAACCAAAAGTCACCAACAGGATCACAAGTCACCAACAAGTCACCGACAAGTCACCAACTGTACCTGTAATAATGATCATTCCCTCCCCACTCCCGGGTGTTATCTAGGCCAGGGTAAGGTCGAGAGAAACGCATCATAAATAACCCTTTCATAGAATATCATCATATACACACCCGAAGTATGTAACGATAATACCCCATCAGAGTCTGAACTGCTCGTGATATCAAGTTCCGCTAAGTGGCGCAATACCACCCGCTTCCCATGAATCACTCTATTCCTAGGTGTCCTAGATTTCACTCATAGCCTGGGTATTGGGCCTTTTACCTCAAGTGACTCCCACCCCAACAGAGAGACAACACAGCACAGCCAGATGAACAGATGAATGCAAACATAAATGCAAACAATAAATGCAAACAATAAATAAATGAATGCAATAAATGAAACAGCGAAAGCAACCAAACCCTATCCTAGAGAGCGCTAGGAGAGACTCGCTTAGGGAAGATGGACCAGCAAGAGGTCAACTTCTCTAGGTCCCCAGCAGAGTCGCCAACTGTCGTATTACGCGAAAAACCGGCGGGAAAACGAAACAACAGAGCCGCCACCGTGCGTTATTTATCCCAAAGAGGGAAAGGAAACGCTCGAAGTAAACCTGGAAAGAACATGGTCTCACGACCAGAGAAAGATGGGATCGGGAGTCGGTTATGCGAAGGGAAGGTATTAGCACCCCTACGCATTCGTCGTACTCGACGGGATCCACGCTCAGAAAGAAAGGATAAGGTTGCTAAAAACTGCTCAAACAAACTGCACACACAGGCTGAAAGGAGACACGGAAAGACAAAAGAAACTAACTCGGCAGGATATCACATCCTGGGCCTACGTAGTCTGTCAGGCACAGACATCAGAGTCGACGTAGTTCGGGACAGGGGGAAACGTGCTCGCTAGGATGTCGCATCCTATGCATACGTATCTTCTCTGACTGGAGAAGAATCAGAGCACTCGTAGCTCGGCTAACGCACGCCAAACAAAACCACACAGGAAACCGACTGCCAATCGCTGGACTTACGTCAGACTCCACACAAACAAGCAAACATGGAAATCGAATGCCAATCGCTGGACTCACATCAGACTCCGAACCAACAAACACACACACAGGAAACCGACTGCCAATCGCTGGACTTACGTCAGACTCCAACGCACACAAAGGGGTTGAAAAAGAAAAAGGGCGCACGGAGAGATCAGCTCATCTCCTGCCTACGTACCTCGATCAGGGCGACGTAGTTCCCCTACACAGGGAAAAAGGACTAGCCTAACCAAATACAAAGGGAGACACAAACTACTAGGGAGACTACGACTCGAGCCTAGAAGTTGTCATGCATACCATCCCTATGTTAAGGTTTCTACCTAACTTGCACAGGGAGCAAGCTATCCTAAACAGCACAAGCAAAAATATACAAGCACACAAAGCAAGCGCACACACTATATGCACACAATTGGGCTCATACAAGGTTAGGCTGTGAAACACAAGCCAACTGGAATCGGGTGTAGTTAGCTCTTAACCCTAACATTGAGAGTTAGGGTGAAGCAGATGAAATGGGAAGTGAGGGTAAGACCTCACAGCTCTTATCCCTGGCCTGGGAGAGCTTCAGACAAATGAAAGTGTGGGAGTTCAGAAAGTAGGAACTCTTCTCCACATATGACTGACACAACAAAGATCTTGGGTTAATATCCACAATGCATCAACACAAGGTGTGTGAGCAAAGTGAATGACACACTGAATAGCAGGAGATGGATTGCACATCTCTTTTATCTGCCAATTTCCTCATAGAGGTCTTTTCCTGCTTGGCACAAAGATAAACAAACACAAGCATTGCCTCTTAAGGAGGGCTTCAGACAGGTGCCTGCCCACATAACAGGACAGGTCTTCCAGACTACATGAAGTCAGAGAGTTATACCTCAATGGTTAAGCAACCAAGAAAAGAAAAAGCAAGTTCAAAAGAACTCAAAGCAACTTAGGTACCTGAAAAAAAATCTAACCCAATCAGTATACAATTCAAACAATCAAACAGACAACAGTCAATCACACAATCAGACAGATAAACAAGCAATGCAACAGTGAGCAAGGCACAAGCCATTAAGCCACTTGGTCTCAAAACCTACAAAACAACTCAAGGTTAGCCAACATCTAAAGCAAACATCAATGCTCAAGTGAGGAAGCATCCTCAACTATGGACTTGGATGTGTAAACCTGAAATCAAAGCTCAAATGTGAGTCACAAACCACTAGGTCAAAGCCTAGGGTCAAAGATGGGGAAAAAATTCAAAACAGAACATGAAATTTAACATGAAGCAACTTCAATCAATCAAGAGCACAATCCAAAAGGTCCCATATCAATATCATTCACCAAATTCATTTCATGAACCAAACATGGCAAGGTATGCAAATTGTAACCACATTGTGACATCAGAAGAAACAAATGCCCATTAAATAAAAAATGATTCAAATAATCTTGGAAAAATTCATGAGTAAACAGGACATACAACATGATCATCACACAAAAACTTAGAGGCATTGGACATCATTAGGCATGGCAATCACATAGCATAAGTCAAAACAATCACAACAAGCACATGTGTGACACCAATTGTCACACCAACTTAGCATAGGCATAAAACAGAGATGGAGTATGGTAAAAACCTCAAACCAAAGCCAAAGCAACACTCAACATGTCTAGAAATAGTGTGCAAAATTTCACATTCATTGGATAAGGAACAAGCATTTCACAATCAAATGAAATTCAAGGCAATTTAAAATCTCAAATGTGATCATCCAGAATGAAAAATCTCAATTAAATCAGAAATGATTCCAAAAATTCCAACAAAAATCATGAGCAATCACAACATCCATAGTATGCATCATACAAAAAATCAAGGCAATTGGATATCATTTGGCATGGAAAACTCATCAATCAAGTTGAACATCACAAGGTGTGACACCAATTGTCACACCTAACTTAGCATGATCATAAAACAGCAATGGTAATTGATAAAAATACCAAATCAACACCAAAATGTCAAGCAAAATGTCTAGTTATAGCATGCAAAATTTCATGAGCATTGGATAAAATCTCAGCATTTCACAAATGATATGGAAAAGCAATGTCAAGAATGGACATGTATTCAATCACTCTAGCACCAAACAATAATCAGCCATGCACAATTTATGAAAATATGATGATAAAATAGTAGACAAAAAATACAACATGATACAAAAAATCTCAATTTTTGGATTCATTTTCAATTTGATATGAATTTATGAAGTTGAGAAAAATGGAAATGAAACATGAAGCCAAGACATGAAATGATGAAGAAATGATGAAAAACATAAGGCAAATGGCAAAATGCGCTCAGCCGGATTCGAGCTTGGTACACATTCAAACTACACAGTGCGCCAAACACAAAACGCTGGCGTTTTGACCAAACCCTAAGCGCGCGCCACTCAAAGGTTCAAAAAATCCGCAGGTAAGGCTATGCGTTTCGCAGCAAATTCCACAGGTAAATCCACAGCAAAACTGGAAAATGTATGAACATGAAGAACACGATGAACATCTTCATCCAGATTTCCAGAATTTTTCCAAACCTTCCAGAAACGCAAATTAAGCACATCATTCAACTTATCATGCATCATACAACAAGAATTTATGAGTATTTTATGCAAAAACAATCACACATGCACGGATCGAAGCAAATGAAAATCATCATCCAAACTTTAAATGCACGGATCTTCATGGATATAGCATCATTTTTCTTGATTCAAAGTGAAGATTCATCACTATTCTAAGATCTACAAGATAGACATGATGATTTGGAAAATTAAAGAGGTCAAAAAACTTACCTCTTGATGAGCAGCAGCTGGATTCACGTGTCTCAAGGCTTGGCAATGCTTCAAATCTCTTCCAATATGCTTCTTGAGGTGAATGATGATGAATGCAAGGTTCCAGAATTCACAAAACCAGCTCAAGCTTCAACTTCCATGGATGCTTCACCTCTTGCACATGAACCCGAATGCAGTGGTTTCCTCTGTTTCCACATCCGAAGATGCTCAATAATAGCTCATGATGATGAATGAATCAAGGAACAATGCTTGTGTTTGCAGAATTTTAGAGAAAAAAGTGAGAGAGAATTTTGAGAAATTTTGAAAACCTAGATCTAGAATTGGTAATTGTGATGAAACAGTTAGGATTAAGGTTATATAGTCCATGCTAAACATGATTAAGAAAGGATTAGGGCAAATGCTAATGAGATTAGGGGCTTTGTGGTGTTTATGCAAAAAATCAAATTTATGTTCCATGCACCCTCATGCACGTGAACAGTGCATGTTCTTGGTTCAAAATGACTTAAAAACCTTCCATGCACATGTTGGAAATGATTTGGTATGCTCATGTTACACCAAAATGAATTTATGAAATTTTCCACCAAAATCTTCATGATTGAACCAATGCCATGCAAATGAGATTTCATGCCAAATGATGCCATGCTTGGAAAATACATGTTATAAGGATCAATGTGCAAAAAGAGCCACTCAAATTGGACTTTTGGTTTGAAAGTTATGCCCATTTGAAGTTCAAACCACACTTTGTCAAGTTTTGATCATATCTCCTTAACCACACATGAGAAATTCTTGATCTTGGACTTTTTGGAAATGGGAGAGAAAGATCTTCAACTTTCAGGTTGGACAAAATTTCATTTGAAGCTTTATTGATGATGTAATCTTGAGTTGAAAACCTTTCCATTTTTGGCAAATTCAAATTACAGGTCACCTGCTATTTTGGGCAAGTTTTGATCTGACTTCAAATTCTTCAATGTTGATGTTTGAAATGTCAAATAAGACTTGTTCCCACATGAATGAGGCATCTCTAACCATCTCCCACCTCCAAATCCACAGTTGAACTGACAGTTGACTTCTATTGACTTTTTAGGGTTTCAGATGACTTGCACATTGACTGATGAGCCTTGAGCCTTCAATACTTGGCCAAACCACTTCAAAATGATCCTTAGGTCACATGAACTCATTGTACCAACCCTAGGGCTTTGATTCCATAGAAAATACACTTCTTGCTTTGCACAGTAGAATCTGCTAACCAGTCTTGCCTGATGACTTGATGGACTAATGCAATGTTAATGACCTAAACATGAAAATGTATATACAAATGGGAGGTGCAAATTTGAGGTGCTACACTAATAAGTGACAGCTACGTTAACATAAAGTCATAGTCTATTCAACAGAGCGAGAGTTTGAGATAAGACTTTTAAATCAATAGTGTCTACTGAAAAGATTTATTTTAAAAACCAAGAAACCAACGAAGATTTGATTCCCTCATTACGACGAACTACATACCGATATCCGCTTAATTGATATTTAAATTAGATCCAATTTTAGTTTTACTTTTCCCTCTAATCATCAAAGTATCATCCGCCTTAGCTTTACGAAGTAACCTTAGAAAAACGGTATATCGATTCATAAGTCCCTGTGGGATCGATATCTTTTAAAACTACACGATAGAACTGTGCACTTATAGTTAGTACCCCAATAGACTTATAAAGTCGCGATCAAAGAGATGCTCTATTGAAGTATTCTAACTCATTCAGACGAGAGGTTAATGTGTGCCAACAGGCTTCCTTCTGAAAAAGATATATACTTTTTGTTTATCAATTGTTGAACCTTGGCTTTGAAAGTGTTGCAGTCTTCAGTTGTGTGCCATATTGATCCAACATTATATCCATATTGCACATCGGGATCATACCCATGTGGGTATGGTTCCAGCAACGACCTAAGAGACATGGGCTCCACTAGTGAGCTTTGAATCAGATATGGAAGAAGTTGACTGTATGACATAGGAATTGGATCGAGAGGAGCATTCCTTCTTTCCAGATTGTTTCGAGGCCTATGCTAATTCTGACGTTGATTTTGGTATCCTCGACCATGAGATCTTTGATTTGTATGGGGAGCAGTCCATGGTTGCTTGTATGGTGCTCTAGGAATTGTTGATTGTCCATAAGGATATCGTGGTGCTGGAAATGGTGACCGTTTTGAAGTTAATGGATCATAAGGTCTCGCTAGTTCCCCATGAGAATACCCAACATCTGCCATGGATGCATTGGTTTCATCCTCTTCTTCCGGTTGGGAATTGTTTAAGGATTCTTTCTCGCTAGCTTGGCTGCTCGAGGCGCCTTAGATTCTTCCACTATTGAGGGGACTCTTGATGCATTCTCCAATGGTCATTGAGTGGGCAAAGTATGATAATGCACTGCCTACCATCCTCTCAAAGTACGGTTTTTGTAAGGTATCCATAAACAAGTCCACTAATTCTTTGTCCAAGAGTGGTGGTTGCACTTTGGCCGTCAATTCTCTCCATCGATATGCATATCCTTTGAAAGATTCGTTGCTCTTTTGAGATAAGCTTTGCAGTTGCCTTCGGTCTGGAGCCATGTTTAAGTTGTAGTTGTACTACTTCAAAAAGGCCTTGTCTAAGTCTTCCCATGACTAAATATGGCTTCTTTTCAAATTCATATACCAGCTTAACGATACTCCAATCAAACTATCTTGAAAACAGTGAATCATCAGCTTATCATCATGAGTATGTGATGCCATTTTTCGGAAGAACAACACCAAATGGTGCCTTGGACAACTATCCCATTTGTAGTTCTCAAAGTTGGGTAATTTGAATTTCGGAGGAATCACTAGGCCTGACATTAAGCACATATTGAGCCTAAAATTGTCATTCATATCCATTTCACGGATTTTATCCTCAAGGGCACGAAGCCTTTTGACATCAGGATTGGTCAATGTCATCAACTGGGGTTGAGTAGGAATGGTAACTTGTGGGGGATCATAGTCAGGCAGAAGGTTATACATTGGGTTGGTAATTATAGTAAATCCTAATGAGGAACCAACGTTCTCCATAACTACATGCTGAAGATTGTTCTTCGACTGAGCAAGCATAGCTTCCAACGTCTGGTCTACCTTGCCTTTCATGTTTTTCATATACTCTCTCAGCTCAAATTGATTATGTTCCAAGCTTTCCCTTGTCTTTTAGTAACTCTCAAGTGTTCAGTACGAGTGTCGGGAAATCAACCAGCTGGTAAGAAGCAAAAAGGACAAGATGAGATTTTTTTTGTATTGGAGAATGATATGTATGCATGCTGATGAAATGTGAATGCATGAAATTTTGTCATGTTTAGATACGCAAGAAAATGCAATGCAATATTCAGGATTACAGGAATAAGTAAATTCACAGGTTGGTCAGAACAACGGGTAAATAACGGGTATCTTTGATCATTAGAACCCCATAGGTAGGCTCTACAGTTGGTGGTTCCTAGAGTCATGGATCCTTATTGAGAATGTCACTGCCATGACGAAGGCTCGCCGGATAGTAATACCATCAAGATGATCTCGTCTAGGTGAGATCTTCGTGTCGTCCCAATAAGGAAGGCTCCTTGTGGCCCTCTACTACACAACGCTCGAGTCCAAGGTTCTAACAAGGTTCTCATAGTCATAGATCGAGGTTGGAAATATCATTGTAAGGTAATAATACGTCCAAGGGATCTCATCTGATTGGGGATTTCGTATTAACCCCACAAGTCGAAAGTCTCATAGGTTAATACTACACAACCACCATGGATGGAACGAGTTTAAAAGGTCCCTACAGTCACTCAAATAACTTGGGAACACCATCATCGTGACGAAGGCTCGTCGGGCAATAATATCTCAATAGAATCTACTGTAGGCAGGGTCTTCGTATCGTCCTACCAAGGAAGGCTCCTTGTGGGCCTCTACAACACAACCACAATCTTAATCCTATGGTTTTTCTCAGACTTGGGTAGAGAGTCTATCTCATAGGTGCCAATAATCAGAGAGCCCCAATAACAACATAAGAACCAACAACCAATTACAAATAGCAATAATACAATGAGATAAAGAAAATAAGATAGAAGAAAACATACAAATAAAGCTAACATTAATGGCAAATTTAACTAAGTTAGTCTTGACTCTCCCTTTCTTGGAGCTTAAAAATCCCCAGCAGAGTCGTCAGCTGTCGCATCTTGAAAAATACGATTCCTCGCGATGTTCGCGGAAAAATAGTTTGAACAGATTCGCCATCGAACTTTATTTATTCCAATGAAGGAATGGGAAAATATAGATAATACTATTAAAAATAGAATAATGGTCTTCCCATCCATATTCGGATTTGGGAGTCGATTATGCAAAGGGAAGGTGTTAACACCCTTTACGTCCGTTGTACTCAACGGTAACTTTTTAGTCTAATTTGCAATTTGAATATTATCTAAATGTTATTTGCTTTCTTCAAGTGAATAAAATATTGAAATGAGAAATGGAAGGAAACCTCAAGAGGACAAATGGGAGGTTTGAAAGGGCATGCGACGGAAAATAGAGGTTGTTGTGGTGGGAAGAAAAACCGAGAGAGCTCAGTGATTGTTGCTGGGTGAATGGATGAATTACTTTGGCCAAAAAATAAAAATAAACAGATGAATGATGAATAAAAATCGGATGCGAGAATGCCCAAAAATAAATAAATTGAATCCATTAAAATGATCAGTGCGAAATAAACCTCTCGGAAACATACAGGTTTCGATCATATTTTGAAATAAATTTTGACCGGTTAATCAGGCATATGTTGATCAAAATGCGACTGAAAAAGTCGTCAAAAAATATAACAAGCACACCAGGTCAAACTACACAAACCCTAGATTAATAGAACTGATGTTTGCAAGCTCGGTTTCGAAACTTTTTACCCGTTGATTTTACGTGTATTTGACTAATGATTCAACCAGTTTGTCTGTATATTCGAGAATTTATTCTGACTGACATTTTAGGTATTATTCATGATGACATGCATCATGCTATACAGATGATGCAAAGTGAAAATAAAGTCGAATATATGGAAATTTTAAAATGCCGGACAAAATTGGGGTATGACATATAACAACAATGCACATGATACATCAACAAGCCATATGCAACTCACCATGACATGAATAAATTATGCATCAGCAACAAACCTTGCCTTGCCCTACACTTCTAGCCAAAAGAGCTTGCAACCTTGGTATATCATCATTATGCAATCAAACATCAAATTACACCCTGCATCATACATTCATGATTGCGGCAACAATATTCATTGAACAAAGCCTGCTGTATCAAATCATCATCATAAATCATCTCACATTCATAGCATGTGTGCCATTAGACCATCAACATACAATATCGAGCAAGACATAGCAGCCAACCATACATGACAACAGCAGGCACAATCATCATAACAAGGAAATGCATCAGGAGCAATTGTCGCATCTCGAAAAATACGATTCCTCGCGATGGTCGCGGAAAAATTGTGTCCGAACAGAGTCGCCACCGAACTTTATTTATCCCAATGAAGGAATAGGAAAATATCGATAAAACCTTTAGAAAATAAAATAATGATCGTCGCAACCATATTCGGGTTCGGGAGTGGATTACGTAAGGGGAAGGTATTAGCACCCCTTACGTCCGTTGTACTCAACGGGAACCTTTTAGTTCTAATTTGCATTTTGAGTGTTAATTTATGTTTGTTTGTTATCTTTGGATTATAAAATTTTAAAAAATAGAAATGGATGAGAACCTCAGAAAGGGAAAGGGGAGGTTTTTTATTAGTGTGCTCGCGAAGATACAACAATCTCCTGCCTACGTATCCTTATGGTGCAATAAGGAAATCAGAGCATTCGTAGTTCGGGGAACTAAGGTTGGTTGGTGTTTTTTAATGAATAACTGTTTAGATCGCATCCTAAAGGCTAAACATTGGCTTGTCTACTCTCGGCGGAGGCTTAAACGCTAGTTTGTTGTGCGCATTAGAAAGGATTAAACGGTGTTCTTTTTGAAAAGAGTTTTGATCACACGAGGGTGATAAGTTAGATTAATATATTGGATGTTTTGATTGGTTGAGATGTGTTTGGTTAAATGACGATCACTCGGATAGTCGAGTAAGACAACTCGTATCCTAACCATCGGGAAAGGGAGTAGAAGACTCCAGACCACTTTCTTTTTCAAATTTAATTATGGGAAAGATCTGATAATAGTTAAGGTGTTTTGGAAGGGTGACGAATACTCGGATAATCGAGTAAGACAACTCGTATCCTAATAATCAAGAAAGGGAATAGAAGACTCTAAACCGCTCTCTGCTTCATCTGAGTATTTATGAAAATAAGGGTGTATATGGTTGACGTATTTTTATAATGAACGACAAATACTTGAATGACTGAGTACAATAACTCATATCCAAGCCTTTGAGGAGAGGAATCGAAGGCTCAAGACCATCTCCCTTTTCGTATAATTTGTTATGAAAGTGATTTGATTAAGTTGTATGTTTGTGGAGAAATGACAATTGTTCGACTGACCGAGTAAGAGAACTCGTATTCGACCAATTGAGGAGTGAAGTTGAAAACTCAAAGTCAACTCCTTTTTCATTTAACTTACTATGAAAATATTTTGATTTAATCGGGGTTTGGAGATTTTTAGAGGAACGACAACTATTTGACTAACCAAGTAAGAGAACTTATAATCAAATAGTCGAGGAGAAAAATTGAAGACTCAAATTCATCTCCCTTTTTATTCCTTAATGTAGAAGGATTTGATTTATTCGCGCTTAGGTGGATTAGAAATGACGGTTGTTCGATTAAATCGAGTACAAGAGTTTGTGTTCAAATGATCGAGGAGAGGAGTTGAAAACTCAAAACCATTACCTCTTTTATTCTTAAGAGAAATAGTATTTGATTGTGATTAGGTGTTTTTAATTCTTAATAAAGAATACTCGATGTTGGATCGAAATTTTAAATTTGTATTTTTTTTATGAATGAATTGAATTTATTTATTGAATAGTTCATCTAATCGTTTAAAATCGAATAGGTCTCATTGTAAGGAAGCCCAAGAGTAAGCCATGTGAGGTTGATGGCGATACTTTTACAAGTAATCGACTTACAAAGGTGTTTTGAAAATGGGCTCGACTTTGAATCGAGAAGTATGTGATTTATTTTGAAATTGGCTCAAATGATTTTAAATCGTTGAAAATGACAGAATTTTGCCACAATTGTAACATGCACATAAGGCTCGGTATAAATAAATAAATAAATAATAATCATGCACATACACTCCACAAAAATAAACAAACATCTAAATTATAAATGACATTAACACTAATATAATTAACTAATTAAATACTTAGTAGATTATTTTGATTAAATAATGAGTAATTAAAAAATGATGATATAACCAAATAATTGCATATTTACTATTAAATATTAATAATAACAATAATAATATAATTGCATATTTACTGTTAAACATTAATAGTAATAATAATAATAATAATAATAATAATAATAATAATATAATTATAATTTACTATTAAACATTAATAATTATAATAATAATAATATAATTATAATTTTGAAAGAAAGTAAGTAAAATAAAATATTGTTTTATTTTTGTTTAATAGCCATAAAAATCTATTATATATTTTTTATATGTATATAAATAAAATAAAATAAGTGAAATAAATTTAAAAAAATGAAAGAAAGTGGGCCAAGTAAGAGATAAAGCCCAACATTGGGCGCTGCTGGAAATAGAACTGGGAGGTTTGAATAGAGAAAGGTCTTTGGGCCCAACCAGAGCCCTAAAGCTTGGTCAAACATTGACTTTCTAGGAAAATCTGGGCCATATGATCGGCATACTTTGACTTGGTCAAAATATCAAAGGAGATGCGTGAGGGTATACCACCATGTGGTGGGGGGATCCACAAAAGATCCCCTGGTTGACTCAGAGTCAACCAACCAAGTGGCGCCATCAGAAGGGGCCATGTGGCGCCCATGCCACCAACTCCACCATATAAAAACCTGATTTTGAGAGAGAGAAAATCATTCTCTCATTCCCACTCTCTCTCTCTCTCTCTCTCTCTTCGTTTCTAAATTCAAGTTGCTCTGCAACTTTTCATCATCACCGTCGTTCTACCTTACGGCCAACCTTGTTGGAGAAGACGGTGGCGGCCGGCCAACTGCGGCGGCGGTGCCGTCTCTTCCGGTGACCAACAACCCCAATCCAAAAAAAAAACATAAACCCTACCTTATTTTGGCCGGAGATTCCAAATCTGGTCTTGTTTTCTTCAAACTCCCTCTCAAACGTCCGGATTGGTACTCAAAAGGAAGAGAAAACCTAAACCCTAATTCAATCTCTTTCTCACATGGCCAAACGAAAACTATTTCGTTCTTCGCGTGGGTTTTAATCCACGCGAAGAGGCGGAGATGATGGCATGGAAAGATGAACGAGAATGGAAGACTCACTTTTTTCGAAGTCAAACTCCGGCGACGCTCCCCTCCTTTAAGATAAGTCCTTCGTCTCCTTCTATTCTCTGTTTTCCTTTATTTTTGCTTTGAGTGTTGTTGTTGTTGCTTCATTTTACTGTTAGGGTTTTGTATGTTTTGTGAACTATTATTTGATTATTCTGTTGGATCTCAAAAAAGAACGTGTTTGTTGTTCAATGTTGGATGTTACAAAAAGCACTTTGATGATTTCTTCTGGGATATTCAAAACTTGTTTTCTATTTGGTTTGTGGTTATCAGAGAAAAAATATTTTGACAATTTCTTCTGGATTTTCAAAACGTTCCCTTTTACTGTTAATTGATTTTGTTATATATGAATGTTGGTCCTTTGAGATAACTTGTTGGATCCTGTTTCCAGATTTCATGGGATAATTATCTTATGGATTTAAAGATGTTTGGATTGAATATTGGAATGTGTTTTTGAGCGCTCACTTTGGTTCATCATGTAACCAATTAATCTGTTTATTTTGTTATTTATTTTCCAGTTTCTTTTAAGTGCTTATTTGATAAGCTGTTTAACCCTTTGAATTGGTTTTTGCAGGTTTTATGAAGTGATGCTGATTGATTGAAAAAGGGGGTGTTGCTTGCTTTTGGAATTGGGGGGCGGCGCTGCAATTAGGGACCATTGGCTTTGGAAAAAATCTTTGAAGACTTGCTGCTTCAAACTGCTGCACTTTACAGCTTATCCAATTTTTTCAACTTATTTTCTTTTTACTCAGAACTTTGTACTTAATATTTGGATTTAACTATGTAACCTTTGGATTAATCATGTAACCCCTTTGGATTATTTGTGAGATATGCATAATTTAAATTTAAGCTTTCTTTTTTTTGGATACTTATGTGGATATTTGGATTATTCGGAATTTTGGATTTAATTGGAACTTTGGATTATTCGAGTAAGCCTTTCTTGGATTATGCCTTGACCTTTTTTGGAGTTGTTTGGAACACTTGGATTAAAAAACTATTTATGCAATTAATCTTTTTTCCTAAAACATTCTAAGCTTTATCTTAACAATTATTTGTGTTAATCATTTTAAAATGCTTGAACTAATTCCAATTGAAAATGGATTGGGCCAATAATCGACTTGGACTTTCAACTTAGTCACTTCTAAATATGTTTATTATTAACTTAAATGAACAATATGAAACATGCATTATAAGCAATAAGAAACAATTCCAAAGTGATTTCGCAATATTGTTCATCACCGTAGTCTTTTCCAACAATCCATCTTAGCTTAAACAAAATATATGTTAAAAAATGAAACTTGAGTTTAGATTTTTATGAAGGATTGAGACTTTGGCATAAACATGTGGAAGTGAGCTTAATAGCAAATGATTATAGAAAAATATCCATGATTCTTAGTGCTTACTAATAATCAAATGGATTTTGGATTAGTAATGTACAAGATTCACACCACACTTTGCAATATTAATCATGTGAATGGACCCCCTTTTTTTAAAACCAAAAGTTCTCATGGATAAACCATAATGGGCTTTGCTAACCAAAAAGTCTCAAAGTGCACATACTACCTCATGCTTCAGTTTAATAGCCATAATAGACAAAAGCAATAAGTGTCTTCTTAAGGATTTTAACAAATGAAAATATCACTGAAGATTTGCTGTCACTAAGGGCTGAGAAACCTTAAGATGAAGCTTATGTCTTAAGATAAAATACATGTCTTATAACATTGGGTAGTGAATGCTGGTTGAAGATTTTTCCTTACCCGGACAAAATTGGGGTATGACAGTTCCGCCTATTTAATTACCTCGAACCGGAAAGTAAGAATGACAACAATCTTCGTGCATTCATGGTGGGAGATAATTAAATACAAAAAGACCCAAACTTTGTCCTAGGAAATGCAAGGAAGAAAATGCAGTGAGAAACGGTAAGAGACAATATCCTACAGTAAAATGGAACAGTCAAGACTTTCCGGGAGTTGTCAGAACAGTATCTCTGACATCATAGTCGATATATATGGAACAACATCCCTAGCTAAATCTCAAGACTTCCCAGGATGCTAGAATAATATAAAGAAAACCTGGCATGAGACTCTTCATTTTGATGAAGCAACATTTCAAATAGTAAAAGTGAGATTCTCTGTATCGAGTCGAAACAACATCTTATCTGATGGAATTAAGATATTCCAACAAAGGAAAGATACCTTAATTGAATCTAAGTCTCTTCGAGGATATTAGAGCAGTATCTCTAAAAAAATCTGAAATGACACTCTTCATATTGATGAAGCAGCATCTCAAACAGTAAAAGTGAGATTCTCTGTATCAAGTTGAAACAACATCTTATATGATAGATTTAAGATATTCCAACAAGGGAAAATACCTTAATTGAATCTAAGACTCTTCGGGGATACTTAGAGCAGTATCTCTAAAAAAATCTGAAATGAGACTATTCATATTGATGAAGCAGCATCTCAAACAGTAAAAGTGAGATTCTCTGTATCGAGTCGAAACAACATCTTATATGATAGAATTAAGATATTCCAGCAAGGGAAAAATACCTTAATTGAATCTAAGACTCTCCAAGGATATTAGAGCAGTATCTCTAATAGAGAAATGAGATTCTTCAGATAAATGAAGCAGTATCTCAAACAGATAAATGAGATTCTTTAGATAAATGAAGCAGTATCTCAAATATTCGTCTGTTGGGGGAAATTTTTAAGAAAAGACTCCTTTTGAGGGAGATTTACTAGAAATGCTCTACAGGGGAAAAGCTCATAAGAGACTTTTTAGGGTAACCTCTGCTTGGGGAGCAATGATTGTAAAGAAAAATGCTGGAAATATCATTTCTAATCATAAAGTCGAACAATGATTTGCCGAGAAATAACTCTACGAGTACATGCAGGGAAATAACTTTATTTGGAAATGAGAAATGTCCAAGATATACATGAATGACCTTGGATCCTAATATTTTATGTTTGATTCTCGTATGATGTTCCACTTTAGGTGGGAATACCATGCATGGGATTATGCATGAGATGTATGTACGTATGCAATTGCTGGGGATATTTGGCTGTGTATGAGAATGCAAATGATTTTTTGATTTTGTATAATGTTATGCATAAGTATGCTGATGATTGATATGACTGTGTTTTTTTTTTAATTTTCTGTTTGGTAGGAAAACTATTTATGAATGATTTATATGATGCATGTTAGAATGCAAATGGGTAATCAGATATGCCCCGGTTAAGATGTTCTTGCTTTGGGGTATGATGCCAATAGTGTGGACTTTTGTTATTAGGGTGATTAATGAAAATCAGGCTTTGATGCCCCTACTAGGTGGTTTTTTTGGGAATATATTTGGGTTGCTCCAGGTTACTGAAAGATTCCGACTTCTCAATACGCGATACTCCATTAATGATTTATCAATGTTTCTGCTGGAAATGCAATGGAGCCTTTCCCCGGTTTAGCTATACCATGAGTACATTTATGAGAGGCGTGAATTAGTAGTTGAAAGGAACATAACTATCTGCAATCAATCCTACACCTTTATGAAAAACAAGAATGAATCTCGGGGACTAAAGGATTTGCCCACTTACTATTTCAAAAGTAATTTTACCACTTTATTCAAACATGTGTTTTATTTTCTCCAATAATTTTAAAAGTGGTGTTTATCAAAAATAAAAGGTGCTTTGCAAACAAACAGATAAAATACAAAAATGATTTGGGCACAACTTTCGTTGAGAAGGTTTTCTCTTTTATTGATTTGACCCTTAAATGGGTGATTGTACACAAAGATGTAATTCCTTAATGAGGTAACTGATGTGCATAGAAACAAAATGGCAATGAAAATTGAGTTCCTATTGAGTTTCCACACTGCTATGATCTTTATGTCTTTGATAGTTCGAGCACTTTGCTTTTGAAAAGTGAGGTAGATTGATTATTTGGCTTCGAGGATGCGTCAGATGTCTGTAAGTACAACTTTTTGCTTTGGAATTAATCCCTAACTTTTGCCTGGATTTCCCTTTCGAGTTTTCAATCCATCGGGATACCCATTTTTGCCTGAGTCTCCCTTTCGGGTTTTCAACTCAGCGGGTCAATTCTTTTATTTTTATCCCTAATTTTTGCCTGGATCGCCCTTTTGGGTTTTCAATCCACCGGGATAGCCATTTTTGCCTAAATCGCCCTTTCAGGTTTTCGATTTAGCGGCTTTTATTATTCCACTTTTTTAGGCGAAGTACTTTTTAACAGCATCAATGTTGGTGGGAAGCGACAACTCATCACCATCCATAGTAGCTAGAATCAGAGCGCCTCCGGAAAAGGCTCTAACCACCACAAATGGACCTTCATAATTTGGTGTCCATTTCCCTCTGGAGTCTTTGTGAATAGGCAAAATTTTCTTCAGCACTAAATCTCCCTCTTGAAACACCCTAGGACGAACTTTCTTGTCGAATGCCTTTTTAAGACACCTCTGATAGAGTTGACCGTGACCTAACACTTTCAAGCGTTTCTCCTCAATAAGGTTGAGCTCGTCGTACCTGGATTGAACCCATTCTGCCTCGTCTAGCTTAGCCTCCATCAAGACTCTCATCGAGGGGATCTCTACTTTTATAGGGAGAATTTCTTCCATACTGTATACAAAGGAATAAGGGGTTGCCCCTGTTGAAGTTCACACCGACGTGCGATAGCCATGTAACGCAAAAGGTAACATCTCATGCCAATCCTTGTACGTGACAACCATCTTCTGGATAATTTTCTTGATATTTTTGTTTGCAACTTCAACAGCCCCATTCATCTTAGGTCGATAGGGTGATGAGTTATGATGCTCGATTTTGAACGTTGCGCATAACTCATCCATGGTCTTGTTGTTGAGATTGGACCCATTATCAGTGATGATCTTTTTGGGAATCCCATATCGACATATGATGTTATTTTTTAAGAAACGGGCGACTACGTGCTTTGTGACATTCGCATAAGACGCGGCTTCCACCCATTTGGTAAAGTAATCTATGGCCACTAAGATAAATATGTGTCCATTTGACGCCTTGGGTTCTATCATTCCAATCATGTCGATGCCCCACATAGAGAAAGGCCAAGGTGACGCTATGATATTCAACGGGGTAGGCGGTACATGCTTTTTGTCAGCATAGATTTGGCATTTATGGCATGCTCTGGTGTAATGATAACAATCGGCTTCCATCGTCAACCAGTAGTAACATGCCCTTAGGATTTTATTTGCCATGGCATACCCATTGGCGTGCGTACCGAAAGACCCTTCGTATATGTCCCTCAAAAGCTTATTAGCCTCGTGTTTGTCCACACACCTCAATAAAACCATGTCGTAGTTTTGCTTGTACAATACCTCTCCATTCAAAAGGAACTTTGATGCCATCCTCCGGAGGGTCCTTTTGTCAAGGCTGGAAGCCTTTGCCGGATATTCCCGCTTCTCCAGATACTGTTTGATATCAAAGAACCAGGGTTTACCATCTGGCTCTTCTGCTATCGTCAGGCAATGAGCAGGTTCATCAAAACGCCTAATTTCAATATGAGGCTAATGGTTGGGCCATATTAATTTGTACATGGAATCCAAAGTTGCTAAGGCGTATGCCATCTGATTCTCTTCTCGAGGAATATGAGAGAAAGCGATTTCGTCAAACTTTGGGAGTAGCTTCAGCACGTAATCTCGGTATGGGATTAGGTTAGCATGTCTTGTTTCCCAATCGCCTCTAATCTGATGTATGACTAGAGCGGAGTCCCCGAATACTTCTAGTATCTTGATCTTCAACTCAATATCTTCTTCCAACCCTAGTATGCAAGCTTCATACTCGGCCATGTTATTTATGCAGGAAAAACAGAGCTTTGCGGTGAATGGTAGATGGAAATTCTTGGGAGACATCAGCACTGCCCCAATTCCATGGCCTATTGCATTTGAGGCACCATCAAACATGAGCGTCCAGCCTACTCTTGGCTCAAGACTTTCTTCTAGTTCGGAGTCTTCAACATCTTTAACAATCATGATGTTCTCATCTGGGAAGTGAAATTTCAAAGATTGGTAATCCTCCAGCGGTTGGTGGGCAAGATGGTCTGCTAGTATGCTTCCTTTGATCGCATTTTGCGCAACATATTGGATATCGTATTCTGACAACAACATTTGCCACCAGGAAATTCTACCAGTGAGAGTTGGTTTCTCGAATATGTACTTGATAGGATCCATTTTAAATACCAACCAAGTCGTATGAGTTAGCATGTACTGCCTGAGATGCTTAGCGGCCCATGCGAGTGCACAACAAGTCTTCTCGAGTAATAAATATTTGGTCTCACAATCATTAAATTTCTTGCTCAGATAATAGATGGCATATTCTTTTTTACCACTCTCATCTTGTTGTCCCAATACACAATCCATGGACTCGTCGAGCACGGTTAGATACATGATGAGAGGTCTCTCTTCGGCAGGGGGCATCAAAATCAATGGCTTTTACAAGTATTCTTTGATTTTATCAAAGGCTATTTGGCAGTCATCGTTCCACTTCACGCCTTGATTCTTCCTCAGAAGCTTGAATATTGGTTTGCATGTTGCAGTAAGGTGAGAGATAAACATGGCGATGTAATTTAATCTCCAAAAGAAACCACGAACCTCCTTTTCAGTCCTCGGTGCAAGCATGTTTTGAATGGCTCGAACTTTGTCAGGATCTACTTCAATTTCTTTTTGGCTTATACTAAAGCCTAAAAGCTTCCCAGATCGAACCCCAAATGTGCATTTGTTAGGATTAAGTCTCAACCTAAACTTCCTCAAACAAGTAAATAGTTTCCCTAGGTTGGTGATATGTTCTTCTTCTGTCTGGGATTTGGCAATCATATCATTGACATACACCTCAATCTCTTCATAAATCATGTTGTGAAAGAGAGTCACCATGGCACGTTGATATGTTTCCCCAACGTTCTTTAATCCAAACGGCATTACTTTGTAACAAAAGGTGCCCCAAGGGGTAATGAACATGGTCTTCTCCATGTCCTCGGGATCCATTTTAATTTGGTTGTATCCATAGAAACCATCCATAAAGGAACACACGGAGAACTAAGTTGTGTTATCCACCAATACATCAATGTGAGGTAATGGGAAATCGTCTTTGGGACTGGCTCTGTTCAAGTCTCGGTAGTCTACACACATGCGGACTTTTCCATCTTTCTTCGGTACCGGTACGATGTTGGTAACCCATTGTGGGTACTTGGAGACTTCCAGGAAACCAGCGTCAAACTGCTTTCTCACCTCTTCTCTGATCTTGAGAGCCATATCAGGTCGAGTCCTTCTTAGCTTTTGTTTGACAGCGGGGCATTCTTCTTTAAGGGGAAGTTTGTGGGTCACGATATCAGTGTCTAATCCGGGCATGTCTTGGTATGACCAAGCAAACACGTCGTCATATTCGTGGAGGAGCTCTATCAGTCTTGTCTTCACTGTATCTTGAAGTGCGACGCCTACCCTTACTTCTCTTTTGTCTTCTTCTATTCCCAGATTAATAGCTTCAACGTCTTCCTGGTGTGGTTGAATGACTTTCTCTTCTTGTTTGAGTAATCTGGCCAACTCTTCAGAGAGTTCGCAATCTTCCCTCACTTCGTCTTCAGCTTGGTAGATTGGGCAATCAAAGTCATATTGGACCGTAGCAGTGTCGTTATCAATGGTCTCGGTGGTGTTTCTGCATGTTATGATTTATGCAGTTTATTTAGAAAGTGCGTGCATAAAAATTGATTGCCATTTTTGTAAATAAGTAAAAACGAAAGGAAAGGAACAAGAATTTGGATGCAAAACGTCATTTCATTAATGATAAAATCTCTTGAAAAAGCTAAAGGAGGCCCTTACAACATGCTATTGTGCCTTGGACAGAGCACAGGGTTTTGTCTAAAATGATAAAATTACTTTTGAAATATTTGGGGAACTTCCACGGCCTTCCAGTTTGTCAATTCTTCATTTGGTGCGGCTTGACGCATCCAGCTAGACACCCCCTCTTCGTGATCTTCTTCACTGATCATCGCCACCCGCTTGCCAAAGATGTGGCCAACGCTGGTGAACGTTTTCTCTACAGATGGAATCTTCTCTTTGTCAAGTTGGTTACCGGCTTTGTCTAATGATGGGTCATACCCCAGGCCAAACTTGTCTCATTTCTCTTTCACTTCCACCACCTTGCCCCAGTTTTGAGCATCTTCACTTTCCATAACAGCTTTAGCTCCTTGCCATGAGGCCAAGGATGGTCCTGATTTCGGGGTCTCCAATGTCTCTTGGATAGACATCATATTCACCACTTCCAAGGATTGGAATGGTGTCTCGGTGATTTCACCATCTACCTCGATATATCGGAAAGAAGTCAAATGACTAACCAGGATGTCTTCCTCTCCTCCAATCACAATCATCTTGTCATTTGTAATGAATTTTAGTTTTTGATGCAGAGTGGAGGTGACAGCACCTGCGGAATGAATCCAGGGTCTCCCAAGTAGGAAACTGTAACCAGGATGTATATCCATGACCTGGAACATGATATTGAAGATAGTTGGACCTATCTTGGTTGGTAAGTCAACCTCTCCTATCACTACTCGCCTTGAGCCATCAAATGCTTTTACGATCAGGGTGCTGGGTTTCATACTTATCCCTTATATTGGCAGCTTTATCAAAGTTGTCTTTGGCATGACATTTAGTGAGGAACCTGTGTCTACTAACACTCTTGACAGTATAGTATCTATGCATTTCAAGGAGATATGGAGGGCCTTGTTATGGTTCTTTCCCTCGTTTGGAAATTCATCATCATTAAAACCCAATAAGTTCCCAGTGGTTACACAAGCTATCACATCATCAAACTGTTCTATTGTTATGTCCTTTGTGATATGAGCGGCGCTCAATACCTTCAACAGTAAATTCCTGTGTGCTTCTGAGTTGAGCAGTAGAGATAACATGGAGATTTTGGAACATGTTTGATTTAGCTGGTCCATCACCTTATAATCGCTCTTCCTGATTATTCTTAAAAACTCCTTAGCCTCTTCAAGAGTGACAGCAGCTTTAGGAGATAGGTGCATGTCTTGCATTCCTTGATTAGGGATGAGGATCTGGACAACAACCTCCTTTCCTTGAGCTCTTTTAGAAGTATCAGCAGTTCTTGGTGCGAAAACTCGACCACTACACGTCATTTCTGCTGGCCCCATAATTGAAGTGACATTTGGTTCGTGGATCATCAAAGGTTGATCTTCCTGCCCCTACTTAAAAGCTTTAGGTTGATATATCCATGAGACTGCCTTCTCATCTTTATATTCGAATGGTGTTGGAGACTCTATCACCAACAGGCTTATAGGTATTTCTACTTTAACCTCATCATAGGGGATGTCCACCACGGCTATCTCTTCCTGGAGCTTGCTCTTGACACGAAAATTTATCTGTAACTCGCCTCGATCTAGCATTTGTTGTATAAAACTCCTCAACTTTTCCATGTTCTCTTCATCCACCAGCTCCTTCGGGATCAGACCACTTTTCAGCTATTGTGCTCCTATCATGGTGATAGGGGTTTGAATCTCTTCAACCATACGGATCAATTTTCCTTAATCACTCTCCTCAATGGCACTGACGGAAGCATCCTTATGCGTTGGCATAGGATTGGTGTTCATGTTCGAGCGTCTCAGAGTGAAAGAAACAACTTTCGCTTCAATCAAGTCTTGTACCCGATTTTGAAATGCGAAACAATTCTCCAAGGTATGACTAGGTGCTCCCATGTGAAACTCGCAATGGGCATTAGCATCGTATCCGGGTGGATATGGAAAAACAGCTGGTTTTAATTCCCTCAATGTTAGAAGGCCCTCCTTTTGCAGATATGGGAATATCTGGCTATAAGGTACTGGTAGAGGATCAAGTTGCCTTCTTGGAGGTCTTGGCTTGAATTGTCTTGGTGGTGCGGTATTTTGCTGATGATGATGTTGTTGATGTTGTGGTTGATACATTTGTTGTTGTTGCATTAGCTGTTGATAAGGTATGGGTACCATGGCGGCGACTTGACCATATGAAGCCTGTTGCTTCCCTTTATAGTTTCTGGATATGGCGTTTGTTTCACCTTCTCTTATATTCGGGAAGCCTCCAGGATACTTCTTCGGTGCACTAGGGGCCGCCACAGCTCCTGGAATCTTTCCATCCCTCAACCCCTTCTCTATGCGATCTCCAATCATGACTAGATGTGCGAAGTCAGATGCTGCACTGCTCACTAATCGATCAAAGAATGGATCCTTTAAGGTGTCCACAAATATCCCGGTCTTTTCCTTTTCAGATAATGGTGGCTCTACTTGAGCAGCCAACTCTCTCCATCGCTGGGCGTATTCTTTAAATGACTCACTCTCCTTCATAGCCATCCCTTGCAACTGCGTTCAGTCGGGTGCCATATCTAAGTTATATTTGTACTGATGGAGAAATGCGTTAGCCAAATCCTCCCAGCTTTGAATCCGCCCTTGCTCTAAGCTCATGTACCATCTCAGAGATGCTCCACTCAAACTGTCTTGGAAACAGTGTACAAGTAATTTGTCATTTTCGGTATGAGCAGCCATTTTCCTGAAGTACATTACCAGGTGGCTTCTTGGACAAGTCTGTCCTTTGTATTTCTCGAAATCAGGAGTTTTAAATTTAGCCAAGATGTTCGATACCAAACGCATGTTCATGGCAAAAGCACCAAAGATATTGTTTCCTTCTATGGCTTTGATCTTCTTTTCCAGGGCACGGAGCCTATCTGCAGCAGGATATGGAAGTATCTTAGGTTTTGGTTGATCAGGCATATAGAATGCATCGTACTGGTCATCTCCAATTTCGGATCCATGATGAGTAGACGTATCAGAAGGCTATGCATGATCTCCATCTCCTTTGTCTCCTACCGGTATCTGAACCAGTCTCTTCTTGGTAGGGACGTAACCCTCGTCTTGGGGATTCAGACCTGGCGTGCTATCATTCCTTTTTGCCCTAGCTTCTTC
Organism: Lathyrus oleraceus; assembly: GCF_024323335.1. Lineage (NCBI taxonomy): Eukaryota > Viridiplantae > Streptophyta > Magnoliopsida > Fabales > Fabaceae > Lathyrus > Lathyrus oleraceus. The sequence goes on along the minus strand of NC_066585.1, from coordinate 320,453,331 downwards.
CTCCTCAATTCTCTCTCTCTGAGCGATTGCGAGCATTGTCTCTAACAGCTGATCCATCTTCTCCTGGATCGTATTGATGTTTGTCCTCATGGTAACCTGGTTGGCCTCAACTTGCTCTAATGTCATCTTGTATTTGCTTCGCGTCTCGTATCGGTGTTGATTAGTCAGTGTGGTTGGATAAAGGGTAAAAAGGTTGGGTATGTTTTTTTGAATTTTTATGAAGCACGATGCATAATGAAGATGCGAATGTTATGCATATTTTATTTTCAGGGAATCATTCGAGTTTCATTAGTTGTTAGTAATTCGAAGAAACAAGAAATACTTAGAATAATAATAATGGAGTAATTCATTCAAGTACATAACATAGGGGTCCAAAGAAGGTCATAGTTCAAAAGTACATTTGTTAAAGGAACAAAATATAAGACATAAGCAAATTAAACAGTTGGCTTTCTGGCCTGAAGCTCTTCTAGTTCCTCATTGAATCTCTTCAGCAACCCTTTACAGAGTAAAATGAAACTGATTATGGCTGGAGGAGTGCTATCTTCCTTCAATTCTTCGACTACGTCTCTCAACTTCCATGGTAATTCTTTAGCCGCCCAATTACAGAACCCCACTAGCCCATTGAGCTTTGCACGAAACTTATCCCTATCTCCTTGTAAGAAGTCTATGATCTTCTTAAAGGATTCATAATCTTCAATCACATAGTCTCGCTCTTTCAATCATATGGAGCTGTCTTGGCATAATGACTCTAGCTGGTTCTTCCAATAGCTGACAGACTCCCTTGCATCAATGACTTCTCGACACTTCTCCTCCCATATCATGGGTGACACCCTAGAAGCTTCGGTGGCTATATTCTTGAGTCGGCGTTCCTGATCTACTTCTTCCTTTACATGATGAACAGAATTGGTGAGCTCTTTTATCTGAGCCCCAAGTGTATCCCTTATCGTCTTGTTTTCCTTCATGGCTAGATGCCACCAGCGCTCATTGTCTTGACATTCTTTCTGAGCTTGTCGCAATTGACCCTTAAGAGTATCTAAACAATGGTTAGCTTGTTATAATCCCACCTTGATCTTTTTCCTCTTATGCTCCTCCTTGTTGAACTTTTCCACATGGGCTTGAAGTTGTGCCTCTTTTCTCTCAAGCTCCCACTTCATATTGTTTTTCTCATTGATGGTTTGTTGGAGTTTTATCTGCAGTTCTTCATTCTCTTTTTCTAGCTTTGCCATGGTGGTCTTGAGTTTCTCCATTTCCTTGATAGGGACTTAGGTGAGCTTAGGTTCAGGAAGAGGTATAGGTGTCCGAATGACAAATGGCATTTTAATCATCTGCACCCTTTCCTTTACCCACTGAAAATATGGTTCTTTTGTAATCCCATTTGCTCTCCCTAAATCAACTTTCCGTTTCCGATTGACATTCTTCCAAGCCTCTTTGATTTTCTGGAATAAGCTAGGATTCTCAACCCCAAAGTCAAGTAACAAGAAAGCTTCCAAAGACTTTGCCTCTAGAGGGCCTTCCATTGGGTAGCCAAGTTGTCTGAGTGATAGAACTGGATTAGCATTCACACATCCTTGAGTTCCAATAAGCGGTAGATTTGGGAAATCTCCACAACTGAATATGATATCCATGTTGATGTATTCTTTGGAGTACCAAGAGAGATCCTCAGATCGGAGTGATCCCAATCTCTGAGGCCAACTAACATCTGTCTGTTCAACCCAAGCACCTGTCTTTGGAAGATGTTCTAGAAACCACTGATATAATAAAGGAGCACAACAAGCAATCAATCCCTTCTTATTAGTATACCTATGACTTATGTAATAATAGACATCGGCTAATAAAGTGGGTATTGGGTTTCCAGTAAGGAAAACACAAATGGCAGCCATGTCTACGAAACCATCCATATTCGGGAACAGGACGACGCCATGGATGGCCAACGCAATAGTAGAGTAACAAGCATCCCAACTTTTTGCTTTCAATAGGGTATGATCTCTTTCCAAAAGAAAACTTAGTGAAAATCCTTTGCTATTCCCTTTGGTCTCTAAGGTAGCCTTTGCTTCCTTTTCATCCATGTGAAGCGCACTAACAATGACCTCAAGGGGAAAAGATTCATCTATCCCTTCAAATAGTGGCTTGTTCTTCATAGGAATCTTAACAAGACGCTCGAATTCTTCCAATGTTGGTGCTAGCTGGAAGTCTTGGAATGTGAAGCATCTTAAAGGTAGGTCATAAAATTGGGCCAAAGTGATTAAAGTTGTATAGTCTACTCGTTGATTGAGGATGCTGAGCAGATTGCCATAATTCTTCCTAAAGTTGATTCTGTTTACCGGGTGCATCTGAGAGACCAAGTCACGTAAGCTCTTTAGATCGGGATCCTTGAACTTGAAAGAGTAAATGTTTCTTTTGCTTGATTCCATGTTTCTTGAATTCCTGCAACTCATGATACTCAGATTCCTTGGAAATAAAATAATATGAATGTTATGCTATGAATGATGTTATGCGTGCCACATGTAGGTTAATATACAGGTGGTGAGAGCGGGTATCCTTGGTTACTAAACAAAACCCTTTTTAGGAGAATGCTAAAGTTAAGAGGTCCCCAAAGTCATCAATCACTATTTAGGAAAGTTATTGTCATGACGAAAACTCATCTGTAAATAACATCCCCAAATTGAGTCTCGTTTGGGTGAGGCCTTCGTACGGTCCCAAAGAGGAAGACTCCTAGTGGGTCCATACTACACAACTCTCGAGTCCAAGGTTCTAATAAGGTTCTCAGAGTCATAGATCGAGGTTAGGAATACCACTGTAAGGTAATAATATGCCCAAGGGATCTCATCTGATTGGGGCTTTCGTATTAACCCAACAAGTCTGAGACTTTTCAGGTAAATACTACATAACCACCGGATATAAAGGGTTAAAAGGTCCCTAGAGTCATTGATCCAACTTAAGAATACTATCGTCGTGACAAAAACTCGTCGGGCAATAATATTTCAAGAGAATCTCCTATATGTGGGGTCTTCGTATCTTCCCAACAAGGAAGACTCCTTGTGGGCGCCCACTACGCAACCACCAACTTAATCTTATGGTTTTTCTCAGACTCGGGTGGAAAGCCTATCTCACAAAGTATCACCAACCAGAGAAACCCCAATAATACATAGTCAATAAAACATCATACAATAATTATGACAACATAATAATAACAGAATAAATAACAAACAGATACACAAAACTAACACACAATACGTCAACTGAACAAAATTAGGCTTCACTCTCTTTTTCTTGGAGCTAGTCCCCAGCAGAGTCACCATCTGTCGCATCTCGAAAAATACAATTCCTCGTGATGGTCGCGGAAAAATTGTGTCCGAACAAAGTCGTCACCGAACTTTATTTATCCCAATGAAGGAATAGAAAAATATCGATAAAACCTTTAGAAAATAGAATAATGGTCGTCGCAACCATATTCGGGTTCGGGAGTGGATTACGTAAGGGGAAGGTATTAACACCCCTTATGTCCGTTGTACTCAACGGGAACCTTTTAGTTCTAATTTGCATTTTGAGTGTTAATTTATGTTTGTTTGTTATCTTTGGGTTATGAAATTTTAAAAAATAGAAATGGATGAGAACCTCAGAAAGGGAAAGGGGAGGTTTTTTTATTAGTGTGCTCGCGAAGATACAACAATCTCCTGCCTACGTATCCTTATGGTGCAATAAGGAAATCAGAGCATTCGTAGTTCGGGGAACTACGCTTGGTTGGTGTTTTTTAATGAATAACTGTTTAGATCGCATCCTAAAGGCTAAACGTTGGCTTGTCTACTCTCGGCGGAGGCTTAAACGCTAGTTTGTTGTGCGCATTAGAAAGGATTAAATGATGTTCTTTCTGAAAAGAGTTTTGATCACACGAGGGTGAAACGTTAGATTAAGATATTGGATGTTTTGATTGGTTGAGATTTTTTTGGTTAAATGATGATCACTCGGATAGTTGAGTAAGACAACTCGTATCCTAGCCATCGGGAAAGGGAGTAGAAGACTCTAGACCACTTTCTTTTTCATCTTTAATTATGGGAAAGATCTGATAATAGTTAAGGTGTTTTGGAAGGGTGACGAATACTCAGATAATCGAGTAAGACAACTAGTATCCTAATAATCGAGAAAGGGAATAGAAGACTCTAAACTGATATCTGCGTCATCTGAGTATTTATGAAAATAAGGGTGTATATGGTTGACGTATTTTTATAATGAACGAAAAATACTTGAATGACTGAGTATAATAACTCATATCCAAGCCTTTGAGGAGAGGAATTGAAGTCTCAAGACCATCTCCCTTTTCGTATAATTTGTTATGAAAGTGATTTGATTAAGTTGTATGTTTGCGGAGAAATGATAATTGTTCGACTGACCGAGTAAGAGAACTCGTATTCGACCAATTGAGGAGTGAAGTTGAAAACTCAAAGTCAACTCCTTTTTCATTGAACTTACTGTGAAAATATTTTGATTTAATCGGGGTTTGGAGATTTGTAGAGGAACGACAACTATTTGACTAACCAAGTAAGAGAACTTGTACTCAAATAGTCGAGGAGAAAAATTGAAGACTCAAAGTCATCTCCCTTTTTATTCCTTAATGTAGAAGGATTTGATTTATTCGCGCTTAGGTGGATTAGAAATGACGGTTGTTCGATTAAATCGAGTACAAGAGTTCGTGTTCAAATGATCGAGGAGAGGAGTTGAAAACTCAGAACCATTACCTCTTTTATTCTTAAGCGAAATAGTATTTGATTGTGATTAGGTGTTTTTAATTCTTAATAAAGAATACTCGATGTTGGATCAAGGTTCTAAATTTGTATTATTTTTTTGAATGAATTGAATTTATTTGGTGAATAGTTCATCTAATCGATTAAAATCGAATAGGTCTCATTGTAAGGAAGCCAAAGAGTAAGCCATGTGTGGTTGATGGCGATACTTTTACAAGTAATCGACTTACAAAGGTGTTTTGAAAATGGGCTCGACTTTGAATCGAGAAGTATGTGATTTATTTTGAAATTGGCTCGAATGATTTTAAATCGTTGAAAACGACATAATTTTGTCACAATTGTAACATGTCATCCATGTGCACTCAAGGCTTAGTATAAATGAATAAATAAAGAATAATCATGCACATACACTCCACAAAAATAAACAAACATCTAAATTATAAATGACATTAACAATAATATAATTAACTAATTAAATATTTAGTAGATTATTTTGATTAAATAATGAGTAATTAAAAAATGATGATATAACCAAATAATTGCATATTTACTATTAAATATTAATAATAACAATAGCAATATAATTGCATATTTACTATTAAACATTAATAATAATAATAATAATAATAATAATAATAATAATAATAATAATATAATTATGATTTTGAAAGAAAGTAAGTAAAATAAAATATTGTTTTATTTTTGTTTAATAACCATAAAAATCTATTATATATTTTTTATATGTATATAAATAAAATAAAATAAGTGAAATAAATTAAAAAAATGAAAGGAAGTGGCCCAAGTAAGAGAAAAAGCCCAACATTGGGCGCTGCCGGAAATAGAACTGGGGGATTTGAATAGAGAAAGGTCTTTGGGCCTAACCAGAGTTGGCCCAAAACAAAAACACCAAAGCCCTAAAGCTTGGTCAAACATTGACTTTCTAGGGAAATCTGGGCCATATGATCAGCATACTTTGACTTGGTCAAAATATCAAAGGAGATGCGTGAGGGTACACCACCATATGGTGAGGGGATCCACACAGAATCCCCTGGTTGACTCAGGGTCAACCAACCAAGTGGCGCCATCAGAAGGGGTCATGTGGCGCCCATGCCACCAACTCCACCATATAAAAACCTGATTTTGAGAGAGAGAGAATCATTCTCTTATTCCCACTCTCTCTCTTCGTTTCCAAATTCATGTTGCTCTACAACTTTTCATCTCACCGTCGTTCTACCTCACGGCCAACCTTGCCAGAGAAGACGGTGGTTGCCGGCCAACCGCGGCGGCGGCACCGTCTCCTCCTGTGACCAACAACCCCAATCCAAACAAAAAAAACATAAACCCTACCTTATTTTGGCAGGAGATTCCAAATCCGACCTTGTTTTCTTCAAACTCCCTCTTAAACGTCTGGATCGGTACTCAAAAGGAAGAGAAAACCTAAACCCTAATTCAATCTCTTTCTCACATGGCCAAACGAAAACTATTTCGTTCTTAATCTAAACAACAAAACTCAACCGTCCAAAACCTAACCCTAAAATTCAAGATTCAAAGTTCTACATCCGTGTTTTGAAGAAATTGAAAGAGGGGTTTTAATCCACGCGAAGAGGCGGAGATGATGCCATGGAAAGATGAACGAGAATGGAAGACTCACTTTTTTCGAAGTCAAACTCCGGCGACGTTCCCCTCCTTTAAGATAAGTCCTTCGTCTCCTTCTATTCTCTGTTTTCCTTTATTTTTGCTTTGAGTGTTGTTGTTGTTGCTTCATTTTACTGTTAGGGTTTTGTATGTTTTGTGAAATATTTTTTGATTGTTCTGTTGGATCTCAAAAAAGAACGTGTTTGTTGTTCAATGTTGGATGTTACAAAAAGAACTTTGATGATTTCTTCTGGGATATTCAAAACTTGTTTTCTATTTGGTTTGTGGTTATCAGAGAAAAAATATTTTGACAATTTCTTCTGGATTTTCAAAACGTTCCCTTTTATTGTTAATTGATTTTGTTATATATGTATGTTGGTCCTTTGAGATAACTTGTTGGATCCTGTTTCCAGATTTCATGGGATAATTATCTTATGGATTTAAAGCTGTTTGGATTGAATATTGGAATGTGTTTTTGTGCGCTCACTTTGGTTCATCGTGTAACCAATTAATCTGTTTATTTTGTTATTTATTTTCCAGTTTGTTTTAAGTGCCTATTTGATAAGCTGTTTAACCCTTTGAATTGGTTTTTGCAGGTTTTATGAAGTGATGCTGATTGATTGAAAAAGGAGGCGCTGCTTGCTTTTGGAATTGGGGGGCGGCGCTGCAATTAGGGACCATTGGCTTTGGAAAAAATATTTGAAGACTTGCTGCTTCAAACTGCTGTACTTTACAGCTTATCCAATTTTTTCAACTTATTTTCTTTGTACTCAGAACTTTGTACTTAATATTTGGATTTAACTATGTAACCTTTGGATTAATCATGTAACCCCTTTGGATTATTTGTGAGATTTTCATAATTTAAATTTAAGCTTTTTTTTTTGGATACTTATGTGGATATTTGGATTATTTGGAATTTTGGATTTAATTGGAACGTTGGATTGTTCGAGTAAGCCTTTCTTGGATTATGCCTTGGCCTTTTTTGGAGTTGTTTGTAACACTTGGATTAAAAAACTATTTATGCAAATAATTTTTTTTCCTAAAACATTGTAAGCTTTACCTTAACAATTATTTGTGTTAATCATTTTAAAATGCTTGAACTAATTCCAATTGAAAATGGATTGGGCCAATAATCAACTTGGACTTTCAACTTAGTTACTTCTAAATATGTTTATTATTAACTTAAATGAACAATATGAAACGTGCATTATAAGCAATAAGAAACAATTCCAAAGTGAGTTCGCAATATTTTTCATCACCATAGTCTTTTCCAACAATCCATCTTAGCTTAAACAAAATATATGTTAAAAAATGAAACTTGAGTTTAGATTTTTATGAAGGATTGAGACTTTGGCATAAACATGTGGAAGTGAGCTTAATAACAAATGATTATAGAAAAATATCCATGATTCTTAGTGCTTACTAATAATCAAATGGATTTTGGATTAGTAATGTACAAGATTCACACCACACTTTGCAATATTGATCATGTGAATGGACCCCATTTTTTTAAAACCAAAAGTTCTCACGGATAAACCAAAATGGGCTTTGCTAACCAAAAAGTCTCAAAGTGCACATACTATCCCATGCTTCAGTTTAATAGCCATAATAGACAAAAGCAACAAGTGTCTTCTTAAGGATTTTAACAAATGAAAATATCACTGAAGATTTGCTGTCACTAAGGGCTGAGAAACCTTAAGATGAAGCTTATGTCTTAAGATAAAATACATGTCTTATAACATTGGGTAGTGAATGCTGGTTGAAGATTTTTCCTTACCCGGACAAAATTGGGGTATGACAACAATTACCATCCAAACCACTCATCAAAATTAACATTTAATAACAGTTGACATTCCAACATCACATAGCAGACCAATTTTAAAAATCGAGCAGAGCAATTAACATCCAAAAGCAGCCTTCGAGTTTCAGTAAATTGACATTGACCTAACAACAACTAACCACCATTCCATTTGAACAAACTTAACTGAACATTCCACACTAATAGAAAATTGAACTTACACTAACTCAAAATCAGTTAATTCTAACAACTAGAAACCAGTTAACATTTTAACAAAAAAATCATTTCACTCAGTTTCAGTTAACACTTAATTCTAGCAGATTTTCACAACTCAACTAGCATAACTAACTATTTGACATTGTGTTAACTTCTAACCAATTCCTGATTCAATGATCTAATAAAGCTAACATAAACAGTTAACTTTTGCCTATAAATTGTTTCATCCTCACTCATTCAAAGGATCCTGAATCGTTTTCATTCATTCATCTCGATTCAACACTTCGTAATCACTCTCTCATTCTCTCACTCAGAGCTTTCTCTCGCCAGAATTCACATCGCATTCACACGATTTTCTCAAGTCCATCTCAAGATTCAGAAGAAGAAGAAGATTAAGAATGAGAAGATTGAAGAAGCAAGAGTTTCGAAGGTTGTGAAGAAGTTTTACCTGGAATTCCGACGCCTTCTTCTGTGAGTGTATCCTCATACCTTCATCGATTTGATTCAAATAAGTTACCATCATGTACCGCATTCATAGAGATTTTATGTATAAAAACCAGGTTTGTATTAGACCAAGATTTTAAACATTCTTACTTTTGATTAAATCTGAAAACTATAATAATAAATTTCTTAATCAATTGAATAACTTCGATTTACACATCTCATGTAAACCAAATTTAAATCTATTGAAATGTTGATTTCTTTAATCTCCTCATCTTTCATTATTTTGTTTATGATATAACTATATACAATAATCATTGCAATAACATGCATATTTTGTACAAAGATTCTGTCATGTCCAACGATTTTATTAGAATTTTATTTCAAAAAGAAAATATTTTTTATATTGGTCTTTTTGCAGTGGTTCGAAGACGAGGTACAGATGGCCGGATTCCAGTCCGCACGTTAGACCAGGGTGCATCTTCATCTGCAGCTGAGCCGGCTGGATATCCAGGAGGGTCGTACGATACGTCTCTTTTGGTGAAGTACGAGCATCATGTTGCTCAACATTTATGGTTCGGTGAGGTAAGTAAACGGGCTATATTTGAAAATGAATAATAGTTGAATATTTTATAAAAAAAATTCTAATATGTGTTTTAATTGTTTTTAGGAAAGAGGTCCAAAGAAAGAGTTGAAGGTTGCCGGACATGGACTGAAGTTGACTTCTAGGGTTCCATTGGCTCTTCCACCACAGATGGAGAGTTGGGTATCTAGATCCGGATATGGACCTCTTATCTCTTTTTGTATCACACTCTTATGCTTGTATACTTGCGTAATCCGAGTGACATTCTCAGGATAATTGTCTTGCAAGGAAAGCAATATGTGTCTAGGTGCTACATGTCTCTTTGCCAAATCAGCGACATGTTGCTTCTCATCTGTGGTCAACCTACCAATAAACGAATGACCTTCTAATTTATCAGGTAAACCATGATTATGTAACCCACATTTTACATCAATCTTCCAACCAGATCCATCTTTCTCCGGAGTCGACCTGATTTTAAATGGACATCCACATTTCTTAGACGCACTTTGGGTACCACTATCACTAATTGAAATTCTAGTTAACAGACTTCCGATGTCACAAGGGTTGTTATGACATCCAATTCTGCGCAGACAAGAATTATGCAGAACTTAAACTGTAAGTGCAGTAAATAATACAAGTAATTGTTTACCCAGTTTGGTCCAACATGACCTACGTCTGGGGGCTACCAAGCCAGGGCGGAAATCCACTATTAGTAGTATTAATTTAGACCTTAAACCAATTGTTTAACCCTATCACTTAATACCTACCCAATGCAATTTCAATCTTACACTAAGATCAGAGTTCCTACTCAGTCCCCCTCAATCACCTCAGTGATTACTACCTTTAATCAATATTAAAGACAATTGTGAAGTCACACTTCAAACAACTCTTGATCGTGCTTAACAGCTTTAATCAAGATACACAGCACTCACACTTAAAAGCTTAGAGTGACACAACACTTACAACTCAATGAACACCCTATACCAATGCAATTATCTCAGTGATAATAGCTTGGCTTACAAGATACGTCTAATACAAGACACACAAAAATACAATAGTGAAGTATGATGGACACACTAAATCTTCACGCCTAAAATCCCCAGTTCTGAATGAAGGATTGCCATCCTTTTATATTGCAGCACTTGGGCCTTGTACTTGTATTTTCCTGAAATTAAGGTCACGCGAGTTCCCCTAAATTCCACATCTAGGTTACTAACAAATAGGCTATTTGTTAGGTTCATTAATTGTAGCTTGGTTGTTGGTTTCCTGAATTTTCTCTCAGCTGTTGAATCCCTGAAGAATAGCCTGAGAAAAATGCTGAAATAGAAAAACAAAACAACTTACAATATAGCATACGCTGTCAGGAATGAATGTCACAACATTCAGTTTGACATCCAAATCAAGGACCATATGCTAAGTCTGTTTTTCCTGAAAACTGACAGTACAAATTTGTTGTACTGTACATAATCAATCTGTCCATGCTTCAGTATCAGCATACATTAATAAATGTCAAAACGTCCAATTTGACATTCACACATAGAGACTTACATCAGGTTTGTTATCCTCTTGATAAGCAGACTGATAATAAATACTGAGTTATAGTAGAGCACCACCTGTTATATTCCTCAGTATCTGCTGACAGGGATGAATGTCATAACATCCAGTTTGACATTCAATGAATCCTGTATTAGCTAATCCTGCAGTACACTACTCAGAATGTCATGACATCAGCCAAGACATCAGAGTACAGCTAGATATTCTAACATACAATGCAGTCAAACCAACATCTCCACAGCATGTCATGACATCAGTCAAGACATTAGAATCCAGCTAGTGTTTTACCATACAATGCAGCCAATTAAACATCTACAAACTCCCCCTTTGGCAAATTTTTGGCTAAAACACTTTGGTCTCACAACAGAGTCCATAACAGCGGAAAACATACATCTAGCAGGAAATTAACCTAGCTAATACACTTAGAGTTGCAGCACACTCACACACATGGAAGTTAAATAAAAACTTCACATATCAGCACACATATACATACTAACACTCATAGAAGTGGAACATCAGCTGCAGAGTAGAGGATCTTGAATCTGTCTTGAATATCTGTTTTAACAAAACAATCTGTTGTCCTGGGGGCATCACAGGTGTTACTCCCCCTTTTTGTCAAAAATGTTGCCAAAGCAACACTTTAAATTACAGACCAACATAACATAAACAGAATTACACATAAAAGACAGAATTACAGACTTGATTTATTCATCAGCCTTATCATTAATGCCATCATCAGACCTGGCCTCCTCCTCACCCTCTGAGCTTTGCCTTGCAGCTCCATCTGTATCCTCAGCAAACATCTCCAATTGAAAAATCAGCTTTTCCAAGGCGAGCTTCCTAACCTCCGGCTCTTTGCAAGTGTCTCTGAGCACAGTAATGACAGCAACTTTATCTGGTTGGTTGCCAACATTGGATGTTTCTCCAGATGTCATGACAATGTCAGGGACATGCTTACCCAGGAACAGTTTGTAGTTGAAGGCCAATGGACTCTCTCTTCTTTTCACAAAGTCATTGTTTGTCAAGATGTTTAGGAATTGATTCAGCACAATGCCACATATGAGAGAAGGAAAGGCTATAGGTCCCTTCACACTGAAACTCCCAGCATGTTTCATGGTCTGATCCAAGATGTAGGTACCATAGTCAAACTTTTCCTTGGTTCCAACAGCATAGATGAACTTTCCAAGCATCACAGACACAGTTGACTTGTGATTTGTGGGCACCCAGTTGGCAGCTCCAACTTTGTGTAGCATGGCATACTTCACACTGAGTTGGCTGGCCACCAGCTTCCCTTTAAGAGGCCACTTTCGGACTTGATTTGCAGTGATGACTTGACAGATTATGTTGTCAGTCACTTCAAGCTCTGGTTGCACTACATCAGCTCTTCCCAAATACAGATTGATTACTGAGGGAGAGAAGGTCACACACTTGCCACGCACATAGACCTTTCTGAATTCTCTGGACTTCCCATATGCACATTCCTCAGACACATTGACAATGAACTCCTTCACTAAGGTCTCATAGCACTTTGGGAGTTGAGTCACAGTTCTCATTAGCCCCGCCTCTTTAATAAGGTCCACAATCTCCTTACACTCCAAGGCATTCTGAGCCAGTTCCCTCTCCAGGGCCAGCCTCTTGTGATAGACATACTTCCACCTGTTCACACTAGAGGCAAAATGAAATGACACATTGTCAATAGGTACCTCTGGGACACTAGCAGCCAACTTGCTAGTGGTTGGCTTCTTCTTAGACAGGGATGTTGTGACATCACAGGGGACATCTGAATCAGACTCCACCACAACAGCCTTGGTCTTCATTTTCTTGGGCATCTCTTTGCTCCAAGCTTTTGCAGGTCCATGTCCTTTCCTTTTGAGGGGACTCTCTGTCACCTTTTGCTTGGGAGAGGTTGTCACATCAACCTCCCTAGTTGGGGACCTCTGCACCACAGTCTTTCTCTCCCTCCTAGTCCTAACCCTTTTTGCTATGCTAGGGACAACTGAGGTCAACAGTTCATTATCAGAGAACTCTTCCAGATTCACTGTGTTAGCATTAGGGTTGTCACTGACATCTTGAGTGACACGGACCTTCTCACCTCCCATATTGTCTAAGGGTTTTTCAATCCTTGAACCCTCATGAGCATCAGGTTGCTCAGCATCGTCAGAAACATTCTTTCTTAAGACGACTGCGTTTTCTTGACATGCAACTCTATCAGGTATGATAGTGTTCAAGGGAACGGAAACCCCAGGAACATTTTGATCACCAGATAGTATCTTCGTGACAATAGTTGCAATGGCATTATGCACATACCTCGAGCCTTCCCTGGTTGGTTCTTCAAGAGCGATTGCTGAGGAGAATCCGGAGACCGTTTCTTTCGGTCTTCTTGCATGAGAAGAAGTTGCAGCGTTAGCAGTAGAGTCCTCCCGGTTAGGGTTGCACGACTCAGTGCTGGGGGAATCGGACAGGGTCGTGTAGGAGGTGGAATCGGATTGGTCTGCCATGCTGAATATCTCGAAGGAGAGTTGAACAGTTTCTTTGGGAGAGGGTTTGCAAGACTGAAAGTTGAAGCGATGGAATAGGGAATGCTTGTTGCACGAGTAATGTCTATTAGTTTTTGACCACTCAGAGTGCACTCTTAATTGTTTAATAAGTTAACTTACTAAACAGTAGCTAACTAACATCATTAGTTGCTACAATTTCTCATAAGAGCACATTCCCTCTTTGCCCCTACCATTGTCAAACTGAGTAGCATCCAATGTCATGACATTCTGAGTGACATTATACTCAGTCTGCATCAGGTTCATCCATACCAGTGATGACCACCTGCTACCAGAAGCTAGGCACTTAGTTTCTGCAGACGACAATGTTACACACATCTGTTTATCCCCTGCTACCGCACCATTTGTATGATGACCAATAGGTGCCAATGACTCACAGCTTTCAATTAGACATTTCCACAGTCTGTTCTTTTATCCAAAGGCAGATATGGGATTCCTCTAATTGCTTCCTTGGAAATGATCTTCTTCATTCCTTTTAAATGAAGTTGTCCAAGTCTTCCATATTTCAGCTTCAATTCCTGCTCTCCCTTGGCTACGGGGCACTTGGGGGAGTCTAGTGAGTCTTTAGATTTCCATAGATAACAGTTATCTTTGGATCTGGCCCCTCTCATCACTTCCTGATTGCAACCATTCAACACCACACATCCTCCCCTAGTAAATTTCACATTGAATCCTTGGTCACATAGCTGGCTTATACTGATGAGATTTGCAGTTAGGCCTTTTACTAACAGCACATTACTCAGTTTTGGAACTTCAGGACAATCCAGCTTACCAACACCCTTGACTTCTCCTTTAGCTCCATCACCAAATGTCACATACCTGGTGGCATGGGGTTGAAGATCCACCAATAGGTTACTCATCCCAGTCATATGTCTTGAGCAACCACTATCAAAGTACCAGTCTTGTCTGGTAGGTGCCCTTGGAGATGTGTGAGCTAACTTAGCAACACATTGTTGATTCTCAAGAGAGAGATTAAGCTTAGATGCCTACTGCTTAGGTATGACTTGAGGTGTCTGATTATCAGCCCATTTTTGTTTCTTAATGGGGGCATTAAGCTTAGACGCCTTTTGCTTAGGTCTGACTTGAGTAGTCTGGTTGGGAAAACCATGCAGCCTGTAGCAGAAAGGTTTTATGTGACCAAATCTACCACAGTAATGACATCTCCATCTCTGAAATTTCTTCTTCTGATGGTTACTCATTCTGGTTCTTTGATGTTGAGACATCGGTTGTGACTTCTGCTTGAATTTCTGAACTTCAGCCTTAGATCGTTTGAGTTCAGATGGAGATTTCTTAGCAAAACCTAAACCAGACATGGTTCTGACTTCTGTCCTACCTTTAGAATCTCTTCCAAGGTGTCAGTTCCTTTGTTCAACATTCTGATGGATTTTGTCATTTGTTCTAGCTTAGCCGTCAGCAAAGAAATCTCACCATTCAGACCATCTATGACTTTCAGCTGCTTCTGTTTCTCAGCTTCCAGCTCTTTGATGAGTTTCTTCTGCTTTTCTCCTTGGATACATACTTCTGCACTTTTAACACATAACTCTTTATTTGAAGCAGCAAGTTCATCCAAGGTAACCTCATCTCCGCTTGAGTTATCCTCTGAGGCACAGACACTGGTGTCATACCCCGATTTTGATCCCGAATTTTTCTCCATTTTTATTTTTGTTTGGCACTTGGCCTAAGGTTCATTTGCATGCATCCCGTCCCATACCCAAAACCTTAGAAAACAATGTCACCTGTGACTGCTCTTTTGCTGGTGACAACTTCTGTCATGTTGTTTCGATAATTTTGAAAGGGCAAAATCTACCCGGCACTCTCCCACCAGAACTGACCAGGTTGCGTTATCTTCAAATTATTGACCTCTCTCGCAATTACTTGAATGTGCCTCCTATTTGGAGAAAGAATGCCTACGTAGATCTTTCATGCAATAACCTTAGCATCAACCGGGGGAGTCAGATATGTCAAGATGACAGGGTGAACTTGTTTTCTACCTCATGGACACGTAATGATATAGAAGCAGTTTCGTGTTTGAGCTTGAAATGTACCAAACCCTCATACTCCCTTTATATAAATTGTGGTGGAAATCAAGCAATAGTCAACGGAAAAAGTTATGACGGTGATTCAGATTCAGCTGGACCAGCGAGATTCCGTGCCAGTTCAACAGGAAATTGGGCGTTTAGCACCACTGGTGTATTCATGGAAAGTGATCTACTTGGAAAAACTTTTATCCCGCACGTATTTCTCCTATTTCTTTGACTTATTATGGATTTTGCCTGGAAAATGGAAGCTACACAGTAAATTTGCATTTTGCTGAAATAATGTTCACAGACCATGAAACTTATGGTAGTCTTGGAAGGCGTGTATTTGATATTTACATTCAGGGAAAGCAGATGCAAAAGGACTTCAATATTGCACAAGAAGCAGGAGGAGTTGGTAAGGAAATCATAAAACAGTTCAAAGATGTTTGTTTCTAGTAATACTTTGGAGATCCATTTTTATTGGGCTGGAAAAGGAACACAGGCTGTACCGAATAAATCAGTATATGGTCCTCTTATATCGGCTATCTCAGTGGAATCTGACTCTCCACCTGGAAGAATATCTACTGGAGCTATAGTTGGAATTGTGGTTGCAGCAACAATTATTATGATTCTAGTATTTGGTATACATTGGTGGAAAGGGTGTTTTGGAAAGAAAAACTCATTAGCAAGAGGTGATTACAAATGAATTTCTTTTATTGCCATTATTATCAAACTTTTTGCTAACACATGAGTTATTCAAGTGATACAAAGTAAACGTGTGCAAATTGTGTAACCGAGCAAGTATAAGAACATACTTTTGTTAGTATATCATGTTATGGAACCTGGAGCAAGTATGAGGAAAATGGATTGTCAATTCAGAGTGTCCATGTTTAATTTTCTTAGTTCAAGAGGTCTTTGATCTTTCTTTTACTTTAATTAACAGAGCTGGAGAGTTTAGGCCTACAAACAGGTTTATTTACCTTAATACAAATCAATACAGAACCATTTCCATACAATATCCAAATTACACCAATAGAATAGAGTTCATCCGGCACTTGCCCTTCCAATAAGTTACCATTCAATAACACAAGCTGCAAACTTGAAGAAGCTATACTATCTGGAATTGAGCCTGTTAATTGATTGTTGGACAAGTCCAGGTGTATTAGGGATTTTTGACCAAGGCCAGACGGTACTTCACCCATCTTCCAAATTCAGAAAGCCTGAGTTATGAAGAAAAATTGAAGACTAGCTACCAGAATAATATGATGCAACGGCAGGTATTCCCGCAACAAAGCAGTCCAAGTGAAGTTCCTAGTACCAATTCTCAGAGTGTAAACAATGCTTACGATGGAAGGGAACAGTTTGCTCATAATTCAAGCAAATTGTCTGATGTCCAGCCACTACTTCAGTCATCCGGGTTTACACCTCCTCTATATGCCACAGCAGCAGCTTATATGACCTCTATAAATCCGTATTACACGAATATGCAAGCCTCAGGCACATATTCTCCTTAATATGTTGGTGGATACACTTTAAATCCTACTGCATTCATCCTGTTGCACCAACTTGTTCCAAGCCAAGTCAACCATGTTGCATAGCGAAACCACCCCAATGCTCAATCCGCATCAGCAGCAATAACAACATGAAAAATCAGTTAACATTGCCATGAATTTCAAACAGACGCATGGCAAGGATGCATTGTATTACCTCATCACCCAAAAGCATGAACCGATGGCCCTTAATTTTGATCCATCCAGCTGGTGCAAAAATTGCATCTGCATTAAACAGGTACTGCATTCACCATGTTGCACCAAGCCAAACGAACAAGCAGCTTGAAAGCCCCGCAGTACAGCAGACCAACTCCATTGGTTATATACCAAAATGCTCATGTTGTCAGCAGCATGATTAAGCCTTAATATTGCAGCAAATAAGCCTAACAATTAAACTCAGCTAACCAGTGCTAATTGAACCAACCATCATTAGCTTAACTCCACATGCCAAACAAATCAACCAACCTAAACCTGCAAATGGCATTGCAAATGACTGTACTAACAAGGCTAAAACAAATCACAACCATTCAAGTGTTTCCAAATTACAACCTTTCACCAATTAACCTCCACTTGCTCATGACCAAGCTACCAAGGGGAGTTAACCAATGGACCTGCACTGAGCTGCAAAAGAAAACTACAAAATAGGTCAGCAACAACATCAAATGGCCTTCAGACTTGTAGTCCCAAATAAGCAAACATGAGCCTACCACCAATGCAACCATTAAATGCCCAACGATCTCACATTCAACAAGGGATTTCACAAGCTAATGCAGCTGGAGGTGCAGCAAATAGCCAACAAGCAAAGGTTATGGCTTCATCACATGTTGCCAGACAAGGAGAGCAAAGAGGACCACCGGTACAGGCAGTTTCTAGGACTGACGAATTATTCAATTCACAACCAGATCAGAATTGGCGTCCTACTTCAAGAATGCGCGGAAGTCTTTCAGGTCAGCAGCTTACTGAAGACGTTAGGCAGCGATTAATTATGCCAACATCACCAAGAAGCTTGCTCAGTTCTTCATCGTTTCTAACAGCCAATTGAACATGCCTTGGTGTAGCACCTCAAATTTGCACCCATCATTGTACATACATTTTCATATTAGGTCATAGCATATCATGGTCCATTGCATAGCATTGCATTGCCTCTTTTGCCTCAAGTGCAAGCCAATCAAGAAATTAGGTCAAACTGGTCAGGAGATCAGTCAACCAAGCAAGCAAGTGCATTTCTCAAGGAGCCAAGGCCCTAGGGTTGGTCCAACATGTTCACATGACTTGGGGACCCATTTGAAGTGTTTTGGTCAAGGATTGAATGTTCAGAAGTCATCAGTCAATGCACAATCAGTCAGAAACCCTAAAAGTCAAACTTGGTCAACTGTAGTTGATTTTATGGTTTTGATGGTTGGATTTGGTTTGAGAGAGCTTATTCATGTCCAAATAGTCTTCATATATCATGTCAAACACCATCATGGAAGAATTTGAAGCCAGATCAGAAATTTCCAAAAACGGAAACTGGACCTGTAACTGAAACTTACCAAAAATGGAAAGTCTTGATCCTCAAACTTACATCATGATACAAGCTTCAAATGAATTTTTGCCCAACATGAAAGTTGAAGATCTTGTTCTCCCATTTCCAAAAAGTCCAAGAACACTCAATTCCCATGTATGGTTGGCAAGTTATGATCAAATCATTTTCAGAAATTCTTGAACTTCAAAAGGCCATATCTCTCAAACCATTTGGCCAATTTTGGTGGGGTTTTTTCCTACAAGTCACATTTGATCCCCTCTTTCCAAAAATATAAATTTCATACACCAAAACCTTGCCAATCAAAATGGCATTTTTTGACTTGTCTCATTTAAATTCAAGTTTGACCAAGGGTTGACTTTTTGATATAATCATTTTTCTACCATTTGGCCAATTGAAATAGTTCAGAAATTTGGTTTTGGTCATGTTGCAAAGTCATTTCTATGCAGTACATGTAGCCCATGCTAGTTTACTTGAAACCTGGAAAGAAAAGTACAATTTGCAACCACCATATCCCACATATCCATGAACCATGCCTTGCACTCAGAAAACAGCAGGTTATCATCAATTTTCTGTCATGGAGAACCCTATTAGCAGGAGCAGCCATCATCTTGCAGAGAAAAAAAATCATTCATTCTCTAAGAACATCACCTTGCTTTTGCATTTCAAAAGGTCTGTCCAAAAACTCCAAAAGGACCAAGCCTTGCATTGTTATTTTTTTTCACCATCCATTCATCATTTGGAAACCACTAGAGGCAGCCACAAACCAGACAAACCTTGGTTCTCTCATTTGCTCAAAAACTCATTCTTAGCATTTTTTCCAAAAAACAGTCAAAAACTTCTAAAAGAACAAAACCCTGCCTTGCTTGATACAATATAAAAAACAACATTTTCTGTCATTTTGAAACCACAAGAAGCAGTCAGCAAAACACATCAAACCAACAGAACCTTACTCATTCAAAAAACACATCTTGGCCATTGTTCAAAATCTGTCCAAAACTTCCAAATAACCTAACCTTGCCTTTGTTGTTTCATCATCAAAACAACATCTTGAGCTCATTCCAACATGATTTCTCCATCTGTAGAAGCTTCTTGCAGCACTGTTTTTGCAGAGCATACAGCCATGGCAGAGTTTGTTTAAGGTCTTTCCAAGCTATCTCAAGCCAGGCCAACTTCACTCTCATCATTTGAAGGCCTAAGGTGCATCTGTTTCAGGCCAAAGACACCAAACAACATCAGAAACACGACTGTCCTTCCATTTTGGTAAAAATTCGATCTCCCTATTTTGTGAAATAGATGCATGCTTTAGGTAGGTCTCTTAATGCTGAGCTTCATGATAGTTTTGTTTTTGAAAATGGTTGGGTAATGGTTGAGTAATGTTGAAATGAATATTGATGATCCAAACTTGTTTTGCTTATTCCTTCTTGCTTAGCTCGATTTAAGGAAAATGGATGTTGGAATATTGTTGTGCTTGGTTTGTTGATGAGAATGATGTGCTTGATTCAATTTTCTGGGCGTTTTTGAAAATCACGATTTGAAGGTGATGATGAAGCTTGCTGTAGCATTTTACAAACCCTAATTTTTCCAGATTTCCTCTTCATTCACGCGCATGGCATGGTCTAACCCCAACAACCAATCAAAACATTTCCAGCCATGGCCCTAAACGACCGCGTTTGATTAAGTGGTCCAGGAAATTACAAAAGTGCCATTCTCCTTTAATTAATCCAACTTATTCCATTTTAATTTCACATTTTATTTCACTTTGATATCCAATCTTCCAAAAATCATAACATCTCCAATTTTGATTCAAAAATCAGGGGTTTTTTGCATCATCTCCATCATGATCCCTAGTTTTTTATCATTATTTTTCCAGATTTTTTGGTTGAGTAATTCTTAATTGGTATGAGGGTTTGTGACATGTATGCACATTTTGTACATCTTGCCAAAACATTTGTGAAATGATGAGAATGTATCCAATGGCTCTCCAATTTTTTGTGCTTAAACTAGACACACTCATGGTGATTTTGGTGTAGAGTTTGTGAATTTATCATTGCTGGTTTGTGAGTTATGATTTTTTGAATTAGGGTGTGACAATTTGTGTCACACCATTGATGTCCAACTTCATGATTTTTGATACCATGCTTCTTGACCTCCAATTGATCTGATTTTTTGCATGAACCCACTATTGTATGTCTAGTTTACATGTGAATTTTCTTGGAATTATTTGTGGCATTTCCTAATTGTTTGAGATTTTCTCCCCTGTTTAGTCATATGTTGACTTTTGGTGACACTTGTTCCCATTTCATTTGTGAAATTCTCATACTTTATTAGATGGACATGAAATTTTACATGAGATAACTAGACATCCTCATCTTTGCCATGGTTTTAGTTCCATTCATTTCCCATATGATATCAATGATTTATGATTTTTCTAAGTTGATGCATGTTTGGTTGACTTCTTTGAGCATGTTCAAAATTGCTTTGAATTTCTTATTTTCATTGACTGCCTTCCACTTGTCCAAATGAGATGAAATTTGGTGTGATTACCATGCTGTGGGTTGTGTTTGATCATGATTTATTTGATGATTTTTGGAATTGTTTATGATTGGTTTTGATTCAAGTCTTGCTGTTGACTTCTACGAGCTTCTGTTTGCTATACCTTGACCTAATTTGTTCATGAAATGATGATAGTGATTGATATGAATGTGAACCCAATTGGTCTTGTTTCTTGAATGTTTGAACATGATTTTGGACACTTGTCATTTGCTGTTTTGACTTTCTCATTCTCTTTTGACCCTAGGCTTGTCCTAGTGGTCCCGTTACTCACCTTTGAGCTTATGTTTTCAGGTTGACCAACAAATGACCAATGAGACCACTTCTTTTGATTGAGCTTGCCTAAATATCATTGTCTAACATGTTTTGTTTTGTAGGTGGCTTGGCTCACATGCCTTAAGCCTTATGCCTTGCACATTCACTTGCTTGTGTTGACTGGTTGACATCTGTTTCATTTTGATTTAACTTTGACTTGTATACTAACTGTGCTTGACTGATTTCAGGTACTTTAGTTGCTCAGTTCCTTGTGAACTTTTGCTTTGCTTTGCTTGTATAAGCAATTTGCATTGAGGTATGCTTCTAATCTTCATGTAGTCTGGAAGACCTGGCCTGTTACTTGGCCAGGCAACTGTCTGAAGTCCTCCTTAAGAGGCAATGTTTGTGTATGTTTAATTTTGTCCTTGCATAGAGTCAAAGACCTCCTAAGTGAAGAGGCAATTGGCAGAACCCAAGGGATATGCAACCTATCCCCTGCTATTCAGTGTGTCTTCTGTTTTGCTCACACCACTGTGTTGATGCATTACAGATAAAAACCCAAGATCTTGTACAATTGTACAGTTGAGTCAGTTTTAAATGTGTAGAAGGGTTCCCACTTTCTGAACCCACACATTCTTGTCTTGAGCTCTCCCAGGCCAGGGATAAGAGCTGTGAAGTCTTATCTTCACTCACCTTTCATCTGCTTCACCTTAGCCCCGCAATGGCAAGGTTAAGAGCAACATTCACCCAGTTCCAGAGGTTTGTTTGTTGAGGTTGATATGACCCCTCGACTAAAACCTAACCCTTGTTTGAGCCACTTGCTTGTGTATAGTGTGTGCTACCTGTGCTTGTATGTTTGTTTGACTTGCTTCCTGTGCGAGTTAGGGTTAGTTTAGACTTGCTTCCTGTGCAAGTTAGGTTTTGCTTGGCTTGCTTCCTGTGCAAGTTAAGTATGTGTGTGGCTTGCTTCCTGTGCAAGTCATGACTAGGATAGGCTGGCTCCCTGTGCCAGTTAGCTAGAAACCTTAACTTAGGGATGATTTTGCATGATAACATCTAGGCTCGAGTCGTAGTCTCCCTAGTGTTGTGTCTCCCTCTGTTATCTGGTTAGGCTAGTCCTTTATCCCTCTGTAGGGGAACTATGTCGCCCTGATCCTCATACCAGATGAGGTACGTAGGCAGGAGATGAGCAGATCTCTCCGAGCGCCTGTGTCTTTGTTTTGTCTTGTTGTGTGCTTGGAAGCTGATGTAAGTCCATCGAGTGGCAGTTAGGTTCCAGTGTGCGTGTGTTTGGTTCGGATGCTGATGTAAGTCCAGTGATTGGCATTCAGGCTCCACGTTTGCCTTTGTCTTTGTTTGTTTGTGTGCGTGTTAGCCGAGCTACGAATGCTCTGATTCTTCTCTCGTCCGAGAAGATACGTATGCATAGGATGCGATATCCTAGCGAGCATGTGTCGTTTTCCCAGTCCGAACTACTTCGACTCTGATGTCTATGCCTGATAGACTAAGTAGGCCCAGGATGCGATATCCTGCCGAGTCAGTTTCAGTCCGTTTTCTTGTGTCTCTTTCAGCCAGTGTGTGAGTTTGAGCAGTGTTTAGCAACCATTTTCCCTTCCTATTGTGCGTGGATCCCGTAGAGTACTACGGATGCGTAGGGGTGCTAATACCTTCCCTTCGCATAACCGACTCCCGAACCCATTCTCTTTGGTCGCGAGACCATGTTCTTTTCCCAGGTTTACTCTGAGCGTTTCCTTTCCCTCTTTTGGATAAATAACGCACGGTGGCGGCTCTGTTGTTCTTGTTTTCCCGCCGTTTTTTCGCGTGATGCGACAGCTGGCGACTCTGCTGGGGATATAGAGAAGTTGACCTGTGTTGGTCCATCTTCCCTAAGCGAGTCTCTCCTAGCGCTCTCTAGGTTAGGGTTTTGGTTGCTTTGTGCTGTTTTATTTATTGCATTCATTTGTATATATGTGCACTTACTGTTTGCATTTATTATTTGCATTAATGTTTGCATTTCATTCATATTCATCTGCTGTGCTGTCTGTGTTTCTCTGTTTGGGGGTGGGAGTTACTTGAGGTAAAAGGCCCAATACCCAGGCTATGAGTGAAATCTAGGGAACCTAGGAATAGAGTGATTCATGGGAAGCGGGTGGTATTGCGCCACTTAGCGGAACATTGATATCACGAGCAGTTCAGACCCTGGTGGGATACTGTCGTTACATACTTCAGGTGTGTATATGATGGTATTCTGCGAAAGGTTATTTATGCTGCGTTTCTCTTCGACTTTACCCTGACCTAGATAACACCCGTGAGTGGGGAGGGTTTGATCATTACAGGTACAGTTGCTGATTGTTGGTGACTTGTTAGTGACTCTTGGTACTGATGGTGACTGTGAGTTATGGGCATTTATTTCTGGGACGCCAGAGTTCTGCCCGTGGTTTATCAGCGGGTTCCGTTTATTTCGGATCCCCGGGTTGAATTTGAGAGTACCTGTTCAGAGGAGCTGGCTGTCATCCGTTCAGTGGATGTTCCTGTGATGATAGTGATGTAATCTCCAGTTTCGTTTATTTCGGAACTCCCCAAGTCGGATTTATGGTGACTTGGTTCCTCAGATTGGTTTCAGATGCCAGTTGATCAGATTGACTTTGGGTTTCAGATGTTTGTGATCAGAGTTCAAGCCGAAGCTTTGACCCTGTGCCTTGAGACGCACAACCTGACCAGCCATGTTCACATCATTTGCATCATAGCATGTTTATTTTCAAAAAATAGTAACGCATGAAAAAAAGAAAAAAAGTTAACTCGCATACGCATATCCTTTATCAGGATCATTCATGACAAAATAGTACCCATATCATGCATATCATGCATATCATGCACATCCTTGCATTGCAGACATGCTTGGGAGAGACTTCTCACTTTGGTTCCTGACTGAGATAGGATAGCTGATCGAAGACCGCATCGGTACTCAACCAGACTCAATCATCAGAGGATTATGGACCAGGTTCAGACAGAGTTGGCTGAGATGAGGGCAAACATGGCCCAGTTTATGACGACGATGCAAGGAGTTGTTCAGGGGCAAGAGGAGCTGCGTGCCTTAGCCCAGAGACTGGAAGCCGTGATTCCACCAGTCCACCGTGCTTCACCAGTGAGTGTACCCGTTCATGAGAATGCGGCTGTCACTATTCTCGTCAATGATTATGCCATGGGTGATGAACTGAGGGGGATCAGAATCAGTGAACAGCCTCTTGCTGCAGAGACTGTTAATGTCAGAGCAACCCGCGCTCCGGTTCGCCATCCTGGCTCTTCAAGTTCTTCCGGTTCTAAGAAGACATCCTCTGGGGCACCCAGAAGGGGAGAGGGTGAGACAAATGTCGTGCACCGTAGGAGGAGTGTGAACAGAGGACAGTATCGTCAGGCTGCTGCTATGACTATTCCAGCAATTCAACAACAGCAGGGAAGACCAACTCAGCAATATCAGCATCAACAGCGTCGTCCTCAGCAGCAGGCTTCCCGACAAGCCAGTACGAGTAATGAGAGGAAGAAGATCATTTTTGATCCAATCCCCATGTCCTACGCCGAATTGTATCCCTCTCTGTTAGAGCGGAACTTGATTACTCCCAGAGACCCGCCGGCTAAACCCGACAACCCTCGGTGGTGGTGTAGGCCCGATCAGCATTGTGTGTATCATTTGGGTGCTCCTGGTCATGATGTGGATAGTTGCTTTCAGTTGAAGATGAAGGTTCAAAGACCTCGTAAGGTCAGGTATTTTGAACTTTGAAGACTTGGGTCCCCGTGTTAATCAAGCCTGAAGATAACAAGTCCCGGGTTGGCGCCGACTTTTTCTTCAGAAGAGTTGTTCAGAAAGCAGAAGCTGCTAATGCAAGAAATACTGACAGTTGTCATCCCTGGTGGGATCTATCACAATTGGGTCACTGTGGGCGTTCCTACAGTTGTTCATAAGTCTTTGTAATAATCACTTTGTTTAAAAACCCTTCTCCCATGCCAAAAGGAGAAGTGATGGCATTGTTGGCAGCATTTTGTGCAATGATATTTTCATTCAAATAAATTCATGTTAAACATTTGTTTTTCCATTTGTTTTCCCTTTTCGCTTTTTGCATGAAATTGGTGATCACAAAAAAAACCCTAAAAAAAACAAGAATAAAAGCAATCTTTTCATCTGCATAACGATTGTCTTGTTTGATTTTCAAAGTGCTTTTTATACTCAAAATCTTTATGCAGGTTGTTTCTCAAACCCATTGAACATAATGATCGGACGTCATCTCCCAATTTTGAATTCCCTGTATTCGAAGCGGAAGAAGATGATGTTGAAGGGATTCCTGACGGTATTTCCCGACTTCTTGAGCAAGAAAAGAAGATCACTCAGCTGCATCCCGAGAATCAGCAGAACAGCCAACTGGGGCATCAAAAAAAGAGAAAAGAAAAAAAGAAGAGAAAAAAGAAAGAGAGGGTGCAAAATCAAAAGAAATCCAAATCAAAGAAAGAAAAAGAAAGAAAGAAACAAAAAAAATAGCACCCTCAAAGTCCCAAGTTGGCTGATGCTGAATTCGATCGAAAAGAAGAGATCAACTGCCATGTGTCATGGTCAGTTATATCAGCAGAGAGTGATGAAAGTATTCGACAAGAAGGTCAATCCTCGTGTGTTCCAAGAAGGCGACCTCGTGCTCAGGAAAGTCTTGTCTTTCGCACCCGATTCCAGGGGCAAGTGGACTTCACAAGCTACAAACGTCCGAACGTTGTCAAGAGAGCCTTTTCAGGCGATGCTTTAACACTTACTACAATGGATGAAGAAGTTCACTCGTCCTGTGAATTCCAGATGCAGTCAAGAAATACTTCTCCTAAAACAAAAAAAAAAAAAAAAAAAGTAAAAGCTCGCTAAGTCGAACACCCCAAAGGGCGACTTAGGCAAAAAGGAGCGTCTCGGTGGATTGAAAACCCGAAAGGGCGATCCAGGCAAAAGTTAGAGACATTGAAAAAAAAAAAGGAATTTGCATCCCGCTAGATTGATCACCTCACACTGGGGCAATCTAGGCAAAAATTAGGGATTTGGCAAGTAACTGCATCTTGACAAGACTGTGCTCTGTATCTGTCATCCGTCAGGGATTCTCGATTCATCGTTGACTGAAGCTTTGAATACATCGAAAATTCAGAATGGTAGAGGAAAGGTCATCATGTTCAATGTATCCCTCTCCAATATACATCACCGATTTCAAACTTGCACAGATCCATGGAGTCTCGCCCTTTGCAGACTACCATTCCATCACATCAATTTGAGCTTTTATCCAATTATTTGCATTCTTATTTGTTTCAACTCAACAAATGTTTTGCATGTTTTTAACTGATAAAGTATCATTGTTTTCAAAGTAAACAAATTTTTCAAAAAAATTGTTCTTAAACAAAGTGAACATTCACAAAGATGGAAGAATACTTAGGAGACCCACGGTGCTCTCCCGGGGGTGGTATGATTACCAACAGGTAAGACAATTGTTCGTATCTCGAGCATGACTGTATCTTTGTCCTGCAGAACCTCGTATGGTCTCTCCTCAGTGAAGTTGCCCGATGCAGTGTTTTTTGAAGTTGTTCATCTTCATGTTCCCGGCAGTACAGATTCTTCCTCCAAATCCCTGTTAGCTCTATTGTGGGGCATCCCCAGTAGAGTGCTGTTTGAGCCCTACCGTGGGGCATTCCCAGTAAGGTTGCTATTGAAACATTATTGTGGACCAGCTCCCCTAGCAGAGTGTTTACCGAAGACTTCAACTTTCGCCTCTCCAGCAGAGCAGTCTTCATCTCTCCCTAGCATGGGTGCTTTTCTTGGAAGATTCAGTATTTTGCAAATTGACATCCCAGTACTCCATCATGTCCCTCAGATAGATTCCCCAATGGAGTTATTGGCATGAAAAGCTTTCTCAATGCCTATCTATCTTCATCAGAGATCTGATTGCTTCTTGGTATCTCTAGCACAAGTTGTTGTGGCGCATCCGCTTGTATGTTGAACTCTTCTCTCCGGTTGTGACCGACGATCCCTCCGGAAGCCTCGGGTGGCCTTTCTCCCCTGCAGGATGTTGATTGTTTCCTATTGTCCCAGCCTCCAGTAGATTTTCTTGGCTCTCTAGTGACTTTGGTTTTCTCTCCGGATGGTTGATTCCCGGACCTGCGTGTTAAGCATGTTTGTTTGTCAACATTCATCATGCATTTTAGGTATAAAGCATACATGCATAATCATAGCATTCAGGTACTCATGTTGCAGCTGTTGCCGTGTATCTGTTGATGATTGCCTCCTGCTATTTGGTAATACAAATCTCCGGTAGATTCTCCCCTAGCAGATATGGGTGTGTCCGATCTCTCCATGTAGAGCCAACCCCTTAAGCAGAAAGTGTCTATCCTTTCCTGCCATTTCCCCACTGAGATACATCCTCGTGGATGACGGTTGTTTCCGTTCCCTCCCTACACGGGATGGTTTTTCCCTATTGAGTTCTTTCCTCATTAGGATGAGTCTTGTTTCAGTCTGCCTTTTGGATCAATCCTAAATTGACTTCCAGTTGGCTGTCTCCTGTACTTCCCTGGGGCATAAATGAATAGTCGCTCACTAACCGGCACTCATTCATCTTATCCTCAGCGGAATTTGTTGGCCTCTACCTACGAACCGGTAGCTGTAGGTCCTTTCTTTATGGTCTTCTACCCACTACCCGGTAGTTGTAAATCCTTTTTCTCACTCTGTCTCTCAGTAGATCGTTTGTTGGCCTCTACCTACGAACTGGTAGTTGTAAGTCCTATCTTTGTGGTTTTCTACCTACTAGTTGGTAGTTGTAAAATCCCACTTTCATCCCCTTGTTGGAGTTAACCCTTTGTGCTCATCCTATCGATGACTGGCTACTTTTCCGTGGTTTTCTGCCTACAAACCGGTAGATGTAATCCCCTCCTTGCAGTTATCAGTATCCGGTTTGCGGTGTTGATATTCTTTTCCCCTCTGGATACTTGTCTTGATCAAGCAGTATTGTCCCCATTGGGTCTTCCCCTTCTTTTTGGATACTTGCTCCGAGTAAGCAACTTTATCCTCTTTTGATTGGTCATCTTTGCATACCTAGTCCTGGTACCGATGCCTTTCTTTTCGGTCGATTTATCCGTTTAACAACCTGCAACCCGATTAATGATAATCTTCCATGCGAGTGTATTATCTACGTTTTGACGGCTATAGATAATATATCTCATGCACTCTTTGGTCAATCTTTCGATTGTTATCCCCGAGTGGAGCGGGTCTCATGAAATACATCTCCAGCAGTGATTTTCCTACATATGGATTGGTTGGGTCGTCCCTAGTGGAGTAGCATTTATTTCTCCAGCAGAGTTCATCCTACCAGTGGATTGGACGAGTTTCTGTAGTAGACTGATATCTGCATCCCCAGTTGAGTTGATTCTACCTATGGATCGCGTGGGTTATCCCCAGCGGAGTAACAGACATTCTCCAAAGCAGAGTTTATCCTATCTAAGGGTTGGTTGAGTCTTCCCCCGGCGAAGTCGCTTTACCATTTCCCCAAGAAGAGTTCCCCGCAGAGTATTTCCCCAAGAGGAGTCTCCCCACAGAGTCAGAGTATCTGATCATTTCGGCTCCCTAGCCAGGGTTCATTTGCATTTTGCATGTAGTAATCATTGCATCCTCAAAAATCGCGTAGCATTTCCATTCATAAATGGAGCATTACGCCATAGAAAAATTCAAACATATGCATTCATGTGTTCGAAACCCCATCAAACCGTTTCCCCGGCAGAGGCGGATCATTTCATTCAACATCAGCACAGCAAGTCTGCTACAGTTGCTCTTGACAGCATTCAGGATTGATATCCCCACAAAGGTTTATTACCTCACCCGTTGGTGACGGAAAGTTTGTTTCTTCCCCAGTGAGACCCCCTGCAAGTGTTCAGCCTAGCCCTGTCATCTTGAGAATGTCAGTATACCCTGTCAGCACCCGTGTGTGTTTGTTTTCCTTGGTGTCGGTAACACCATCTTTCGGTGATTCCCAGTCATGCGTAAGTGTCTGGTCTTCTTTGATGTCGGTAAACATCATCTTTCGATGTTCGTAGCGTCGTCCCTCCCCTAGTGAAGTTTCCTCCTCTCCGTTGGTGTCGATAAACGTCGAGTTTTTCCTAGTCATCCGATGATGTCTAGTTGTGCCATTCCCCATGTGGACTTACCTCTCCGTTGGTTTCGATAAACGACGAGTTTTTCCCATTTGTCCGTTGACGTCTGGTTGTGTTTCTCTTATTCCCATTCATCTGTAAATGTCTGGTCGATATTTTTGGTGTCTGTAAACATCATCTTTCGATGTCTGTAAACGTCGAGTATTCCCATTCATCTGTAAATGTCTGGTCGATCTTTTTGGTGTCCGTAAACATCATCTTTCGATGTCTGTAAACGTCGAGTTTTCCCATTCATCAGTACATGTCTGGTCGATCTTTTTTGGTGTCTGTAAACATCATCTTTCGATGTCTGTAAACGTCGAGTTTTCTCCCATTCATCCGTCGATGTCTGGTCGAGTTTTCCCATTCATCAGCAGATGTTTGGTTACCTCTCCATTGGTTCCGATAAACGTCGAGTTTTTCCTGGTCATCCCCAGTTGGTTACCTCTCCGTTGGTTTCGATAAACGTCGAGTTTTTCCTGGTCGTCCCCAGTTGGTTACCTCTCCGTTGGTCTTGGTAAACGTTGAGTTTTTCCCATTTCGTCCGTCGACGAATGGTTGTATCCTTTCCAGTCATTCATTAATGTCTGGTTACCTCTCCGTTGGTCTTGGTAAACGTTGAGTTTTTCCTAGTTGTCCGTTGGCATCTAGTTGTGATTTCTTTCCCCCATTCATCGTCGTTGCGATGTCTGGATGTGGCTGTACCCTTTGAAAACAAAAAACAAAAAATACCCAGTAATAAGTATCAGATCCCAGCGGACGTCTCCATTGGTGGATCCCTGTATTGTGCAAATTCTACGGTTCTTTGGTATTCAATCCCTGTTTACCCTGAAAGTCTGACAGCCGTTGCTATCATCCGTTCGGGTTCCCAGCTGATTGAATAGGGGCAGCTGTAGCACCTCAAATTTGCACCCATCATTGTACATACATTTTCATATTAGGTCATAGCATATCATGGTCCATTGCATAGCATTGCATTGCCTCTTTTGCCTCAAGTGCAAGCCAATCAAGAAATTAGGTCAAACTGGTCAGGAGATCAGTCAACCAAGCAAGCAAGTGCATTTCTCAAGGAGCCAAGGCCCTAGGGTTGGTCCAACATGTTCACATGACTTGGGGACCCATTTGAAGTGTTTTGGTCAAGGATTGAATGTTCAGAAGTCATCAGTCAATGCACAATCAGTCAGAAACCCTAAAAGTCAAACTTGGTCAACTGTAGTTGATTTTATGGTTTTGATGGTTGGATTTGGTTTGAGAGAGCTTATTCATGTCCAAATAGTCTTCATATATCATGTCAAACACCATCATGGAAGAATTTGAAGCCAGATCAGAAATTTCCAAAAACGGAAACTGGACCTGTAACTGAAACTTACCAAAAATGGAAAGTCTTGATCCTCAAACTTACATCATGATACAAGCTTCAAATGAATTTTTGCCCAACATGAAAGTTGAAGATCTTGTTCTCCCATTTCCAAAAAGTCCAAGAACACTCAATTCCCATGTATGGTTGGCAAGTTATGATCAAATCATTTTCAGAAATTCTTGAACTTCAAAAGGCCATATCTCTCAAACCATTTGGCCAATTTTGGTGGGGTTTTTTCCTACAAGTCACATTTGATCCCCTCTTTCCAAAAATATAAATTTCATACACCAAAACCTTGCCAATCAAAATGGCATTTTTTGACTTGTCTCATTTAAATTCAAGTTTGACCAAGGGTTGACTTTTTGATATAATCATTTTTCTACCATTTGGCCAATTGAAATAGTTCAGAAATTTGGTTTTGGTCATGTTGCAAAGTCATTTCTATGCAGTACATGTAGCCCATGCTAGTTTACTTGAAACCTGGAAAGAAAAGTACAATTTGCAACCACCATATCCCACATATCCATGAACCATGCCTTGCACTCAGAAAACAGCAGGTTATCATCAATTTTCTGTCATGGAGAACCCTATTAGCAGGAGCAGCCATCATCTTGCAGAGAAAAAAAATCATTCATTCTCTAAGAACATCACCTTGCTTTTGCATTTCAAAAGGTCTGTCCAAAAACTCCAAAAGGACCAAGCCTTGCATTGTTATTTTTTTTCACCATCCATTCATCATTTGGAAACCACTAGAGGCAGCCACAAACCAGACAAACCTTGGTTCTCTCATTTGCTCAAAAACTCATTCTTAGCATTTTTTCCAAAAAACAGTCAAAAACTTCTAAAAGAACAAAACCCTGCCTTGCTTGATACAATATAAAAAACAACATTTTCTGTCATTTTGAAACCACAAGAAGCAGTCAGCAAAACACATCAAACCAACAGAACCTTACTCATTCAAAAAACACATCTTGGCCATTGTTCAAAATCTGTCCAAAACTTCCAAATAACCTAACCTTGCCTTTGTTGTTTCATCATCAAAACAACATCTTGAGCTCATTCCAACATGATTTCTCCATCTGTAGAAGCTTCTTGCAGCACTGTTTTTGCAGAGCATACAGCCATGGCAGAGTTTGTTTAAGGTCTTTCCAAGCTATCTCAAGCCAGGCCAACTTCACTCTCATCATTTGAAGGCCTAAGGTGCATCTGTTTCAGGCCAAAGACACCAAACAACATCAGAAACACGACTGTCCTTCCATTTTGGTAAAAATTCGATCTCCCTATTTTGTGAAATAGATGC
Organism: Lathyrus oleraceus; assembly: GCF_024323335.1. Lineage (NCBI taxonomy): Eukaryota > Viridiplantae > Streptophyta > Magnoliopsida > Fabales > Fabaceae > Lathyrus > Lathyrus oleraceus. The sequence continues at coordinate 320,421,062 of NC_066585.1, read as the reverse complement.
ATGCTTTAGGTAGGTCTCTTAATGCTGAGCTTCATGATAGTTTTGTTTTTGAAAATGGTTGGGTAATGGTTGAGTAATGTTGAAATGAATATTGATGATCCAAACTTGTTTTGCTTATTCCTTCTTGCTTAGCTCGATTTAAGGAAAATGGATGTTGGAATATTGTTGTGCTTGGTTTGTTGATGAGAATGATGTGCTTGATTCAATTTTCTGGGCGTTTTTGAAAATCACGATTTGAAGGTGATGATGAAGCTTGCTGTAGCATTTTACAAACCCTAATTTTTCCAGATTTCCTCTTCATTCACGCGCATGGCATGGTCTAACCCCAACAACCAATCAAAACATTTCCAGCCATGGCCCTAAACGACCGCGTTTGATTAAGTGGTCCAGGAAATTACAAAAGTGCCATTCTCCTTTAATTAATCCAACTTATTCCATTTTAATTTCACATTTTATTTCACTTTGATATCCAATCTTCCAAAAATCATAACATCTCCAATTTTGATTCAAAAATCAGGGGGTTTTTTGCATCATCTCCATCATGATCCCTAGTTTTTTATCATTATTTTTCCAGATTTTTTGGTTGAGTAATTCTTAATTGGTATGAGGGTTTGTGACATGTATGCACATTTTGTACATCTTGCCAAAACATTTGTGAAATGATGAGAATGTATCCAATGGCTCTCCAATTTTTTGTGCTTAAACTAGACACACTCATGGTGATTTTGGTGTAGAGTTTGTGAATTTATCATTGCTGGTTTGTGAGTTATGATTTTTTGAATTAGGGTGTGACAATTTGTGTCACACCATTGATGTCCAACTTCATGATTTTTGATACCATGCTTCTTGACCTCCAATTGATCTGATTTTTTGCATGAACCCACTATTGTATGTCTAGTTTACATGTGAATTTTCTTGGAATTATTTGTGGCATTTCCTAATTGTTTGAGATTTTCTCCCCTGTTTAGTCATATGTTGACTTTTGGTGACACTTGTTCCCATTTCATTTGTGAAATTCTCATACTTTATTAGATGGACATGAAATTTTACATGAGATAACTAGACATCCTCATCTTTGCCATGGTTTTAGTTCCATTCATTTCCCATATGATATCAATGATTTATGATTTTTCTAAGTTGATGCATGTTTGGTTGACTTCTTTGAGCATGTTCAAAATTGCTTTGAATTTCTTATTTTCATTGACTGCCTTCCACTTGTCCAAATGAGATGAAATTTGGTGTGATTACCATGCTGTGGGTTGTGTTTGATCATGATTTATTTGATGATTTTTGGAATTGTTTATGATTGGTTTTGATTCAAGTCTTGCTGTTGACTTCTACGAGCTTCTGTTTGCTATACCTTGACCTAATTTGTTCATGAAATGATGATAGTGATTGATATGAATGTGAACCCAATTGGTCTTGTTTCTTGAATGTTTGAACATGATTTTGGACACTTGTCATTTGCTGTTTTGACTTTCTCATTCTCTTTTGACCCTAGGCTTGTCCTAGTGGTCCCGTTACTCACCTTTGAGCTTATGTTTTCAGGTTGACCAACAAATGACCAATGAGACCACTTCTTTTGATTGAGCTTGCCTAAATATCATTGTCTAACATGTTTTGTTTTGTAGGTGGCTTGGCTCACATGCCTTAAGCCTTATGCCTTGCACATTCACTTGCTTGTGTTGACTGGTTGACATCTGTTTCATTTTGATTTAACTTTGACTTGTATACTAACTGTGCTTGACTGATTTCAGGTACTTTAGTTGCTCAGTTCCTTGTGAACTTTTGCTTTGCTTTGATTGTATAAGCAATTTGCATTGAGGTATGCTTCTAATCTTCATGTAGTCTGGAAGACCTGGCCTGTTACTTGGCCAGGCAACTGTCTGAAGTCCTCCTTAAGAGGCAATGTTTGTGTATGTTTAATTTTGTCCTTGCATAGAGTCAAAGACCTCCTAAGTGAAGAGGCAATTGGCAGAACCCAAGGGATATGCAACCTATCCCCTGCTATTCAGTGTGTCTTCTGTTTTGCTCACACCACTGTGTTGATGCATTACAGATAAAAACCCAAGATCTTGTACAATTGTACAGTTGAGTCAGTTTTAAATGTGTAGAAGGGTTCCCACTTTCTGAACCCACACATTCTTGTCTTGAGCTCTCCCAGGCCAGGGATAAGAGCTGTGAAGTCTTATCTTCACTCACCTTTCATCTGCTTCACCTTAGCCCCGCAATGGCAAGGTTAAGAGCAACATTCACCCAGTTCCAGAGGTTTGTTTGTTGAGGTTGATATGACCCCTCGACTAAAACCTAACCCTTGTTTGAGCCACTTGCTTGTGTATAGTGTGTGCTACCTGTGCTTGTATGTTTGTTTGACTTGCTTCCTGTGCGAGTTAGGGTTAGTTTAGACTTGCTTCCTGTGCAAGTTAGGTTTTGCTTGGCTTGCTTCCTGTGCAAGTTAAGTATGTGTGTGGCTTGCTTCCTGTGCAAGTCATGACTAGGATAGGCTGGCTCCCTGTGCCAGTTAGCTAGAAACCTTAACTTAGGGATGATTTTGCATGATAACATCTAGGCTCGAGTCGTAGTCTCCCTAGTGTTGTGTCTCCCTCTGTTATCTGGTTAGGCTAGTCCTTTATCCCTCTGTAGGGGAACTACGTCGCCCTGATCCTCATACCAGATGAGGTACGTAGGCAGGAGATGAGCAGATCTCTCCGAGCGCCTGTGTCTTTGTTTTGTCTTGTTGTGTGCTTGGAAGCTGATGTAAGTCCATCGAGTGGCAGTTAGGTTCCAGTGTGCGTGTGTTTGGTTCGGATGCTGATGTAAGTCCAGTGATTGGCATTCAGGCTCCACGTTTGCCTTTGTCTTTGTTTGTTTGTGTGCGTGTTAGCCGAGCTACGAATGCTCTGATTCTTCTCTCGTCCGAGAAGATACGTATGCATAGGATGCGATATCCTAGCGAGCATGTGTCGTTTTCCCAGTCCGAACTACTTCGACTCTGATGTCTATGCCTGATAGACTAAGTAGGCCCAGGATGCGATATCCTGCCGAGTCAGTTTCAGTCCGTTTTCTTGTGTCTCTTTCAGCCAGTGTGTGTGAGTTTGAGCAGTGTTTAGCAACCATTTTCCCTTCCTATTGTGCGTGGATCCCGTAGAGTACTACGGATGCGTAGGGGTGCTAATACCTTCCCTTCGCATAACCGACTCCCGAACCCATTCTCTTTGGTCGCGAGACCATGTTCTTTTCCCAGGTTTACTCTGAGCGTTTCCTTTCCCTCTTTTGGGATAAATAACGCACGGTGGCGGCTCTGTTGTTCTTGTTTTCCCGCCGGTTTTTCGCGTGATGCGACAGCTGGCGACTCTGCTGGGGATATAGAGAAGTTGACCTGTGTTGGTCCATCTTCCCTAAGCGAGTCTCTCCTAGCGCTCTCTAGGTTAGGGTTTTGGTTGCTTTGTGCTGTTTTATTTATTGCATTCATTTGTATATATGTGCACTTACTGTTTGCATTTATTATTTGCATTAATGTTTGCATTTCATTCATATTCATCTGCTGTGCTGTCTGTGTTTCTCTGTTTGGGGGTGGGAGTTACTTGAGGTAAAAGGCCCAATACCCAGGCTATGAGTGAAATCTAGGGAACCTAGGAATAGAGTGATTCATGGGAAGCGGGTGGTATTGCGCCACTTAGCGGAACATTGATATCACGAGCAGTTCAGACCCTGGTGGGATACTGTCGTTACATACTTCAGGTGTGTATATGATGGTATTCTGCGAAAGGTTATTTATGCTGCGTTTCTCTTCGACTTTACCCTGACCTAGATAACACCCGTGAGTGGGGAGGGTTTGATCATTACAGGTACAGTTGCTGATTGTTGGTGACTTGTTAGTGACTCTTGGTACTGATGGTGACTGTGAGTTATGGGCATTTATTTCTGGGACGCCAGAGTTCTGCCCGTGGTTTATCAGCGGGTTCCGTTTATTTCGGATCCCCGGGTTGAATTTGAGAGTACCTGTTCAGAGGAGCTGGCTGTCATCCGTTCAGTGGATGTTCCTGTGATGATAGTGATGTAATCTCCAGTTTCGTTTATTTCGGAACTCCCCAAGTCGGATTTATGGTGACTTGGTTCCTCAGATTGGTTTCAGATGCCAGTTGATCAGATTGACTTTGGGTTTCAGATGTTTGTGATCAGAGTTCAAGCCGAAGCTTTGACCCTGTGCCTTGAGACGCACAACCTGACCAGCCATGTTCACATCATTTGCATCATAGCATGTTTATTTTCAAAAAATAGTAACGCATGAAAAAAAGAAAAAAAGTTAACTCGCATACGCATATCCTTTATCAGGATCATTCATGACAAAATAGTACCCATATCATGCATATCATGCATATCATGCACATCCTTGCATTGCAGACATGCTTGGGAGAGACTTCTCACTTTGGTTCCTGACTGAGATAGGATAGCTGATCGAAGACCGCATCGGTACTCAACCAGACTCAATCATCAGAGGATTATGGACCAGGTTCAGACAGAGTTGGCTGAGATGAGGGCAAACATGGCCCAGTTTATGACGACGATGCAAGGAGTTGTTCAGGGGCAAGAGGAGCTGCGTGCCTTAGCCCAGAGACTGGAAGCCGTGATTCCACCAGTCCACCGTGCTTCACCAGTGAGTGTACCCGTTCATGAGAATGCGGCTGTCACTATTCTCGTCAATGATTATGCCATGGGTGATGAACTGAGGGGGATCAGAATCAGTGAACAGCCTCTTGCTGCAGAGACTGTTAATGTCAGAGCAACCCGCGCTCCGGTTCGCCATCCTGGCTCTTCAAGTTCTTCCGGTTCTAAGAAGACATCCTCTGGGGCACCCAGAAGGGGAGAGGGTGAGACAAATGTCGTGCACCGTAGGAGGAGTGTGAACAGAGGACAGTATCGTCAGGCTGCTGCTATGACTATTCCAGCAATTCAACAACAGCAGGGAAGACCAACTCAGCAATATCAGCATCAACAGCGTCGTCCTCAGCAGCAGGCTTCCCGACAAGCCAGTACGAGTAATGAGAGGAAGAAGATCATTTTTGATCCAATCCCCATGTCCTACGCCGAATTGTATCCCTCTCTGTTAGAGCGGAACTTGATTACTCCCAGAGACCCGCCGGCTAAACCCGACAACCCTCGGTGGTGGTGTAGGCCCGATCAGCATTGTGTGTATCATTTGGGTGCTCCTGGTCATGATGTGGATAGTTGCTTTCAGTTGAAGATGAAGGTTCAAAGACCTCGTAAGGTCAGGTATTTTGAACTTTGAAGACTTGGGTCCCCGTGTTAATCAAGCCTGAAGATAACAAGTCCCGGGTTGGCGCCGACTTTTTCTTCAGAAGAGTTGTTCAGAAAGCAGAAGCTGCTAATGCAAGAAATACTGACAGTTGTCATCCCTGGTGGGATCTATCACAATTGGGTCACTGTGGGCGTTCCTACAATTGTTCATAAGTCTTTGTAATAATCACTTTGTTTAAAAACCCTTCTCCCATGCCAAAAGGAGAAGTGATGGCATTGTTGGCAGCATTTTGTGCAATGATATTTTCATTCAAATAAATTCATGTTAAACATTTGTTTTTCCATTTGTTTTCCCTTTTCGCTTTTTGCATGAAATTGGTGATCACAAAAAAAACCCTAAAAAAAACAAGAATAAAAGCAATCTTTTCATCTGCATAACGATTGTCTTGTTTGATTTTCAAAGTGCTTTTTATACTCAAAATCTTTATGCAGGTTGTTTCTCAAACCCATTGAACATAATGATCGGACGTCATCTCCCAATTTTGAATTCCCTGTATTCGAAGCGGAAGAAGATGATGTTGAAGGGATTCTTGACGGTATTTCCCGACTTCTTGAGCAAGAAAAGAAGATCACTCAGCTGCATCCCGAGAATCAGCAGAACAGCCAACTGGGGCATCAAAAAAAGAGAAAAGAAAAAAAGAAGAGAAAAAGAAGAGAGGGGTGCAAAATCAAAAGAAATCCAAATCAAAGAAAGAAAAAGAAAGAAAGAAACAAAAAAATAGCACCCTCAAAGTCCCAAGTTGGCTGATGCTGAATTCGATCGAAAAGAAGAGATCAACTGCCATGTGTCATGGTCAGTTATATCAGCAGAGAGTGATGAAAGTATTCGACAAGAAGGTCAATCCTCGTGTGTTCCAAGAAGGCGACCTCGTGCTCAGGAAAGTCTTGTCTTTCGCACCCGATTCCAGGGGCAAGTGGACTTCACAAGCTACAAACGTCCGAACGTTGTCAAGAGAGCCTTTTCAGGCGATGCTTTAACACTTACTACAATGGATGAAGAAGTTCACTCGTCCTGTGAATTCCAGATGCAGTCAAGAAATACTTCTCCTAAAACAAAACAAAAAAAAAAAAAAGTAAAAGCTCGCTAAGTCGAACACCCAAAGGGCGACTTAGGCAAAAAGGAGCGTCTCGGTGGATTGAAAACCCGAAAGGGCGATCCAGGCAAAAGTTAGAGACATTGAAAAAAAGGAATTTGCATCCCGCTAGATTGATCACCTCACACTGGGGCAATCTAGGCAAAAATTAGGGATTTGGCAAGTAACTGCATCTTGACAAGACTGTGCTCTGTATCTGTCATCCGTCAGGGATTCTCGATTCATCGTTGACTGAAGCTTTGAATACATCGAAAATTCAGAATGGTAGAGGAAAGGTCATCATGTTCAATGTATCCCTCTCCAATATACATCACCGATTTCAAACTTGCACAGATCCATGGAGTCTCGCCCTTTGCAGACTACCATTCCATCACATCAATTTGAGCTTTTATCCAATTATTTGCATTCTTATTTGTTTCAACTCAACAAATGTTTTGCATGTTTTTAACTGATAAAGTATCATTGTTTTCAAAGTAAACAAATTTTTCAAAAAAATTGTTCTTAAACAAAGTGAACATTCACAAAGATGGAAGAATACTTAGGAGACCCACGGTGCTCTCCCGGGGGTGGTATGATTACCAACAGGTAAGACAATTGTTCGTATCTCGAGCATCACTGTATCTTTGTCCTGCAGAACCTCGTATGGTCTCTCCTCAGTGAAGTTGCCCGATGCAGTGTTGTTTGAAGTTGTTCATCTTCATGTTCCCGGCAGTACAGATTCTTCCTCCAAATCCCTGTTAGCTCTATTGTGGGGCATCCCCAGTAGAGTGCTGTTTGAGCCCTACCGTGGGGCATTCCCAGCAAGGTTGCTATTGAAACATTATTGTGGACCAGCTCCCCTAGCAGAGTGTTTACCGAAGACTTCAACTTTCGCCTCTCCAGCAGAGCAGTCTTCATCTCTCCCTAGCATGGGTGCTTTTCTTGGAAGATTCAGTATTTTGCAAATTGACATCCCAGTACTCCATCATGTCCCTCAGATAGATTCCCCAATGGAGTTATTGGCATGAAAAGCTTTCTCAATGCCTATCTATCTTCATCAGAGATCTGATTGCTTCTTGGTATCTCTAGCACAAGTTGTTGTGGCGCATCCGCTTGTATGTTGAACTCTTCTCTCCGGTTGTGACCGACGATCCCTCCGGAAGCCTCGGGTGGCCTTTCTCCCCTGCAGGATGTTGATTGTTTCCTATTGTCCCAGCCTCCAGTAGATTTTCTTGGCTCTCTGGTGACTTTGGTTTTCTCTCCGGATGGTTGATTCCCGGACCTGCGTGTTAAGCATGTCTGTTTGTCAACATTCATCATGCATTTTAGGTATAAAGCATACATGCATAATCATAGCATTCAGGTACTCATGTTGCAGCTGTTGCCGTGTATCTGTTGATGATTGCCTCCTGCTATTTGGTAATACAAATCTCCGGTAGATTCTCCCCTAGCAGATATGGGTGTGTCCGATCTCTCCATGTAGAGCCAACCCCTTAAGCAGAAAGTGTCTATCCTTTCCTGCCATTTCCCCACTGAGATACATCCTCGTGGATGACGGTTGTTTCCGTTCCCTCCCTACACGGGATGGTTTTTCCCTATTGAGTTCTTTCCTCATTAGGATGAGTCTTGTTTCAGTCTGCCTTTTGGATCAATCCTAAATTGACTTCCAGTTGGCTGTCTCCTGTACTTCCCTGGGGCATAAATGAATAGTCGCTCACTAACCGGCACTCATTCATCTTATCCTCAGCGGAATTTGTTGGCCTCTACCTACGAACCGGTAGCTGTAGGTCCTTTCTTTATGGTCTTCTACCCACTACCCGGTAGTTGTAAATCCTTTTTCTCACTCTGTCTCTCAGTAGATCGTTTGTTGGCCTCTACCTACGAACTGGTAGTTGTAAGTCCTATCTTTGTGGTTTTCTACCTACTAGTTGGTAGTTGTAAAATCCCACTTTCATCCCCTTGTTGGAGTTAACCCTTTGTGCTCATCCTATCGATGACTGGCTACTTTTCCGTGGTTTTCTGCCTACAAACCGGTAGATGTAATCCCCTCCTTGCAGTTATCAGTATCCGGTTTGCGGTGTTGATATTCTTTTCCCCTCTGGATACTTGTCTTGATCAAGCAGTATTGTCCCCATTGGGTCTTCCCCTTCTTTTTGGATACTTGCTCCGAGTAAGCAACTTTATCCTCTTTTGATTGGTCATCTTTGCATACCTAGTCCTGGTACCGATGCCTTTCTTTTCGGTCGATTTATCCGTTTAACAACCTGCAACCCGGTTATGGATAATCTTCCATGCGAGTGTATTATCTACGTTTTGACGGCTATAAATAATATATCTCATGCACTCTTTGGTCAATCTTTCGATTGTTATCCCCGAGTGGAGCGGGTCTCATGAAATACATCTCCAGCAGTGATTTTCCTACATATGGATTGGTTGGGTCGTCCCTAGTGGAGTAGCATTTATTTCTCCAGCAGAGTTCATCCTACCAGTGGATTGGACGAGTTTCTGTAGTAGACTGATATCTGCATCCCCAGTTGAGTTGATTCTACCTATGGATCGCGTGGGTTATCCCCAGCGGAGTAACAGACATTCTCCAAAGCAGAGTTTATCCTATCTAAGGGTTGGTTGAGTCTTCCCCCGGCGAAGTCGCTTTACCATTTCCCCAAGAAGAGTTCCCCGCAGAGTATTTCCCCAAGAGGAGTCTCCCCACAGAGTCAGAGTATCTGATCATTTCGGCTCCCTAGCCAGGGTTCATTTGCATTTTGCATGTAGTAATCATTGCATCCTCAAAAATCGCGTAGCATTTCCATTCATAAATGGAGCATTACGCCATAGAAAAATTCAAACATATGCATTCATGTGTTCGAAACCCCATCAAACCGTTTCCCCGGCAGAGGCGGATCATTTCATTCAACATCAGCACAGCAAGTCTGCTACAGTTGCTCTTGACAGCATTCAGGATTGATATCCCCACAAAGGTTTATTACCTCACCCGTTGGTGACGGAAAGTTTGTTTCTTCCCCAGTGAGACCCCCTGCAAGTGTTCAGCCTAGCCCTGTCATCTTGAGAATGTCAGTATACCCTGTCAGCACCCGTGTGTGTTTGTTTTCCTTGGTGTCGGTAACACCATCTTTCGGTGATTCCCAGTCATGCGTAAGTGTCTGGTCTTCTTTGATGTCGGTAAACATCATCTTTCGATGTTCGTAGCGTCGTCCCTCCCCTAGTGAAGTTTCCTCCTCTCCGTTGGTGTCGATAAACGTCGAGTTTTTCCTAGTCATCCGATGATGTCTAGTTGTGCCATTCCCCATGTGGACTTACCTCTCCGTTGGTTTCGATAAACGACGAGTTTTTCCCATTCGTCCGTTGACGTCTGGTTGTGTTTCTCTTATTCCCATTCATCTGTAAATGTCTGGTCGATATTTTTGGTGTCTGTAAACATCATCTTTCGATGTCTGTAAACGTCGAGTATTCCCATTCATCTGTAAATGTCTGGTCGATCTTTTTGGTGTCTGTAAACATCATCTTTCGATGTCTGTAAACGTCGAGTTTTCCCATTCATCAGTACATGTCTGGTCGATCTTTTTTGGTGTCTGTAAACATCATCTTTCGATGTCTGTAAACGTCGAGTTTTCTCCCATTCATCCGTCGATGTCTGGTCGAGTTTTCCCATTCATCAGCAGATGTTTGGTTACCTCTCCATTGGTTCCGATAAACGTCGAGTTTTTCCTGGTCATCCCCAGTTGGTTACCTCTCCGTTGGTTTCGATAAACGTCGAGTTTTTCCTGGTCGTCCCCAGTTGGTTACCTCTCCGTTGGTCTTGGTAAACGTTGAGTTTTTCCCATTTCGTCCGTCGACGAATGGTTGTATCCTTTCCAGTCATTCATTAATGTCTGGTTACCTCTCCGTTGGTCTTGGTAAACGTTGAGTTTTTCCTAGTTGTCCGTTGGCATCTAGTTGTGATTTCTTTCCCCCATTCATCGTCGTTGCGATGTCTGGATGTGGCTGTACCCTTTGAAAACAAAAAACAAAAAATACCCAGTAATAAGTATCAGATCCCAGCGGACGTCTCCATTGGTGGATCCCTGTATTGTGCAAATTCTACGGTTCTTTGGTATTCAATCCCTGTTTACCCTGAAAGTCTGACAGCCGTTGCTATCATCCGTTCGGGTTCCCAGCTGATTGAATAGGGGCAGCTGTAGCACCTCAAATTTGCACCCATCATTGTACATACATTTTCATATTAGGTCATAGCATATCATGGTCCATTGCATAGCATTGCATTGCCTCTTTTGCCTCAAGTGCAAGCCAATCAAGAAATTAGGTCAAACTGGTCAGGAGATCAGTCAACCAAGCAAGCAAGTGCATTTCTCAAGGAGCCAAGGCCCTAGGGTTGGTCCAACATGTTCACATGACTTGGGGACCCATTTGAAGTGTTTTGGTCAAGGATTGAATGTTCAGAAGTCATCAGTCAATGCACAATCAGTCAGAAACCCTAAAAGTCAAACTTGGTCAACTGTAGTTGATTTTATGGTTTTGATGGTTGGATTTGGTTTGAGAGAGCTTATTCATGTCCAAGTAGTCTTCATATATCATGTCAAACACCATCATGGAAGAATTTGAAGCCAGATCAGAAATTTCCAAAAACGGAAACTGGACCTGTAACTGAAACTTACCAAAAATGGAAAGTCTTGATCCTCAAACTTACATCATGATACAAGCTTCAAATGAATTTTTGCCCAACATGAAAGTTGAAGATCTTGTTCTCCCATTTCCAAAAAGTCCAAGAACACTCAATTCCCATGTATGGTTGGCAAGTTATGATCAAATCATTTTCAGAAATTCTTGAACTTCAAAAGGCCATATCTCTCAAACCATTTGGCCAATTTTGGTGGGGTTTTTTCCTACAAGTCACATTTGATCCCCTCTTTCCAAAAATATAAATTTCATACACCAAAACCTTGCCAATCAAAATGGCATTTTTTGACTTGTCTCATTTAAATTCAAGTTTGACCAAGGGTTGACTTTTTGATATAATCATTTTTCTACCATTTGGCCAATTGAAATAGTTCAGAAATTTGGTTTTGGTCATGTTGCAAAGTCATTTCTATGCAGTACATGTAGCCCATGCTAGTTTACTTGAAACTTGGAAAGAAAAGTACAATTTGCAACCACCATATCCCACATATCCATGAACCATGCCTTGCACTCAGAAAACAGCAGGTTATCATCAATTTTCTGTCATGGAGAACCCTATTAGCAGGAGCAGCCATCATCTTGCAGAGAAAAAAAATCATTCATTCTCTAAGAACATCACCTTGCTTTTGCATTTCAAAAGGTCTGTCCAAAAACTCCAAAAGGACCAAGCCTTGCATTGTTATTTTTTTTCACCATCCATTCATCATTTGGAAACCACTAGAGGCAGCCACAAACCAGACAAACCTTGGTTCTCTCATTTGCTCAAAAACTCATTCTTAGCATTTTTTCCAAAAAACAGTCAAAAACTTCTAACAGAACAAAACCCTGCCTTGCTTGATACAATATAAAAAACAACATTTTCTGTCATTTTGAAACCACAAGAAGCAGTCAGCAAAACACATCAAACCAACAGAACCTTACTCATTCAAAAAACACATCTTGGCCATTGTTCAAAATCTGTCAAAAACTTCCAAATAACCTAACCTTGCCTTTGTTGTTTCATCATCAAAACAACTTCTTGAGCTCATTCCAACATGATTTCTCCATCTGTAGAAGCTTCTTGCAGCACTGTTTTTGCAGAGCATACAGCCATGGCAGAGTTTGTTTAAGGTCTTTCCAAGCTATCTCAAGCCAGGCCAACTTCACTCTCATCATTTGAAGGCCTAAGGTGCATCTGTTTCAGGCCAAAGACACCAAACAACATCAGAAACACGACTGTCCTTCCATTTTGGTATAAATTCGATCTCCCTATTTTGTGAAATAGATGCATGCTTTAGGTAGGTCTCTTAATGCTGAGCTTCATGATAGTTTTGTTTTTGAAAATGGTTGGGTAATGGTTGAGTAATGTTGAAATGAATATTGATGATCCAAACTTGTTTTGCTTATTCCTTCTTGCTTAGCTCGATTTAAGGAAAATGGATGTTGGAATATTGTTGTGCTTGGTTTGTTGATGAGAATGATGTGCTTGATTCAATTTTCTGGGCGTTTTTGAAAATCACGATTTGAAGGTGATGATGAAGCTTGCTGTAGCATTTTACAAACCCTAATTTTTCCAGATTTCCTCTTCATTCACGCGCATGGCATGGTCTAACCCCAACAACCAATCAAAACATTTCCAGCCATGGCCCTAAACGACCGCGTTTGATTAAGTGGTCCAGGAAATTACAAAAGTGCCATTCTCCTTTAATTAATCCAACTTATTCCATTTTAATTTCACATTTTATTTCACTTTGATATCCAATCTTCCAAAAATCATAACATCTCCAATTTTGATTCAAAAATCAAGGGGTTTTTTGCATCATCTCCATCATGATCCCTAGTTTTTTATCATTATTTTTCCAGATTTTTTGGTTGAGTAATTCTTAATTGGTATGAGGGTTTGTGACATGTATGCACATTTTGTACATCTTGCCAAAACATTTGTGAAATGATGAGAATGTATCCAATGGCTCTCCAATTTTTTGTGCTTAAACTAGACACACTCATGGTGATTTTGGTGTAGAGTTTGTGAATTTATCATTGCTGGTTTGTGAGTTATGATTTTTTGAATTAGGGTGTGACAATTTGTGTCACACCATTGATGTCCAACTTCATGATTTTTGATACCATGCTTCTTGACCTCCAATTGATCTGATTTTTTGCATGAACCCACTATTGTATGTCTAGTTTACATGTGAATTTTCTTGGAATTATTTGTGGCATTTCCTAATTGTTTGAGATTTTCTCCCCTGTTTAGTCATATGTTGACTTTTGGTGACACTTGTTCCCATTTCATTTGTGAAATTCTCATACTTTATTAGATGGACATGAAATTTTACATGAGATAACTAGACATCCTCATCTTTGCCATGGTTTTAGTTCCATTCATTTCCCATATGATATCAATGATTTATGATTTTTCTAAGTTGATGCATGTTTGGTTGACTTCTTTGAGCATGTTCAAAATTGCTTTGAATTTCTTATTTTCATTGACTGCCTTCCACTTGTCCAAATGAGATGAAATTTGGTGTGCTTACCATGCTGTGGGTTGTGTTTGATCATGATTTATTTGATGATTTTTGGAATTGTTTATGATTGGTTTTGATTCAAGTCTTGCTGTTGACTTCTACGAGCTTCTGTTTGCTATACCTTGACCTAATTTGTTCATGAAATGATGATAGTGATTGATATGAATGTGAACCCAATTGGTCTTGTTTCTTGAATGTTTGAACATGATTTTGGACACTTGTCATTTGCTGTTTTGACTTTCTCATTCTCTTTTGACCCTAGGCTTGTCCTAGTGGTCCCGTTACTCACCTTTGAGCTTATGTTTTCAGGTTGACCAACAAATGACCAATGAGACCACTTCTTTTGATTGAGCTTGCCTAAATATCATTGTCTAACATGTTTTGTTTTGTAGGTGGCTTGGCTCACATGCCTTAAGCCTTATGCCTTGCACATTCACTTGCTTGTGTTGACTGGTTGACATCTGTTTCATTTTGATTTAACTTTGACTTGTATACTAACTGTGCTTGACTGATTTCAGGTACTTTAGTTGCTCAGTTCCTTGTGAACTTTTGCTTTGCTTTGCTTGTATAAGCAATTTGCATTGAGGTATGCTTCTAATCTTCATGTAGTCTGGAAGACCTGGCCTGTTACTTGGCCAGGCAACTGTCTGAAGTCCTCCTTAAGAGGCAATGTTTGTGTATGTTTAATTTTGTCCTTGCATAGAGTCAAAGACCTCCTAAGTGAAGAGGCAATTGGCAGAACCCAAGGGATATGCAACCTATCCCCTGCTATTCAGTGTGTCTTCTGTTTTGCTCACACCACTGTGTTGATGCATTACAGATAAAAACCCAAGATCTTGTACAATTGTACAGTTGAGTCAGTTTTAAATGTGTAGAAGGGTTCCCACTTTCTGAACCCACACATTCTTGTCTTGAGCTCTCCCAGGCCAGGGATAAGAGCTGTGAAGTCTTATCTTCACTCACCTTTCATCTGCTTCACCTTAGCCCCGCAATGGCAAGGTTAAGAGCAACATTCACCCAGTTCCAGAGGTTTGTTTGTTGAGGTTGATATGACCCCTCGACTAAAACCTAACCCTTGTTTGAGCCACTTGCTTGTGTATAGTGTGTGCTACCTGTGCTTGTATGTTTGTTTGACTTGCTTCCTGTGCGAGTTAGGGTTAGTTTAGACTTGCTTCCTGTGCAAGTTAGGTTTTGCTTGGCTTGCTTCCTGTGCAAGTTAAGTATGTGTGTGGCTTGCTTCCTGTGCAAGTCATGACTAGGATAGGCTGGCTCCCTGTGCCAGTTAGCTAGAAACCTTAACTTAGGGATGATTTTGCATGATAACATCTAGGCTCGAGTCGTAGTCTCCCTAGTGTTGTGTCTCCCTCTGTTATCTGGTTAGGCTAGTCCTTTATCCCTCTGTAGGGGAACTACGTCGCCCTGATCCTCATACCAGATGAGGTACGTAGGCAGGAGATGAGCAGATCTCTCCGGGCGCCTGTGTCTTTGTTTTGTCTTGTTGTGTGCTTGGAAGCTGATGTAAGTCCATCGAGTGGCAGTTAGGTTCCAGTGTGCGTGTGTTTGGTTCGGATGCTGATGTAAGTCCAGTGATTGGCATTCAGGCTCCACGTTTGCCTTTGTCTTTGTTTGTTTGTGTGCGTGTTAGCCGAGCTACGAATGCTCTGATTCTTCTCTCGTCCGAGAAGATACGTATGCATAGGATGCGATATCCTAGCGAGCATGTGTCGTTTTCCCAGTCCGAACTACTTCGACTCTGATGTCTATGCCTGATAGACTAAGTAGGCCCAGGATGCGATATCCTGCCGAGTCAGTTTCAGTCCGTTTTCTTGTGCCTCTTTCAGCCAGTGTGTGTGAGTTTGAGCAGTGTTTAGCAACCATTTTCCCTTCCTATTGTGCGTGGATCCCGTAGAGTACTACGGATGCGTAGGGGTGCTAATACCTTCCCTTCGCATAACCGACTCCCGAACCCATTCTCTTTGGTCGCGAGACCATGTTCTTTTCCCAGGTTTACTCTGAGCGTTTCCTTTCCCTCTTTTGGGATAAATAACGCACGGTGGCGACTCTGTTGTTCTTGTTTTCCCGCCGGTTTTTCGCGTGATGCGACACTTGGCACAATTCTAGTCTTCTTGTTGTCCCTTGCAGCATTTCCAGCCAATTCAAGAACCTCAGCAAATCAGCATTAACTTCAACAATTTCCTTACTTCCTAATTCCAATTTGGATAAGTCTGTTTGTAACAAGAGCAATGCAAAACGTGACACTCAGCAGATTATCCAGCCTTACCTATCCGATATCTCAGATTACCTTCGCACAATGGAGATGCAGGAAAAACGAAGACCAGCGGGTGATTACATGGATAAAGTTCAGAGATGCATTACTACAAATATGAGGAGAACATTGGTGGATTGGTTAGTTGAGGTTGCGGATGAATACAAACTTCTCCTAGAAACTCTTCATCTAGCTGTTTCCTACATTGACAGATTCCTATCTATCCATTCTCAATAGATCCAAGCTTCAGCTGCTCGGTGTTTCCGCTATGCTCATTGCATCGAAGTATGAAGAAATCACTCCACCAAAAGCAGTGGATTTCTGCCAAATTACTGATAACACATATGAACTGCATGAGGTTTTAGAGATGGAAGCTCACCAATTTCACTGCAGTAAAAAAAGTAGAGTAATTAGCAAAGGCAGTAATTCCAGAAAAAATCCCAAAACAGAATAGAGACAAAAACAAAGAAGAAGGCACATGCTTAGGTTACCTGTTCCAGATCCAAGTATCAAACGAGATGGACCAAATTCTGAGCATCAAAAAAGTGTTTTGCAGGAACGCCTCTTTTGAATCCAAGGACCAAATTCGAAACCCTAATTTACAGAGGATAAATAGAGAGCGAATCAGAGGAGGAATAAACAACAGAAAATCGGAGGCGGAAAAGAGACTATAAACCCTAATCCCAAAAAAAAGAGAAATCAGAGAAACGAAAAAAGAGGGAGGCGGACAACGATTCCACCAAGAACCCTAAATCCCCAAGTCAGAAAGGAAACCGATTGAGGGAGGCGAAGTAAAGAGGGTCGATTGTTACCTGAGCAAGGTGAGCTTCCCGTTTTTGTTTCAGTATGAGTTGTTGTGGGTGAGAGCGATTTCGTGAGAGCAATACCGAGAGTAGAGAGAGCGCGATTGAGAGGGTTTTGGTGAGATAGAGAGAGCGCGATTGAGAGGGTTTTGGTGAGAATGAGAGATAGGTGCGAGCGATTTTGAGAGCAGAGGGAGATTTCGTTTGAGCGAGTTTGAGAGATGCTGAGGTAGAAGGCGTTTGTTTGAGAGAGTGAGTTTGTGAGATTGGAGAGAGAGCGAGGGAGAGAACGAGTCTGCTACTGTTCTAATTTTTCTTTTTTTATTTCATTTTAAACAGAATAGGTTTTTTAAAAACATTAAAGGTTTTGCTTAGAATTCCTAGGATATTAGGTAATAATTGTTTTTTCTATTTCCAACTTATTCCCCATTGATAACCCAACAGCCAGGCGGCTGGGTTTGATTTTTCATTTCTTTTTTGGTAGTCCAACAGACTTTTATTTTTATCTTAGTTTTTATTCTAATGTCTAATATATCTTGGTTTACATATCTAAAATAGCATTAAGATAACAACTAATGATAAATGGCCTAGTGGAGAGAGGGTAGTTTCATAATCTTAAGTGGAGAGGGTTCAATACTCATGTGTAGTATTTTTTTTGGCATTTTATTTCTTTTAGCTATTTTATTTCTTTTAGCTATTTTATCTTCTTTTAGCATTTTCATTTCTTTTTTTTTTATGTTTATGCCTTTATTATACTCATAGTTTCATTTGTTAATAATGCAAATTTATTTTCTTTTAATTCCATCATTCATTCAAAACCATTTTTAAACTTATAAAAATCATATTTTTCTCGATTTAATATCGAGCCCATTTTCACACCCTTGTAAGTCGATTGCTTTTTAAGCATCGCCATCAACCTCACATAGCTTACTCTTGGGCTTTCTTACAATGAGACGGTTCCTTTGCACTTACACTCATACATTGCATTATTTATTGTTTGGACCCGATTTAATTATTCCAATACTTTGAATCCCCATTCATAACAAATGTATCCCTCTCCCATGAAATGTATAATATTTATTCTTTCATTCTTTATTCATCTGTTAATACAAGAATTAAAATGAACATTCGATAACCATTTCAAAGCAAGATCAAAACCTCGATCCAACGTCGAGTAATCATTTTTCAAAACCTAACAGAACCAGCACGTATTCATCCACCCTTTTGTAAGTCGATTGCTTTATGCATCGCCATCAACCTTGTAAGTCGATTGCTTCATGCATCGCCATCTACCCTCATCCCTAACACTTCTCCTTGCTCCACTCGTCAACTCTTGTTCCGATTAGGTAGCACCCATTAGATAGAACCCTTTGTATGATAACATAGGTAAGATTCCCATATCCTTTTGTATGATAACATAGGTAGGATTCCCATATTCTTTTGTATGATAACATTAGGTAGATATTCCCATTTGTAAATCCTAAACACCTAAGTACATATTGCATGACAACTCTAGGGCAGAGCTTCCCCACTTCTAGACCTTTCCGAGCGTCTCCGATCTTGTGGCATGTAGTCCGTTCTATTGCAAAGAGGTAACTGCCTAAGACTCGATTCAGCGAGCTGCGACACCTACTGCTAGGACGTGAACACATCGCCCACTCTCCTTTGACACAACTGGTGTCCTCCTTTGTAAGTCCATGTTCAGATGGCAATCCCTATGTAGCCGAACTACGGCAACTCTAATTCTCATGTTCAGATGAGATACGTAGGCACAAGATGCGATGTCTTGCCGAGTTTGACTAACGACTAACAACTAATCCTTGTTTGCTTTCGCCCTTGTTGCGATCTTTTCTCTCGCCCTCGTTGCGATCGAGACATTCCCTTTCTCTTGCCCTAGTTGCAATCGAGACCCTTATTCCCGTAGTTAGTTTGAACTACGTTTTGCTCTGATTCTCATTCCCGATGAGATACGTAGGCATAAGACGCGACGTCTTAGCGAGCACACATCTCTTTCACCCATAGGTAACCGAGCTACGAAGACTCTGATTCTCATATTCAGATGAGATACGTATGCAGTGGATGCGACATCCGTGCGAGTCACTTTCTTTGACCCTTTCTTTTAGTAAATAGTACATTAGATAAACACACACCCGTTAGACAAGAACAACAAGAGTGGATCCCGTAGAGTACTACGGATGCGTAGGGGTGCTAATACCTTCCCTTCGCATAATCGACTCCCGAACCCAAGATTTGGTTGCGAGACCTTGTCTTTTCCTTTCCTTTCTCCAGGTTTACTTCGAGCGTTTCCTTTCCCTCCTTTGGGATAAATAACGCACGGTGGCGACTCTTCTGTCATTTTCTTTCGCCGGTTGTTTTTTCGCACCTCTGTATTTTTCAGGTTGCGACAGCTGGCGACTCTGCTGGGGACCCGGTTTCCCTAAGCGAGTCCCTCCTAGCTTTTGTAGGTTTCTTGTTTGTTGGGTGCTTATTCTTTTGTACAGTTATTTATTTTCAGCATTTACCTGCTTTACCTTATCGCATTCATGTACATATGTCTGTTGTATCTGTGGGTTCGGTGGGTATGTTGTTTGTTGGGTTGGGATGTTCTATGAGAGATAAGCCCACTACCCAGGCTTGAGCGTACACCCAGGTTTTAGAGTGGATAGTCATGAGGCTTGCGTAGCATGTTGCTATGTTAAGTCGTTCATGAGACCCACATTCCAGACGAGGTTTCTTTTGGATATATTCTGTCCTATGGGTGTTCCATAACGACAGATATTCCTTTAGAAATCATCGACTCTAGTGACCATTTCCCGAGAACTCAGTCGAGGCCTCTCCTCCGAGACGCGTTTATGTTAGCTCTGGTGGGCGCATTCTCGCTGCTCAATCCGAGGACCCCGAGACTGGGAACTTGCTTTAGGATATCCTGTTGAGGGGAGTCAGTGGAGGTCTTTTATCCCGAAATAATGTCAAACCTTCAGTGGTAAACGTATTATTCTCGACTGAAGGGCTGAAGCTGACAAACTTCTGTTCTTAGAACCTACCAGTGAGGGGCGGGCTAAATTCAGGGAACCTTAACCTCCAACCAACCCGGTTTTCTGGAGCAGAGTTTTGGTCTTGTATTATATTCCTCAGTGGGTTTCTCTTCAGACAGTGCAACCCGACAGATGTTCAAGCAGATACAGCAGTCCTGATTTCCATGTCACTGCATTGCATCACATCATTTTGCATTCATATCACTTCATACATGTTTATCTATTCCCAGGGGTTTACACCTTCTTCTTGATTCCGGTCGAGTTTTTCTGGTTCTCTAGAGATGGATATTGGCAGAAAGAGACATGTCGCCTACAAGTTTCCGGTGGTCTGTCTGGAGCCTATTCAACAGTTGATGAAGTTAATGGATCCTGTTTCTCTAGAAGGATTCCGGAAGGAGTATGGTTTGATTCTAAGTTTCGTCACGGTTCTTTCAAAGGATCAACATGATGCTCTATTCACACTGCTGCAGTTCTATGACCCTCCATTGAGGTGTTTCACATTCCCGAATTATATTTTGGTCCCTACCTTGGAGGAGATTTCCAGTGTTCTCAGAGTTCCTATCAAGTCACAGTTGTTATTCTACAGTTCTGAGCTTCTGCCCGATCTCAGCATGGTTGCTTCGGCCACATATTTGGGGAAATCAGTCTTGAAGGCTAATATGTGTCAGAAGGGAGGAGTCAGTGGTTTTCATTTAAGTTTCTTACTGGGAGAAGCAAAGAAGAAACTTGAAGATGGTGACCAGAGGGGTTTCAATGCTGTGTTGGCTCTTTGTGTGTATGGGATTGTCCTGTTCCCTAATGTTGCCAAATTTGTGGACGTAGACGCAATACGCCTTTTTGTGTTGGGTAATCCAGTGCCGACCTTGTTGGGAGATTTCTTTCATTCGGTGCATCACAGGAATGAGAATAGAAAAGGAGGATTGTTGAATTGTTGTGCGCCTTTGTTTTATAAGTGGTTCAGTTCTCACCTACCCAAATCAGGAGCGTTCGTTGATGTCGAGGACTCATTGAGTTGGTCGAAGAGATTGATGGGGTTGAGAGCTGAAGATATTTCTTGGTGGTCTGACCGGAGCTTGCTTCGGGCGGATATTATTCACAGTTGTGGGAACTTCCCAAATGTACCGTTGGTAGGAAGAAGAGGAGGAATCAACTATAATCCTTCTCTAGCAGTCAGACAGTTTGGATATGCTTTAAGAACTCCGCCTTTGGAAAAGGATGTGGAAGAATCTCTGTTTTTCCATTCTTCGCCTGATTTGACTGTATCCCGTAAGGCAGCTGAGGCCTGGCTCAAGGTGATCAAGAGAGGAAGAACTGTGCTTGGAAAAGGAGATTGTAGAACTTACCCTCAGTATGGAGAGTGGCTTCAAGGAAGAGTCGAAGAGTTGGGTCTGCCGTTTCCTATAGAAGAACCTTTGTATCCACCTACTCCTGCGCAGTCAACAATGGTGAGCCAAGAGGAGTATGACAAATTAAAGAAAGCCATGGAGGAGCTTCAAATTGAAAACTCGGAGTTAAGTGTGAAGTTGCAAGACTATATGCATCAATTCCATGAGGCAGAATATCAGAAGGGGGAAGCCGTCAGATTGCAAGAGGAAGCAGAAGGGAAATTAGCCGTGGAGGTGGAATTCTTCAGGAAGACAGACAAGGCCTTGGGATCATCCAGTTCTGAGCTGAGGCGAGTTAAGCAACAATTAATGGATGCTCATGGTAAATTAGCTGGGTGGCAAGAGCGATGGGATGCATTTTCAACTTCTCGGAAGGAAAAGGAGGAGGAGATGGTGACCGAACTGACTGGTCAGATGGAGAAATTGAAGACTTTGCTGAAGGAGAAGAACAATGAGCTTTTGTGCACCCGTTCTACTAATGGCTACATCACCGATCAACTCAATGAGGCTCGAGGACAGATTGAAGAACTTAAGGTGTTGGCAGGTTTGAAGAAATCCAGACTTGAAGAGGTATTCGGAGAAGATGATGGGAATTACTACAGAGAGCACATCAACAAGTTGGATGGAGTTATTCACCAAAGGAATCTGCTTATCCGGCGTTTGAAAGAATTCCCAGATCATCCTGACACGATAGCATTGCTGGCTGAAGTGAGGAGCAGTCCTTATGGTTTGTACACAGGAGGCTGAGTCCTGATTTTTTGTTCCTCCTTTTACTTATTGCTTTATTGCTGTGTAGTGATGATCCACAGGCTTGTTGTGGAAATCCTCTTTTGATGTACTATTGGCTAAGGCCATTCTCTTTGAATTTATCTATATGAAGACCTTCTCTCTATTGCATCTTGATCTCCGAAGTTTATCTATGGCTCGATCTTCTCGTGAGACCGGAATCAAGGGGGTAGAATACCTTTTTGAAAGTGATAAACATGTCATTGCATTAACATATTCATTTGCATATCTTGCATAACAGGTACCGCTGCGGTGTTCTCATATTATTTGGTGTTCCACAAGCAGGATAGCTGATCCAGGAATCCACCGGTACGGAACCCGCAGAAACCAGCAGAAAGCAATGGAAAGTATACAAGCAGAACTTGCTGAGATGAGGGTCCGCATGAACCAGTTCATGGATGTGGTTCAGGGAGTAGCTCAGGGACAGCAGGAGATCAGACAAATGATACAAAGGAATCCCGCAACTACTCAACCAGAGGTCGTGATTGATCCTCCAATTGCAGAGGTTAATGGACCGGGGCCTGTCCCGATCCCACATAACAACCACGATCAACAACCCATTCACGATGATCAAGATGATCAGTTCTTGCTGCCAGAAGACTTTGGTTTGGGCCATGGCATGGATCCCATGTTCAGGCGATTAGAGGAGAGGCTGAAGGCGGTGGAAGGACAAAACCCCCTGGGGGTAGATGTTTCTGACTTGGGATTGGTCCCAGGCGTGAGGGTCCCACCGAAGTTCAAAGTCCCAATCTTTGACAAGTACAACGGTAGCTCTTTCCCGAAGACCCATGTGCAAGCCTACTTCCGAAAGATGGTTGCATACTCTGATGACGAGAAGCTACTTATGTACTTCTTCCAGGACAGCCTAGCTGGAGCATCCCTGGAATGGTACATGAGGTTGGATAGAGCCCATATCCGTTGCTGGAGGGATTTGGCGGAGGCTTTTGTGAAGCAACCATTATAATGCAGACATGGCCCCAGATAGAACTCAACTCCAGAACCTGTCTCTTAAAAGCAATGAGTGCTTCAGGGAATACGCTCAACGCTGGAGGGAGACAGCTTCCCGTGTTCAACCTCCCATGTTGGAAAAGGAGATGGCTAACATGTTCATGAATACGTTGCCTGGACCTTACCTGGGGCGTCTGATGGGGTGCAATGCCTCCAACTTTGCTGATGTGGTCTCTACCGGAGAGAGGGTAGAGAATTACCTGAAGACCTACAAGAGCCACAATGGAGGTGGATCTTCATCAGGAGTAAAGAAGCCATTTATGGGAGGACAGAAGCAGAGGGAAGGGGGTGTGAATTCTGTGTCTTCATATCAAAATAGGAATAATCAAGGGAATAACTTTCAAAACTATCATCGGCAACCGTACGTTGCGGCTGTGACCATTCCGGCTGCAGCACCACTACAACAACAACAACCACAACGTCAACCAGCTCGGTATCAACAACAACAACAACAACCAGGTAACAGACCCGCCTATCAGCAGAGGCAGAGGATGATGGACCGGCGTTTCGACACTCTTCCAATGTCGTGCGCTCAACTGCTTGCTAGTCTTCAACAGCTACAACTTGTGCAGCTACACACTCTGGCTCCTCCGGTTGGTAGACTTCCGGTGGGTTACGATGCCAATGCTAGGTGTAGTTTCCACTCTGGGGCACCTGGCCACAATATTGAGAACTGCAAAGCTTTTAAGCACGTAGTTCAGGACCTCATAGATTCAAAGGCTATCAACCTTTGCACCGGCTCCTAATGTCGTCAACAATCCCATGCCACAACATGGTGGTGCAAATGTGAATATGCTGGAAGAAGAAGCCAAGTCCGTTAAGGATGTGTTGAAGTTGAAGACTCCGTTGTTGGAAATTAAGGAATGCTTGCTGAAGGCTGATGTTTTCCCCGGTTGTGGGAAGGGTTGTTTGGATTGCGCTACACAGGGGAAGGGTTGCTCAAAACTGCAACAGGGTATCCAGGTTTTGCTTGACAATGGTACCCTCCAAGTTGAAGACTTGTCTGTCAAAGAGTTTGCTGAAGGGGTAGTTGAAGAGGTATTTGAAGATGATGTTGAAGAATTCACAGATGTTGTTCCTGTTGATTGTGTATTTCCCATTGATGTATTTAATTTTTCAAATGTTGTTGCTGATATACCAAACAATGTATCTGATTTTGATGTAACTGAACTTGATTCCGGTGTTCCGGATGTTTTTGTTTCAATGAACGAGATTCCTGAGTATGACTATGATGTCGCTACTATCACCATCTTTTACCCGACTAATCAGATCAGTGTGCCAGAAGCACAACCAGTGCCACCAGTGCGACCGGCCGCTATGACAATCACAACCCCTGGTCCTTTACCTTTCACAAGCAATAGGGCCATTCCCTGGCATTATGGGGGAGTGTATACACACACGATCATGGGGTGGAACGACCTTTGAAGGTAGAAGAGGGTCAAAAGTCTGAACTCGAAGTTGAAGGTCCCGCAGTGGACAATGTTGGTGGAATCGGGCGATTCACTAGGAGTGGCAGACTATTCTCGCCACCCGTTACCCAAGCTAAGAACACTGATGTCGCGGTTAAGGCCAAAGGCAAGCAAGTTGTGAATGAAGGTACCTCTGCACCCCAAGCTGGTTCTGAGCCCACTTTTGCGAAGAATGTGGACAAGCTTCTGAGAATCATAAAGAAAAGCGATTACAAGGTAGTCGATCAGTTGATTCAGATGCCGTCTAAGATATCCATTCTCTCACTCCTGTTGTGTTCAGAGGCACACAGAGAGGCACTTCTGAAGGTCCTTAATGCTGCATATGTGCCTCAGG
The DNA here is from genome assembly GCF_024323335.1 of Lathyrus oleraceus. Lineage (NCBI taxonomy): Eukaryota > Viridiplantae > Streptophyta > Magnoliopsida > Fabales > Fabaceae > Lathyrus > Lathyrus oleraceus. Next base: position 320,396,382 of record NC_066585.1, on the reverse strand, counting down.
AGATCTCAGTAAACCAACTAGAAGGGATCATTGCAAATGTTCATGCAAGCAACGGTTTGGGTTTTACTGATTCTGACTTAACACCAGCTGGACGCAATCATAACAAGGCTTTGCATATCTCAATGGAATGCAAAGACACCGTGTTATCTCATGTTCTGGTGGATACAGGTCCCTCTCTCAACGTGCTACCCAAGAGAGCCCTGTCAAGGTTAGAAGTAGAAGGTTTGATCTTGAAACCTTCCGATCTCATGGTGAGAGCCTTCGATGGTTCTAAGAGGTCGGTGTTTGGAGAGGTAGAATTGCCAATTCAGATTGGATCACAAACCTTCAACACCGTATTCTATGTGATGGATATCAGTCCCTCGTACAGTTGCCTTCTGGGTCGTCCTCGGATCCACAATGCTGGGGCAGTCTCTTCAACTCTACACCAGAAGATTAAGTTCCCGGTCAATGGAAGAATTATCACTGTCTGTGGTGAGGAGGACATCCTGGTCAGTAACTTGTCTACATTCAAGTATGTAGAGGTGGAAGGTGAAATTCAAGAGACTCTCTGTCAGGCCTTTGAGTCAGTTCAGATCAAGGATGCAGCTCCGGTGGAAGGGGCTAAAGCAGGAGCCCCTATCTCATCTTTCAAGCAGGCGCAGGCCTTGGTGGATTCAGGTGTTGCTCCTGGTTGGGGACGTCTGTTGGAGTTACCGATGAAAGACGACAAGTTCGGGATTGGGTATCAACCAGCGCTGACTTCTACAACTTCAGCATTTCAGACTCGTCAGGGGCCGATTACTTTCTCCAGTGCTGGCGTCATCCAATATGGCCAGATCTCTGCGATCAACGATGAAAATGGGGATAGTGATTGCGACATCGACAACTGGGTGCGTCCGAGGATCCCTGGTGAAGTCATCAACAATTGGTCTTCCGAGGAAATTGTCCAAGTCACTCTTCTAGAGGAGTAATTTTTCTTTGTTTATTTCATGCATGTCCAAGTCTTACGTTCCGCCCAGGGCGTAATGACTCATTGTAGGGCTCATCTATGTGAATACCTGCATTGTTTATCATAAATGAAGGACGTCTTTTGCATTCAAAATCTTGTTCACTGTTTTTCTATTTTTACAGTTTTCAAAATTTCAAAAGAATAAAAATATTTGGCAATGTTTTGTTTAGTTTTCACTCACTGTTCACACTCATAAGCACATACCATCACTCATGCAGATGCACATCACCGGATCCTATTGATAACAGTTCTGCTATGGCTCGCTTCGACTTTGAAAATCCAATCTTCCAAGCTGAAGAAGAGGGTGATGAAGACTGTGAACTCCCTGAAGAACTTGCCAGGCTGTTAAAACAGGAGGAAAGGGTCATTCAACCGCATCAAGAGTCTACTGAAGTGATTAATCTTGGCACCGAGGACGTCAAGAAAGAAATCAAGATAGGGGCTGCTTTGGAAGATGATGTGAAGAAGGGGTTGATTGAACTGTTGCAAGAGTATGTTGACGTCTTCGCTTGGTCTTATCAGGATATGCCGGGGCTTGACACAGACATTGTGGTACACCGTTTACCTCTCAAAGAGGGTTGTCCCCCGGTCAAGCAGAAGCTCAGAAGAACAAGACCAGAGATGGCTGTCAAGATAAAAGAAGAAGTGCAAAAGCAGTTGGATGCAGGATTTCTAGCGGTTACCAATTATCCGCCATGGGTCGCAAACATCGTTCCAGTACCTAAGAAGGATGGAAAGGTACGGATGTGTGTCGACTACCGGGATCTGAACAGAGCTAGCCCTAAAGATGATTTCCCATTACCTCACATCGACGTTTTGGTGGATAACACAGCTCAGTTCTCGGTATTCTCCTTCATGGATGGCTTTTCTGGCTATAACCAAATCAAGATGGCACCAGAAGACATGGAGAAGACAACTTTCATAACCCCATGGGGGACCTTCTGCTACAAGGTGATGCCGTTTGGTCTGAAAAACGCTGGGGCAACATATCAACGAGCTATGGTGACTCTGTTCCATGATATGATTCATCATGAAATCGAGGTTTATGTGGACGATATGATTGCCAAATCTCAGACAGAAGAAGAACATTTGGTGAATCTGCAGAAATTGTTTGAACGGTTAAGGAAATTCAAGCTGAGGCTTAATCCGAACAAGTGCACTTTCGGGGTGAGATCTGGAAAATTGCTGGGTTTTATTGTTAGCGGAAAAGGGACTGAGGTGGATCCTGACAAGGTAAAAGCGATACAATAAATGCCTGAGCCAAGAACAGAGAAGCAAGTCCGTGGTTTCTTAGGGAGGTTGAACTACATTGCAAGGTTCATCTCTCATCTAACAGCCACATGTGAGCCAATTTTCAAATTGTTGAGGAAAGAGCAGGCTATCAGGTGGAACGACGATTGTCAAAGGGCTTTTGAAAAGATAAAAGAGTATTTGCAGAATCCCCCTATCCTCATGCCTCCAGTCCCAGGGAGACCGCTGATTATGTACTTGACAGTACTCGACAATTCTATGGGTTGTGTTCTCGGTCAACACGACGAGACAGGTAGGAAAGAACATGCCATCTACTACTTGAGTAAGAAGTTCACAGATTGCGAGTCGAGATACTCAATGCTTGAGAAGACATGTTGTGCACTTGCATGGGCTGCTAAGCGATTGAGACAATATATGCTGACTCACACAACCTTACTAATCTCCAAGATGGATCCAGTCAAATACATATTTGAGAAGCCATCTCTCACCGGAAGGGTTGCTCGTTGGCAAATGGTACTGACAGAGTATGATATCCAGTATACATCCCAGAAAGCCATCAAGGGGAGTATTCTGTCAGACTATCTTGCTCAACAACCGATTGAAGACTATGAGCCGATGAAGTTTGATTTTCCAGATGAAGACATCATGTTCCTCAAGATGAAGGACTGTGAAGAGCCAGTTGTTGGGGAGGGACCTGATCCAGATGAAAAGTGGACTTTGTTATTTGATGGGCCCGTCAACGCCAAAGGAAGTGGAATTGGCACTGTCATTACTACTCCGAAAGGTGCCCACATGCCTTTCACCGCTCGTCTGACTTTCGAGTGCACCAATAATGAAGCTGAGTACGAGGCCTGTATCTTGGGTATTGAGCAAGCCATTGATTTGAGAATCAAGACTCTGGACATCTTCGGAGATTCAGCTCTAGTAATCAATCAAGTAAATGGTGATTGGAACACTCTCCAGCCCACTCTGGTCCCCTACAGAGATTACACGAGAAGACTGTTGACTTTCTTCACAACAGTAAAGCTGTATCATATACCTCGTGATGAGAACCAGATGGAAGATGCACTTGCTACCCTATCCTCCATGATCAAGGTGGTTCGGTGGAACCATGCTCCTAGGATCGATGTTATGCGCCTTGATAGGGCCGCGTATGTGTTTGCCGCTGAACTAACGGTTGATGACAAGCCCTGGTATCACGACATCAAGTGCTTTCTGAAGAATCAAGAGTACCCTGCAGGGGCATCCAACAATGATAGAAAGACTTTGAGAAGATTGGCAGGCAGTTTCTTCTTGAACAAAGACGATGTGCTGTATAAGAGGAACTTCGACATGGTTTTGCTCAGATGCGTGGATAGACACGAGGCTGACATGTTAATGCAGGAAGTTCATGAAGGTTCCTTCGGTACTCATGCCGGCGGACATGCAATGGCTAAGAAATTGTTAAGAGCGGGTTATTATTGGATGACCATGGAATCAGATTGTTTCAAGTATGCTCGGAAGTGTCATAAATGCCAGATTTATGTTGATAAGGTGCATGTACCGCCGAATCCTCTGAATGTGATGTCTTCGCCATGGCCGTTTGCAATGTGGGGCATTGACATGATTGGAAAGATTGAGCCGACTGCTTCCAATGGGCATCGCTTCATCCTTGTTGCCATCGACTATTTCACCAAGTGGGTCGAAGCAGCGTCGTTTGCGAATGTCACCAGACATGTGGTTGCCCGAAAGAATCATTACTGATAATGGTTCCAATCTCAATAACAAAATGATGAAGGAGTTGTGCCAGAACTTCAACATTCAGCATCATAATTCGTCCCCTTATCGTCCTAAGATGAACGGTGCTGTTGAGGCAGCAAATAAGAACATAAAGAAGATTGTGCAGAAGATGGTCGTTACGTACAGAGATTGGCATGAGATGCTACCCTTCGCCTTGCATGGATACCGCACTTCAGTACGTACGTCGACCGGGGCAACCCCTTACTCCCTGGTGTATGGTATGGAAGCAGTCCTACCTGTTGAAGTGGAGATTCCTTCTCTAAGAGTCCTGTTGGATGTCAAGTTAGATGAAGCTGAATGGATTCGAACAAGGTTCAACGAGTTGAGTCTTATCGAAGAGAAGCGAATGGCGGCCGTTTGTCATGGGCAGTTGTATCAAAGTCGGATGAAGAGAGCCTTTGATCGGAAAGTTCGTCCTCGATGTTTCCAAGTTGGAGATTTAGTGTTGAAAAGGATCCTCCCTCCTCAAACAGATCACAGGGGCAAGTGGACTCCTAACTATGAGGGACCGTATATCGTCACCAAGGTTTTCGATGGTGGGGCCTTAATGCTTGCAACGATGGATGGTGAAGACTTCACTTCCCCGGTAAACTCAGACGCAGTTAAAAAATACTTCGCATAAAATAGACCCGCTGGACGGTAAAAAGAACAGTCCAGGCAAAAATGGGCATCCCGACGAACCAAGAAAATGAAAAGGTTCGGGCAAAAATTAGGGATTTAAAAATGAAAAGATCGTACACCCGGTAAGTTGAAAACCTGAAAAGGCAACTTAGGCAAAAATGGGTATCCCGGTGGATTGAAAACCCGAAAAGGGCGATCCAGGCAAAAATTAGGGATTAAGCGAATGACTGCGTTCTGAGTAGTTCTGAATCTCATCTCATGTCGGTGACTAGAAACTTTCAAAGAGTAGGAAACAGTCCAATCACTTTTTCAGAAGGCTGATCATATGGAGGATCTTGAAGACGGGCAAGTCATAGCAGAATTGGAACCCGATAGAAATCCATTTCACATTGCCACTAGATTAATTTCTGTTTTGCAATTACCTCTTTCCAGGGATTGCTTCCTGATGTAAATGCCTATTCAGAGGCCATTCAATCAATAAAATCATGTTATTCAGTATATCTCTGTTTTCATTTTCATTTTACTGTTTTGTTTGCAAAAATGGCGTCCGAATTTTTGATAAACATTGCATCATGACACATAAGGGCTTTACAGGTACATGCTCAATAAACATTTAAAATTGCTGTAAATTTTAAGTGCTTTGGATCGTCTATTCAGAACAGATACCCTCGGGGCATTTCCTTAAAATCCCCTGCAGATGACCGTGAATATCTTCCCCAGTGAAGTCACCAACAGACGAATCCGGTGTCTTATCCCTGCAGAGCTGATCAGAGTGTTGGATTCTTCAATCCCCAGCAGTTTCTCACTACGGTGCTTCTCAAGCATGTGCTTCAGACTATACACTCCCCAGTAGAGTTGACAGTGTCAGACTGTACACTCCCCAGCGGAGTTGACAGTACCAGACTGTATCTTCCCAGCAGAAGCAGCTGCTCCTCGGAGTTCGATGCCAGATCGATGTTTTCAATCCCAGATCGATGATCTCTTTCCTGGAAGCATAACCTCGGTACCGTATCGGTGTTTGCCTCCCCCTGCTGAGTCATCTCTCGTAGATTATGGTTTCCAGAACCACTATCGTTTCCCCTAACAACAGGTTTCCAGCGCCATTCTCTCCCCAGTCAGAGTCTCGGTATCTCGCCATTGCCAGAACACCGCGCGGCCGGTCATTTCCCCACATAGTTCATTATGTTGTGCATCTCCAACAGTAGTGCCAGGGTCCGGAAGATTATAATCATTTCCCCAACGGGATTCCTTGCTTCAGCTTGGCATTTTCCCCAGCATTTCGCATCCCTGCATGTAGAATCATATTGCATTGCATCCTCCCAAATCGCGTAGCATTTCCATTCTCATGGAGCATTACGCCATTGAAAAATTCAAACATACGCATGTAAGCATAAAACATTCTCGGCATCCCAAGTGACAAGCCAGAAGTTTATTTCCAGTGCTCAGACTGAAGGTTGTTCATGACTTATTATCCCCAGCATGGGTCGTTGGCCCACGTGCCGCCTCAATTATCATTTTCCCTATTTCTGCCGATGCTGACAGGCATGAAGTTTTCCGGTATCCAGACCGAAGTGGCATTCAGGCCAGTTTTTTCCGGTATTCAGACCGAAGTGGCATTCAGGCCAGTTTTTCCGATTTTCAGATCGAAGAAGTTTCCGACAATCAGGTCGAAGTACTTGTGGCATTCAGGCCAGTTTCCGGTATCCAGACCGAAGTGGCATTCAGGCCAGTTTCCGATATTTAGATCGAAGAAGTTTCCGACATTCAGGTCGATGCAACTTGTGGCATTCAGGCCAGTTTTTCCGGTATTCAGACCGAAGAGGCATTCAGGCCAGTTTTTCCGGTATTCAGACCGAAGTGGCATTCAGGCCAGTTTTTCCGGTATCCAGACCGAAGTGGCATTCAGGCCAGTTTTTCCGGTATTCAGACCGAAGTGGCATTCAGGCCAATTTTCCGGTATTCAGACCGAAGTGGCATTCAGGCCAGTGTTTCCGGTATCCAGACCGAAGTGGCATTCAGGCCAGTTTCCGGTATTCAGACCGAAGTGGCATTCAGGCCAGTTTTTCCGGTATCCAGACCGAAGTGGCATTCAGGCCAGTTTCCGGTATCCAGACCGAAGTGGCATTCAGGCCAGTTTCCGATTTTCAGATCGAAGAAGTTTCCGACATTCAGGTCGATGCAACTTGTGGCATTCAGGCTAGTTTTCCGATTTCCAGATCGAAGTGGTGTTCAGACCAGATTTCCGGTGATCAGACCAACATTGATACTCTCATACTCCGATGCTTAGTGTTCAGACTAATGTGCGGCGTTCAGGCCATGGGTATTCCTGTGTTACCATTTATTTTGGTATCCAGGTCAACTTTCTGTTTCGGTACTCAGGCCGATTTTCACCGTACCAGACGGATTCTTCTTTTGAAATTGCTTCTTTGCCGATTCTGACAGGCATTGTTAATTATTTCATAGGGATTCAGGATCAAAATCCGGGTCTTCTTAGTATTTAACCATCTCCCACTATGATCATATGAAGATTGTCCTGCTTCATATTCTCTAGTTGAAGACGCTTAGATAGGGGCAACTGTCATACCCCGATTTTGATCCCGAATTTTTCTCCATTTTTATTTTTGTTTGGCACTTGGCCTAAGGTTCATTTGCATGCATCCCGTCCCATACCCAAAACCTTAGAAAATAATGTCACATGTGACTGCTCTGTTGCTGGTGACAACTTCTGTCATGTTGTTTCGATAATTTTGAAAGGGCAAAATCTACCCGGGACTCTCCCACCAGAACTGACCAGGTTGCGTTATCTTCAAATTATTGACCTCTCTCGCAATTACTTGAATGTGCCTCCTATTTGGAGAAAGAATTCCTACGTAGATCTTTCATGCAATAACCTTAGCATCAACCGGGGGAGTCAGATATGTCAAGATGACAGGGTGAACTTGTTTTCTACCTCATGGACACGTAATGATATAGAAGCAGTTTCGTGTTTGAGCTTGAAATGTACCAAACCCTCATACTCCCTTTATATAAATTGTGGTGGAAATCAAGCAATAGTCAACGGAAAAAGTTATGACGGTGATTCAGATTCAGCTGGACCAGCGAGATTCCGTGCCAGTTCAACAGGAAATTGGGCGTTTAGCACCACTGGTGTATTCATGGAAAGTGATCTACTTGGAAAAACTTTTATCCCGCACGTATTTCTCCTATTTCTTTGACTTATTATGGATTTTGCCTGGAAAATGGAAGCTACACAGTAAATTTGCATTTTGCTGAAATAATGTTCACAGACCATGAAACTTATGGTAGTCTTGGAAGGCGTGTATTTGATATTTACATTCAGGGAAAGCAGATGCAAAAGGACTTCAATATTGCACAAGAAGCAGGAGGAGTTGGTAAGGAAATCATAAAACAGTTCAAAGATGTTTGTTTCTAGTAATACTTTGGAGATCCATTTTTATTGGGCTGGAAAAGGAACACAGGCTGTACCGAATAAATCAGTATATGGTCCTCTTATATCGGCTATCTCAGTGGAATCTGACTCTCCACCTGGAAGAATATCTACTGGAGCTATAGTTGGAACTGTGGTTGCAGCAACAATTATTATGATTCTAGTATTTGGTATACATTGGTGGAAAGGGTGTTTTGGAAAGAAAAACTCATTAGCAAGAGGTGATTACAAATGAATTTCTTTATTGCCATTATTATCAAACTTTTTGCTAACACATGAGTTATTCAAGTGATACAAAGTAAACGTGTGCAAATTGTGTAACCGAGCAAGTATAAGAACATACTTTTGTTAGTATATCATGTTATGGAACCTGGAGCAAGTATGAGGAAAATGGATTGTCAATTCAGAGTGTCCATGTTTAATTTTCTTAGTTCAAGAGGTCTTTGATCTTTCTTTTACTTTAATTAACAGAGCTGGAGAGTTTAGGCCTACAAACAGGTTTATTTACCTTAATACAAATCAATACAGAACCATTTCCATACAATATCCAAATTACACCAATAGAATAGAGTTCATCCGGCACTTGCCCTTCCAATAAGTTACCATTCAATAACACAAGCTGCAAACTTGAAGAAGCTATACTATCTGGAATTGAGCCTGTTAATTGATTGTTGGACAAGTCCAGGTGTATTAGGGATTTTTGACCAAGGCCAGACGGTACTTCACCCATCTTCCAAATTCAGAAAGCCTGAGTTATGAAGAAAAATTGAAGACTAGCTACCAGAATAATATGATGCAACGGCAGGTATTCCCGCAACAAAGCAGTCCAAGTGAAGTTCCTAGTACCAATTCTCAGAGTGTAAACAATGCTTACGATGGAAGGGAACGGTTTGCTCATAATTCAAGCAAATTGTCTGATGTCCAGCCACTACTTCAGTCATCCGGGTTTACACCTCCTCTATATGCCACAGCAGCAGCTTATATGACCTCTATAAATCCGTATTACACGAATATGCAAGCTTCAGGCACATATGCTCCTCAATATGTTGGTGGATACACTTTAAATCCTACTACATTCATCCTGTTGCACCAACTTGTTCCAAGCCAAGTCAACCATGTTGCATAGCGAAACCACCCCAATGCTCAATCTGCATCAGCAGCAATAACAACATGAAAAATCAGTTAACATTGCCATGAATTTCAAACAGACGCATGGCAAGGATGCATTGTATTACCTCATCACCCAAAAGCATGAACTGATGGCCCTTGGTTTTGATCCATCCAGCTGGTGCAAAAATTGCATCTGCATTAAACAGGTACTGCATTCACCATGTTGCACCAAGCCAAACCAACAAGCAGCTTGAAAGCCCCGCAGTACAGCAGACCAACTCCATTGGTTATATACCAAAATGCTCATGTTGTCAGTAGCATGATTAAGCCTTAATATTGCAGCAAATAAGCCTAACAGTTAAACTCAGCTAACCAGTGCTAATTGAACCAACCATCATTAGCTTAACTCCACATGCCAAACAAATCAACCAACCTAAACCTGCAAATGGCATTGCAAATGACTGTACTAACAAGGCTAAAACAAATCACAACCATTCAAGTGTTTCCAAATTACAACCTTTCACCAATTAACCTCCACTTGCTCATGACCAAGCTACCAAGGGGAGTTAACCAATGGACCTGCACTGAGCTGCAAAAGAAAACTACAAAATAGGTCAGCAACAACATCAAATGGCCTTCAGACTTGTAGTCCCAAATAAGCAAACATGAGCCTACCACCAATGCAACCATTAAATGCCCAACGATCTCACATTCAACAAGGGATTTCACAAGCTAATGCAGCTGGAGGTGCAACAAATAGCCAACAAGCAAAGGTTATGGCTTCATCACATGTTGCCAGACAAGGAGAGCAAAGAGGACCACCGGTACAGGTAGTTTCTAGGACTGACGAATTATTCAATTCACAACCAGATCAGAATTGGCGTTCTACTTCAAGAATGCGTGGAAGTCTTTCAGGTCAGCAGCTTACTGAACACGTTAGGCAGCGTTTACTTATGCCAACATCACCAAGAAGCTTGCTCAGTTCTTCATCATTTCTAACAGCCAATTGAACATGCCTTGGCACAATTCTAGTCTTCTTGTTGTCCCTTGCAACATTTCCAGCCAATTCAAGAACCTCAGCAAATCAGCATTAACTTCAACAATTTCCTTACTTCCTAATTCCAATTTGGATAAGTCTGTTTGTAACAAGAGCAATGCAAAACGTGACACTCAACAGATTATCCAGCCTTACCTATCCGATATCTCAGATTACCTTCGCACAATGGAGATGCAGGAAAAACGAAGACCAGCGGGTGATTACATGGATAAAGTTCAGAGATGCATTACTACAAATATGAGGAGAACATTGGTGGATTGGTTAGTTGAGGTTGCGGATGAATACAAACTTCTCCCAGAAACTCTTCATCTAGTTGTTTCCTACATTGACAGATTCCTATCTATCCATTCTCAATAGATCCAAGCTTCAGCTGCTCGGTGTTTCCGATATGCTCATTGCATCGAAGTATGAAGAAATCACTCCACCAAAAGCAGTGGATTTCTGCCAAATTACTGATAACACATATGAACTGCATGAGGTTTTAGAGATGGAAGCTCACCAATTTCACTGTAGTAAAAAAAGTAGAGTAATTAGCAAAGGCAGTAATTCCAGAAAAAATCCCAAAACAGAATAGAGACAAAAACAAAGAAGAAGGCACATGCTCAGGTTACCTGTTCCAGATCCAAGTATCAAACGAGATGGACCAAATTCTGAGCATCAAAAAAGTGTTTTGCAGGAACGCCTCTTTTGAATCCAAGGACCAAATTCGAAACCCTAATTTACAGAGGATAAATAGAGAGCGAATCAGAGGAGGAATAAACAACAGAAAATCGGAGGCGGAAAAGAGACTATAAACCCTAATCCCAAAAAAAAAGAGAAATCAGAGAAACAAAAAGAGAGGGAGGCGGACAACGATTCCACCAAGAACCCTAAATCCCCAAGTCAGAAAGGAAACCGATTGAGGGAGGCGAAGTAAAGAGGGTCGATTGTTACCTGAGCAAGGTGAGCTTCCCGTTTTTGTTTCAGTATGAATTGTTGTGGGTGAGAGCGATTTCGTGAGAGCAATACCGAGAGTAGAGAGAGCGCGATTGAGAGGGTTTTGGTGAGATAGAGAGAGCGCGATTGAGAGGGTTTTGGTGAGAATGAGAGATAGGTGCGAGCGATTTTGAGAGCAGAGGGAGATTTCCTTTGAGCGAGTTTGAGAGATGCTGAGGTAGAAGGCGTTTGTTTGAGAGAGTGAGTTTGTGAGATTGGGAGAGAGTGAGGGAGAGAACGAGTCTGCTACTGTTCTAATTTTTCTTTTTTTATTTCATTTTAAACAGAATAGGTTTTTTAAAAACATTAAAGGTTTTGCTTAGAATTCCTAGGATATTAGGTAATAATTGTTTTTTCTATTTCCAACTTATTCCCCATTGATAACCCAACAGCCAGGCGGCTGGGTTTGATTTTTCATTTCTTTTTTGGTAGTCCAACAGACTTTTATTTTTATCTTAGTTTTTATTCTAATGTCTAATATATCTTGGTTTACATATCTAAAATAGCATTAAGATAATAACTAATGATAAATGGCCTAGTGGAGAGAGGGTAGTTTCATAATCTTAAGTGGAGAGGGTTCAATACTCATGTGTAGTATTTTTTTTGGCATTTTATTTCTTTTAGCTATTTTATTTTTTTTAGCTATGTTATTTTCTTTTAGCTATTTTATCTTCTTTTAGCATTTTCATTTCTTTTTTTTTTTATGTTTATGCCTTTATTATACTCATAGTTTCATTTGTTAATAATGCAAATTTATTTTCTTTTAATTCCATCATTCATTCAAAACCATTTTTAAACTTATAAAAATCATATTTTTCTCGATTTAATATCGAGCCCATTTTCACACCCTTGTAAGTCGATTGCTTTTTAAGCATCGCCATCAACCTCACATAGCTTACTCTTGGGCTTTCTTACAATGAGCCGGTTCCTTTGCACTTACACTCATACATTGCATTATTTATTGTTTGGACCCGATTTAATTATTCCAATACTTTGAATCCCCATTCATAACAAATGTATCCCTCTCCCATGAAATGTATAATATTTATTCTTTCATTCTTTATTCATCTGTTAATACAAGAATTAAAATGAACATTCGATAACCATTTCAAAGCAAGATCAAAACCTCGATCCAACGTCGAGTAATCATTTTTCAAAACCTAACAGAACCAGCACGTATTCATCCACCCTTTTGTAAGTCGATTGCTTTATGCATCGCCATCAACCTTGTAAGTCGATTGCTTCATGCATCGCCATCTACCCTCATCCCTAACACTTCTCCTTGCTCCACTCGTCAACTCTTGTTCCGATTAGGTAGCACCCATTAGATAGAACCCTTTGTATGATAACATAGGTAAGATTCCCATATCCTTTTGTATGATAACATAGGTAGGATTCCCATATTCTTTTGTATGATAACATTAGGTAGATATTCCCATTTGTAAATCCTAAACACCTAAGTACATGTTGCATGACAACTCTAGGGCAGAGCTTCCCCACTTCTAGACCTTTCCGAGCGTCTCCGATCTTGTGGCATGTAGTCCGTTCTATTGCAAAGAGGTAACTGCCTAAGACTCGATTCAGCGAGCTGCGACACCTACTGCTAGGACGTGAACACATCGCCCACTCTCCTTTGACACAACTGGTGTCCTCCTTTGTAAGTCCATGTTCAGATGGCAATCCCTATGTAGCCGAACTACGGCAACTCTGATTCTCATGTTCAGATGAGATACGTAGGCACAAGATGCGATGTCTTGCCGAGTTTGACTAACGACTAACAACTAATCCTTGTTTGCTTTCGCCCTTGTTGCGATCTTTTCTCTCGCCCTCGTTGCGATCGAGACATTCCCTTTCTCTTGCCCTAGTTGCAATCGAGACCCTTATTCCCGTAGTTAGTTTGAACTACGTTTTGCTCTGATTCTCATTCCCGATGAGATACGTAGGCATAAGACGCGACGTCTTAGCGAGCACACATCTCTTTCACCCATAGGTAACCGAGCTACGAAGACTCTGATTCTCATATTCAGATGAGATACGTATGCAGTGGATGCGACATCCGTGCGAGTCACTTTCTTTGACCCTTTCTTTTAGTAAATAGTACATTAGATAAACACACACCCTTTAGACAAGAACAACAAGAGTGGATCCCGTAGAGTACTACGGATGCGTAGGGGTGCTAATACCTTCCCTTCGCATAATCGACTCCCGAACCCAAGATTTGGTTGCGAGACCTTGTCTTTTCCTTTCCTTTCTCCAGGTTTACTTCGAGCGTTTCCTTTCCCTCCTTTGGGATAAATAACGCACGGTGGCGACTCTTCTGTCATTTTCTTTCGCCGGTTGTTTTTTCGCACCTCTGTATTTTTCAGGTTGCGACAACTGGTCAGAGCATTGACATGTTTAGCAGATTCTCCTTCAGATTCACTCTCAGAGTCTTCTTCAGACCAGGTGGCAGCTAGCCCTTTCTTTTGCATCTTGAGAAAGGTAGGGCATTCAGCTTTAATATGACCATAACCTTCACATCCATGGCACTGGATTCCCTTGCCATGCGTGACCTTTTCTTCATATTTTGACTTTCTACTGATGTCATATGAAGAGTTCTTGACATTAGGTCTACCCTGTTGATCAACCTTCTTTATGAACTTGTTGAACTGTCTTCCAAGCATGGCTATGGCTTCTGAAATGCTTTCATTTCCCCCAATGTTTCCTTCTTCTGAATTCTCTTCAGTATTTGATACAAAAGCTATGCTTTTGTTCTTCTTTTCAACATTCTCACACAAGCCCATTTCAAAGGTTTGGAGAGAACCAATGAGCTCATCCACCTTCATCTTGCAGATCTCCTGAGCCTCTTCTATAGCAGTGACCTTCATTTCAAATCTCTTAGGTAAAGACCTGAGAATCTTTCTTACAAGTTTCTCTTCAGCCATTTTCTCACCTAAGCCACCAGAGGTGTTGGCAATTTCAAGAATATTCATGTGAAAGTCATGAATAGTCTCATCCTCTTTCATCCTCAAATTTTCAAACTTGGTGGTCAGCATCTGAAGTTTAGACATCTTCACCTTGGAGGTACCTTCATGAGTTACCTTGAGGGTATCCCACACTTCCTTGGCCAGCTCACAGTGGTGCACCAATCTGAAGATGTTCTTACTTATTCCATTGAACAATGCATTCAAGGCCTTAGAATTTCCAAGGGCTAATGCCTCTTGCTCCTTGTCCCACTCTTCTTCAGGGATTTGCATACTGACTCCATCGTTACCTTTCTTCGTTGGATGTTCCCATCCTTTGTTGACAGCTCTCCAGACTTTGCTATCTAGAGACCTTAAGAAGGCTATCATACGAGGTTTCCAGTCATCATAGTTAGAACCATCCAGCATGGGTGGTCTATTTGAGTGTCCTACATCCTTGTCCATGGTACTAGAAAGTAACTTCCCTAGATCTCACCCAGAAATTAACAGGCACACTACGCCAAAAACTGGAATAGACAGCGCACCTTAGAGGGCGCTTTACTACAAAAGCGCTCTTTAAAGTGAAGCGAAAAATAAGGAGCAATAGACAGCGCACTTTAGAGAGCGCTTTTGTAACAAAGCGCCCTCTAAGGTGAAGCGAAAAAATAAGGAGGAGATAGAGGGACAACAATACATGGCGCTTTTTAGAAAGCGCCCTCTAAGGTTACCCTTAGAGGGCGCTTTTAATAAAGCGCTGTTATAAGTCCATGTGCATTTCCAGCTTATAAAGCGCTTCTGGAAAGCCTTAGAGAGCGCTTTCATAAGCGCCCTCTTAGGCCCCCTTTAGAGGGCGCTTTGTTTCCACAAGCGCCCTCTAAGGTGAAACGAAAAAATAAGGAGGAGATAGAGGGACAACAATACATGGAGCTTTTTAGAAAGTGCCCTCTAAGGTTACCCTTAGAGGGCGCTTTTAATAAAGCGCTGTTATAAGTCCACGTGCATTTCCAGCTTATAAAGCGCTTCTGGAAAGCCTCAGAGAGCGCTTTCGTAAGCGCCCTCTTAGGCCCACTTTAGAGGGCGCTTTTTTTCCACAAGCGCCCTCTAATGTCCCCTTTATAAAGGGCGCTTTATTACAAAAGCGCACTCTAAAGTGAAGAGAAAAAATAAGGAGCGAACAACTTGAATAGACAGCGCACTTTAGAGGGCGCTTTTGTAACAAAGCGCCCTCTAAGGTGAAGCGAAAAAGTAATGAGGAAATGAAGGGACACCAATAGAGGACGCTTTATTGAAAGCGCCCTCTAAGGGTAACCTTAGAGGGCGCTTCTAAAAAAGCGCTCTCTATGTCCATGTACATTTCCAGTTTATAAGGCGCTTTTGGAAAGCCTTAGAGAGCGCTTAAAGCGCTCTCTAAGACCCCCTTTAGAGGGCGCTTTTGTAACAAAGCGCCCTCTAAAGTGAAGCCAAAAAAAAATGGAGGGACAACAATAGAGGGCGCTTTTGTGAAAGCGCCCTCTAAGGTTACCCTTAGAGGGCGCTTTTGAAAAAGCGCTCTCTAAGTCCATGTACATTTCCAGTTTAGAAGGCGCTTTTGGAAAGCCTTAGAGAGCGCTTTCAGAAGCGCCCTCTTAGGCCCCCTTTAGAGGGCGCTTTTTTTAAAAAAGCGCCCTCTAAGGTCCCCTTTAGTAAACATTAAAAATATAACATATACTGCATGTCTCTTTATTTTCCCTCTCTATAAGCTATTTCGTTTTCTCTCAACTGCGATTACTCTCTACTGCGATTACTCCCTCACCGTTCATCGTTCGTTCTCCCTCCCTCACCGTCATCGTCGCCGTTCGTTCTCCCTCCCTCACCGTTCACGTTCACTGCGTTATCCTCTTCCACCGTCACTGTTCACTTTCTTCTCCATCGTTACCGTCACCTTTAAGGTATTTCTCTTCTCCATCGTTACCGTTCACTTTCTTCATGTGTTTGATTATGGCATTTTCTAAACTTAGTTTTTCATTTTGTGCATTATGTTGATTAATGTTGTTTAGGGCAAACTGAGTTTTTTATTTCTGATTGAAAACTGATATATTTGAAGTGTGTTTGAGCTTGTTTTTGGAAGTTTGATGATTATGGATACAAGTTTGTTCATGTTCCAAACACCATAAGTTTGCATTGGTCTTTTGCATGCAGTAGGTGTGTGTGAGTTTGTATTCAATAATGATAAAAAAAAAAAAGAGTTTAGATTGTTGTAACATGAGAGAAATGGAAGGTATATGAATGTGTTCACGTATTGAATCATTGTCTTACTTGGATCTTATTGAATCATTTCTATATTACAGATAAAATGGCTAACCAAGACGATACCAATGTCGCGAATGAATCACGTAATAATGTTGAAAAAGAAATCAAACGAGGATTGACTGTTATGAAGTCAATCATTCGTGCAAGAGACAAGGGTGTAAAATTTGAAGTACATTGGAGTGCTGAAGACCAACTAATTGAGCCTAACGGTTCAATGTTGGCAAGTTACATTGGTTTCCTTGTTCGCCAACATATTCCGATTACATGTGATAATTGGAGAAGTCCGGACTTGAAGGTTGGCAAGGAAAAAATATGGTCGGAGATAAAGGTACTTACCATATATTGTTATATGTTTTTTTGTTGACTATTTGTTAACCATATATTGTTATAATATTACTTTATAATAACACACTCCATTTGTATGTTTTTTAGAGATCCTTTCACATCGATGAAAGCCGGCAAAAATATTGTATTCAATTGGCCGGAAAAAGACTCCGAGGATTTCGATCCTTTTTGTGCAACAAATTTCTCAAGGATGAGGAAGGAAAATTTGTTGAAGGAGAACGGCCAATGAAGTATGCCGAGATTATTTCAGCCGATGAATGGAATAACTTTGTCGCCAAACGAAGAAACGAAAAATTCCATGTAATGTCTATTAATTATGCTATTATACAATTGTTAAGTTACTAAGTTCTAATATGCCTTAAACTTTTTTATCCAGGAAGTAAGCGACATAAATAGGAAAAGGGCATCAAAACCCGCGTATCCGTACAAAAAAGGGCGTATGGGTTATGCACGGTTACAACAAAGAATTGTGAGTATATTCAAATACTATGAGCTTATACATTGTCACAATATGTTATAATTGATGATCTTATAATCTAATTCAATGTGTAGCTAGCCGAGGAGAAAAGTGACGCAACATCTCTTCCGGATCACGTATTATGGAAGGCTGCTCGGGTTGGGAAGGATGGGGCTGTCGTTGAAGCGGTCCAAAATGTTTATGACGAATGTGTAAGTATATGTAACATTATTTCTTTAATTATATCGAAAATTTTGTTAGACATATAATTCATTTTTAATCTCCTCTAATAATATTTCAGGAGACTTTATCCCAAACCGTACCTTCAACCGAGGTCCAGGATTGCAGGAGCGTACTTAGTCGATTACTAAATGTTCCTGAGTATTCCGGTCGTGTGAGGGGTAAGGGTTTTGGTGTGACTCCGTCGTCATTTTATAAAAAAACAAAAACAAAAAATCCTACCAACAAAGAGGTGATGGAGACCTTGGCGGAGTTAAGGGCACAAGTACTCCAACTGCAAAACGAGAATGCAAGGTATAGAGAGGAAAGGTGCGCTTCCGAGGCAAAAGATACTAGTGACCGAGCTAGTATCAATCATCAACCGAAATTTCCCGAGGTAATTATATATGTTATTATGAAATTAAAATAGCACTTTTTTACTTGACACATATACAAGTTAACAATAATATTTATTATTGGTTTAGGGCATTTCACCTTGTCAGCTGTATCTATCGTCACCAACTTATCGCATGGTTGGCAAGGGAAAAGTGCACAATACTTCGGGTGAATTACTTCACCATAATCCCCTCCCGGTGGGATTTATGAAAGTTTCGGTTGACCTCGTATTCGATACGGACGCCCGTCTACCATTACCTGACGTTGTTTCAGAGACAACGTTGATGCGAGATGCAGTCGGATCCTTTGTTGGTTGGCCGTCAGAGCTAATTTTCCCTGATGCCGAGGTATATATGTTCTAAATGATTATGAATATTTAGTATTCACATTTCAATTCAGCTACAATTATGATATTTAATCAATTATATGGTAATGTTAGACTCCTACAAGACCCACACATAAAGTTGGTAAAGGGATTTCAAGACGCATCGAGTCGGTTGCATCTCAAAAAGAGGTACAAATATATATACCCATTGAATTATATACGCAACGATTCTGTTGCATCACAAAAAGTCATGATTTATTTTATATGAATTTTTAGGTTCCCGGTCGAGAGTTGAAAAGCGCTGCTAAGGATATTCCAACGACGTCCGGGACAAAATCTCAAATTTTGATGTGTCTTGAGAAAATGGTGGAGGAGTCCGATATTATGCATGGGGGGGCCATTCGTACTATAAATTTTGATGAAGGTGTTTTCGGAGCTGCTCATTTCGAAATAATTGGAAAGGAGGACTTCCAACAACTTTTTGAACACACCGAATTGGGCATCGCTGTCATTCATACATACATATGGTACTCCGATCAATCTATAATTTACTTAGTTGAACAATTTATTTACACATTTCAATGAGTAGTCTAATGTTTATTATGTTTCTATTTAAGGTATATGTATGTAACATTGATGCGGGGAACTGAATTGTGTAACCGTTTCAATTTTATTGCTGCTTCCCGTATCAACGCAACGTTAATAACGAATAATTCAACATCCGTAAAGAATGATCTAGTCGATATATTCATGGCGGCCGGCGATAAGTCTACACCCAGTTTGTATTTTTACCGTTTAATTCTGGCAACGGGTTAGATTTTCTTTCTAATAATTTCATTCTAATCTATGTATATCTTTTACGTAGAAAATTTTCATTCATCTAAATTTTTGTTTTATTTTACAGTGGTCACTGGGTGTTGGTTGCTATGGATCTTTCGAGACTAATAGTGTATTATCTCGATTCTTTATCGGGTGATTGGAGTAAATATCCGAGTATGAAGAAGACGGTTGACGCGTAAGTGAAATTCCCCTAAATAATCGTGTGTATTTGTATATTTAATTATGTCTGTCAGATTGATCTCAATATACGTTTTTATTTTGTTAGGGCAATAATAAAATTTAGATTGAAAAAGAAATACCGCAATAGGAAGGACATTACTTGGATCAGAGTTCAGGTATATATTAAGTATCTTATTTTTGCTTATAATAGTGTTTGTTTTTTTGCTTATAATAGTGTTTGTAAGAAATTAACTATATATATATTGTTTGTTTTTCTGTGTAGTGTCCTCAGCAAAATAATTCGGTCGATTGCGGATTTTTTGTAATGAGATTTATGAGAGACATCATTGCGTTGAATCGTATAGACATCCCAAAAATGGTATGGAATAATAACTTAGGGTTTATTTTAATATTATCGGATATTTCATCTAATTTGTTACTAAATCATGAATATGTTTTATTCTCTTAATTGTAGTACTTTGAGGAATACAAATCTTACTCAAGAGCTCATTTGGATGAAATCAAGGATGAATTGTGTCAATTCATTGTTGATCAAAGAATCATATAGCTAGGTTGTATATTGTTGTACATATATGTATGGAATGTTGTTGTTGTATGCTGTTGTTGTATATATGTTGTATATTGTTGTTGTAATTTTACTAAATCATGAATATGTTGTTGTATATTTTGATCAAAGAATCATATATTAATGTTGTATATATGGAGGATTAATGTTGTATATAAATGGATTCATGTTGTATATATCAATGGATTAATGGTGTATAACATTGGATTAAAGGATGAAATCAATATGAATTTTACACTTTTGCAGCATGCGAACAGGTTACCAATTAAATATCCACTGTTTTTCAAACAAATTCTTTTTAAAATAACTAACACTTTAGAGGGCGCTTTGTCCAGAAAGCGCCCTCTAAACACTTTACATTGACAACTTTAGAGGGCGCTTTTTCCTGAAAGCGCCCTCTAAACACTTTACATTGTCAACTTTAGAGGGCGCTTTTTCCTGAAAGCGCCCTCTAAACACTTTACATTGACAACTTTAGAGGGCGCTTATTCCTGAAAGCGCCCTCTAAACACTTTACATTGACAACTTTAGAGGGCGCTTTTTCCTGAAAGCGCCCTCTAAGGTGTCTCTTTATGGACCACTCCAGAGGGCGCTTTTTTCTTAAAGCGCACTATAATGTGGCCCTTAAAGGGCCACTTTAGACAGCGCTTTCTCCAGGAAAACAAAGTGCTGTCTTTACCTATGCCAGCGCCACTTTAGAGGACGCTTAAAAGCGCTGTTATAGGCCAAAATAAGCGCCCTCTTTTCCCTTATTTGGCGTAGTGGCAGGGTGCCTGCTCTGATGCCAATTGAAATTCTAGTTAACAGACTTCCGATGTCACAAGGGTTGTTATGACATCCAATTCTGCGCAGACAAGAATTATGCCGAACTTAAACTGTAAGTGCAGTAAATAACACAAGTAATTGTTTACCCAGTTCGGTCCAACATGACCTACGTCTGGGGGCTACCAAGCCAGGGAGGAAATCCACTATTAGTAGTATTAATTCAGACCTTAAACCAACTGTTTAACCCTATCACTTAATACCTACCCAATGCAATTTCAATCTTACACTAAGATCAGAGTTCCTACTCACTCCCCCTCAATCACCTCAGTGATTACTACCTTTAATCAATATTAAAGACAATTGTGAAGTCACACTTCAAACAACTCTTGATCGTGCTTAACATCTTTAATCAAGATACACAGCACTCACGCTTAAAAGCTTAGAGTGACACAACACTTACAACTCAATGAACACCCTATACCAATGCAATCATCTCAGTGATAATAGCTTGGCTTACAAGATACGTCTAATACAAGACACACAAAAATACAACAGTGAAGTATGATGGACACACTAAATCTTCACGCCTAAAATCCCCAGTTCTGAATGAAGGATTGCCATCCTTTTATATTGCAGCACTTGGGCCTTGTACTTGTATTTTCCTGAAATTAAAGTCACGCGAGTTCCCCTAAATTCCACATCTAGGTTACTAACAAATAGGCTATTTGTTAGGTTCATTAATTGTAGCTTGGTTGTTCGTTTCCTGGATTTTCTCTCAGCTGTTGAATCCCTGAAGAATAGCCTGAGAAAAATGCTGAAACAGAAAAACAAAACAACCTACAATATAGCATACGCTGTCAGGAATGAATGTCACAACATTCAGTTTGACATCCAAATCAAGGACCATATGCTAAGTCTGTTTTTCTTGAAAACAGACAGTACAAATTTGCTGTACTGTACAGAATCAATCTGTCCATGCTTCAGTATCAGCGTACATTAATAAATGTCAAAACGCCCAATTTGACATTCACACATAGAGACTTACATCAGGTTTGTTATCCTCTTGATAAGCAGACTGATAATAAATACTGAGTTATAGTAGATCACCACCTGTTCTATTCCTCAGTATCTACTGACAGGGATGAATGTCATAACATCCAGTTTGACATTCAATGAATCATGTATTAGCTAATCCTGCAGTACACTACTCAGAATGTCATGACATCAGCCAAGACATCAGAGTACAGCTAGATATTCTAACATACAATGCAGTCAAACCAACATCTCCACAGCATGTCATGACATCAGTTAAGACATTAGAATCCAGCTAGTGTTTTACCATACAATGCAGCCAATTAAACATCTACACTAATCTTGTGTTTCCCACCTTTATCACAACCGAATATTATTTTGTTACTTCTCCCTCTCTTCCCTGTTTCAGTATCTGAACGACTGATAATAACAGTTACTTTATTGTCGATTCCAACCTCTTTAATCCATCTGATAACCTCTTCTTGTGTACCAAATCTTTCCGTCGTCATAAACGCATCAGTAGTATCTACACATATTTGGGGAAGATTTTCCATTCCTGTAAAAAAAAAAGTGAACCGGAAGACTTCTTGAAAGACTTCCGGAACACATATAATACAAACCGGAACACTTCTCCAAAGAGTTCCGGTATGTATGAATTTGTTCACCGGAACTCTTTCAAAAAGTGTTCCGGTTTGGGAAATTTTTTTTAATTGAACTGGAACTATTTTATGAAGTGTTCCGGTTCATTGATTTATGTGTTCCGGATCTCTTTCTTGAAGTCTTCCGGTTTGGGAAAAATACATACCGGAAGTCTTTTTGCAGGTGTTCCGATGCGAGGGGTGTGAAAGTGTAATTTCTGAAATTTTCAATTGAATGGTAAATTGGTTAAAACCAATTAAGGGTAGAATGGCAATTTTTAAAATTTTGTAGGGGTATGGGGCTAACTGTAGGGATACAAGATAAAATTTTCATAGAAAGATTCAACAAAAAGGCCATCTTGGTGAAGGACGCAGATAATAAAATTAAGAAATATTATTTGATTTTGGAATTTCGAAGAATATCAAAATTCCATGAATATTTAATATTAGAGGCGCCCAAGAGCATATGATGACTTGCTTATCCAATAAGGATAAAGGATGGAGGCAAGCAGGGAAATCTATGACGGAGGTGCGAAAAGTTATAAGTTAGATAAAACATCAAAAGTAGAGAAGAATTAAAAAGAAGAAAGAGTCACAATCCAATTGAGAGAACAAATTATATCCACATGTTGAGACTATATGCCTATGAACACCTCAAGATAGTGTATCCTTCAAGAGTAAATCAGTGCATAAAATTGGAATTCTCAAACAAAGTTTGAAAACTTATGGCCTAGACAAGCCCAAAGCATCATTTTCACAGAAGAAATTGTTAGATTTTTTAATTTTTTATGGGCATTATTGTTTAGTTTGTGAAGCACGGATTAATTGTGATTCTGATGGGGGTGCAAAAATAAGTATTTTTATTGGTTACGTGATTTTTTAATTAAAGTCTAAGTATTTGAAACCTGATTAGTGGAGGCAAAAATGTGAGTTGTAACCCTTGACTCATCATTTGTAAGGAGTAGGGTTATATATATTACAGGGCTATGTCGCCTCTGCAATCACAAGAATCAGAAACATAACTGACGGTTCCGCAACTTGTCCTATTGAGAGTTGTGAACAGGAATGTGAGGAACATAGGAAGATTCGACCATTCATCCTTTCGGAATTCCGAATCATAACTTCAACAAATAAGTTTGATGTTTTAAATTCATATAATCTATCATTGGATATTTCCGCTTACATTTGATCTCAGAATTCAGATTGTATGAGTTAGGACTCAATTAATTATTATTAATATAAAATTATGAATTTAGGGTTTGAATTATTTTAATCTAATCTTTAACCATTGCTAAAATCAATTTCCAACTAGGTTTTTCTAGGAACTTTTTAAATTAATTAAAGTTTTAAAAATCAATTATCATTATTTGAAATTGATATTAACATCCGTTTGATTTTATTGCAAATAATAGTGAATAGTCTAATTATTCGAGTGGATAGCTATCCAATATATAGGTAGTATAGATTAATTATTAAGTTTGAATTCTATGCATATATTTGATATTGTTTCTTCAATCTCATTAATAGCACATAAGCTAATTGATTTTCCATTTTCATCATTAAGTTCTGGTTATTTTGTTTAATTATTAGGGTCTTGCTAACTTGTGCCCTAGGGGCACAAGTTAAGGTTACTACTATTAAAAAGTTTGTGTGGAATAAAACAACATTTTAAATTTCAAAAAATCAAATGCACGCGCTCCAAGAGAATATTTCTATAAGTGTATCATTAACTTGTGCCCTTGGGGCACATGTTAGCATTAGTCTAATTATGGGTCTTGCTAACTTGTGCCCTATGGGCACAAGTTAAGGTTACTACTATTAAAAAGTTTGTGTGGAATAAAATAACATTTTAAATTTCAAAAAATCAAATGCACGCGCTCCAAGAGAATATTTCTATAAATGTATCATTAACTTGTGCCCTTGGGGCACATGTTATCATTAGTCTAATTATGGGTCTTCTAACTTGTGCCCTAGGGGCACAAGTTAAGGTTACTACTATTAAAAAGTTTGTGTGGAATAAAACAACATTTTAAATTTCAAAAAATCAAATGCACGCGCTCCAAGAGAATATTTCTATAAATCAAATGCACGCGCTCCAAGAGAATATTTCTATAAGTGTATCATTAACTTGTGCCCTTGGGGCACATGTTAGCATTAGTCTAATTATGGGTCTTGCTAACTTGTGCCCTAGGGGCACAAGTTAAGGTTACTACTATTAAAAAATTTGTGTGGAATAAAACAACATTGGTTTCTCCTTTTCATCATTTACTGTTTTAATTAAAACTATATAATTGAATTATTCAGGTTTTTCTTCCACGTCAATAGGGAAGTTTCGGTTTTTATGTATGGCATATATAATTGAATTATTATACAGTATAATTATATATTAAAACTATATATAATTGAATTATCAATTGAATCTTAATAAAATGTCCAAGACAATACAATTAAAAAATAATAGTTTAATATATAGGTTTATGTATAGATAATTCAATTGGTAATAATACAGTACAGTAAATGTTAGATTTAATATATATACGAACGGTAGAGAAATTGTTAGATTCTTATGCAAGAAATTTTATAAATAATTGTATGTGATTATCACTAAAGTGAGATCACTCATTTTAATTTATAAAAATTTCTTTGTAGTTTGAAGAATGATTTTAAGTCATTACTATGATTGTCTTTCCAAAAGTGGACAATTTTATGTAGAGATTGTGGTTGATTAAGGATATAGTTATTGAAGATGCTTGGGTCCAAGAGATTTATTTATCCAAAAGAGATAAATTTTTAAACTCAATGTATGTTCATTGAGTAACTTATTATTGAAATTTGTAGATGATGTTGTTGGAGGTGTTTTGGTTTAGAGAATCATCTATTTAAAGGAGATAAGTTTTTGAATCCAATGTATGATCATTGAGTAACTCATATGAGGTTCTGACATTGGTTGTAACTTGGGTTTTGTGCACTCCACCCAAAAGGGATTGTGTGATAATGTTGGCCTCTTCGTGATAGCTTATATTCATTAAAACTATATCTTGTCTTTATTGTTTGTTCTAATACATTCTTGTTTTGTCCCAACATTCACCTTCTCTATGAACAACTGTTCTGCTTCTATTGAAATCCTGAATGAGTCTAATTTTAAGAAATGAAAGAAAGATTTAGAGTTTTCATTAGGGATTACTGACCTTGACATGACATTGTGCGAAACGAAACATGTGATCAATGATTAGAGTACACCTGAAGAGAAAGAAAAGTTAGCTAAGTGGGAGATGAGTGACTGAATTAGCTTATGTGCTATGAAGAGGACCATTCCTAAACATCTGATAATTGGATTTCCTAAGAAAG